>NC_086128.1:15972942-16643115 GCF_963921235.1 Mobula hypostoma
AAACATTATCTCTGTACTTATTCTCATCCAGCGTGAATTCCTGACAGCCCCTATCTCTCCCTCAATGATGGCAATGAGCTCCTTTTTATTCGGCACTAGGACATACCATCTTTAATTACCAACACAATTAACTTAAGATTACATACAAATTAGAATATGATACACCCCACAATGTATTTACAATCATATTACAAAATAAAAGTATCCATATTAAATACAGCATAAAAACATACACATATTGTGTCTATGCTACTGGTCAATCTATCCTGTCCATTCCATTACACCATTCTCCTCAGGATCCCAGGTAGTGAATACCAGACCGTAAACCACTCCAAAAGCTTCCATTTACAAATCCAACAATTCTATTTGCTTTACTAATCACTTCTTTAACTGGATCTTGTACTTTGAAGGATTTATGTACACATACCCCTGCTGTCCCAACATACCCTTCAGTAGCGCTCCTTGTTTTTTCTGCCAAAGTTTTTCACTTTATAAACACAAAAGATTCTGCAGAAGCTGGTGGAACTCAGCAGGTCAGGCAGCATAATGAAGAGGAATAAACAGTTGACATTCAAGGCCAAGACCCTTCATAAAGACTGGAAAGACAGTGGGCAGAAGTCAGAAGAAGGCGGCAGGGGGAGGGGAAGGACTACAAGATGGCAGGTGATAGGGGAGACCAAGTGAGGGCAAAGGAAGATGAATTAAGCTGAGAGAGATAAGTGGAAGAGATAAGGGCAATAGAAGGAATCTGATAGGAGAGGACGTTGGACTATGTTAGAAAGGGAAGGGGGAGGGGCACCAATAGGAGGTGATCAGCAGGTGAAGAGAGGAGTAGGATTAAGAGGAAACCAGAATGGGTAATGGAATAAGAATGAAGGATGAATGTTGAAAGTTAGAGAAATTGTTGTTCATGCCATCATGTTAGAGACTACCCGGACAGAATATGAAGTGTCACTCCTCCAACCTGAGTGCGGATTCATCATGGCAGTGGAGGAGGCCATGAACCAACATGTCAGAATAGGAGTGGCAGGTCAAATTGAAATGGGTGGCTGCCAGGAAATCCCACCTTTTGCGGCAGACAGAGTGAAAGTGCTTGACGAAGCAGTCCCTTAATCTATGTCAGGTCTCACCGATGTAGAGCAAGCTGCACCAGATACAGTAAATCAGTAAATGAACCTGACAGATTCTCAGATGAAGTGTTGCCTCACCTGGAAGGACTGTTTGGGGCCCTGAATGGTGGTGAAGTGGGGGGGGGGGGGAGAGGAGAAAGAGAGAAAAGAGTATCACCTGTCATGCTTACAGGGATAAGTGTCAGGAGGGATATCAGTGGGGAAGGATGAGTGGACAAGTGAGTCACAGTGCTCTTTTACAGAAAGTGAAAATGGGGAGGAGGGAGAAGGGAAAAACGTGTTTAGTGGCAGAATCCTGTTGGAGATGGCAGAAGTTACAGTGAACGATATGCTGGTTACAGAAGCTTGTGGGGTGGTAGGTAAGGCCCTCACCCACATATCTTCCATTTCCCGCATATCTGCCCTCATCCCATCCTTGTTATGGCAGGAGGAGGATGGGACAAGGGCAGAGAAGCGGGAAGTGGAAGAGATGTGGGTGAGGGCAGCATTGATGGTGATGAAAGGGAAACTCCGATCTTTGAAGGAGAACACCTCAGATGTTCCAGAATGGAAAGCCTTATCCTGAGAACAGATACAGTGGAAATGGACAAACAGAGAGAAAAAAAACAAATAGCAGCTTTACAATGACAGGGTGAGGAGAGATATAGTTAAGATAACTGAGTCAGTAGGTTTATAAACAATATCAGTAGATAGTTTGTCCCCAGAGATGTCTTGGCTCTTCTAATTATTAAAATAAACCAGTGCATCTCTGGACCTTATCTTTAAAAGAGAAGCAATGCAAAATCTATAGATTTTTCTTTAATACTGAAGAAATCAATTTACCAAGTAACTAATGATCACTTAATTGGCAGTAAACAAAAATGCATTTAAAAGATTTTGACTTGTAACTTGCTGCCAGATGCCAATCATAACAGGAAAACCTCAGGTTAAGATGGCAACATGTTAAGCTTGTCAGACTTGTCACTTTGTAAGTCCCCAATATTGGTGAACAGCCCAGTTCATTTTTGAGAGTGTAACAACATCTTCAAACTACATTGGCCATGGTATGTTCTTTGAATTACACCAGATCATTTATACCCAGTTAAATATTCAGTAGATAATTTCAACCATAAGATACACAGACAGAGTAGAAAACCATTCTATCAATCAAAGTAAACATTAAGTGGTACCTTTCACTTCAGGGGTGCTATAAGCATTGGAATTTTCAATTATGTGATTTGGATGCACATTCCCCTGTTCCACCATTGTAAACTGGCTCCAGTACTCCATTGGCAAAGATAGCAAACGCTCAACCACCTAACCATGGGGGAAAAGAAAATGTTTTTGATTAGCCAAGTTCTTAAAAAGACGCACAACAGCGTCTGCTTGGTATCATTTTACTTGCAAACTTTGTGGCAATGAATAATTATCATTAACATAAAACTGCATCCTGGTCAAAAGATTGAGTTTGAGTAATACTCAATTAGCCCACTGCAAAATGGCTAACGTTCCCAACAAGGGTGATAAAGATCAGTATTACTCCCAAAAATGCTGCGTGTAACACAATGTACAAAGTGGCAATGTCAAATAGATTTCCAACAGGAAGAACCAGAATCCCTTACAGTCTGTGCTTTCGGTGACTAAGTTATAAGGTATTGGAGAGATTGCAGTAGACACAAAGAATTTCAAATTCAGCTCACAAGAAGCTTTGGGCAAGAACCAAGTTCAAAGACGAAATAACCCATTTATTTCACTCTTTCTCAACTTTTGTTAAAATTCGTGACAATTTACAGTACCTTTGGTTGTTGCTTGGTTTCTTGCAGCATTGACATAGGAGGTGGATCAGGTGTCGAGAAACCAACAATTGTTGGGCCAAAGACCTTGGCAAGGTTGGCTATGTCCATCTTGCAGTTTGGACTATGAGCTACTCTAAAAGAGAAAAAGAGATTGGGTCTTCAATCATACGTGAACTTAAAGTTTGGCTACTTTCTAGAAACACTTAGCTAATTATGATCTAATGAAATTCAGCCTTTTTTTTAAAAAAATGAAACCACCTTAAAATTAAGTAGCCATTAAAGAAAAAGTTATAAAGTGCTTTAAAAATACATCAAACCCACAATTCAAAGCACTTTGAAGCTCTCTGTAGTTGTCGGGCTGTCTAAGATCAGTGCATGTCTGTGAGGAGGAGGCATGAGGGCCAGTCCGTTGGCTGGTCTGGGGGTTGATACCGAAGATTGAAGCCCCATTGGAAGTTGAAGTCATAGCCCCATGACTGAAGCCAGGAGGCCCAGAGGCCTGTCCATGTGTGTGGATGGGAGGGAGATGAGAAAGAGGAAAGGGACTTGTTTTGATGGCTGTTGTGTTCTGTGTTGTTCTGCCCAACATTGTGGGCATGCTATGTTGGCATCAGAATGTGGGGTAACACTTGTGGGCTGCTCCCAGCACATCCTTAGGTGTGTTGGTTGTTAATGCAAATGATGCCTTTCACTATGTTTCAATGTATATATGATAAAGAAATGCAAATCTTAATCTAAACAAGCACAACTGAAGTTCTAATATGCAAAAAAAAATCAAAATTACAAACTACTTGGACAAGTTGCCCAGAACTATGAAACAAGTAGGTTTATAACTACCTACCTCCATCCACAATCACAATACCCAACTGAAAAAGGACACCAGGAGTTCAATTGATTTACTTTGTGAATTTTAGATTATAAGTGCTGGCTACATTTAAGTGAGCTTGGCTAGCTCTTGTTTACTTAATACTAAAAGCAGGTTGGCTATGCACTTAACTTCAAGTCCATGAAAGCAAGAAACCAGAACACTTGGAAACTAGACTTGCTCCCAAACAGATGGTACCATTTACCACAGCAAAACAGGAACAAAGAGGAAAATATATATATCGCCAAACTGAGAATTAGACACACCTGATCAGGATTCTGACCTACAACACTTTAGTAATCCACCCACTCACTGGCAGGCTAAGGCAAAAAGCCAGAGTCAATATCCTGAACAGACCTAAAGCCCAAACATACCTTTGCAGGTGGATTATCAGAAATGCCAAAGTATCCCTGTTGGGCTGTGGCAGCTCACTAATTGTCTGGTACATTGCTGCAATGCTATTATCTTCATCAGGGATTTCTGTAGGATGAGATAACATTCGTGAAATAACTTTTGGGCATAGGTCAGTCAAAGCTATCAAACTTCTGTTAGAAAAATGAATTATATTTACAACTCCCAAGACAGAACACATGCAGTTTCAATCTGTATTGCATAATTTCAACCCATCACCCCTTCAAAAGAAGAGAAGCGCAATGATGTACCACATCACCATTTAGGATAAAATGTTCAATTTTAGGTGGGCCAAATAATCACGTATTTGGAAATAGTTCAGAAAACGTGCAACTCAGGTGGCTGTTAGTTGCATTGAGTTGTTCTGCGATCTTAGCAATTTACTTGCAAATGTTTCATCACTATGTGAGGAGACACCATCAGTGCACTGTTGAATGTAGTGTATCCTCTGAATGTGTTCTTAATACACTACTATATTAAACAAGACCAATGTGGTCTACAAAATCCAATGCGGGGACTGCAGCAACTATTACACCGGCCAAACTGTAAGAAAACTATCCACAAGGATCCATGAACATCAACTGGATGTAAAGCGGCAGGACCAACTCTCCCTAGTCTCTACCCACGAAGATCAAGAGGGGCACAAATTTGACTGGGCATCAGTGAAAGTTATGATGCAAGTGAACACGCAGCATGCAAAGATAATTCCTGGAAGTGTGGTTTTCTGATAAAATATGCAAAAGGTTAACACGGTCAGTTGAACGATAGCAGCCTGTTTTTCCTGTAAGAAACTGCTGACGATCAACAGATGTGCTAAGCCATGCTGAGCCATATTTCTTCTTAGAGTTAGACAGTGTTTCAAAGTCCCTGTCTCCTTGTGCAGTCATGCACATAGATAAGACCGCTCCAGCCTGTTCTGTGTATGTGAGCCATTCTACCTATTCCGTAATTTGTTTCTTGGTACTGTCATGCACATAGATAAGTCTGGCTCCAGCCTGTCTTGTGGGGGTGGGGGTATCTGAATGACTATATCCATTCTGTAAGAGGAACTGGCAGTTAGTTGGTGGACCAAGCAGGAACAATCACTAACTGTTCCTGTTTGAGCGACTAACTGAAGTGCCCCGGAGGCTTTGAATAAAGAGTTTGTACTTATATGGTCTCTGAATGACTTTATCCAGATTCGACTTCCACATTTCCACGAACAATTCTGTAAACACATAAACCTCAATCCTATTTATGAGCCAATGCGGGCAAAAGCCAATGGTGATGAGAGGGTGTACAGGAGTGAGATATGACAACCAGTGGAATGGTGCCGCAGCAACAACCTGGCATCAGTGAGACATAAGAGCTGATTGTGGATTTCAGGAAGGGTAAGACGAAGGAACACATACCAATCCTCATTGAGGGATCAGAAGTGGAGAGAGCGAGCAGCTTCAAGTTCCTGGGTGTCAAGATCTCTGAGGATCTAACCTGGTCCCAACATATCAATGTAGTTATAAAGAAGGCAAGACAGCGGCTATACTTTATTAGGAGTTTGAAGTGGTTTGGCATGTCAACAAATACACTCAAAAACTTCCTATAGATGTACCGTGGAGAGCATTCTGACAGGCTGCATCACTGTCTGGTATGGAGGGGCTACTGCACAGGACCGAAAGAAGCTGCAGAAGGTTGTAAATCTAGTCAGCTCTATCGTGGGTAGTAGACTACAAAGTACCCAGGACATCTTTAGGGAGTGGAGTCTCAGAACGGCAGCGTCCATTATTAAGGACCTCCAGCACCCAGGTCATGCCCTTTTCACACTGTTACCATCAGGTAGGAGATACAGAAGCCTGAAGGCACACACTCAGCGATTCAGGAACAGCTTCTTCTCCTCTGCCATCCGATTCCTAAATGGACATTGAATCTTTGGACACTACCTCACTTTTTAAAAAAAATATACAGTATTTCTGGTTTTGCACATTTTATAATAATCTATTCAATATACATAATTGATTTACTTATTTATTTATTCTCTGCTAGATTATGCATTGCATTGAACTGCTGCTGCTAAGTTAACAAATTTCACGTCACATGCCAGTGATAATAAACCTGATTCTGAAAAGTCCAGACGACAGCGCACACAGTTCACCACATAGCCAACCAGCAATGACATTTCCTCCCCACCTCACAACTGTGTTTCTGAAATGACAACCAATCAGCTGATTGAAAAGTATATAAAGGCCATGCATTCAGAGGACACACTACATTGACTCAACCTAATAATCATGTGTTTCCCTGAATATAATGAGCAAGGTTGCTTTAAAAGCATACTTGAAGATATTTGAAACAAATGCCTAGATAGCAGGAAAAAGTGTCAGAGATGAGCTTCAAGAAAATAATTAACTACTTTCTAATCTAACATTCTCATACCCAATGTTAAATCACAAAAGGTGTTGTTTTACTGGCATGATTTCAACTAAACAGAAACCTAATTTGACTTTTTAAAAACTAGAAGTGGAAGTTTTACATTCATTCTCTCATCCATCCCACTCCGATCAGTCATCACTGTCAGTTATGTCTTATCTCCTCTTCTGGAGTGTGATCTCAGAAGCGGAAGCTAAACTTTGGGTAGCCTGGTAAAAGGCTGTTCAACACACCTCTCCCCCATGACAAAACATGATCTAGCCATCTGACACACAGAAGGCACCACACATAGAGATGCTTCGCAGCAACATCAGGAACTCGACTGGTTGGTATCCCTATGCTAATCCAAAAGGGTCAAGACTAATTTGAGCCATGCAAGTTACCATAAGCAAGATTTGACACTATCGACCTGACTTCCAACCCAGGAAGTTGTTTGGAACAGAAGCCTCATTTCTTTGGATTTACTGATTTGTTTCCTTCAGTTTATATAACTATAATTATTAAGGAACCAATAAGGGGCCAGACCTTCTCACCAACAGCGATAACAAGAAAAAGCTTCTATTGGAACATCCAGCACACATCTTTGAAATTCACAACAGTCGGATTGTTCACTATCTATACCGAGGTAAATCTATACAGTATTCAACACAAGGCTGTTCAATTCTCAACAATATAACTAAAGATCTACTAACCTGCTGCCTTCACAAATGCTGAATACAGTTTGAAAGTGATAAGGGGCTCCTTCAAATTCCTCAGAAAGTCCTTCAGAAGCCCACAGACAGCATGAATGTCATCCACTTTACTGAGTAGGGGCAAATTCTTCCCTCTCAGGAACTTCTCCTTCAGCTCTTTCACCGTGCGATCACACCCAGAGATTCTGTATAGACCAGTCTGAAGGAGACAACAATTAGACGTACTTTGTATTGAAACTTAATGCATCACAATTTCAAACTAAATATTTCTTGGAAGTCATTAACACACCTTTCAAATGATGCAATGATCTGACATATGGCCCAACTAACAGTCAGATGTAACAGATCGTCAATAGTCTCAAATGGAGTGAGGAGCCCTGGCATCCTACAAGCCTGTGATGCAGGCAATGTAGTTTTGAAAAGTGCCAACTGCTCATTAGTCAAGCAGTATGCCCCTTCAAGGTGGCAACCCATTACAACATGGTGTCCATGGGCTTGGCTTGCAGTTTAACCCAATTTCCAAAGTCCAATCAATGCAAAACGTGAGACAATTTGCTGAAAGGGCTCAAGTAGCAGAAGAGCTTCTCCAGACCTAACAAAATAACCTGGTCTTTTGCTGCTCTGATTTGTACATCACTCAGAGCTTGAATTCTTCAATCTTATAAACAAGTCTTGCACACAAGTGCTTTGGAAATTTAATACCTGTGTAATAAAATTAAGCTAGAGAAATACGGAAATCTTTGCAGATAAAAAGTAATCTTACCTCAGACAAGCCTCTCTGCTCAATTTCATTGACACAAAGTACCACAATAGAAGGGATCATAGGTGATGTTTGAGAGATGTAATCAGCCAACACTCCCTAAAAGCAACACAAATTCAATGCATAATCTTTCAAAATGGCCTGAAAATTTAGATAAGCTAGGTTATTTGTACTATTGAGCCACATTTACCATAATTGAAACAGAACGGAACACTTAATTGTTCCACTATCTAGTACGTCTTTGGACACAGGAGGAGACCAGAGCACCCAAAAGAAACACATGCAGTCAGAGAGAACATACAACCTCCTTACAGGTAGTGCCGGAATTGAACTCCAACGCCCCGACCTGTGATAGCGTCGCACTAACCATGTTACCGTGATGCAAAAATAAGGCCATTCGGCTCATTGAGTGCACAGCGGTTCCCAGCAGAGCAATCCCATCAGCCCCATCCTCCATTCTTTTACACACCACTTCCCTCATGTGACCACCAACTCACCTGTTTGTCAACACGGAGTAATTTACAACCATCAATTAAAGCACCAGTGATGTTGGAGTACACTTAATTGTTAATTAGACCACTATATTGCAAATTGCTGTTCATCTTTGTATTGAGACTAAGTTGGACAAAATGGGTTCTATACTATTTTATCCTATTGGACATTTTGACTTCAAATTGTGCATTTTGGTTGAAACCTAGATTATCATAAATCTCACCTCTCCAATTCTTACAGGTGTTCCTGACATGGTTGGGATGCAGGGGAGTGGACAGCGATCTCTGCACTCTGGGTGAGATACAACTCTGCAGTCTCGACATTTCAGGGCCAACTTCCCAAACTTGACCCTTTTTCCACAAGGAACACATGACTCAGGCTTGATCACCTACAGAAATAGAGAAACAGGTTGGTACTTAGAACACTGCAGTGCTGGAAAGGGCATGGGACACTATAATTAAGGTCACTGTACCACATAAGTGCATGCCCATTTTCATCTGTATTGCTATATCATGGGAGACTTAACCCAGACTGAGCACAAATGCCTTCCAGTGACCTCGCCAAAGAAACATGGGTAAAGGCCTGTGATAATGAAGAACCTGTGCTACTTTAAATGAGGCTTAAAGAGATTGGAAATGGAAACACTGCTCTCATCTAGGAAGTTACTTAAGGATAGATACTTTCTTCAACTTCAGTGTGGACACTGTAATACCATCAAGGACTTTTCACTGCTTCCCTAACAACACACCATGGATCACCAGTGATCTAAAGGCTCTTCTCAACCATGCATGGTCCCAGTACCCAAGAAGGGCCAACCAAAAGTCTTGAATGACTACAGTCCAGTGGCCCTGACCTCACACATCATGAAGACCCTAGAGGCGCTGGCCCTGTCTCACCTCTGACCCCTGATCAGATCAGCCCTCGATCCCTTACAGTTTGCCAAACAGGAGCACATTGGAGTCTACTATGCTGTCATCTACCAGCTGAACAGTACCTACTTCCATTTGGATAAGCAGAGAAGTACTGTGAGGATTATGTTTTTTTAATTTCTAAAATGCCTTCAATACCATACAGCCCTCATTGTTGGGGGAAAAGCTCTGTTCAATACAGATTGGCATTTGCATTGTCTCTGTTCAATACAGATTGACACTTCCATTGTATCCTGGATAATGGACTAACTAACTGGCAGACCACAGTATGTGTGGCTTCAGAGATCTGTGTCAGACATAGCTATAAACAGCACTGGGCAACAGGAGACTGCATTGGCTCCCTTCCTGTTTACTCTGTATACCTCAGATTTTAGGTACAACACTGAGTCAGTTCATCTGCAGAAATTCTCTGATGACTCAGCAACAGTTGGGTACATAAAGGGAGGATGGGAGGTTGAATACAGGGTCCTGGTGGAGGACTTTGTCAAATGGTACAAGCTGAATCATCTGCAGCTCAACATCAGTAAGACAAAGGAGATGGTGATGGACTTTAGGAAGACTAAGCCTGCAATGTTCCCTGTAACTGTTGATGGTGAGGACCTACAAGTACCCGGGGGTGCACCTGGATGACAAATTTGAGTGGAGCACCAACACAGAGGCTGTGTACAAGGGCCAGTCGCCTCTATTTCATGAGGAGACTGAGGTCCTTTAGTGTATGCAGGCCTTTCCTTCACATGTTCTCCCAGCCTGTCGTCACCAGTACAATCTTCTATGTGGTGGTGTGTTGGGGCAATGGCATCAACATGGTGATGCCAACAGGCTCAATAAACTGATCAGAAAGGCTGGCTCTGTTATCAGAGTTAAACTAGACACACTGGAGGCTGTGGTACAACAAAGGACCCTACGGAAAATCCTGGCAATTCTGGACAATGTTTCTCACTCTCTGCATGCCACCTTGGGTGAAAAGAGGAGCTCTATAATGAGTCAAGCTATAGCTGGGAAAGTGATGACCCCCTCCTGTTAGGCTGTTTGTGGTAATTTATTTTTTTTTATTCTTTCTTACTTCTCTTCTAATATTTGTATACCTGTGCACTTGTAATGCTACTGTGACACTAATCTCCTTTGTGATCAATAAAGTATCTATAACTTTAAGATCTCAATAAAAACATCCTTGTGTAAAAAAATAATCTGAAGTCAACAGTTCCTGCACAGCAAAGAAAATTAACCAAAAATGTCAATACATAAAAAGTAAGTTGAATGAAGTAGAAATTAGAAATACCGTCTTGGAAACAAACTCATGAATTCTTGTTCCTCCATTAGTCTGAGGTGTACCACACTGATCATATCCGCTGGTAGTTGATGGCGTGGTAGAAGGAGTGTCTGAAATGGCATCAAGTTCCTGTCCCTTCAGATTTGCTGTGGGAAAGAAATTGGACAGGTAATGCAAATTCACCATCACTGTACATCTGGAAAAGGAGTAGAACTAAAGCTTACAATCATACCCTATTAAGATTCTAATACCTACCTACAGATATCAAAATTTCCAGGTGATTTTATAGACCACTTGATAATTCAATTTTAAGCTACTAATAAAGTTCCGCAAAATCATAACACGCACAATGCCAATTTTGACTCTAATATTAATTACCCTATGTCATCAAGAAGTCATTCTAACAAATTCCCAGCTGGGAGCAAGAACATGTCATTGTTCCAGTATTCAGTTGTTCCTACAAACATAACAGTAAGCAGCAACATGGCAACATTATCTGTAATTGTGCAGAGCTTTGGGGAGTGTGGCAAGAAGAGAGATAATAGGTAAGCGTGGTACAATTACCAAACCTATATAAAGGCATACTGAAAAACAGCAAACGGGAAACACTGATCTTTCTCCAGTATGACAATTCACATCAGTGGAATATTTCTAGGTGTGTCAAACTCACATGAAAATGGAATGCAACAGAAAGGAAATGAGTGTTTTGTGCAAGTGAGCAGCAAGCAGACCCAACACAGCTGATGCACTCCCATCTTCGACTGGCTCCATCAGATTAAACTGAAACCTACTGAATGGGATTAATTTTATCAATTTACATGGCAATCTTTCAATTAAAGGACAATTCTGACCAGATTTATTGAACCATTTTTTAAAATTACTTGTAATGTAAAAAAAAATCAATCCACGACTAAAACCAAGGATTTCAGCTTCCCCAAAAGTTCAACCGATTAAAAATGTGGTACAGGTCGACCTTCATTAATCCGACTACTTGTAATCTGGTTCCTTCAATAATCCGGCACCGATTATGCTTGATGTGATCCTTCTGTAATTCGGCATTTTCACTTATCCGGCACTCCTCAGGTCCCAATGGTGCCGAATCAGTGAAGGTCGACCTGTAATTTGATTCAAAGGTAGTGAAAACACTCAAATCTAACAACTGGCCTGTGCAGAGTTTGCTGGGTTCATTGGGACAAAGCAATGGTTCTGATTGTCCGAAGCAGCACATATCCTAAATTAAGGGGTAAAAAGTGTCTATTATTCCCTTTTCTGATGTACATTGCATCAACCTACTGACCACCATGCCTCAACCATCACTTACAATTGGGAGGGTACACACTTCAGGAGAATTGGGCAAAAACAATGCTTTCTTATTTTCATTGTGATCTTGGCCTATCCAAGGTTATTCTAAAAAGAAAAGCAGCCACCTGGTTAAGTCCAGTTCAAGCCATATCCATATCATGCTTAGAAGGTGGAGAACAGGGTTTCTAATAGTGATATGAAATCAGAAAAGGCCAAGACACAATTATAGAAAGCATCCAGCTTATCCAACAATGCTAAGCTCCCAAAATACCTGCAAGAAATAAAGCTATGAAACACTTCACACCCTCACAACTAAAAATTGTTCTCAGGAACATAGTTTTCCAGTTGTAAGCATAAAGCTGTGCCTCAAGCATTTTGTTAATGGGACTTACCTGTTCGACGTCTACTTCTCGTCCAGTATGGCACAGTCTCAATTGTGGAAACTGCCTCAATTGGTCCGCCATTATTAGGCAATGTCAGGGTTGTTCTAGCCACAATAGAATCGTTTGCCTGAAAAGATCACCAAACCAATCACCTTCTTGACAGATATTTTTACCTACAAAAATATCATCTTTCTTTATCCTCGGTCCTCTTCCTACCCACATTACCCATTTTGGAAACAGCAAAGCACTTCACTTCAGTAAACTTTTGGGATTCACTCCATTTTTTAAACAAACAGTGTTTCAAGAACTTGATTCTGAGGTTTAGATTTAATTAAACTTGTTAGGGCAGTCATTGATTCGAATCCTTACAGTTAGCTGGAAACAGAAATGGCCAAGTTCTCATTGGCATGCAAAAGAATAAAAAATTTAAACTGCAGCTTCAAGATGACATGCCCATTGGGGGTAGGGTGGGATATTATGTGAAAAATAATCTCTCTTTTCAATTTTTCTTTCAAAAACCCAATTGCAGAAAAACAATCATTTTACAGTAAAAGGAACAGCAATAAAAGTGCAAGTTGTGAAAATGAAAACAAAATTTTTCACCAAAGTTTATTTGCAGTTCAGAACAATGCAATGCTCAGATTTAAAAAAAAACTTAGAACTTGGTGGTGCAGGGAGCTGGACAGACTTCTCAACAGTAGGTTAAAGCACTGAAACAAGTCCCAAGTGTGGTAATTTATGGAGTCTGGAACTTTTTTTTAAAATGTAGACTGCACAAGGTTATGGTGAACATCTGTCTTGCCCATAGACCAAAATCAATTCTGATGGCCAATCATCCAAGTGAAAATGAACAGCCATTGACCAGTCAGTGATGAAACTACTTCAGTGACAGGAAAATTGAACACCCAATTTATTCAGCAAAACTAATGATAGACTGTATAATTAATCCTTTAAAGTGATAGTTAGCAACATTTAACTTAGCTTATCACAAAAATTTAAGGTGATGCTCTACATTTATGCTTTCTGGACAACTGATGGAAATTAATATATTGCCTTAAGTGAACATAAGAGTTGAATTTGCATAATCCTTCAGTTACGGTCAAGCAAGCTTTTAAAACAGGGCCCACATTAATCAATGATAACTAAAATAATTTAACTAGACTTTGTCTGATTCAAAGGAGTCAGCATTGCTTTGTGCATGGGAAGTCATGCTTGACAAAAGTTGTAGAGTTCATAGAAACATAGAAAACCTACAGTACAATACAGGCCCTTTGGCCTACAAAGCTGTGCCAAACATGCCCTTACCTTAGAAATTACCTACAGTTACCCATAGCCCTCTATTTTTCTGAGCTTCATGTACCTGTCCAGGAGTCTCTTAAAAGACCCTATCGTATCCACCTCCACCACCATTGCCGGCAGCCCATTCCATGCACTCACTACTCTCTATGTAAAAAACTTACCCCTGACATCTCCTCTGTACCTACTGCCAAGCACCTTAAAACTGTGCCCTCTCGTGCTAACCACTCCAGCCCTGGGAAAAAGCCTCTGACTATCCACACGATCAATGCCTCTCATCATCTTATACACCTCTATCAGGTCACCTCTCATCCTCCGTCGCTCCAAGGAGAAAAGGCTGAGTTCACTCAAACTATCCTCATAAGGCATGCTCCCCAATCCAGGCAACATCCTTGTAAATCTCCTCTGCGCCCTTTCTATGGTTTCCACATCCTTCCTATAGTGAGGCGACCAGAACTGAGCACAGTACTCCAAGTGGGGTCTGGCCACGGTCCTATATAGCTGCAACATTACCTCTCGGCTCCTAAACTCAATCCTACGATTGAAGGTCAATGCACCGTATGCTTTCTTAACCAGAGTCAATCTGTGCAACAGTTTTGAGTGTCCTATGGACTCGTACCCCAAGATCCCTCTGATCCTCCACACTGCCAAGAGTCTTACCATTAATACTATATTCTGCCATCATACTTGACCTACCAAAACAAACCACCTCACAGTTATCTGGGTTGAGCTCCATCTGCCACCTCTTAGCCCAGTTCTGCATGCTATCAATGTCCCACTGTAACTTCAGCCCTCCACACTATCCACAACACCCTCAACCTTTGTGTCATCAGCAAACTTACTAACCCATCCCTCCACTTCCTCATCCAGGTCATTTATAAAAATCACGAAGAGCAGGGGGTCCTAGAACATATCCCTGAAGCACACCACTGGTCACTGACCTCCATGCAGAATATGACCTGTCTACAACCAATCTTTGCCTTCTGTGGGCCAGCCAATTCTGGAAAAACAAAGCAATGTCCCCTTAGATCCCATGCCTCCTTACTTTTTCAATAAGCCTTGCATGGGGTACCTTGTCAAATGCCTTGCTGAAATCCATATACACTACATCTACTGCTCTACCTTCACCAATGTGTTTACTCACATCTTCAAAAAATTCAATCAGGCTTGTAAGGCATGACCTGCCTTTGACAAAGCCATGCTGATTATTCCTAATCATATTGTGCCTCCCCAAATGTTCATAAATCCTGCCTCTCAGGATCTTCTCCATCAACTTACCGACCACTGAAGTAAGACTCACTGGTCTATAATTTCCTGGGCTATCTCTACTCCCATTCTTGAATAAGGGAACAACACCTGCAACCCTCTAATCCTCCAAAACCTTTCCCGTCCCCATTGATGATGCAAAGATCATCACCAGATGCTCAGCAATCTCCCCCCTCACCTCCCACAGTAGCCTGGGGTACATCTCGCACAGTCCCAGCGACTTATCCGACTTGAGGATCTTTAAGGAAGTAACAATAATGATAGAAGAGCGCAAAGCTGTGGATGTTTTCTATTTGGACTTTAGCAAGGCCTTAGACAAGTTCCCATACGGTTGGCTGGTCAGGAAAGCAAGGTCGCATGGAATTCAGGAGAGCTGGTTAGGTGAATTCAAAACTGGCTTAAAGGCAGGAAGCAGAGGCTGATGGTTGAAGGCTATTTCTCGGAATGGAGGCCAGTGACTAGTGGTGTGCAGCGGTGTTTGGACCCACAGTAATCATTAATATAAATGATTTGGATACAAGTCTTGATCAGCAAGCTTCCAGATGACATGAATATAGGAGATGCTATTGATAGTGAAGGTGGTTATTGTAAATTACAGGGGGACCTAGATCAGTTTGTAAAGTGGGCTAAAGAGGGGCAAATGGATTGCAATAGAGATAAGTGAGAGGTGATGCACTTTGCAAAATTAAACCAGAGTAGAAATAATACCATGAATACACTAGGGAGTGTAATGGAACAGAAGAACATAGGTATACAAGTTTACTTTGTTGAAAGCAGTGTCACAGGTAGACAGTAGTGAGAAACATTTAGCACACTGGACTTCAGTCAGTATTGAGTATAGAAATTGGGACATTATGTTTCAGTTGTACAAGTCATTGGCGAGGATGCACTTGGAGTATTGTGTAGTTTTGGTCAACTTGTTATAGGAAAGATGCAGTTAAATTGGAAAGAGTGCAGAAAAGATTTACAAGGATGTTGCTAGGACTAGAGGGCTTGAGTTATAGGGAGAGATTGGCCTGGCTAAGTCTTTCTCCCTTAGAATGTAGGAGGATGATGGACAATCTTATAGAGATGTTTATAAAATTATGAGGGGTATAGATAAGGTGGATGGCAAGTCTTTTCCCCAGGGTCAACGAGTACAAAATGATGGGGCATTGATTTAGGGTGACCGAGGCAAGATTTAAAAAGGGACCCGAGGTGCAACTTTTTCATTGCAGAGGGTGGTGACTTATGAAACGTGCTGTCAGAGGAAGTGGTTGATATTATCATTCAGAAAACCTGGACAGGTGCATGGAGTGGTGAGGCTTAGAAGAATATGGGCTGATATGGGACGAGCTGGGTTATCACTGCGGTCAACATGGATTCATTGTATCCATGCTGTATTGCTCTAAGACTCCATCTGCAGTGAATGCAATTATAAATGTCCAGGCAAAAACCCAAGATTTCCAAATTGATTTCTCTAATAAATATTATCCTTTCGTCATGTTTTTCACGCTGCTTTTGTTACTAACAAGCAACAATGAAAATCGATCCTTGTATCCTTACAAATTTGACACCTTTCTCTGTCAAACTCCATTATTAATCCCCTCCCTCCTTTCAATCAAGCAGTTGGATAACTTCTATTTTGGTATTGACAATTGTCACATATCGTCTTGGTCATTAACGCCCACCTTTTCAGTTGATCGTGACCGTTTAGCTGGTCCTGGCTGGCCATCAACAAGAACTCTGGAAGAACGCTGGAAAGAATACAATGGTAAGCGGGTACAATGTTCTTTATACATAGCCACACTTGATTGATTAACCAGCAAATAATCTGGTACACTGCAACACTGCTTTACTTTAGCATAATATGGAGAAGCCTTTTCAGATAAATTAAAATGGCATAATGTTTGACAGCTTTGAGTGAACGTAAATGCCAGATTAGTTTTTAATTCAGATATAAACAAAGTCTCAATTTAGTGTTAACCAGAAATCCATTACCAAAGGCAAAACCAGCTTATAACAAAATATCAGAGAAAATGCAAAAGAATGGAATGAAAGTGAAATTCATTAGATTCAACATGACAGATAACACGACTCTGAAGAGCCTCAATCAAGAACTTCACAAGTTATGAGTTCATATTATTTTTTAAACTGATGTGCTTATGATACTAATTTCTAAAGAAATGTGCAGCATTTAAACAATTACATGATGTGTAAGGTGAAGTCTTTAATTTATTTAAACAGAAGGAATGCATGAGAGGACTTACCATACTTTTAACTTAAATTTAATTAGACTGATATTCTTCTGTTGATGCGTCTGTACCCATTGTTTATAGACGATTACTAATTCTACAGAGCTGAGCATAACAAGCTGAAAGAAAGTGTGAAACTTACTCTTTTCTCTCTTTTCTTTAACTTGACAGTCTTAACAATGGAGGAATCCCAGTCCTGCATTAAAAAGAAAATAATTTTATCTCAAGTCAAAAAGCTGAAAAAAAATCCACCTTAACACATTTATGAAAGGCTTGCCGATTATGTTTTTCAAAACAAAATACAAATACCAAGCTAGTAAATTAGTTCTCATGCTTCAATGCCAATCATGCATCACAGATTGCATGATTGGCATAAGAGCACCAGAACAATGTTCACACAAGGTCAAGTGTAAGCGCCCTTTACCTCAGAATGGACTCAAACCCAGTTATTTTAAGAGATTCATATCCTCTTTAAATATAGGCCGCCCATGCTACATACCCTGATGTATTAAGCCAGCTGATGATTGTTAAGCCAAGTTAGATTGTTCTGATTTTCCTACTTTCTTGGTGGACAGTGATAAGCATAAATTTGCTGCCCACCAACACTGGAGAATAATTCAATGTGGAAATTCAGCCAGATTTCGTATTCTACCAGCCTGCAGCAGTGCACGTTAGATCTCTGACATGCCATGTCTTTATTATGAGTTATGACACAAGCAACGTTAGCATACTGCAACCACATTAATCAGGTCATGGCACCATCTTTTATTTGTACTAATGACAGCCCTCAATAAATTCCACAGCTTGTTTCAATATTTAGATTCAAAGCAGCAATTTAATCATGATTTTAATAATACCTATTCAACACTATGTGCAGAATATCATCTAAAAACGAAAGGATTAATGTTCAGAAGCATGTAAAAAGAAATCTCCACAGTAGAAATAATCAGAAAAGAACAAGCTTCCACTTAAAAAGTGTGATGTTCCAATGAAACCAGTCACCAGCTTATTTAAAAACAATTTCCTGCAGAACTTTAAGTCATTTATGCTTTTGAACAGACAACAAAATTCTGGCCACCAATGCTTTTGGATGAGTATTTTGCAAGGTTATCCAACATCAGCATTAGCACCCTCCCCCAGATGATACAAGAGCCCATTATTCAACTGTTTCTAAATGCAAAATCTATTAATCCAAGTCACTTGGCAATCACATTTTTAACAGGACTATTTTTTTCCTAAGCCATTTCATACATTTACAATTTGCTTTGCTGAATCATTCATAATTTTGCAATGCAAATAAGAACTGAACAAGGTATCAAATCACTTCAGATTCACCTGTAGTATTACATATTCTTCAATCAAGTCCCACTAACGTGGTCCCAAGATTACTTTAAAAAGAAACAACTGATAAAAAGAGATTACCATTGAGTCATCAGTCTTGTCGTAACTAATGTCGGAGTGAAATGATCCAGACTCATCAATTGTAGACAGTCTATTAAAAAGAGGAAAGATATGTAGTAACAATCAACTTTCACTAAATGTTTGACTTATTGTTTTACCTAGTTCCAAGCCTCTACACTGGCAATACATCCAAAACTACATATGCTCATCTCCCCAAAGTATCCAAAACACCACCCCTTTGTCCCACATAGAACGATTAAAAGCAAAGCAGGTAGACTCGATTATTTGGTCTCATTCTGCACTGAAAGTAAATGGCACTTTTTACAGACTAGTACAGAAAATCTCTTACTTATTTGCGCTTTCACTTCAAGCCTTAGGATTGAAGTTAACTGCAAAAGGGTGTGGCAACTCATAGCCAGGAGCCAAGTTATGCCAAATGACAGGAAAGCACTGGACATTTTAAATCACCACAGTTAGTTGAAAGATAATTGCCGCAGTTAATTTGCGCGCAGCAAAGTCCCAAATAAAAGATGAGACGAATAATCAGTCAATTTGTTCTGGTTGAAGAAATATTGCTTTGACAGAGTCTCCCCACTGAACAGAGCCAAGGGATGTTCAATATCCAGTGCAAGCAGCAAAGAGCTTCATTTTAAAGCTTGCATCTTGAACACTGCAGCACTCCCTCAGAATTCTATCAACCTGGGTACATGCTGAAGATTCGGAATGGGGGTTAAACATGTTCACACAAAATATGCATCATGGGCAATAGTAAATAAAATCCACACTTTAGGTCCTTTAACACCAATTTGCAAAATTTACTGATCATGCTTTACTCAATTTTGGGTTGTAAGTGCCTTATCTAGAACACTAAATTTGCCTTGGAACCATTCATACAGCAAGCAAAAAAAAACTTGCAGATACATATTATTACTAATGTCTTTAGCACAAACACTAAGTAATCTGAGGAAGCCCACCAATACATCTTGAGGATTTCCAACTTAACATCAAAACCCATTAAGCTAGTGAACTCAAAAAGTACTGAAAACTAACTCAACACTTAATGTTCCATGAACCATTGAAGAAAAAGCAAAACTTGAGGGAGAGGTCAGTAGAAGAGGGAGGGGGAAGGGGGAATAGTCTTTTGAGCACGTCTTTCTAAAAGAAAGAATGCGTTCAGATAAATTATCTTTATTGATATTAAGATAGTGGAACAAAGTCTCTACCTTGACAGGGTTGCTGTGACCAATATCACTGTAACAAGGATCCAAGTCTGACACAGTTGAGATAAAACTTCAAACCAAGCAGGAGCACTGCTCTGAAGAATTAATCTCAAAAACAGACAGAAATTTATCTCAGTCCCATTTCATGGCTTCCTGGGAGTGGACAACTTCCATTTAAGATGGCCTTAAATGGTGCCTCCAGTTTTATCAAGTACAGGGTAGAGGGAGACTGGAATGCAGGATTGGGCAGCCTTTGCTTTTCATAATTGTAGCTGAAGCAGCTAAAGAAAAGCAGGGAGAGAAAGGAGAGTGGTCATTCAGAAAATTTAATGTTCTTTCGGAAAATTTTACGCAAGGATGCTTGTTTAGAACACTGAAGCATTGCACCATTACTTTCCCCATTTAGACGATTTATCCTAAAACCAACAGAGCAAACAACTGTTGGGTGACTTAAGAGTACTACCGTCTGTTGGATGTATATCCATTAGAATTTGAGCATTTGGGGTTGAGAAAAGCAAGAGCAGACTTCTGTTCTTCATTTAACTGAATGCTGGTCGAGCCTTCTGTTATGAGGAGCTCTCGGATTAGCTGAATCTGTCGTTCCTTAAATGAAAGAAAGCAATTACTACAAATGGAAAGAGGCACTGGCTTATTAAATTAACTGTCAATGAGGTCACAGATCATGATCATTCATTCACAAAGGCTGGTGAGGACAACATTGCATGATACTGGGAAAGAATTATATTGGAGAAACGGGAGACTAAATGGGGAGAGGAATACTTGAAAATGACCACCATGGTTTTGATTTTAAGATTTTGTTTTAAACTATACAAAGATCTTTTATAGAAATTCAGCCACTTGAAACATGCTCAGCATTTGAATTCGATTACTACCCCTAATTGCCCTTGGACCGAAGATAATATCGTAGCTTCAATTCATGGCATCCCAAGTAAGATGTGCAGGCAGCAGATAACAAAACTCAAGTTCTAAGCTAACACCAAGAAAAAGATGTCGAATTCTACAAGCAGAATAGTAAATCAGCCTGTGACAACACTATGTGAAACGCTTCTGTTCCCGAATTCATTAAAAAAAATAACAAGTATTGCCCATGGTGAAAGGCTTGCCAAGGCTGGAGAGCTCACCTGCTCATCCAAATCGCAAAGCTAAGTTTCAATCAAGACATTTGTGCTTCAGTGCCCCTTTTGTGACATCACATCAGAATCAGGTTTAATACAGGGATGGGCAACCTGTGGCGCATTGGATGATTAGAAGTGGCACATTGCACCCCAGTGATAATAATAAAAAAGTAAGCCTACTCATGCAAAAAGTATTAACCAAAAACCGATCTGTAGAAAAAATCTATAATAGGAATTCAAGTAGCTCAGAGCTAGAAATGGGTTTTACCGAGAATAAATCTAAAACCTAGCAATTATTTTTAGCGATTTTACTATTTCGTGCACATCTTTTGGTGAAAGTTATCTTCTTTCACATTAATGTTTTCAATTTTAAAAATGCCCAATGAGTCAAACAAGGAAAGGACTTTTGTTCTGCAGTCGTTCCATAACTGTTCAATACGTGTTTGATCCTTGTTTGATCCTGAGGCGCCAGGCGTCTGCACCAGTGGTGCGTCGCAGGATTTTGCCCGTCAGATTACAATTGACACTCGTGCGCTACGGAGTTGTGCTTTGTTTGCCTTTTGTGAACATTTGCAGTTTTGTACTTTTTCGAAAATTAAGCCTCGTTTTTACATTCGGTTACCCATCACAGTGTAAAAGCAAAGCAGAAAGTGATAGTAAGCGTGAGTTCAATGAACAGTGGGAAAATGAGTTCTTATTTATAGCAGGTCCATCACACTTTCTCACATAATAGAAGACGTGATCTTAATAGACACTATAAAACACAACATCAGACTGAAATAGAAGGAAAACTGAAGCTAGTGCTTGGGTCTGAGTTACGGAAAGCATATGTGATTAAGAAAAAGGAAGAAATCAAAAGAAGACTATTTTTGTTAAAAGTCTCATTAAGGTAAGTAATGTTTATCTTGTTTTTATATTAAATCAATATAAAATGTAAAAAATGCTAAATATGTCTATGTTAACATTTTTACAAGAATTGAATGGGGGTACAAGAGTTGTATGGCGCATCTGAACTCCTGTGTGAAAAAATTGACGAATGGAACGTAAAAGGTTGGCCACCCCTGGGTGTAATATCACCAGCATATGTTGTGAAATTTGTTAACTTTGTCGATATTTTCATTTAATGTAATATTTACCCTTCTTGTTTTTTCTTCACTGTTTTAATGGAGGTCGGGATTGAGGACGTGATTTTAAGTTTAACTCTGTTTGGTTTCAAGTTAGCCCATTGCTTTGCTTTGCTTTTAGTTAGTTGCACGGTGGGTTTTTTTTTTGGGGTTTTTTTTTTCTTTTTTTTTCCATTGATATATATAAAATTTAGTATACTATTATGTTATCTTGGTTTCTTATGCTTAAATTACATTGTTTGTAGTATTTTCTTTTTGGTATTGTTATCTTTTGGAATTTTATTATACTTTAACATTGTATTAATGTTTATATGGCTTACCTTTTTTGTATACTTACTCAATAAAAAGATTTAAAAAGAAAGAAAGAACTTTGTAGCAGCAGTACAATGCAATACATGATAAATACAGAAAAGAACTGAATTAATGTGTATAATATATATACTGTGTGTGTATATATATATATATATATATATATATATATATACACACACACACACACACATACATATACACACACACACATATATACATATACATATATACATACACACACATACATATACACACACACACAAATTAAGACAAGTAGTGCAAAAACAGAAGAAAATTTGTGAGGTAGTGTTCATGGGTTCAATGCCCATTTATTAATCTGATTGCAAAGGGGAAGAAGCTCTTCCTGAATGACTGAGTGTGATGTGTGCCTTCAGGCTTCTGTTCCTCCTTCCTTACAGTAACAATGAAAAGGCAGCAAGTCCTGGGTGGTGGTGGCGTCGGCGTCCTCGATGATGAGAGCCGCTTTTCTGAGGCACCACTCCTTTAAGATATCTTACTGCAGAGGCTAGTACTCATGATGGAGCTGACTAATTTTATAACTCTGCAGTTTCCTTCGACCCTGGCCCCCCCACCACCCCATACCAGACGGTGATACAGCATCTCAGAATGCTCTCCACGGTACATCTGAAGAAGTTTGAGTATCTTAGATGACAAACCAAACCTCCTCTGCCTCTTGATGAAATATAGCTGCTGACTTGCCTTCTTTATAGCTGCATCGATAGGTTGGGACCAGGTTAGATCCTCAGATGTATTGACACCCAGGAACTTGAAATTGCTCACTCTCCACTTCTGATCCCTCTACGAGGATTGGTTTGTGTTCCCTCATCTCACCCTTTCTGAAGCCCACAATTATCTTTTTGGTCTTACTGATGTTCAGTGCAAGGTTGTTGCTGTGACACCACTCAACTGGCTGGTATATCTTACTCCTGCATGTCTCCTTGTCACTGTCATTTTTGAAAGGGGCAATATTTTTAGCATTTCTGCAGAAAAGAAATATTAACTGCATAGTTTCCATGAAATGGCAGGGTTCCCAGTATATTAGCACCATGACATTCAATGAATAGCAAGGCCTTGGTCACAATTGGCAGGTGGCCGTTGAGCACACACATCACAGCATTGACCGTTACTCATGAAGAGGTCACCTTGTTATGCCTCACTCCACTGTGGTTCTTTATCAGAAACTAGGTGGATGATGTAACAGGTCTACCCTCCAGAACCATTGTTGCTGGGTATATAGAAGAAATGTTTGACAGCAGAGGCACAATTCACCTGTCTTGGGCACCTAGTAGTGAGGCAAACAGCTCAAATATAACACTTGCAAAATCTCAATGGAATTGCAGAGTTCTTCCAATAAAACCTGGTAAAGGATACATAGCAAGCCCAAGATGACGTTTGTCAGATGTTGGAAAAAGTGACCATGTTTACCGCCTTTGTGACGGCATAATCCTATTTAATTTGGTCTCCAGATACAAGGAAGCCAAAGGAAATCCCTCCATATTGACACTTGACATTTGCTGTACAATTCAGGACACTTTGGCAAGTCTCCTAACTCTGTAGAAAGTAATTACATTCCCCATCTCCCCATTCACCATCTCTACATTTTCAGCAAGCAGTCCATTCGATTGAACAATAACTATATATTCTGTAGGTCACTCTCACTAAGAAAGCCTTTCCTCTGTGTACAGCCTCATCAAGTTGGATGTTGAAAAAGAAATAGAAGACTCCATTTTGCAGTGAATGGAGTGAGACGCATTTTTCACCATGGCTCTACTTTTTATATCTTACATTCCACTGATAGATCCGTTTTAAGTTTGAAAATTCACTATTTTTGTTGAAGGATATGATTTAACTACAATGGCAGGAAGTCAATCCGGTATTGAATTGAGAGGCGGCAAGATCCTTCCCGAAACGGAACAAACAAATCGGAGGAACTTTCTGCTTTAGAAAGAATACTCTCTTCAATAAAAGATATGAAACTGGAATTCGGTCCGCTTAATACTAAGATTGATAAACTGATGGATGCTAACGGAAAGCTTGAAAAATCTATGTCTACTGTTTAAGAATCTTTGAAGAATTTGGAATTTCAATTTCAGACGCTCAAGCAGACTACTCATCGAATTGAGAGGGAACAGGAGTTATTCAGGCAAACTATTAATGAGCAAGAATTGAAGATGTCATCTATGGAAAAGAAAATTAATGAAGTTACTTTGGAATTATCAAGAACGAAGAAAAAAACAATTGATTTAGATAACAGAATGTGCAGGAGGAATTTACGTATATTGGGCTTGCCTGAAAATACTGAAACTGGTGACCTGTTAAAGTTCTTTTCAGAAATGCTATATTCACTTTTTAGCTAGATTCTTGAAGTGAACCCTGTACTCGATAGAGTTCATCGAATCCCACGATCTGAGCCCTCACCCGAACTGCGTCCACGACCACTGATATTATGCCTACACTATTTTACAACCAAAGAAACTACACTCCAAGAGGCAAGAAAAAGGGGTAAGCTAATCTACAATGCAACAGAAATTCGTGCAGTGGAGGACTTTGCTCCTGAGATTTTTGCCAAAAGAAGGAAATACCGGGAAGTGATGGTTGAATTATATAAAATAAAATGTGGCCTGTCGCTCCGTTATCCGGCACGTTTGATAACTTTTTCGCCTGACTCTCAGCCACAAAAGATTAACTCTTCAGATGAAGGTTGGGAATTTATTAAGGGGTTTAAGTCTATGTTGAATGCAACTTGAACAGGCAATCCCGAGCTGGGAGATGTTTATAGATGCTTTGAGGAAAGTCTGTTCTACGTTTTATAGATGTCCGTACAGGACTTGCTTGATATAATTTTTTTAAATTTGTTAATAGTTAGTATACATCTATAGTTGCTTTGAAGAAAGTCTGTTCCACATTTTATGGATGTCTGCACAGGACCTGGTTGATTTAATTTTTTTCTTACTTGCCTTAATATTAATATAGCTCTGGGCTTGAGATATATATACACACACATACACACATTTTTTTTTTTTTACTTTTTTTCCTATGACTTGCAAGTTTTTTTCAAACTTCAGTTGTAATATATTATTTGCTTGGATTTATCCTTTTCTGAATATATGATTAATGTACTTTAGATGAATTTAAGATGGCCGTCGCCAACTACATTTTAACTATTGTTAGACATAATATTACAATATTTGAAATTTGTTCATCTCTTTTATTATGTCTACAATCAGTGGTGTAAACATATAACTTTGTTAATATAGCTGCAAAGTGGAGATTGGGGTTAGGGTCACAGGTTAGCATGCTATCCTTCTATTGGATGGCTTTTCGGTCTTTGGGGGAAGAGTGGTGGGACCATTAGAATAGTTTTTTTTCCTCGACTGGGCAGCTCTGAGAGGTTACACCTTGTATCAATCATGTCGTCTCTTCTGGTCAAGTCAGTGCTGTTTTTTCCTTTGGATCTAGTTTGCGCTTGCACAGTAGCTTTCTTTATAAAATTTTAAATTAAACCTTAAATGTGGATGCTAATAAATTAATATAATTTCTTGGAATTTGAATGGCATGAATCATCCCATTAAGTGTAAAAAGATTTTTAAGAAATTAAAAACACTTCATGCGGATATTATTTTCACGCAAGAAACTCGTACGGAGACAGGATGAAAATTGCTTTTTTAAATTCTGGAAGAGACCTTTATATCATTCTTTATCAATAAATAAAATTAGAGGGGTAACTATTTTCGTTAACTCCAAAATCCCTTTTGTACATGTTACTGATTTGATTGGAAGATATTTAATTGTCACTGGTTTGCTATGTGGTCAAAAGGTGGCTTTGGTGTGTGTCTATGCACCTAATCTAGACAGTCCTGAATTTTTTAAGAAGCTATTTTCCGCACTCCCGAATCTAAATGAATATAAGTTGATTATGGGCGGTGACTTTAACTGTTGTCTTAACCCGTCGATTGACAGGTCGTCAACCAATCCGTTGCTTCCTAATAAAGCGGTGACTTGTATTAATTCTTTTCTATTAGAATATGGTTTGGTTGACATTTGGAGATACAAGCACCTTAATGATGAAGATTTTTCTTCCCCCCCCCCCACATGTACATCATAAATATTCAAGAATTGATTTTTTTTTCCCTCGATACACGATTGCTGTATTCCGTTGCTGATAGTGCATACAATGTCACTGCGTTGTCGATCACACACCTTTGAAATTAACTTTGAGGCTTTCTGATAATATTTTGAAAATGTCACAGTGGAGACTGAATCCCATATTGTTACAAGATCCAACTTTTGTTAGTTTTATCAAGGAGCAAATTTCTTCATTTTTTGAATTTAATACATTAAATCCTTTCTTAGGGGACAGATAATTTCATATTCAGCAGGCTTAAGAAGGAAAACCAAAGCGGAACTTTTAGTGATTGCTAATAAAATTAAAGAGATAGATAAAGCGTATTCAGTAAGACCTAGTGAAGATCTATATAAGGAACGGGTTGAACTCCAAACACAGCATGATCTGCTTTTGACCTTTCCCATTGAGCAGCAACTTTTTAAATCCAAAAGTCAATTTTATATACGTGGCGATAAATCAGGTAAATTGCTGGCTGGTCAGTTGAAGGCATATATGGTCAGAACACAGATTTTGAAAAGACATAGACCGGGTAGAACTGAAACATTAAATCCTCATGAAATTAATAAGATATTTATGGATTTCTATTCTAATCTTTATAAATCTGAATTTTCTGATAATATTATCTTTATGAACAGATTTTTGCAAAAATTAAATATACCTAAAATTTCTATTCAAGATATTAACACATTAAATGTGCCTATTAAACAAGAGGAAATAGCTAGGGCTGTATCCTCTATGCAACTAGGGAAAGCTCCGGGACCAGATGGATATACAGTGGAACTTTATAAGACTTTTACTGAAATGCTTACATCACATCTATGTCAAACTTTCACTGATTCTATATCCTCTGGGAATCTCCCGAAAACTTCTTGAGGCATCAATCTCATTGATTCCTAAAAAAGGAAAAGATCTATCTGAATGCGTCTCCTACAGACTGATTTCCTTACTGAATGTGGGACTTTAAAATTCTCTCTAAGTTTCTGCTAATAGGCTTGAGAATATTTTGCCTACTGTTATTTCAAATGATCAAACTGGATTTATTAAAAATAGGTATTCACATTTTAATATTCGAAGATTGTTAAATATCATTTATTGTCCCTCGTTTGAAGAATCTGAATGTATTGTCTCTCTTGATGCAGAGAAAGCCTTTGATAGGGTGGAATGGCCTTATTTATTGCAGGTTTTGGAGAGATTTAATTTTGGTCTGGGATTTATTTCCTGGATCAAACTGATCTATCAAGCCCCGAAGGCTGCGGTTATAACTAACAATCAAAAATCTCCTTATTTTAGACTATGTAGAGGAACCCATTAGGGTTGCCCTCTTAGTCCTTTATTATTTAATTTGGCTTTAGAACCACTTGCTATCGCTCTTAGGGATTCCAACTTTGTTCAGGGTATTAAGAAAGGGGATAAAGTACATAAGGTTTCGTTGTATGCAGATGACTTATTAGCTCACATTTCAGACCCCAGGAAATCCATTCCTTCTATGTTATCCATATTTACTGAATTTAGTACTTTCTCTGGATACAAGTTAAATTTACATAAAAGTGAATTATTTCCTATTAATAATTATTCAGATCAATATGATCAAATACCTTTTAATATCAAATTATTTTACCTATCTTGGTATTAAAATTACTAAAAATTTTAAAGACTCATAAATATAATTTTCTTCCTTTAATTGAATATACACAACAAACGCTTTCCAAATGGTCATCTATGACGATGTCATTAATTGGTCGAATAAATGCTATAAAAATGACAATTCTACCGAAATTTTTATACACGTTTCAAGCTGTTCCATCCTTTGTCCCGAAAACGTTTTTTGATAGACTAGATTCTATAATCTTATCATATATCTGGAATAATAAAAGCTCTAGATTGAGTAAGCCTTTACTGTAAAGATTTAAAAAAAGATGGTAGCTTGGCTTTACCAAACTTTAGATTCTGTTACCGGGCAATTAATATTCATTATATTACTTTTTGGATTCACTGTATAGATAACCAGGACTGTCCTTCATGGTTGGACCTGGAGGAGAACTCAGTAAAGGGGTTCTCTTTGGCTTCTTTACTGGGAGCTCCTCTTCCCTTTTTGTTTTCTAAGATGGGTAGACAGGATCTTAGTCCCATTATTAGACATATATTAAAAATTTGGTTTCAGTTTCGCAGATCTTTTGACTTAAATAACTTTGTTCTTTCTATTAATATCCATGTTAACTTTTTTTTAAACCATCAATTTTAGATAAGGCCTTTTTAACATGGAATACTAAGGGAATTATTGTTTTTAGAGGATTATTTAATGTCTTTTTCTCAGCTAGTGGACAAATATGATTTATCTAATGAACAATTTTTTAGATATTTACAAGTTAGGGTTTTTTTAAAAAAAAACGCGATTTGTTACCGAATTACCCATTTGCTCATTTACCAAATATGATAGATGTTATCTTTCAGCTTAAACCATTTCAAAAAGGATTGATAGCCATCATATATAAACGGCTATTGAATTTACGAATGATGTCTAATGATAAGGTTAAATGTGCTTGGTAATTGGAACTTAAAGAGTCACTTTCAGATAATCAATAGAATAAAATTTGTCATTTAGTTAATAATTCATCTATTTGTGCCCGTCACTCCTTGATTCAGTTCAAGGTAGTGCACAGGGCTAATATGTCAAAAGATAAACTAGCGCATATTTTTTCTAATACAAATCCTGCTTGTGATAGATGCAACACTGAGGTGGCCATTTTAACTCACATGTTTTGGTCCTGCATAAAGTTAAATAATTTTCGGAGAGATGTTTTTAGAACGTTATCAGAAGTCATAGGTTTATCTTACGGCAATCTTTGGGATTATTCCAACGGAAGCAGGAAACATTCCTGCTTCTGCTCAACGCATGATAGCTTTCTCAACTTTATTGGCTAGAAGAGCTATTCTATTGTACTGGAAAGATCCCAATCCATCTACTGTTTTTTTTGGCTCTCCTCCGTTATGTCTTGTTTAAGTTTGGAGAAAATAAGGAGTCAGATGTTTGATACATCTTTTAAATTTGAGCAAATTTGGCGACCTTTTATTCAATATTTTCATGTGATTTAATCAGAAGGATTTTCCCTTTTTTAAAAACTGTATCCTCAAAATGGACTGCCTAGTCCCCCCCTTTTTTTTTTGGTTTTAGGTTAGTTTAGTGGTTTTTCTTCCCCCTCAATAACAGGAAATCTTAAGCCTTTTTTTTCTATGAACTGTTAAGAGGAGAAGTGGTTCTTTTCTCTCTTTATATTAGCTTAATACTATATATGATTTTGACAGTGTGTATTCCTTTGTTTGTACTATTATTGAAATATATATTTGAGATAACCTCTCCTTTGGTTTGTATTTATCCTTATTCTTTTAAATCAATAAAGTAAGATTGAAAGAGAAAGAGAGAAAGCAAGCTGTATTATAAAATTGGGCAAGGCCCAGCATCAACATTGTACCTCAAGTTTTGCATGCACTGTTGCAATATTTTCTAAGTGCCACCTATGTAGTCAAAGAACACCCTGGGTCCAGTAAACCTTGGCATTATTTAGACTGGATTCTTGCTGCAGCCAGCTTAAAAAAATGTAGCACTTCAGAGTATCTTTCATTAGATATTCCACTGTAAAGAAAAGCATTTCACTTATATTAAACAAAATCTGACTTTCAGACTAGAGCTCTAAAAATATTTTTTTTAATCATTTGAGAAGTTCACATAGTTTTCATAATACACTTGACCCAACAGAAACATGCTGATATTTATGCTCTACAAACTTTCTCCCACTGCAGATATTCCTTAAATATCAAATAACAATCAAAAACTTGCAAAAATCCCAAGGGAAAAAATAAATGCCTGCAGACCCATTGTTTGAAATTTTCAAAACTAAATTCCAGGAAAGCACCAGAAGATTGAAAACAGGCAATGTGACTTTCTTGCTTTAAAAAGTAAGGAAGACAGAAGACAAGCAACTTGAGGTTAGTTCGTTTAACATCTATTGTTGGCACGAGGCAAGAGTTAAATATTCAAGAGGAAACATTTAGGAAAACTGAATATAATCAAAGCTGGGGTACTATGAAAGGTAAACTTCTTTTGACAAATTTGCTCAAACTCTTTTGAGGATGTAACTGGGACAGTTGAGAGGGGAACTTGCAGATGCAGTACATTTAGATTTCCAAAAGACATTTGACAAGGTGCTATATATGAGGCTGGTGCATTCATTAAAAGCCAAGGTATTAGAGAAAATGTATTAGCATGGATTGAAAACTGGCTGTTATACAGAAAAACAGTAAGAATAAATGTGTCCTGTTCAACCTTGAGGGATTTAACTAGTGGAGTATCCCAGGGATTGGTCCTTGGCTAATTAATGACCCAGAGGAGGGAAATGAGGACATTTGCAGGATCACAAAGGCATAGAGATAGATTGAGTGACTGGGTAAAAGCTGGCAAATTAACTTGAATATGTGGAAGTGTGAAGGCATGCACATGGATAAGAGGAATCAAAGGTCAGGTTACCATCTAAATGGAGAGAGATTGTAAATAAGTTCGGATGGATCTAATGCTCGAGTGCATGAATCACAAAAAGTCAAGGCAACAAACAATATGTTGGCCATTAATGCAAAGGGATTGGAGTTTAACAATGGGGGAGGTTTTGTTACCATTTTCTGGAGTGCTGGTAAAGCCATACTTAGAATATCATGCACTAAATGTTCCCCTTAGCATAAAAAAAATAGTAGCATTAGAGGGGCATAAGTGAGAAAGAAAAGAGGCCAGTCATTTAAAAGTGAGGAATATTGAAATTTTCTCTTGAGTGTGTGGTAAACTATATATAGTAACTGGATTACCTGTCTGGACACACCCCTCTGCTGACTACCCCTGTGGCTCCTCCCGGTAATTTCTCCCTGCTCCTCCCCCTCAGACCAGGGGCAGACACTCAGCATGGAGGTCACGTCTTACTGCGAATAAAAGCCTTTCACTATTTACCCTACTTCAGTCTTTTGGAATTACTGAAGGAGCTTCAGAGTGAGTGGTGAATTCCCAGAATTTTCTGATCTCCCAGGGGCAATGGAGGCATACCAGATTTAAGGTGGAAATAAATATTTCAAACATCAAGGAACATAAACCTAGAGCTTTATGTGATGCCTATTCACTTTCAAGGAAAATGCAGCTTTTGGGGTTGGTACTTTGCCATTAACTAAAGAAAGCACATCATGTGCTCATCTATTCTATGATACTTACAGCTTTAATACTGATCAGACTACTGGAATAATTAGCTGTGCTTACTTGACACCACATCCAAGGTGATACTCAGCTCCAGATTAGTTCCATAGAACCCACACCACACTGCACCTAAATAGTTTATTTTAAAAAAGCGAGACTTTATTAACCTACATCATTACTTAGTGATTTCTTTCTGTAACCCATTAAGATACATCTCCAGAACAGTAATGGAAATTTCCTAGCAAATATATCACAGGGAAATGGTGTCTATTAGAGTAGAAGCACCCATCTATATTCACACTGTAAAGCATCAATTTCGTGTACAGGGAAGCAGAAGGGATGTCAATAGCATTAAAACATTTTGATTTTTAAAAATTGTTTGTGCAAGTATAGCTACATAAATCTCAACAGAAATCATCTGTAGAAAGGACAGAAGGTCTAATTTGCTGTCAATAGCCAAATACAAAAAATTCAAATCCAAAACACTAACTTTACAATCATCAGCATGATTGCTGTTGACTGCTTAATAGTTAGAGAAGTTGACTTTTTAAGTTTTATTTCCAGTAATTGTAGGTTGTGTTTCCTTTCAATTTTTCTGAGGCAGACAAAGTGAGGTGACAATAGCAACAGCATGTAGCAGTAACAGCCTTCATCTCTCCAATTATGAAGTTAATGGGAAAATTAAGATAGAAATTGCATTCATTTTAACAATCATCATGTCTTCAGGCCATCTTAAAGTGGTCAAAGCAATATTGCTTTGGTAAATACAAGAGCCATTTTGCATTCAGCAAATGCAATTGTCAATGCGAAGCTATCATTGAATGAACGTTGAATGTAGTCTGGATGTTAGAACTTATTTATTTTGGAGATACAGCATGGTAACAGGTCCTTCTGGCCCAAACGAACCCACGCTGGTCAATTATACCCACGTGACCAATTAACCTACTAACCTGTATATATCTGGAATACCAGAAGAAACTGGAGCACGCAGAGGAAGCCCATGCGGTTATTGGAAAAATGTACAAACTCCTTACAGCGGCGGAAATGAACCTGGGTCACTGCCACTTTAACAGCAGCACGTTAACCACGTCAGTACCTGTACCACCTATGGTTCCTTGGTCTTTGAACAATACAGTGAAAGCTGAACAAGCATATTCACGTTTTACTTAAGGGAAACAAAGTTATGCTTAGTACGCAGTACTGCATTGCAGTGCCATCCAATATCAAGGCTTCTGTTTCAATCAGGTTGGAGTGTTATCAAGCAAGTCAAGTGTGTAGAAGTTGTGAAATGGGTCAGGGAAATATGCAAAGAACGCTGCTCCAATGCTTAAAACCTCAGCCAGATAGAATTACACGAACATGTGACAAAACAAGGCCCATGATGCAAGACTTTTGGCCTTTGAGCAAATTGAAACTTGCATTATCCACGCACAAACATTCAAGAGGTCTGTGCAAGATAACCAGACTGCACGCAAAGAATCCAGCAAAATGTGACTTGCTGACATACTGCAGAATATATTAACACTTTGTGAAGCTCATTCATACTCCATAGTCTACAATTAGACTTGGGTCCAGTAATGTTACTGTGGACATATTGACCATGTGGTTTTATTGTGTGCAACTTTAATGGGAGAAAGAAGTTGGACGTTCCACAGTAAATGTCCTGAAACCTCAGTCTTTTCACCATCCACAAGGCACAATAGGAATCTAATGGAATCCACACCTCTTTACTGGATAAGTGCCAGTCCATTACCACCCAGGATAAAGCAGCCTACTTCAGTGAAACCACATCCACCCTCCCAACAGTATCTAGAAGATGCACTGCAGCGACTTGCCAAGGTTTCTTCAATGCTGCATTCCAAAATTGCGACTTCTAATACCAAAGACAAGGATAGAAGAAGCACGAGAATTCTGCCAGCTCCATGACACATACCACCTGGAACTGGAAGTATATTGCTGATCCTTGTTCATAGCTGGGTCTACATATTAGAACTCCATTCTCAAAAACACAATGGAAGCACCGTCAAGGAATTACAGTGGTATAAGCTCACCACTAAATTCAAAGGCAATGCAGTATGGACATCAATGCTGACCTTGCCAATTACACCTACCTCTCACGAAGGCGAAAAAATTGCTACCACATATTTAATTTAAATATACACTCAGTGTATGTTCATGGTCTTCTGTTGCTGTTACCCATACACTTCAAGGTATGATGTGTTCTTCTGCACAACATTGTTGTAATGTGTGGTTATTTGAGTTACTGCCAGCTTCCTTTCGGCTTAAACCAGCCTGGCTATTCTCTTCTGATCTCTCTCATTAACAAGTTTTTCACTGTTCACTGGGCTTGCTTTTTGTTTTCACACCACTCTCTGTAAACTCTAGAGACTGCTGTATGTGAATATCCCAGGAAATCAGCAATTTCTGAGATACTCAAACCACCCTGTCTGGCACCAACAATCATTTCATGGTCAGTCACTTAGATCACATTTCTTCCCCATTCTGATATTTCGTCTGAACAAATGAACCTCTTGATCATGTCTGCATGCAGTTGTGCATTGAGTTGCTGCCGCATGATTGATTAGATTATTGCATTAACGAGCAGGTGTACTGGTGTACCTAATAAAGTGGCCACTGAGTGTAAGCGTTTTGGTGCAAGGTGGTGGACAAAGGTAAGAGCAAATTTTTAAAAATCTCAAATCGTCACAGTAAAACACTAAGTGCAAAGCTGCTTCAATGTTACACGCACCTATGCATCTAATTGCTAATTGTGTACAAAGGAAGAAGCCCATAGCCGTTTGAACTGATAGTTTAAAAACAAAATTTACAATCGCACATACCAGCCGCTCACACTCGGTTTCTGCCTTCTGACGACGTTTCATCTCCGTGTCAACCTGGTTACGAGCATGCTTCAGCTTGACATCAAGGGCACTCCGCTCTGTTTCAGCTTTCGTTAGGCGCTCTGTAGCACATGACAGTTCCAGCTGAGACTTTTGCCACAGTCGTCGACACTCTTCAAAGCTTTTAGCTAACTGAATGAATTCTGCAAGGAAACAACCACAGATATAACTGTTATCTTTTTTTGAAAAAAGAAAAAGGTTTTGCCAAATTCAAAATTACCTTCTATAAATAAGAAACTTAGTACAATGATGTGTTGATGGAAATCTGGCATCAAAGCCATCTGAAATCTAACCGTACATACATCACTTGGATGGTATACTGTACAAATCATCCTTTGTCTTTCTGCATTTGACTCAAGTTTATAACGCCAATTCTATTCCTTGAACTTTTCAAACCTAGCTACTCAAAAAGGTCTACACGTGGGGTCGTTCCAGTTCACAGATCCAAAGTGAGTAGAGCCATGAACAGATATATTCAAGTCACCAGGGTCCAAAAATTTCGAGGAGAAACCCTGCCATGTACACAGTAGAAAAAAGTTTTTTTCAGGTGGGATGGGGAATGATTATTGAAACAAAATTTATAGCTGGCTTGAAAACCAATACATTGATGAATGCGAGCACATCAAGTCGGAGCACTACACAAGCACACTGGGACAATGGGAGTCATTTAGTTTAGACAAATGTGAAGTCCAGCAATAGCCAGAGAAATGTGTGTTTATTAACTGCATTCCACTGTTGATCAGACATGAAGGACCAAGTAGAAGAGAAATCTCTGAATCAAGCAGGAATGTGTACGTCAGACAGAGAATCAGCCATGAATTTGCTGAAGGCAGTCATTCTCAAGGAACCTTACAGCTTATTTTTGGTCATACTACTTCTGTTCTTAAGACACGAGAAAGTTACTGATATATTGATAAACAATTTAATAGACGTTGCAAACATATTTACCTGCCATGAACAAAAACAATGAGACGAGAGATGAGAAATATTAATTACATTTTCAAAATAACAAATTACTATATCTTGAAGGGATTACAGGGTTTCACAGCGCACTAAACCAGAATGGAATCCATCTCACTGAATGACACAACATATTTTCCACTTAAAGATACACAATTACACTGGTCACTACCATATTTCATTATGACCAAAGGAAAACATGCTTACGGGGTTCAATTCCTTCATTTAATACTTCCATCTGTCTGAGCATCTGTTCGAATATGTCACGCAGAGTCACCATTGTGGATTCGATTATCCTGAAATTAAAACATTCACGTTACAAAGCAATACAACCACAACAATGATGCAGCTTTCACTATGAAATACCTTCACACACATATTAGGATCATAAGGAAAGCAAACAAAGAGTCGGGTCTTAGAAATAATATTTACTGGGTTAATGGGTCAATATACTTAAGTTTCCCAGAAGGCATTTGATAAGGTGCCACAAAGAATTACAAAACATTCTTTGTAATTCTCAGTGTTGGAGACAATGACATGCATAGAAGATTGGCTGGTAAACTGGAAACAAATGGCATTTCTTTTTTTGATCGGCAAGCTACAATGAGTGGGTGGGATAAATGCTGGGGTCTCAAATTTTACGATTTATATAAGGCATGGCTGCTAAACTTTCTGATGACACAATAGAATATGACAATTATTTTATTTTATTTTTTTTTAAAAAGGAAGAGTAGGTCAAGTCTCCATCATTCACAGTATATCTCTGAATTCCCTTAACACCCAGAAACCTATCAACCCATGTTGAATTAACTGAATAACACTCTGGATCGAGAATTCTACAGGTTCACTAGTATCTGCAAAAATAAATTTCTCATCTTAGCCCTAAGTGGGCTGACGCTACATTTTAGACCTCAGCCAAAGGAAACATTCTCCCTATGTCCAGTCTGTAGGAATTTTACAAGATTCAATGAGGTTGCCTCTCATTACATTTACTAATAATCTCACCTAGTTTTGCATTGACTACAAACTCAGAAATATGGCATTTGGTTCCCACAGCTGAATTAATATAGATTGTGAATAGCTGAGGCCCAACCAATTATCCTGGCAGTATCCCACTAGTTAAAGTCCAAGGAATGATTGTTTTCTTCTCTGATAACTGATTTTCAGCCCATCACTATATTATTCAACTTGATTGCTCCACAGGAGGTTGGCCAATCGAAAATGCAAAAATACTACATCCATTAGTTTTAATTATTCTGCATCCTCAAAGAACTCCAGTAGATCATAACAGGATTTCAATTTATTTTGCTGTAAATGGATACCAACTCCACTCAGTCCTGTTATTCCATCATTTCCCTACCACTAACATTAGGATAGCCCACAATGCAAGCTGTGAAGACATAGGGGCTTCAGAGGGCAAGATTAGACAATAGTTGCAGGAGTAGGCCATTCAGCCCTTTGAGCCAGCACCGCCATTCACTGTGATCATGGCTGATCATCCACAATCAGTAGCCCGTTCCTGCCTTCTCCCCATATCCCTTGACCCCGCTATCTTTAACTCTTTCTTGAAAGCATCCAGAGAATTAGCCTCCACTGCCTTCTGAGGCAGAGCATTCCACAGATCCACAACTCCCTGGGTGAAAAAGTTTTTCCTCAACTCCGTTCTAAATGGCCTACCCCTTATTCTTAAGCTGTGGCCTCTGGTTCTGGACTCCCCCAACATCGGGAACATGTTTCCTGCCTCTAGCGTGTCTAATCCCTTAATAATCTTATATGTTTCAATCAGATCCCCTCTCATCCTTCTAAATTCCAGTGTATACAAGCCCAGTCGCTCCAATCTTTCAACATATGACAGTCCCGCCATCCTAGGAATGAACCTCGTGAACCTACGCTGCACTCCCTCAATAGCTAGAATGTCCTTCCTCAAATTTGGAGACCAAAACTGCACACAATACTCCAGGTGTGGTCTCACCAGGGCCTTGTACAACTGCAGAAGGACCTCTTTGCTCCTATACTCAACTCCCCTTGTTATAAAGGCCAACATGCCATTAGCTTTCTTCACTGCCTGCTGTACCTGTATGCTTACTTTCAGTGACTGACGAACAAGGACACCCAGATCTCATTGTACTTCCCCTTTTCCTAACTTGACACCATTCAGATAGTAATCTGCCTTTCTGCTCTTGCCACCAAAGTGGATAACCTCACATTTATCCACATTAAACTGCATCCTCATCTAAATCATTAATGTATATTGTAAATAGCTGCGGTCCCAGCACTGAGCCTTGCGGTACCCCACTAGTCACTGCCTGCCATTCTGAAAGGGACCCGTTAATCACTACCATTTCCTGTCTGCCAACCAATTTTCTATCCATGTCAGTACCCTACCCCCAATATCATGTGCTCTAATTTTGCCCACTAATCTCCTATGTGGGACTTTATCAAAGGCTTTCTGAAAGTCCAGGTACACTACATCCACTGGCTTTCCCATGTCCATTTTCATAGTTAGGTTAAATAAGTGGGCAAAAATCTTGCACATGAAGGGCTAATGTGGGAAACTGTGGAATGCCCAATTTGGTAGGGAAAAAAAATAAGAAATGGTGACAGACTGCAGAGGGATCAGTGTGTTCTCATGCAAGAATGCAGGTAAAGCGGGAAAGCTGAAAGAATGTTTGGGAGGGGAATTGCACACCAGGTGTTAGGCTTTAATTGGAAAGAATATTGATGAGGCCATTGCTGGAGTACTATGTACAGATGTGTCTTCGATTTAAGACCTTTTTCTTTCAGATAGTGTCTTTTAACTCTTTTCTTTAAAAGGTCAGTGCAAGGAAAGTTTTGAATATTTTTATAGTAGGTGTAAATACCTAGATACTTGACAAGGATACCACAGTTAAGTGGAAATGCAGAGTTAAGATTACAACCAGACCAGTCAATGGTGGGGCAGTGTTAAAGTGCTTGCTGCTGTACCTAATCTCTATTCTTCAAAAGAATTCATTTTCAAACAATTACACAAAACCGTCAATAAAATGAAATTCTTGCTTCCTGCTATCTCCCTCATCTGCTGGAAATCAACAATTAGCTAGAAATCACAAACTCAAGATAGTCTGTAAATTTTTAACTGAATAAAATAACTGCAGATCTTCCCCTGAAAAAATATTATAATATGGCTGACTTCTAAAAGTTGAAGATCACAGCTGTTCAATATCAACATCCTCAGATGCAGGAAATCAAGCTGAGGGGCAGGAATGACCAGAACACGACAGTTTTTTTTTGTAAAAAAGTTATTTCAGGTTATTTCCCGCACAATTTCAGCAAACAACTAGATAACACAAATTTGACGAGATCGTAACAAATACGTTAAGATAAACTTTTGCATGATTACAAATAATCAAGCTTTGAGAAATAACTCCCAAAAGTAACAAAAACTCCATATGAACTGGATCGGTTACAACTCTACCAGCAGCACAAAATAATGTGCTCAGTGTATGATTAATTTGTTTTTAAAAAATAGCATCTTACATTTCTTAACAGACAACTCTAGTTTAATAAAAAAAAAATGCTGCCAAAACTTTCAAACTGTATGAAGCAACTGTCAACTGCTCAAATATACAACGGCGCTGAAAGACATTTGGACTGATGCCCAAATTAAATTGCTAACTGATGAGAAACTAAGAACTGGTGTCCCTTACTGAATACGTCACGTGGAAGAAAGATTCAAGTCTGCAACGGACACAGAAACTAAAGTGGTCAGCAAATCCATAAAAGTATTAAGTACTGCATCCAGTGGGATACGTTTGTATCAAAACTAAAAATAAGTATAAACTGAAATTTCCCCAACGCGACAGCAAGAAATTGCCAATTTACGATCACTTTGATGGTATATCCTTTCACCACCTACCCCACCTTCCTTCCTCTGTCCCCCCCCCCAAACAAGCCCTGCCACCTGATATTCACAATAACTCGAGCCCGAATCAAAGACTTATCTGTCAACCAGGTTAAGAAGGTAAATTATGCCGGATTTAGCCAGCAGAGAGGACCAACCCTGCAGTCGCGCTGGTGTGGCTTAACAACGGTCGATAACGAGGAGCCGCCAAGTTATCGCTACAACGGGATGATGGAAGGGAGGGGACGGGGAGCCTGGCGAAGACCGCGGACGCGTTGGCCTTGCCGGTGGTGTGAAAGCAATCACCAACCGAGAAAGTAAAAGGCCAATATACCAGCTACATCTCCCGCCTTGGGACAACAGCCCCGGTAGAGGGAGAAGGTACCGCCAGAAGACTAGCAGCAATCGGATAATTTATAAAAAGATTTTTTTTCCCTCTGCACCCGATCTAACGAAGAGATAACACAATTTCCTTCCATACTCACGACCCGTCTCGGACTCCGCCGCCTGCTACTCTCCGTCCGCTCACTTCTAATACACGGCCAATATTTTTTCGCGGCTCGATTTGAAATCTCTCCAATGGCCAATCAGGGCGATGTTGTTCCTTAGCGCTGTGCATGACGTAATCGCACACTTCCCAGGCGATGTCCGCTAGATGGCGCGAAATTGGCTGCGATGGGGTGAGCGATTTTAGTTTTGTGGATAAAATATTCTGGCAGATATTTAAATTAATTAAGGTTATGGAAAGAGAGCTAAACTGCTTCCGTTGGTGGAGGGAATGTGAAGTAAAAGTGACCAAAATAAAAGAACCAAAAGCAGCAAGAAGAAAAACTTATTCACAAAACAAATGGTCAGGCTCTAAGTGCACTGCTGAGATATTAATGGAAAGGGATTCAAAAGGAAGCTGGATAAGTATCTGAAAGAAAAGTATTCAGGGATATGGGGAGAAGGAGGGTGAGTGGGACTAACTGGGTCTTACACAGTGCTGGAGGCAACTTGATGGGCAAATGGCCTTTCTCTGTAAACATTATGCCATGCCATTATCTGCTGCTCTCCAGCACCCCCCCCCCCCAGCCCCACCACCAGCCTCATCCCCAAACACATTGGGGCAACAGAGCAACAAGAAAAGGGATATGGGTTTGTATATCTGCAGCATAATCCTGGATGTTAGAGCACAATATTATATCCACTTCTGGTTGCCACACCTTTGCAAGGATGTAAATGACTTTGGGAGGGGGGGTGCAGAAATTATATACTACTTTGGCTGCTGGGTTTGTTCTTGGAGCAAGGAAAGTTGAGGGGGAATTTTACAAGGCTTTTTTAAAAATTCATTGGGTGTTAATGTCCCTAGCAACACCTTCATTTATTACCCATCCGGAATTGATGCTGAAAAGGGTAAAAGAGAGGGAAAATGTTCCCACTGGTTCAAAGGCTAGGGGGGGACAGATTTAAAATATTGGCTAAAAGATACGTGATCGGACTGGTTATGATCTGGAATTCACCGTGTGAAAAGGTGGTGCAAGCAGACTCAATCGTTGTCCTCAACAAAAATGCATAGGCATCTGAGAGGATAATTTGCAGAACGATAGCGAAAGGGCAGGGGGAATGTCACTGACATAACAAATCAGTGCATTATTGAAATACAGCTTCCAATTTACACTCAAGATCTCAATATGACAATAACTTGATCACCTACTTTAGGAATGTAAATTGAGGCAGAAACTTTGGCCAGGACATTGAGGATAACTTCCTACTCCTGTATAAAGTAAAACTGGGATTTAAATCCACCTGAAAAAGCAGAGATACTGTCTTGGTTTATATGGAGAGAGCAGGTGAATAGGACCGATGGATTTGAATATCAAAGTGGACTCCTCCTGTGTCATTACAGTTCTGTGATCCAAACAGCAACACCTCTGACATTATGGCCCTCTCTCAAAACTGCAGTGGTGTCAGCCAAAGATCTTTGTGCTGAAGTGTGTGGAGCATGACCTCTGTTACATTTCAATTCCTTATTACAGTACATCCAGAATTTACCTTGATCAGACAATACCAGGATACAATTTCAAATGGCAGTGGGTGGCAGGTTCTGGGCAATATGTCTGACTTTGGGTGAGATTACTGATAGAACATATAACAGTAGAGCACAGGTACAGGCCCTTCATCCCATGATGTCTGCTGGGCATGTTGCCAAATTAAACTAATCTCTTCTGTCTGTACATAATCCATCTGCCCCCATTCCCTGCCTATTGATGTGTCTGTCTAACAGCCTCTTAAATGCCACTATTGTATCTGCTTCCCCCACCACCCCTGGCAATGCATTCCAGTTACCTACCACTCTCTGTGTTTAAAAACTTGCCCCATGTATCCCCTTTCAACTTTTCTCTTCTTACCTTGAACCTATGCGCTCCAGAATTTGACATTTCTACCCTAGGAAAAAGATTTTAGCTATCTATCCAATCTATGCCTCTCGTAATGTTACAAACTTGTATCAGGTCTCCCCTCCGCCTCTGATGCTCCAGGGAAAATAATCCAAGTTTGTCCAACCCTTTTTTATAGCTAATCCAGCAGCATCCTGGTAAGCCCCTTCTGAATCCTCTCCAAAGCCTCTAAACCTTCCTGTATTGGGGCAAGCAGCAAAACTCAAAGTGCAGCCTAACCCTAGTTTTATACATGACTTCCTGACTCTGATACTCTTGACTCCTAGCAATGAGAGCAAGCATGCCATATGCCTTCTTTAATATTTTATCTACTTGCATTACCACTTTCAGGGAGGTATGGACCTGAGGCCCCAAAATCCCTCTGCATATCAATGCTGCGAAGGGGATTGCCACTAACTGTATACTCTCCTCTTACTTTTGACCTCCCAAAGTGCAACACCTCACACTTGCTCCAATTAAACTCCATCTACCATTTCTTCATCCGTAACTGTAACTGGCCTATTTCCACCTTATCCTTCGATGACCCTCTTCACTATCTGCAACTCCACCGATTTCTGCGTCATTTGCAAACTTATTAATCCATCTGTATTTCTATCCAAGTCATTTGTACATATATATCACAAACAAGTTCTCCCAAATGAAACACCGCAAACAGTTGAGCAGCTTGTAACAGCTCATCACAAAATAACTTAACCTTTTAATTTGGCTCCTCTGGGTTGGACATTCCCATCCATATATTGACACTGTACAGAAACCAGGAAAATCCTGTAGTTTTTTACATTTCCCTTAATAGAATTTATAAGGCCAACTGTAAATTTTCCAGATCTGTCTTTTGCTAAATCTGTCAGGATAAAGATAAAGCCAAATGCTGCAGCTGCTGGAATTCCAAAATAAAAACAAAATGCGGGAAATGCTCAGCGGGTCAGACAGCATCAAGGGTCGGCATCTCATGATGATCCAAAACATCAACTCTGATGCTGCCTGACCCGCTGAGTACTTCTAACATTTTCTGTTTTTACAATAGGTAACATGATAGATGGGTGGTGGGGTGGAGATACATTGCTACCAAAGGAGGTGTAAGCCAATCCTTTACCCCGCCAGCCTGCAGGTCATCCTTGGGCAAGGTATCGTACCTGCTTAGCCCCCCGATCAGGGTCATGTGAAACCATGGGAGCTGATGCATATCACAAGTCCTGGTTATGCGACCACTGACGCCAAGCAGACAATCTCTGAAGAGTATTGATAATGACCGGGGTCACTTGTTTTGTAAAGACACTGCCCAGAAAAGGCAATGCCAAACCACTTCTGCAGGAAATTCGCCAAGAGCAATCATGATCATGAAAAGACCATGATCGCCCATGTCTTATGACACAGCACATAATGAGTGAACGGAGGAGATACAGTATTGTAACATCAATGGCTTCCTTTTAAGGAACATGATTAAAATGGTTAACTTCCTGTACTTGTGACCAGAAGCCTACACTGGAGGTCTGAGGAGGTAAGTTCATATCCCAAAGTTCAAAGTAAATTTATTATCAAAATACATATACATCACCATATACAACCCTGGGATTCATTTCATTGCAGGTGTAAGGGGGTTTCGTCTTTTATGTTACTGCGTAGGCTAATTAAAATGGCTTCTTTGTTATGTTATACTTGGGAATGCTTCTTTGTTATGTTAAACGCTGAGAAAGTTCTTGCGCCAGCAGCTTGTTTTGGGTTAGAGTGTGATAAGAAGATGTTATGAACCAATTGGGATAGTTGTTATGGTTTTGGTGTATTTGAAGATATTGTATGTGCGGGGTTTTGGGGGAGAAGGCGGGAGAGAGGGACAGAGGATGGACCAGGTGCTGTGATGTTCGCTAACGGGATCGGACCCCGAGCAGGGCGTTTGGCGAGGAGAGGAGACGGAGACGGACTCGTGTGGAGTGTCTGGTCGACCACCGTTGTTGGTCCCAGGCAGCCGGTCGAGGTGGTCCGAGGGGTCGCAGGGTGAAGAAGAAAGGTCCTGAACTCCAACTGTTTGTGCATGAAGAGACTGAACTTTGATAAGTGTGGCGCCTTTTATTTTCCTTTTATATTTTATTCTCTATTGATTATATAGTTCCAGTAATATCTGTAAACTGTAAATCATTTAATCGTATCTGGTATATTGTCTGTTATTTGGGCGGGGTGGGTACATCACACAGCATCCACACAAACTAATTACCCAGTTTGGCGGGGCCGAGGGTTGTTTCCCTAGATGACAGTGAGCCAAACGACCCTGAGGGTGACCAGGGGGGCTACATTGTGTGGGCTTTTGTCCAGGATTGAATCTACTGGTATGCTGTGTGGGTGCCCTGTTTAAATCAGTAATGTGTGTCTCTGTGGGTTATTTGCTGGTTATTGCTGCATGCGTGGTGGGTGAGGTCTTTGTTCGAGTTCAGGCTAGCATTGACGAGTTGGAGGTGGAACTCGGGGCTGTCCATGCTGTTGGGAGAGAGAGGAAAGAGTGGTCTGATTTGGAGGTAGTGTGTGGGAATAAATGTTCTAGCAATGGCAGGCTCTGCCTGGCGTTTGGGATAGTGTCCACCCCAAGAGAGGCGGAGGCGTGTGAGACGTGGGTGGAGCGGATCTCTCAGTTGTTAGATGAGTGGCAGTGCTCGGTTGAGTGAGAGCGACAGGGATTGGTTAAAAGTTTAAGTAGGCAGGCTGGTGACGGTGTTAAAGCTGTCAGGTTCACTTACACCGTAGTGACAGCTGTCAGTTATTTGAAAGACGAGGGAAAGTTTTCAGTGTGTCTTCTCTGGCTAGGAGGGTGGCTGAATTGCTTGCAGTGCCAGGGGGATCATTTCAGAGGATCAGCCCCTCCTTCGGTTGTTCAACTAATCAGAGAGGTGTCGGAAAACTTAGTGGAGGCCCAGTGGGGGAACGGCTTGGGGTCTCTGGGGAAGCACCTTCCCAGCAATGTACCGATGAACTTCCGAAAGGAAAAGACCCTATTCCTGAAGGCTTAGAGGGACCATGCCCCAGGGTGTCGTTACAGATAGAGGGAAGCAATGCTAAAGCCATCCTCGACCCTGGGGCGCAGGTCAGGTTGTACAGTTCGTTTTACAACCGGTGACTGAAGCATTTACCCTTGACAACCGCAAGGGCACCGGAGACTTTGGGTACTAGTGGCAGTAATTATCCAGAAGATGATGATTGGTTAATGACCCTGGAGTTCATGGGGGCATTGTCTGGGCACCCAGTGTGTCGAGTTGCTTCTGAGGACGTGTGCAGTAGCCTTGAGCCAGTACCGAATTTAAACGAGACCCAGCGGTGGTGCGGCCTGGGGAAAGTAGCTGAGGGTGAGACCCTCTTAGTAGATGCTCCGAACTACCACGAGGGAGGGGAGTTGACCGCTGAAGACGCCTCAGTGAGAGAAAGGTCGCGGCAACTGGACCCTAGCGGCGTGGAAGATGTAGACAGCGTGTGTGTGGATTATGCGACGTGGTTTAATGTGCTGGATCTGAGGAGTGGATGTTGCCAGATCCCGAGGAGTGTGGCTCATGGCTGTTACTAGTTCCCTAGGATTCTTCCGATCCGAAAAGATACCCAAGGGCATATCCGGAGCCCCTGCATCCTTCCCGCGGGGCATGAGGAAGACCATGGGGGAAGTGAAGGTGTGTGGAGTTTTGGCGTATGTGGATGACTGCCTAGAGCTTGGATTCGCCTGGGGGGACTATGAGGCCAGGTGAGTGGCTGAGCCCGGGCGACAGAAGTGAAGTGTCAAATGTGGAGGAGTTTTTGGCTGGAGGAGTCTGGTGCAATGTGAGGAAAATGACCCGACATACCAGTTGAACTTCCTGGTGTTGGAACAGACGGTGGTGGACCTGGTGATGGAAACCCAGGTCGTCAATCTGAATGAGACACAGGGGAGAGAGGGGATTTGCACCACTGAACTGAGTGCTCAGAAATGCCGGCCGGAGACTGAGTGCCACGTTTGTGGGACGACCATTGCAGACTTGGAATTCACACTCGTCAACGTGCAGAAGGAGCAACGGAATTCTGAGCCGACACTGCGGTCATGTACTGATGAATTAATCCAGCGAGAAGAAACAATGACCCACCTTCGAAGGGATCAGCAGAAACTCAAGACGTCGATTCAGAAAAGATTGGAAGACTTGCAAGTTGAAGAAGAACAAGGAAGTGTTCTGACTAAGGCCGACAGAAAACCGAGAGCCCAGAGAGGGGAGTTTGACTACACTCCCGAGGAGGTGAAGAAATGGAGGACAAATCTCAGAAAAGGGAGGCAGACACTTGAAAGGAGCCTGAAGATGACTATCGCGAGTTTAAATGAAGTGGAAAAACTGAACGTTGACCTGGAAGACGCCATCAGGAAGAAACAACCGGAGGCTGAATATCCTTTAACTGCTGCTTTTCAGGTCAGGGTGGAAGAAGCTGGTGGGGTAGCTGCGTCCCAGATGGAGATGGCCAAGAACCCTGAGTCGGAACTGCGGAGGCTGTGGCGAGAGTTGAAGGAGTCCCCGAAGCTGACGTCTCGGCTGCAGGAGGCTGAAGGGGTAGCCCCGGCTAAATGTTTCAGTTTGGAGAAACTTAAACAACAGCTACTGATCGAGGGAATGAGGAAGAATACAGATTCGAAGGATGATGTGCTGGACATGTGGTACATGCTGCCTTTCGCTAACTTCCCCGTGATTGAGGAAGAGACCTTTGGCCCTTCTCCCACTGAGTCAGGTGTAGTGGGGAGGGTTAGCTGTGGGCAGTCTGAGTTACGGCAGAATCAGGAAGGAAAAGAAGCGGGGCCCCGGGTACGGGACGGGGGCTTCGAGTTGTACTGGTGGCCTGAGTGAGAGAGGAGTTGGCAGGCAGGCCCATGGTATCCCTAGTAGTGTCTGAGCCTTTAGGGTTTAGGTGAGGGGGTACAGAGGTCTCGGAGGATTAGGAAGCTCCCGGATAGGTTGGCCTATGTAGCGCCTGTGGGACGGGCGTAAGGTCCACTGTTTGGGGAGCACTGTCACTGTGTGTATCTGTCTATGTGTGTGTTATGTGTCTGCAGGACTGGTTGGCGAATTATTTAGAAGTCATGAGGACATGACTTTGTTTGGCAGGGGGAGAGTGTAAGGGGGTTTCGTCTTTTATGTTACTGCATAGGCTAATTAAAATGGCTTTTTTGTTATGTTATACTTGGGAATGCTTCTTTGTTATGTTAAACGCTGAGAAAGTTTTTGCACTAGCAGCTTGTTTTGGGTTAGAGTGTGATAAGAATATGTTATGTACCAATTGGGATAGTTGTTATGTTTTTGGTGTATTTGAAGATATTGTATGCGCGGGGTTTTGGGGGAGAAGGCAAGAAAGAGAGACATGATGGGCCAGGTGCTGTGAGTCCGCTAACGGGGTCGGACCCCGAGCAGGGCGTACAGCGAGGAGAGGAGACGGAGACGGACTCGTGTGGAGCGTCTGGTCGACCACCGTTGTTGGTCCCAGGCAGCCGGTCGAGGTGGTCCGAGGGATCGCAGGGTGAAGAAGGAGGGTCCTGAGCTCCAACTGTTTGTGCACGAAGAGATTGAACTTTGATAAGTGTGGCACCTTTTATTTTCCTTTTATATTTTATTTTCTATTAATTATATAGTTCCAGTAATATCTATAAACTGTAAATCATTTAATTGTATCTGGTGTATTCTCTGTTCTTTGGGCGGGTGGGGTACATCACACAGCATCCACACAAACTAATTACCCAGTTTGGCGGGGCCGAGGGCCGTTTCCCTAGACGACAGCAAGCCAAGCGACCGTGAGGCTGGCCAGGGGGGCTACACGGGCATATACAGTAAGTCCAAGAAACATAATTGAATAAATGAAAGATCACACCCAACATGATGGACAAACAACCAGTGTGCAAAAGACAACAAACTGTGCAAATACATAAAGGAAAAAAGAAAAAAGAAATAATAATGATAATAATAAATAAATAAGCAATAAATATCAAAAACATGAGATGAAGAGCTCTTGAAAGTGAGTCCATAAATTGTTGGAACTGTTCAGTAATGGGGTGAGTGAAGTTGAATGAACTTATGCCCACTGGCTCAAAAGCCTGATGGTTGAGGGGTAATAACTGTTCATGAACCTGGCGGTATGGGTCCTGAGGCTCTTATACCTTCTTCCTGATGGCAGCAGCGAGAAGAGAGCATGGCCTGGGTGGTGGGGGCCCTTGATGATGGATGCTGCTTTCCTGTGACAGTGCTCCTTGTAGATGTGCTCGATGGTGAGGGGAGCTTTACCTGTGATGGACTGGGCTGTATTCAGTATTTTTTGTAGAATTTTCCATTCAAGGACATTAGTGTTTTCATAGCAGGTCGTGATGCGACCGGTCAATATACTCTCTATCACACATCTTTAGAAGTTTGTCAAAGTTTTAGCTGTCACGCCGAATCTTCGCAAACTCCTAAGGAAGCAAATGCACTGCCGTGCTTTCTTCATAATTGCACTTGCGTGCTGGGCCCAGGACAGGTCCTCTGAAATGATAACACCAAGGAAGTTAATGTTGCTGACCCTCTCCACCTCTGATCCCCTGATGAGGGCTGGCTCAATGACCTCCGATTTCAATAAACTTCCTGAAGTCAATAATCAGTTCCTTGGTCTTGCTGACATTGAGTGAGAGGTTGCTGTTGTGGCACCACTCAGCCAGATTTTCAATCTCCCTCACATGTACTGATTCATCACCACTTTGGTTCAGCCTATGACAGTGGTGTCGTCAGCAAACATAAATATGGCATTGGAGCTGTGCTTGGCCTCACACTCATAGTACAGTATAGAGTGAGTAGAGCGGGGGGCTAAGCACACGGTCTTGTGGTGCACCTGTGCTGATGGAGATCGTGGGGGATGAGATGATGTTGCCAATCTGAATTGACTGGGATCTGCAAGTGAGGAAATCGAGGATTCAATTGCACAAAGAGGCATTGAACTCAAGAACTTGATGCGTATTGGTTAGTTCTGAGAGGATAATGGTATTGAATGCCGAGCTATAGATGATAAAGAGCATCCTGATGTATGCATCTTTGCTGTGCTGATGTTCCATGGTTGAGTGAAGATGTCCAGATGCTTCTGGGTTTCTGTGTCCCAGCACAACTGAGGAATTTAAGTTAATGAATTTTAAGCGACCTATATAATATCTTACCATCAGGAATTAAGACTGTGAAGCCACAAAAGTGTCATTAGGAGACCTTGTTTCTCATGAATATTGTGTAGGAAAGGACCTCGCAGGAGCTTACATATGACTCTAGACTCCAGATAGCTAAATGTAACTGCCCCCTGAAATGCTCAGGCTTTTAGTTATTGCAATTAGCGGTGACATGTAATGAACAGTTTAAAACTCAAATAATTGTAATTTTCTATCTAACCCTGTGCTTCATGGTGACAATTGTATAACTAAGCAGAAGAACGAATACTCAAGGACCATACATTTATTCCTTGGAAATTTGGGGAAAATTGTTGAATGCTGCTGAATTCATGCTGTTCTGTCCCATAGAAGCTGAGGAAACTTCTTCAGTCATGCCATTGGTGAACACCTGCTGCCTGTGACACTCACACCCACTGGGATTACTAACAGCAATACGTAACATTGGGCAAAACCCCTCTAGAAGCAGCATGGTGATGTTGTGCACACTGATCTCTGCAAAAAGGCAGTCGTAGCTAGGACCTATGTGAGTGCCCATGGCTACACCTTTGGTTTGAAGGAAGTGGGAGGAGCTGCAGGAGAAATTATTGAGAGTGAGGATCAGTTCAGAGAGAGAGCGGTGGTGGAGGGGAACAGGTTGGGTCCGTTATCTAGAAAGAAGCAGAGAGCATTAAGGACCTCCCGATGGGGGGATGGAGGTGTATAGGGATTGGACATCAAAGAACTGGTCCTCACTCTCAATAATTTCTCCTTCGGCTCCTCTCTCTTCCTTAAAACCAAATGTGTAGCCATGAGCATGGCTATGCCTGCCTTTCTGTCAGCTACATGGAGCAGTCTATGTTCCAAGCCTACACTGGTATCACTCCCCAACTTTTCCTATGCTACAGTTTATCTACTGATATCTTTTATAAACCCATTGATTCTTATAGCTACCTGGACTATACCTCTTCCCACCCTGTCACTTGCAAAAATGCCGTCCCCTTCTCGCAATTCCTCCGTCTCCGCCGCATCTGCTCTCAGGATGACGCTTTTCATTCCAGAACTAATGAGATGTCCTCCTTCTTCAAAAAAAGGGGCTTTCCTTCCTCCACCATCAACGCTGCCCTCACCCACATCTCTTCTATTTCACGCATGTCTGCCCTCACCCTGTCATCCTGCCACCCTACCAGGGATAGGATTCCTCTTGTCCTCACCAACCACCCCACCAGCCTCTGCGTCCAGCAGGTAATTCTCTGTAACTTCCACCATCTCCAACGGGATCCCATCATCAAGCACATCTTTCCCTTGCACCCCCTCACATTCCGCTCTCTGCAGGGATTGCTCCCTATGCAACACCCTTATCCATTTATCCCTCCCCACTGATCTCCCTCCTGGTACTTATCCTTGCAAGTGAAACTATTGCCATTCCTACCCCTACATCTCTTCCCTCACTATCAAAAAGTCCTTCACCTGTGAGTTTGTTGGGGTCGTCTACTGCATCCGGTGCTCCCAGTGTGGCTTCCTGTATATCAGTGAGACCCAACGTAGATTGGGAGACTGTTTTGCCGAGCACCTACGTTCCATCCACCTGAAAAAGTGGGATCTCCCGGTGGCCACCCATTTCAACTTCCCATTCCCATTCCAACGTATCAATCCATGGCCTCCTCTACTGTCGCAATGAGGGCCACACTCAGGTTGGGGGAGCAACACCTTATATTCCATCTAGGTAGCCTCCAACCTGATGGCATGAACACTGATTTCTCTAACTTCCAGTAATTATCCCTGCTTCTCCTTTACCATTCCCATTCCCATTCCCAATTCCCTCTGTCACCTTATCTCCTTACCTCCTCACCTCCCTCTGGTGCTCCTCCCCCTTCCCTTTCTTCCTTGGTATTCTGTCCTCTCCTCTCAGAATCCCACTTCTCCAGCCCCTTATCTCTTTCACCTATCGACTTCCCAGCTCTTAACTTCACCCCTTCCCCCTCCCGGTTTCACATATCACCTACCACCTTGTACTTTTTCCTCCCCTCCCCCAACTTTCCTACTCTGACTTCTCATCTTTTGCTCCAGTTCTGCCGAAGGGTCTCGGCCTAAAACGTTGACTGTATTTTTTTTCCATAGATGTTGCCTGGCCTGCTGAGTTCATCCAGCATTTTGTGTGTGTCGCTTGGATTTCCAGCATCTGCAGATTTTCTTGTGTTTGTCCCAGCACATTGTGACCCAGGTCTTGAACATTTGCTTAGTTCTTTAAAATGGCACTTAGTTGTCTGAAACAAAATGGCTTCATGGCTTATAGTGAGGATGCTAAAAAAGCAATTTGGTCTTGTAAACAAAGAATCCACTTGCAATATCTCTGTTGGCCAGTAGGTGGTAGGTAGGTCACACAAATCAGTTGCACACCACATTTAGTGAGACAGTGAATTTTATTTTAGCAATTTACAAGTTGGTGATTTTTACATTATACTGTCAGCATTGAGCAAAGCAAAATCTTTAAAAGTGACATGATTTTTCTTTCAAATAGATAATTTTAATAAAATTGCATTTCTACAGTGTCTTTCATGACAAGTTAAAGTGCTTTACAACCAATGTAGCACAGTCACTATTGTTATGTAGAAAATATTCCAGCCAATTTGTGCACAGAAGGCTCCCACAAACAGCAATGAAATATTAACCTATCTTTAAAAGTGTTCATTGATAGATAAATGTTGGCCAAGACCTCAGGGAGAACTATGTGGCTTTTTTTCTCAGAAATAGGGCTGTGGGTTCTTTTCCATCCGCCTGACAGAACAGAAAGGACCTTGGTTCAACATCTGATGTTGTCATTGCCAGCTACATTGCAATATGAAGTCTCCAGAGTGGGATTTGAACCCACAAGCTTCTGATAGAGCAGCAAAGGGGAGCCACTGATTACAAAAGCCACAGCCTCTTTGATGGAGACTTATGAAGTGTCCTGTTGAAAACATTGTGGACGTCCAACCTTGCAGAGCAGAACAGAGTGAGCGTGGCTGTAGGGTTAAATCTGAGGATAGGACAGAAGAGAGAAGGAGGAACAAGGAATGAGTGGGAGACTCAAAAAGAGACGAGGGCAACACTTTAAGTGGTTATCTTTTATTTTGTTTGTTGACGCAAACAACACATTTCACTGTATGTTTTGATGTCTCAATGTACGTGTGAGAAATAAAGCCAATCTTTTTTTAATCTTTAAAAGCTCAAGAGATTCTGCAGCTGCTGGAAATCCCGAGGAACACACACACAAGATGCTGGAGGAACTCAGCAGGTCAGGCAACATCTATGGAAAGGAATAAAGAGTCAACGTTTCAGGCCGAGACCGGTCCTGATGAAAGGTCCTTCGCTATGGTGCTGCAACTTGTCCTTTGTTACATGAATTTATGTCCCATGGTGGTGCTTAGATTTGCTCATCCCTTGCCCCTTTGTTTCTCTGTCTCCTTCTCTATCGAAACCTTTCTGCCTGTCAGTATCTACATCTCTCTCATACGCTCCTCTTCCCTCTCTTCCTTTCTCCTCTTCTTTGCTTTCTCCTTCTCTTTCTTTAGTATTGGCCATAAAAAGCTCTGAGTCCACAGTGATGAAGAAATATTACATTTTTCATTTTGTGGCCAGGTATGATCATTTTTAGACAAAACTCTTAACTCTTCTTTTATAATAATAGACTTCTTAAAATGATTGACATTCAAACTGCATTATAAACTGTGTTTGAAAGTCTATTTCAAGCTTTTCACTTTGGTTAGTTCCAGCATCACGCTTGAGTACAATGCATGCAGTGGGGGAGAGGTGAGAGGTGACAGCATTCTAGATAATCTGAATTCTGAAGCATTTGTCAGAATAAAGCTGTTGAGACTCAACTTTCTTTGGTCATAATTCAACCTAGCTCAGATAAAGTCCAATGCAAAACTCACCTAAATGGTAAATTGAGACAGTTTTTAGTTGCTGGAATTATTGCCAATGCATCTGGGCACAGTTCTTGCCTCTGTGAAGTCCAAAGGATTTTGAGGCACTTGTGATTGAGGCAAAAAGAAAGATTCACAGGGCTGTTCGTGGAGCTACCAGGAAAGATTGAAAGGATGTGACTCTTGCTCAGATGGAACAGATGCATTCAAGAAGTTAGGTAACTACATTAAAGTGGAAGCAAAGGGAAGCTGTACCCTTTGGAGGCTGTTCCTACGCTATGTTTAAGGACTGCAGCTTCCCGATTCCTGGTTGAATTAGTAGGGCCCAACTGTTTGGCCTTTGGTATGGGTGATATTGTAACCGGCAATGTGCTAAATCTTCAGGATGAAGAGCCGCAATTTTTCATGGTATCACGTTGCGACATTAACACAGCAGTGTTACCCATTGGCAAGTTCTCAGTGAGTAGAGGAACATCCTGGTAGGTATGCAGATCAGCCAGATTGCCAAGTGGATTCCTGGTCTGTTCTGAGTTATCTGGGATGGTAGGAGGACTGGAACAACTGACCTTAAACTTAAAATGGTCCACATGCAGGGAATGATGCTATGGCCCTTGCTCGAACAATGGGGAGGTTGTTCAAGGAAGGACCAATGAATCTCGAGCACAACAAGCACAGCAGTGGTGAGAGAACGAAAGTGAGTCTGAGTTAGGACACTGGCAGGAGCTATATGGAGGGGAGAGTGAGGGGGGCCAGCCAGGAGAACGCTGCAATTTTCAAGCCCAGAAGAAGCAAAGGCTGAGATGGAATGAAGCAAGCTAACCAGGAGTGCACGGGAAAGCAATCCCTACCAATGGTGGGTGTGTACGGGGTGGGGGTTATACCATGTGTTTGGCTTCACACTATCTTATTACGGCTTACCTTCTTAACAAGTCTCATTAAGAATTACCATCAGAAGTGAATGAAGCCCGTTGCGTTATTTTAAACTGACTGAAACCTCATAACATGTGTCTTGTGGTGTTATGGTTTAAAACCAAATGTCAAATTAATTTTGTGAAGGTCTCAGCAGCAGTAATGATTCAGGAATAATGGGCTATAATTAGTCCTGTACACCTGTTCTGTTAATTTATTCAGAAAGCTGCTGAAGGGTACAGCCACGGTGAAGAAGGGAACAGCAGATGAAAGACGCGCAGTGTCAGCTGTACTGCTCAAGTACGCTGATGACTGGCAGCTATCGCCTGCTGATACACGTGGACAGATTTACAATCTGCAGCATGGATGTTTTGAAAAGTGCCCTGGGGTTTTGGTACACTTGCATGCAAAGAGATGTCATCAGGCTTCATAAAATGTTTCAATGGGCAGTGGCCATTTGACCCTTCTTATTTGTGCTGGGATCTCTGAAAGAACTCTCCAATCAGTCCCAATCTCTAGCATCTCTTGACCAATTTAGGCCTTCAGATAAGTCCTTTGCCCAAATCCCCACTGAAAGTTACTGTTGAATCTATTTCTATTTTCTTCAGCTTGTGAGAATGTGCTGTGTAAGAACAAACTATCCTCAGCTCATTCCCACTTCTGTCACCAATTGTCTTCACTATGTGTCTCCTCTCGTTCCTAACCCGCTTTTCAAAAGAGAATTTGATAAAGAAACATAGTCAGGGCTATTGAAACGACACACACAAAATGCTGGAGGAACTCAGCATCTATGGAAACAAATAAACAGTCGATGTTTCTGGCTGAGACCCTTCTTCAGGACTGGAGAAGAAGGGGGAAGATGCCAGAATAAAAAAGTGGGGAAGGGGAAGGAGGACAGCTAGCAGGTGAGAGGTGAAGCCAGGTGGGTGTGAAAGGTAAAGGGCTGGAGAGGGAGGAATCTGACAGGAGAGGACAGTGGACCATAGGAGAAAGGGAAGGAGGAGGGAACCCAGGGGAAAGGTGGTTGACAGGCGAGGGGTCAGAGTGGGGAATAGAACAAGATGGATTTTCTTTTACCAGAAGGAGAAATCAATGTTCATGCCATCAGGTTGGAGGATACCCAGACGGAATATAAGGCGTTGCTCTTCCACCCTGAGGGTAGCCTAATCTTGGCACACGAGAACGGAAATGGGAATCAGAATTAAAATGTTTGGCCTCCGGGAAGTTCCGCTTTTGGCGGCTGGAGTGGAGGTTCTCAATAAGTGATTCCCCCTATTTACGACGGGCCTCACCAATGTAGGAGGCCGCATCAGGAGCACTGGACACAATAGACAACCCCAACAGATTCATAGGTGAAGTGATCCTCCACCTGGAAGGACTGTTTGGGGCCCTGAATGGAGGCGAGGGAGGAGGTGAACGGGCAGGTGTAACACTTAGGCCTCTTGCAGGGATAAGTGCCGGGAGGGAGATTAGTGGGGAGGGGACAAGGGAATCATGGAGGGAGCAATCCCTGTGGAAAGTGGAGAGTGGGGGGGGGGGAGGGAGGTAAAGATATGTTTGGTAGCAGGATCTCTTTGGAGATGGTGGTAATTGCGGAGAATGATTGGATGTGTCTTTCAGGATGCTATGGAAAGCAAGTGTAGAGATTGCTAGATTGCTGGAGAAGTTTACATCTTCATTAGCCATAGATGAGGTACAGATATCTGGAGGATAGCTAACGTTGTTCCATTATTCAACAATAAGCCAGCTAATTACAGGCTGGAGAGCTCAACATCAATAATAGGGAAATTATAGGAAAAATTCAAAAGGACAGGCTTGATGTTCAATTAAGGTGATTCAACATGGTTTTGTGCAGGGGAGATAATGTCTCATAAATTTGATTGAGCTTTCTAGTTAATTAACTAAGAAAATTGATGAATGCAAGCCAGTAGACATGGCTTACATAGACTATACCAAGGCTTATGATAAAGTCCTGTGGAGTAAGCTGATCCAGATGGCTACGGTACATGGGATCCAAGGTGTGTTGCAAACTGGATACAAAATTGGCTTGGTGATAGAAGTCAGAGAGTTGTGGTCATGATTTGCTAGCTGGAAATTTGTAACTGGCAGAGTACTATAGGTATCAATGCAGGCACTTTTCTTGTTTGTCATATATATACTGTAAATAACTTGAATGAAAATGTAGGTGGCTGATTAGTAAGTTTGCAGATGACCCAAAAATTGGCAGAGTTGTGGACAGTGAAGAAGGCTGTCAAAGGATACAGAAGAGCGGAGTGGTGGCAGATAGAATTCAATCCAGACAAGTGTGAGGCAATATGTTTTGAGATTTCAAATACTAACAGGACATATAAAGCAAATGGCAGTAAATCTGTGGAATTTGTTGCCACAGGCGGCTGTGGAGGCTAAGTCGTTGGGTATATTTAAGGCAGAGATTAATAAATTCTTGATTAGTCAGGGCATGAAGGGATATGGGGCGAAGACAGGAGATTGGGACTGAAGAAAAATGGATTAGCCATGATGAAATAGCGGAGCAGGTTTGATGGGCCAAATGGCCTAATTCTGATCCTGTAACTAATGGTATTACGGACTCCAGAGTGTTGATTACAGAGGGATCTTTGGGTGTAAGTCCATAGCTCCCTGACAATGGTGACCTAGATGGATAGGGCAATGGGGAAGGCATTTGACATGCTTGCTGTCATGGGCTGAGGCACTGAGTGTATGTCATATTGCAGTTGTCAGGCCGCACTTGGAGTAGTGTATACAGTTCTGGTCAACATACTGCAAGGAGGATGATGCTTGGAGTGGAGAGCTGTAGTTATGAGGAGTGATTGGATAGATTGGCTTTATACTCATAACACGCTGGAGGAACTCAGCAGGTCGGGCAGCATCCGTGGAAAAGATCGGTCGATGTTTCAGGCCGGAACCCTTCGTCAGGAGGGTTCTGGCCCAAAACGTCGACCGATCTTTTCCATGGATGCTGCCCGACCTGCTGAGTTCCTCCAGCGTGTTGTGAGTGTTGCTTTGACCCCAGCATCTGCAGATTATTTTGGCTTTATACTCATAATGTAGAAGTCTGAGGGATGACCTTATTGAAGTTTATAAAATCATGAGGGGCATAAATAGGGTGGATAGCACAGGTGGGAGAGTCCAGAACAGATTCCAATTTAGGATTGATGTGGAGAGGCACAGATTTAAATTGAGAGGGGAGAAATTTGCAGGAGATCTGAGGGATAAGTTATTCATACAGAGGGTGGGAAGTATCTGAAAGGATCCGCCAGATGAAGTGACAGATACAATATTTAAAAGGCATTGGGACAAGTATTTGTCTTGGAAAGGATTTGGACCTCATGTGGGCAAATGGGAGTAGAATGGAAAGATGTCACTGTTGGCATCGGTGAATTGGAATTTGTTTATTATTATCACATTTGCTGAGATACAGTGAAAAACTTGGATATGGTTCATACAAATCAAATCATTACACAGTGCATTGAGGTAGAACAAGGTTGCCAATGCCACTGATACAACGGGGTTAAATTGACAATGTTAGCAATATGATCAGATCAGTAAGATATTTACATTACTTTCATCCCTGGTAAAGGCTAGGATACAGGATGCCCCAAGACTGAGCTACCACACTACTTCCCTTAGCTGAGCAGGACCCTGGTTTATAGTGGAGTCTCACAACTCCTGCTCCAGTAAAGGGCAATAGAGCTGAATAACATCCCAGCAATAAGCAGGAAGGTTCTTGGGAACACCACCCCTTTAGGTCCCCATCCAAGTCACACCTCATCCTGACTGGGAAATACACTGCTATTCCTTCACAAAATACTCTGCAGATGCTGGGGTCAAAGCAACACTCACAACACGCTGGAGGAACTCAGCAGATCGGGCAGCATCCGTGGAAAAGATCAGTCAATGTTTCGGGCCAGAACCCTTCATCAGGGCTGAAGAGGGAGGAGGCAGAGTTCCTCCAGCGTGTTGTGAGTGTTGCTTAGGCCCTGATGGAGAATCTGGTAGGGCTCTGAAAACTTGTGCCAACCAACTGGCAGGAATGCTGAAGGACACTTTCAATCTCTCACTGCTGCAGTTGGAAATTACCACTTGCTTCAAAAGGACAGCAGTTATACCAGTGCCCAAGAAGAGTAGTGTGAACTACCTTAATGACTATCGTCCAGTAGCACTCACATCTACGGTGATAAAGTGCTTTGAAAGGTTTAAAGCTTCTCTTCGACGGGAGTTCAGTGAGGCCCCCTCTCACTGCTCCCCCTCTGTGATCTCCGCCTCTCTCCGACTCTTCAACCACATCCTGACTCAGACCCGCTAAGAACATAGAATTCTCCAACTTCCGGTAATTCCCTCCCCCTCCCTTCCCCTATCCCTATTTCACTCTCCCAGCTGCCTATCACCTCCCTCATGGTTCTGCCTCCTTCTACTACCCATTGTGTTTTCCCCTATTCCTTCTTCACCTTTCCTGCCTATCACCTCCCTGCTCCCCTCCACCACCCCTTTATCTTTCCCCTGACTGGTTTTTCACCTGGAACCTACCAGCCTTCTCCTTCCCACCCTCCCCCCACCTTCTTTATAGGGCCCCTGCCCTCCCTCTTCAGTCCTGATGAAGGGTTCCGGCCCGAAACGTTGACTGATCGTTTCCACGGATGCTGCCCGACCTGCTGAGTTCCTTCTGCTATTCCTGCATTATCACCGGGTGTAAGTCTCAGAACTCCCTCCACAGCAGGTGCTCCCTACCATTTCCTGGAACAGTTAGGGATGAGCAGTAAATGCTGGCCTTGTCAGTGATGTCTAGATTCTGAAATAAGATCAGAAATGTTGTTTTCAAACTGCTCCTTACATTTCTCCTTTGTTGCTTGATATCCTGAACACGTTTCTTCTCTTTCATGTTTACCTGAGGGGGAGAAGGCAGTATAACCACAACCCATGCAGGAACCTTCAGCTATTCGTTGACTGAAGAGCCTGGACTCTCTTGCTTCTGATCCCAGGTGCTGAGAGGTTTGCAGGGCATTTCCAGCAGTTCATTCAAGACAACTTTAGTTTTCTGGATGCAGCAGCTCGCTGTAGTGACGGCCTGTTAGCCACTGGGCGGCGCGCGTGGACCGCACTGCGGGCTCACATCGCCATCCAGCCCTGCGAGCCCAGCATTACAGCTTCCCGACACTCCGCAGTGACACCCCGTGCCTTTTATTCGTCTCCTTAGGCGGCATTGGAGGTTAGAAGCTGCAGAAGCAGAGCCAGTCCATCAGGATCGAAGGTGGCTGGCTTCTACTGCAGTTCTGTGAGTTCTGAGGTGACAGGCGAGGCCGGTGTGGTGCCCATAGACTCTTCCCGCAGGAGGTGGGTGACGAGGCGGATGTGCAGTTTGTGAGGTGGCCCACTCCTGACGTTTATACTGCATTTAGGGTCGTGTAGCACCACATTCACGAAGGAGCAAAGGCTGCATAGTGACTATGAAAGCGTGTGGTTTACCATGCACTCTTAATTATCATCTGAAGTGGTTCCGCCAGCCACCATAAGCCTCGTGCAATCGCAGTGGCTGCAATACTGTCCTGGGTAGCACTGTAGGACTGTGGTGGTTTAGGTCAGCTCACCACCATCACCTGCTCAAGGGCAGTTAAAGATGGATAATAAAATGTCCAAATCCCATAAGTGAACGAAAAAGCACCATCTGTTGAGAAGGTGCTGCAGAAAGGCTGGAGAGATGCGTCAAGTTGAACTATCATTTTTGAACCTTGGCTGCTTCTTGTGCATTTCATGGACCCAGAGTCTGGCTCAAACGAACATTTAGACTGTCAGTGAAGTGAAGGAAAAAGGTACACTTAGCATATGAATTACGTGCCTTGCAGATAATTGATATGCTAAGTGAGCACCTTGCACTTATAATCCTTGGTCCTGAGCTCTGTAAACAGAATCTTCTGGGAAGTGCACAGTTCATTTCCTTATCTGCACAAAGAGCAGGCCTTTATATCCAGGTATAATCTAATACATGCAAAACCAGGCATCACGTTGCGAATGGGATTTCCACTGCTCTGCATAGAAATAGCCAATTTTACTTGGCCTCTTAACCTCTTTCCTTCTCTTTTGTTTAAAGTCTCTTTAGCCAGTCAAAATGATTTAACACCATAAAAGCTTTGCTGTGACAAAAAGCCATTCATAAAACTGCAGTCTTTTACTACACTATTAATGTAGAAAAGATAAGACTTGCTCTGCATTTCCCTGCCTTTGGATAAAATTAGGCAGCAGATTGACGGATTCTATTGTGCTGCGCAATGAAAATTATTAACTTAAAATGATTTATGCTTGAGTCAGGGCTAAACTGTTACAGGAATTCTGTATAATGAAGGGGTAAATGATGAGCAAGACAAAGTTTTATATTTGGACTCTCTGCTTGGTCATTTATTCAGAAGTTATATTGCATAAAGCAGAATCATTGATCAACGACTCAAGCTCTCTCCCAACTCCATTTGTGATCAGCAGAAAATTACAGTTTGCCCAGTCTAATTCCAAAGCATCCATAAGTGAAGGAGACATCCATCATTAATTTCAAGTGGACCTGCAGCTTGGAAATCCGCAGGAACATTGCTTTCGGGAGCAGGTTGCACCGAAGGATTCACCCTATGCATTCTTACAGGATGCCCACCTGTCTCCATGATTGGTGGAAAAACACACGGTATATTCTCAACACATAGTATAGGATTTAAGGTGAGAAATATATTTATACTGAAGTAAACTGTAAGCAGTAACACAGTGCTTAACTTATGTTGTTGCATTAAGTAAAACTTCCATTTACTTCAGGTGCAGGCCAAATTAATTGAAGGACTTCCTCAAACAAGTGGTAATTTCTATTGCTCTTTACTGACTATGGATAACAACCTGATCGCTATCTGGAGCAGTGTTTACCAGGTCAAGCCTTATAGATTTTCCATCTGGCTTCACAATATAATAGTTGCAGAAAACACATTGAGCTCTATTCATACGACCAGCTTCTCATTTGCTGCATTGTTATTTCACAGAACAAAGACGCTGGCGAGGTTTTATAAAATACTTACATTTCTATAGTGTCTTCCACATCCTTTTCAGGCTATTCCAAAGTGTGTTACTGCTAAACACTGTACATTTGAAGTGCAGTAATCCAGGAAATGTGACAGCCAATTTGTTCACAGCAAGCTCCCACAAACAATGTGATAATGAATAGCGAATCACTTCAGTAAATAACATAGTGTCATACAGCTTGTCCACACACACAGGAGATCACCATGTCCACACACACACGAGGTCACCGTGTCCACACACACACAGGAGATCACCATGTCCACACACACAGGAGATCACCGTGTCCACACACACAGGAGATCACCGTGTCCACACACACACACACACACAGGAGATCACCGTGTCCACACACACAGGGGATCACCGTGTCCACACACACAGGAGATCACCGTGTCCACACACACAAGAGATCACCATGTCCACACACACACAGGAGATCACCGTGTCCACACACACAGGAGAGCACTGTGTCCAGATACACAGGAGATTGCCGTATCAGTCATAAAGTGATATAGCACACAATCAGGCCATTCAGCCCTCCAAATCCATGCTGATATTCAGCCACCCATTTCACATTGATCCCATTTTGTTCTTCCCACACTCCCATCAATTCACCAACCCATCTACAAACTAGGTATGTCTTATAGCAGCCAACTAACCCACCAACTCACACACGTTTGAGATGTGGGACGAAACTGGAGCACCAGGAGGAAATAAGCACAATGAGAGCAAGAGTATGCAAACTCCACATGGACAGTCCTGGAAGTCAAGATTGAACCCAAATCTCTGGTGCTGTGAGGCAGTGTCTCTACCAGATATGCCAACTGTGCCTCCTGAGGTGAATTAGGCTATTATAGAAAGGCAAGATGGTCTTTTCTCAGACTCTGATATGAGCCTAGACATCAGAGACCCAACGTGTGCGAGTCTTGGTGGCCCAGAGGCCTGTGTGTGAGAGTGAGTGGGTGGATTCAAGATTCAAGTGTACTTGTCACACATACATCAAAACATACCATGAAATGTGTTGTTTCCCTTAACAATCAATGCATCCAATGGTACGCTGTGTCACCACACATTGCGGTGCCTACATAGCATACCCACAATGCTCAGCAGAACAACATAGAACACAACAAGACCAATAGCACCATTAAGCCCCATTCCTCCGTCCCACCTGCGCAGATACACAGTCTCTAATCCCAGGACAAGCCACCTGCCTCCAGTGGTCACGAACCTGGGCCTGCAGGCACCAGGTGCCGACCTCTCCAATGGACTTGCAGAGATTTGCAGACTCGGCTTTGGCCAGCGGGTCTCAACTTCTGGTCTTCCGATCCAAGCCCTGGGCCTCGATCCTCGGCATCGATCACTGAGCAGTAGGCCTCGAACTCCAGTCTCAGCAATTCACGAATTCACGGGGTCTTTGGAACGCGCTCCTCCTGCCTGCAAGGAACTGTGACTCCGGAACCCGCCGACAACTCGCTGACATCTGGCGGGGTTTGGGGGCGATCCCTCGTCCACTCTCTGCCGGTCTGGCATGCGACATCCAATGTCTGACCAAGGATGTCGTAAATCTGCATCTCTGGTTTTCAAACATGGAGTGGAGACTTAGACTCCAGTCTGACCTTTAATTCCCTCACATCCCTGTCCCTAATCCATGAGCTGACCCCTAACTCCCTCTCTGTCCCCAAAACCATCCTTAGGAACCTAAAAGAAACAGTTAAAAATTAAACAATTAAAAAAATCAACCGAGGTCGCAGCTCGATGCCATCTTGGAATCTTGAGTGGGAGGGAGGAAGGAGGCTCCTTTTGCTGTTCTTGTTGTTGCTCGTGTTGTTCTGAACATTGTGGGCATGCTGTGTTGGTGCCAGAATGTGTGGCAAAATTTATGGACTGACCCCCATCTTCCCCCATCGCTCCCGTATGATGGTTGCAAACAATGCATTCACTGTAGGTGTCGATGTACATGTGATAAATAAAATAAATGAATCTGGGCATTAGAAACAGAAGAAGGAAAGGGCTTTTTAGTCTCTTCTGCCTGCTCTGCTATTCAATAAGATCACAGCTGGTCTTTTATTTCAACACCACTTTCCCTTATTTTCCTTTTACATCCTGACACAGCGCTAAATTGAACTGAACTGACCTAGACTGTTTCAAGGACTCTGTGGTTTGATGCCTTATATTCTGTGTGTTTTTTTTGCAGGTTGGGTGTTTGATGGTTGCTTTGAACGGGTTCCATGGTGTTTCTTTGTTTCATGGCTGTCCGTGGGAAGACGAATCTCAAGGTATTATACTGCATACATACTTTGACGATAAATGTACTTTGAACTTTGAAAGCCATTAATTCCTGTTTTGAATGAACTCAGTGACTGATCATCTACAGTCCTCTTGGGTAGAGAATCCAGGGATTTACCACCCTTTGGGTGAAGACATTTCTTCTTCTCCTCTGAGACTGTGGCTCCTGGGTCAGGATACATCAGTAAGAGGAGCATCAACTCTACATCTAGGCCACCGAGTCCATCAGCTTGTTTTGGACCTTGAAATGTGACCACCTTCAAATTCTTCAAATGTCAAGTGTATAGGCACCTTCTCCTTGTACAATGACTCCCCACCATTCCCCACAAACCAAGAATTAATCTGGAAAACTTCCCTCTATCACAATGGTATCCTTCCTTAGGTAGGGAGACCACGTATGTAATATTTTCGGTGCAGCCTCACCAACGCTTTGTATAATTGGAGCAAGAAGCCTTTGCTCTTGTACTCAGAATCCTGTAGGACTCATTTTAGATTTCAGCTCAAAGGGTTACATTGTTAACACAGCTACTGAACAAAAAAAAAATGGAAGGTTATTTGTCTTTTGCTGAAGTGTTGAATAATGCCTTTGAAGTAGCTTCCTCAAATTATACACGTTTGAGACCAAAACAATGGGACAGAATTCACAGCCAGTGGGAAAACACTGATGCTCCCATTCCCAACTTTTAAAAATTCATCAGCCCTTTGATCAAGTGGTTCGCTTCAGGATGAGCTTATGGGAGCGAGCTGCTCTATTCTTTAAGGTGAGGTTCTGTGTGAGGGGCAAGGTCTTGCATGCCCTAATGAGGTACATGCATGGGGTCAAAGCAAGGACTGGCTGCTAAGTAGATGAAGAAGCACTGGCATCTTATTGAAGCAGGCCACACTTACCACGACTCCACTCTACCCCAGCAAGTTAGCTAGAAACTTGCTGTTTTGGAAAATATTAAAAATCAAATATGAAATATTAAAATATTAAGAAACTTAAAAAAAACTTTCAGGATATTTAATAAAAGCACTTCAATAAACCAAAATTAATGCATATTTAATTGTATCCCTCGGAGCTGTCCCCTCCATAGAAACGGCAGGGAGCCTCCGCGTCTTCCTGCTTTCACACTTCAAGACCACCCCAAGAATCAATCAAGCAAATGGCCATTTCACTCCCTCAGTCACAAGTGGAGAGACCAGACCTGTACATGATATTCCAGGAGAGGTCTCACAGAGCTTAACAGAACCAATAATCATTGGGGAGGGGCGGGCGGTGGTGGCGGGGAAAGAAGGTTTACTTGCCGGGGCTACACCACTGGCTCATTCCAAAACCTCAGCCTCTACCTCCAAGGAGGGCAAGTGTAGCAGGCGCGGGGAAAACCCGTGCTTGCAGATTTTCTTTTCTCCAAGCTGCACACTATTCTGACCTTGACGTGCATCACCGTTACTTCTTTGTCACTGAGTGTGACTCCTGGAACTCCCTCCCCAGCAGCATTTCAAACCACCTTCTCAATGGAAATTAGAAATGGTAATAAATGCTGGATTTGCCAGTTATTTCCAAATCTGATAAACGAATCGAGAAGAAAGTTCAGATAAAGGTCAATTAACATCCAAAAGGAAATGACATCGTATTTATGCAACAGAAACAGATCAGTCATCCCGTTTTGTCCATGCTGGGGATTGTGCTCCACACCAACCCCTCCTGCCCCCCTCCCTCTTACTGTTATGTTTTGTAATTCCGGAAACTAATCGAAAGAAAAACACAGGAGCCGGGATAGCGTGTCAACTTAGCCTGTTCTTTAGCGAGGCGCAAGCATACAATGTGGTGATGTAATGACATACGGTATGCCATTCATGTACTTCTTGCATATAACCCATAATGATTTACATAAACGAATAAAGAATGCTTAATCAGAATCAGGTTTATTATCACCGGCATGTGTTGTGAAATTTGTTAACTTAGCAGCAGCAGTTCAATGCAATACCTAATCCAGCAGAGAGAGAAAAAAAATTAAATTAAATTAAAAAATGAATAAGTAAATCAATTACGGTACGCATATATTGAATAGATTTTAAAAAATGTGCAAAAACAGAAATACTGTATATTTAGAAAATGTGAGGTAGTGTCCAAAGATTCAATGTCCATTTAGGAATTGGATGGCAGAGGGGAAGAAGCTGTTCCTGAATCACTGAGTGTGTGCCTTCAGGCTTCTGTATCTCCTACCTGATGGTAACAGTGAGAAAAGGGCATGCCCTGGGTGCTGGACGTCCTTAATAATGGACACTACCTTTCTGAGACACCGCTCCCTAAAGATGTCTTGGGTACTTTGTAGGCTAGTACCCAAGATGGAGCTGACTAGATTTACAACCTTCTGCAGCTTCATTCGGTCCGGTGCAGTAGCACCCCCCTCCATACCAGACAGTGATGCAGCCTGTCAGAATGCTCTCCACAGTACAACTATAGAAGTTTATGAGTGTATTTGTTGACATGCCAAATCTCTTCAAACTCCTAATAAAGTATAGCCGCTGTCTTGCCTTCTTTATAACTACATCGATATGTTGGGACCAGGTTAGATCCTCAGAGATCTTGACACCCAGGAACTTGAAGCTGCTCATTCTCTCCACTTCTGATCCCTCTATGAGGATTGGTATGTGTTCCTTCGTCTTACCCTTCCTGAAGTCCACAATCAGCTCTTTCGTCTTAATGAGGTTGAGTGCCAGGTTGTTGCTGCAGCACCATTCCACTAGTTGGCATATCTCACTCCTGTATGCCCTCTCGTCACCACCTGAGATTCTACCAAAAATGGTTTTATTGTCGGCAAATTTATAGGTGGTATTGAGCTCTGCCTAACCACACAGTCATGTGTATACAGAGGGTAGAGCAGTTGGCTGAGCACACACCCCTGAGGTGCGCCAGTGTTGATCGTCAGCGAGGAGGATATGTTATCACCAACCCACACAGACTGTGGTCTTCCGGTTAGGAAGTCGAGGATCCAATTGCAGAGGGAGGTACAGAGGCCCAGGTTCTGCAACTTCTCAATCAGGATTGTGGGAATGATGGTATTAAATGCTGAGCTATAGTCGATGAACAGCATCCTGACATGGGTGTTTGTGTTGTCCAGGTGGTCTAAAGCCGTGTGGAGAGCCATGGAGATTGTGTCTGCCGTTGACCTATTGTGGCGATAGGCAAATTGCAATGGGTCCAGGTCCTTGCTGAGGCAGGAGTTCAGTCTAGTCATGACCAACCTCTCAAAGCATTTCATCACTGTCGATGTGAGTGCTACTGGGCAATAGTCATTAAGGCAATCCACATTATCCTTCTTAGGCACTGGTATAATTGTTGCCTTTTTGAAGCAAGTGGGAACTTCCACCCGTAGCAGTGAGAGGTTGAAAATGTCCTTGAATACTCCTGCTAGCTGGTTGGCACAGGTTTTCAGAGCCTCACCAGGTACTCCATCGGGACCTTCTACCTTGCAAGGGTTCACTCTCTTTAAAGACAGCCTAACATCAGCCTCTGAGACAGAGATCACAGGATCATCAGGTGCAGCAGGGATCTTCACAGCTGTAGTTGTGTTCTCCCTTTCAAAGTGGGCATAGAAGGCATTGAGTTCATCTGGTAGTGAAGCATCGCTGCCATTCATACGATTGGGTTTCACTTTGTAGGAAGTAATGTTTTGCAGACCCTGCCAGAGTTACTGTGCATCCTATGTCGCCTCCAACCTTGTTCAAAATTGTCTCTTTGCCCTTGAAATAGCCCTCCGCAAATCATACCTGGTTTTCTGGTACAGGCTGGGCTGCCAGACTTGAGTGCCACAGATCTAGCCTTCAGCAGATGACATACCTCTTGGTTCATCCATCGCTTTTGGTTTGGGAATGTGCAGTAAGTTTTTGTGAGCACAGGTGGAATGTAAACTGCTACCAAAATGACCCCAGAGAACTCCCATGGTAGGTAAAAAGGACGGCACTTTACTGCTAGATATTCCAGGTCTGGTGAGCAGAATTGGGACTCCACTGATGTGTTTGTGTACCAAGAAGAGTTGATCATGAAGCATACTCCTCCACCTTTGCTTTCAAACAATATATTGACAATAATACTCAAATATTACTGAAATATTAAATACATTACACTCCTCCCTGCTTAGCTATAAACAACTCAATATAGAATATATTTCAGCTCAAATATTTAACGCATTGCTCTCTAGTCATCTTATATACACAGTATACCATGTACTATATAGACATCCACAGCATAGTAAAATTTTAAATCGTCCCATTCAGGCCTAAAGATTTATTCACTGTGGAGGATTTCTTACTATTGGGGGTAACGTCTTTCCTGACAAGCGGTGGGGGAGGTCACTTTGCTTGGCAGGTGAGACTTGTGACTGTGAAACCATCTCAGGTTCTGGGGCCCCCTCCGTGGTGGTTGTAAGAGTTGACTCTGGGACTGCAGGAAGAGGACAAGAATATAAAGGCAAGGATGTAATGCTGAGGCTTTATAAGGCACTGGTGAGTCCTTTCTTGGAGCATTGTGAGCAGTTTTGGGCCCTTTATTTAAGAAAGGATGTGCTGACATTGGAGAGGCTTCAGAGGAGGTTCACGAGAATGATTCCAGGTATATAAGGTTTATCATATGAGGAGCAATTGATGGCTCTGGGCCTGTACTTGCTGAAATTTAGAAGAATGACGGGGGATCTTGTTGAAACCTATTTGATGTTGAAATATCTGGATAGAGTGGGTATGGAGAGGATGTTTTCTACGGTGGGGGAGTCTAGGATGAGAGGACACAGCCTCAGAATAGGGGGACATCCATTTAGAATGGAGATAAGGAGGAAATTCTTTAACCAGAGAGTGGTGAATTGGTGGAATTCATGGCCACGGGTGGCTGTGGAGGCCAAGTCACGGGTGTATTTAAGATGGAGCTTGATGGATTATTGATCAGTCAGGGTGTGAAAGGTTACAGGGAGACGGCAGGAGAATGGGGTTGAGAGGGAACTGGATCAGCCATGATGAAACGGTGGAGTGGACTGGATGAGCCGAATGGCCTAATTCTACTCCTATGTCTTATTTTCTTATGGTCTTATCATACAAATTGTAAATTACAATAAGATGTATGTATATGTGTAAAAAAGAAAATTAATTTCAATAAGTAGTGAAAAAGTGGAGAAAATAGTGAGGAAGTGTTCATGGGTTCATTGTCCATTCAGAAGTATGATGACAGAGGGGAATTAGCTGTTCCTAAAACATTGTGTGTGTAGCTTCAGGCTCCTGTACCTCCCCTTTGATGACAGCAATGAGAAGAGGGCACGTCCTGGGTGATGGAGGTCTTTAATGATGGATACCACCTTTTTGAGGCATCGCCTTTTGAAGGTGTTCTGGGTGCTGAGAAGCTAGTACCAATGATGGAGCTGGCAGAATTTACAACTTTCTGCAGCTTTTTCTGATCCTGTGCAGTGGCCCCTCCATACCAGATGGTGATGCAACCAGTTCAAACATTCTCCACAGTACATCTGTAGAAATTTGTGAGAGTCTTTGGTGACAAACCAATTCTCCTCAGACTCCTAATGAATTATAGCCGCTGTCATGCCTCCTTTGTAATTGCATCAATGTGTTGGGCCCAGGATAGATCCTCAGAGATGTTGACACACAGGAGTTTGAAACCATTCACCCTTTTCACTACTGATCCCTCACTGAGGACTGGTATGTGTTCCCTCGACTTCCCCTTCCTGAAGTCTGCAATCGATTCCTTGGTCTTACTGATGTTGGGTCCAAAGTTGTCGCTGTGACATCACTCAACCAGATCATCGATCTTGCTCTTCTATGTCTCCTCATCACCATCTGTAATTCTTCCAACAATAGTTGTGTTGTAGGGTAGAGCAGTGGGCTAAACACGCATCCCTGAGGAAGAGCTGTTATTTCCCATCTGCACTGACTATAGTCTCCTGGTGAGGAAACTGAGGATCCAGTTGCAGAGGGAGGTACAGAGGCCCAGATGTTGGAGGTTGGTGATTAGAACTGAGGGTATGATTGTGTTGAAGGCTGAGCTGTAATCATTAAACAGCTGCCTGACATAGGTATTACTATTGTCCAGGTGATCCAAGGCCAAGTGGAGAGCCAGTAAGATCGCATCCACTGTTTACCTGTTGCAGTGGTAGGTAAATTGCAGTGGGTCCAGGTTCTTGCTTAGGCAGGAGTTGATTCTAGCCGTGACCAATCACTCAGACACTTCATCACAGCGGTTGTGAGTGCCACTGAGTGATAGTCATTGAGGCAGTTCTCTCTGCTCTTCTTGGGCACTGGTATGATTATCATCCTTTTGAAGCAGGTGGGAACCTCCGACTGCAGCAGTGAGAGATTGAAGATGTCCTTGAACACTCCTGCCACTTGGTTGGCACAGGCTTTCAGATCTCACCAGGTACAGCATCAGGGCCTGACACCTTGCGAGGGTTCACCCTCATGTAAGAAGTTCTGACATCGGCCTCTGAGACAGAGATCACGGGGTCACCAGATGCTGCAGGGAGTTGCACAGGTGCGGTTTTATTCTCCCTTTCAAAGCGTGCGTAAGCGGCATTGGGCTCATCTGGGAGTGAAGTATCACAGCCATTCATGATGTTAAGTTTCACTGTGTAGGGAGTAATGGCCTGCAACCACTGCCAGAGCTGACGTGCATCCGATTCTGTATCTAACATCAATCAGAGTTGCTCTCCCGCCCTTAAAATAGCCCTCTGTTGGTCGTACCTGGGTTTCTTGTATAGTTCTGGATCACCGGTCTTAAATGCCACAGATCTAGCAAAACATGAATCTCCTGGTTTGTCCACGGCTTTTGGTTTGGGTATGTCCAGTATGTTTTCGAAGGCACACACTCATCCGCACAGGTCTTGATGAAGTCGGTGACAACTAAGGGATATTCATTCAGACTCAAAGATGAATCCCTGAATATTGTCCAGTCCACTGACTCAAAGCAGTCCTGTAAGCGTCCCTCCACCTCTCTTGACCAGACCTTCTTGGTCCTCTCGACTGGTGCTGTTGTATTCAGTCTCTATCACTGTATTGCTGCATGTTAAGCACAAGTGGACAGTCTTATTCAGATTGGATACATGTGGAGGTGTAGAAAATAGGATTATCAATTTGACACAAGATTTGGAGCAAGCAGAGGAAAGATGGCAGTTGTTTGATTAAATTTTGGATTTAGCTACATTGTAGTGGAGGAACAGAGAAAGCTTTAGACTTTTGGACATTCCGTGTTATTCTTGACCCAAGTGTATTTGCATTAGTTACAGTGCCTTCAGCTCAGCATGTAACACTACAGTCAGTCATTTCCATCCAGGCTCGACAAGAAGCTCAGAGACCTTGGCCTTCACCCTGTCTTGTGCAGCTGGATCCTGGATTTCCTGTCAGATTGCCAGCAGATTGTAAGAGTGGGCTCCCTCACCTCTGCCCCTCTGACCCTCAACACAGGTGCCCCTCAGGGCTATGTGCTAAGGCCCCTCCTTTACACCCCTGTATACCCATGACTGTGTTGCCACCCACAGCTCCAATCTGATAATTAAATTTGTTGACAACACTACATTGATTGGCCTTATCTCAAACAACAATGAGGTGGCCTTCAGGAAAGAAGTCATCACCCTGACACAGTGGTGTCAAGAAAACAACCTCTCCCTCAGTGTTGCAAAAACAAAGGAGCTGGTTGAGGACTACAAGAGGAATGGAGACAGGCTAACCCCTCTTGACATCAATGGATCTGGGGTTGAGAGAGTGAACAGCTTTAAGTTCCTCGGCATCCACATTACCGAGGATCTCATGTGGTCTGTACACACCAACTATGTGATGAAAAAGGCACAACAGCACCTCTTTCACCTCAGACAGTTGAAGAAGTTTGATGTGGGCCCCCAAATCCTAAGAACTTTCTACAGGGGTACAATTGAGAGCATCCTGACTGGCTGCATCACTGCCTGGATTCTGCAGAAAGTGGTGCAGACAACCCAGCGCATCTGTAGATGTGAACTTCCCACTATTCAGGACATTTACAAAGACAGGCGTGTAAAAAGGGCCTGAAGGATCATTGGGGACCCGAGTCACCCCAACCACAAACTGTTCCAGCTGCTACCATCCAGGAAACGGTACCGCAGCATAAAAGCCAGGACCAACAGGCTCCAGGACAGCTTCTTCCACCAAGCCACCGGACTGCTTAAATCATGCTGACACAACTGTATTTCTATGTTGTATTGACTATCCTGATGTACATAATATTTATTATAAATTACTATAAATTGCACATTGCATATTTAGACAGAGACGTAATGTAAAGATTTTTACTCCTCATGTATATGAAGGACGTAAGTAATAAAGTCAATTCAGTTCAATTCAAAGCACCTTTCAGCTGCCGACTGCTTTGCTGGAAGCAGATATTAGGCATGGGTGGGACTGGACAGCTCTCTGATCTCCTGCACCAACTGGAGGTCTGCAGGCATACCCAATCAAGATTTGCTCATGAAGGCTGAGCCTTGGACGTATACTGTGCATCAGCTGAGACAAATGGCTTCTGGAGAGGATAAGAGAAATCTGGAGAAACAAATTTCTGCAAGTCCTATGAATAAGCACCTTGCAATGTCCTACTACAAGTAAATTGTATCCACATTCCAGTTAGACATTAAACGTATCCACACAAGGCTGACAACTTTAACCTAACTAACCTGGCTGGAGATCCACAGGATGGGGGCAGGATACCAATTTTACATCCTGTTCATTATATATATCTTAATATTGCTCTTCATGGACTTCAAGGATCGTCGCCTTCTCATGGTGGAGAGGTTTGTGAGTCCCTGATATTCCGAGAATGACACTGTCTGGAGCTTAGCTCCTGATAGGGTCACCCATTGCAGTAAGGTCAAGAGAGAAGTTCCAGATAAAGAGTGAACAAACCAAGACCTCAGCGGTGGAGTTGGAAGAAGATGCTGACATGCCACAACGGCAATGAAGGCAGAGGAAGGCTGCAGCACTGAAGGGTCCCCAGTCATGTTGGACTCCACGCCACTGGACCCTGACCCCAATTTGTCAAGAACTGTGTGGTGACTGCCTGTGTATCAGCATTAAACAAAGTCACGCACAGGCATTCTCTAAGGAGAACATCACACAGCTGTATAGGCCAATCCCATGTACAGTGGATTGCAGAAGCGTTGATGAACTCCAACCATACCATTGACTTCAGAGGACAATGGAGACAGGAGATCATTGATGGCCTATGCCCCGCTGGGAGCTAAGGGCCCAAAGTAATTCAGTAAGTAAGAACATCATACTCCATCCTGAGCGATTGCACCACTATATACTTCAACAGAGAGTAAAAGTGGGTGGAAAAGGGGCCAATCAGGTCAGCTTCCTGATGGCCAGATTGGGTTAAAGTTCCCCTCAAGGATTCTATGCTCTTTGTTTATGGCACACGAAGTTGGTGGCACCGCTCAGAGTAACTAACATGCTATACAGTATCACAGAGCCATGGAAATATGGGATCTTTAAAATCTGTGGTCAGAGTTCTGCATGGCAAATGCAATGAGCCAGATCTATGATTTTGTCCTCAATAAAAATCTGGATAGTGAATGCTGATAGCATTAAGTGGTCTGGCACCCACCGAAAATGTTAAAAGGACATGAAAGCAGAAGCAATTTTTTCCCAGGTATGTGTAAAAGCAATTTCTGTTTTGTTCTGCCTTTAATCTAATTGACGTAGGCGTCAGTGTCACACTTTGTTTCTCAAGACAGATCTCATGGTTATATATGTTGTTTATTGCGGGGCTCATTTCAGTGGCTAACTGCTTTCTATAATAAGGTGATGTTTAGTGAAAAGCACGTTACATCTATCTTGTGTGGATGTACGATAGTTGCCACAATTTCAGGGACAGTACAGATAGCTGGTAAGCCATGTGCTTTCTCATCATGTGCTTTATGCACAATGCATTCCCATCAGGAAGTTTCCATTATTTCTTGTGTGCTTTGTCCTAACAATGTTGCATTGTTGGGGTCCGGTGGCAAAAAATATTTTTACGTAACAATGTACTTGCCTTCAAGCCTTCAGATTGTCTTCCTGAACCTCATAGGCAGACGGGGTAACATTTCATCACATGTCCTCTCTCAAATATCCTGACCTGACTATATATCCAGAATATATTACCCTCTCTGTCACTGGATGAAAGAGTTTATGGGGCTCGTCAGCCATGGTTAGCAGCTTATCTTGGAGAAGGAAAACTCTGATCTCAAACTCCTGCTGCCTTGCGGCTATACCCACTCATGAGGAAAGCTTCGGGAGTAAATCCGAGGGAAAATGCACCTACCCGAAGGCAGTCCTCCACTGAGTTCAATACTGACTGACAACTCCTGCGACACCGCTGGTACCAACCTGTATCAGTCTCTGCTCTTCCTTTCGGTTCGTCAGATGCACGGAGAGAGGGAGCTTGCTACATGGGCAACAGCTTGCTCTCCATGTTGTACTGTCCAGGCTTGCGTATCTAAACAGTTAGGACGCAATATCCATGGTCAACTTTGACCGACAGAGGCCCTCTCTGGGTGAAAAGGAACAGCCTACTTAATAGCTTTGTGGGAGCAGCTTCATCATAAGGGCAGGATAATCTTTCAAAGGAGCAAGTTGTTTATTGTGTCGTAGTTCTATGTAATGGAGTGATGAAGTAGCTGGCCAATTAGATAGGCAAGAAATTCTGAAATGTGCCCAATGATAAGTGTGATCTGATAAAATAGATGGTGAATGAGTGACGTAATTGGTGGTGTTTCCTCAATTTTGGGAATAGGGTGGTGATTAGTACACAGCTCCAGTGACCCAGGTTCTTTCCAGAGCGCTGATGCTGTCCATGTAGAGTTTGCAGGTTCTCCCTGTGTCTTCCTGCATGCTCCAATTTCCTCCCACATCCCAAAGATTGTTAATTGGCTGTTGTAAATTGCTCAGAGTCTTGGCAAGTGGTAGAATCTGGGGGAAGTTGTTGGGAATGTGGGGAGAGCAGGTTACTGGGAAATAAATTTTGTGTGTGTATGTGAAATGCTCTAAGAGTCAGCATTGATTTGATGAGCCAAATGGCCTCCATGCGAAAATATTAGAAACTAAGTATTAAATTAACAGTGACATATGGGCAGAGCTGACCTGGGCCGTACTTATTCACCAACTGAGGAGGAAGATATGGACTTGAAATTACTTGTGACTGTTTGTACAAGTGTGAAGAAGATCGCAAATGACACCTCTTAAATACACAGACTTTTGCATGAGATACACATGTGAAAATGATCCAGAGGTAAATTAGGGAAGGTTCTTACGCAACATCACTTAAGTTCATGATCTGACATGTGATTGCATTTCTCGGCCCTTCTGCAGAATATCCATAGCTGCTGGGAGCGAAATCAACCTGAGTGACTTTTCACAATGGATGTGCAAAGCTTTACCTGTCGACCCTGGCTCTGGGGATGAGCAATGTGGAGCATAGCACAGCAGTCCCAATGTATCACTGCACACCACCTTCAAAGAAAAGGCTCCTGTAATACAGAGGAGATGCACAGGAGCCACTGACACACTATGAGAAAAGCATCGTTGAGTCCATGCAGGTCAATGAAATGAAGGAACAACAAAATAACTGAAGGACCTGGCATGGCTTACCTTCGATTGACTGATGACAGCAATCCGCAAAGGCTGATTTGTTAAAGGCTTAGCTGTATCTTGGACATGCAGTCTCTGCATCTGTTATGCTGAAATGTTACAAGTCGGTATTTCAAAGTTCCTATCGGCCTTTTAATGTAGTAATAGTGATCCAGAAAATGACTGCCTTGTATCAACTGGGATATTATATATTATGCAGAAATCAGTGGTTAGTTGGATTGAATAGTACAATATTCCCAGCTTCCAGTATTAATTTATTTGCCTGTTGTGCACCAACAGTAGAGTGTGTTTCTGTCCTTTTGTAGTTTGCAGTCGTGTAATACCGACTGGTGGCAGTTGCTTGGCCCAGAAATGGCATTGCACTGCACCTGTTTTATCAATTCTGCATGGACGTTGGAGTCCAGTCAGGTTGTTCAGTACCGTGACAGCACAGATTGGCAGGCTGTCCTGAGGGCACTTGTATCCTGCCTGTTATCTGTTGATGCCAGATGCCCTTGAAATGAGCCAAGACTCCTGCCAGGACTGTTGACACCCTCAGGTCAAGTGCTAGAAGGACAAAACTCAACCACAAAATGTTTCTGCTAAGTTCCAATGGCGATCTCAGTTTGCCAAACTTTAAGATTTTACAGAAACAAAACAGATAAAACCAACTTTCCTCATCCAATACTGGAAGAACAAATGCCAGTGTATGAAGTGGGGAATGGGACAGGTGGTAAGCATTTTAGTGTTAGGAGGGATAATTTCATTTTAAAATTTACCCAAATAATTTCTGCCTATGGCTCTTTATCAAACTCATTCTCGACAGCGAAGAGACATGGAAAGGGACTGAATGATCTACAGTATAGATGTGGCACAGCTGTTGAAGAGGGTTTGAAATTACCAAGAGACATTAGACTGGGCAGAATTAACCACAAATGTGGTTTAGATGTTCATAGACTGGAATGGATTAAAAGACTGACTCATAGTTCAAAAATATGTTTTCAAGGTTACATTCAAAACTGAATGAGGCACTGCAATATAGAGATATTGTAGGACAAAGAACCTTTTATTCTGACCAAATGACTTGGGAAATAACTATGAATAGGAAAGGCTTTGGTATTTGGAATTTTGGAGTAATACAGATTAATTATGGTAATAAACAGTCTTTATTTTCTATGCTAATTTGAGCTGGGAGGTGAAATACTGTATTCATTAGATAATTAAGAGTGACGTAACTAGTCCACTGGAGAGACCTTGTAAAATAGAACTCAAGAGAGCTGATAATTTGCCGTCAATTAACTTTAATTTCCTCCTATTGAAAGGTTGCGAAAGGCAAGATGTAATATCTGAAAACTGAAAAAAAAGTAATAAATTGTCGTGTCCGCAAAGATAAGTTAGAATATTCCCTCTCTCCCATAAAACCCACGTTTTATGTGGAAACCTTGACAGGAAAGCTACTCTTAACATTCTCCTCACTGTGACATTATCTCTGATGTAACATGCATATTGTGAGAGAATTAAGTCTTTACTAAAAGATATAAATACTTGCATTCATTTTTTAATGTTGGTGTAAATGGGTCCTATTGGTGCCATTTACTGGGCTGTTGACCTTTGGTAACCATTGCAACACAAACCTGCTGAGAATATGATCATCCATGATGGTCACCAGGAGAGAGCGCCAGTGTTTAGAGGAGACGTTTGAACCTGCCAGAGCCACCTTCCTCATAAAGGCCAATCATATTGATATAACAGAAACACCATCAATAAAGTTCAAAGTTCAAAGGAAAGTTATTTTCAAAGTACATATATATCATCATATTCAACCCTGAGGTTCTTCCCCTTGTGGGCATACTCAATAAATCTATAGAATAATAACTATAACAGAAGCAATGAAAGACCACCCAACTAGGGCATCTAACCAGAATGCAGAAGGGAACAAACTGTGCAAGCATAAAACGAAGAAGAAATAATAATAATAATAATAATAATAAATAAATAAGCAATAAATGTTGAGAACACGAGATAAAGAGTCCTTGAAAATGAGTCCATTTACTATGAGAACATTTCAATGATGGGGCAGTTGAAGTTGAGTGTAAGTTATCCCTTCTGGTTCAAGAACCTGATGGTTGAGAGGTAGTAGTTTCCTGAACCTGGTGGTGTGGGTCCTGACTCTCCTGTACCTTCTTCCTGATGGCAGCAGTGAGAAGAGAGCATGTCCTGGGTGGTGGGATCCCTGATGATGGGTGCTGCTTTCCTGTGACAGTATTTCATGTTGATGTGCTCAATGGCGGGAAGTGCTTTACTTGTGATAGACTGGGCTCTAGCCACCACTTTTTGTAGGATTTTCCATTCAATGGCATTGGTGTTTCCATACCAGGCTGTGATGCAGCCAGTCAGTATACTCTCCACGACATATCTATAGAAGTTTTTTTAAAGATTTAGATGTTGTTCTATATCTCTGCAAATTCCAAAGGAAGTAGAGATGCTGCTGTGCTTTCTTCGTAATTGCACTTACATGCTGGGCCCAGGAAAGGTCCTCCGAAATCGTAACACCAAGGAACTTAAAGTGCTGATCCTCAGATAAGGACTGGCTCACGGACCTTTGGTTTCCTTCTCCTGAAGTCAATAATCAGCTCCATGGACTTGCTGATATTGAGTGAGAGGTTGTTGTTACGGTACCACTCAGTCAGATTTTCACTCTCCCTCCTGTATGCTGATTCATCACCACCTTTGATTCAATCTATGACAGTGGTGTCATCAGCAAACTTGAATATGGCATTGTGGCTGTGCTTAGCCAGACAGTCATACGCGTAAGGCTAATAGAGCAGGGGGCTGAGCACGCAGCCTTGTGGTGCACTTGCGTTGATGGAGATTGTGGAGGAAATGTTGTTGATCTTCCAGTATGGCCACGCAGAACCTGCCGGGCTGCCAGCGGAACTATCCATGAATGAGTGCTTCAGGCCGGTGCAGCATTAAATGCTACAGAGCACACATTCAAGCAAAGTATGATCCACAGAAAGACCAGTGAGAGAAGGGTTCTGTGTAACACCATCCACTCGAACTTCCTTTGCTTATGAAGAGAACTTAGCTTGTGAAATAAGATTGTTATAGTGCGATCACTTGAGTCGAGTGTGATGTTGGCTATTGGTGGGTCCTCAGGTGGCTGTAGAGGCCGATCCAGGATTCACATAATCTGGAATGTTGCAGTGGATTCCCTCAATGGAGAACACTGTGCGTGACTTTGTTTAATGTGGGGAGGCTGTTGCATTGATGCGACCTTTGACAGATTGGGATCAGGGTCACTTCACTCCTACAGCCTTCCTCACCTTCACTACCACTGTGATGTGTCCTCATCTGGAACCTTCCCCTTGCCCTTACCAGCATGGGTGACCCTACCAGGAATAAAAAGGGCCAGGCGGCTAAACTCCAGATGGCATTGCTTTCTGGATCTCGGGCACTCGCAAGCCTTTCCACCATGACAAGCTGACAATCCTCAGAGAAGAATGAGATGGCACTATACCTTGGATGTAAGAATGTGCTTTTTGCATGAATTACTTGTTTGTATGAATTCTTCTGGATATTTAAAATGAAATGAAGTGCTTATCATCAAACAAAGCACCGGAAAGCACTTGGTTATTGGTTTATTATTGCAAAAGTACCAAGGTACGGTGAAAAGCTTTTGTTTGCCTGCTATGCAGACAGATCATTCCAACAATAAGTATATCGAGGAAGTACAAATGGAAAAGAAATGACAGAATGCAGAATATAATGTTATACTGTAGTTACAGAGAAAGTGCAGTGCAGGTAGAGAATAAGGTGCAAGGACCTCAATAAAGTAGATTAAGAGACAAGGAATTCATCTTTTTCATACAAGAGGGCAATTCAGTAGTCTTATAACAGCTGGATAGAAGCTATTTTTGAGTCTGATGGTGCATATTTTCAAACATTTGTATCTTCTTCCCAATGGGAGGGTGGAGAAGAGAGAATGATGAGAGCAGGAGAAGTCTTTGATTATGTTAGCTGCTTTCCTGAGGCCAATGGAAATCAATGGTGATTTTCATTGTAGACAGAGCTGTATTCATAACTCTGCAATTTCTTGCAAACTTGGGCAGAGTCATTGCTATTCTAAGTGGAGATGTATCTGGATAGCAAACGTAGTCTGTTTTGTTTGCAGAAGCTGTTATGTAAGGGAACATTTATGAAAGGTACAAGTATTTTTAAACCTAATTGTTGTCCACATTGCAAAATTACTTTACTGAGTGTAAAGAACTTTGAAATATCCTGTGGTCATGAAAAGGGCAATATATTTAAATTTGTTCATTCTTTCTTCTTAAGACGAGATTTAAAATCATGCTGTGGTCAGATAGAGGAAAACACTTCCCATTAGTGGATGATTCAAAGACCAGAATATATGCTCACCGACACCTCTATTTCCTCAGGGAGCTAAAAAGATTTGGCATGTCACTGTTGATCCTCACCAATCTTTGGCGGAGCACCATAGAAAGCATCCTATCTGAATGCATAACTCTTTGGTATGGCAACTGCCCTACGCATGACTGCAAGGAACTACAGAGTGTTGTGCACACAGCTCAGCACATCACAGGAAACCAGCCTCCCTCTATGGATGCCATCTAAACTTCTCACTATCCCATTTAAGCAGCCAGCATAATCAAAAGCCCCTTCCCACCCTGGACGTCTTCTCTTCTCCCCTCTTCCATCGGGCAGAAGATACAAAAATCTGAAAGTAGAATCACCAGTTTGAGGACAGCTTCTATCCCACCATTATAAGGCTATCGAATGGTCCCCTAGTACTATGAGATGGACCCTTGGCCTCACAACCTACCTTGTTATGATCTTGCACCTTGTTGTTTACCTGCACTGCACTTTCTCTGTAACTGTAACACTTTACAGACATCCCACCCTGCAAAAACTCATTTCAGGAAGGTAGCACTGTCAATTTGCAGGAGACTCCCGGAACTTCTGGGAGAGGTGGGATGTCTGCAATAGAGTAGCTCCTTAGCAGCTAGTCAGCTAGTTTAAATAACGTTAGCTATGCTAATGAACGAATGACACCTGTTAAACTCACCTCAACATGTCTTTTACAGTCTTACCCACCATGGGCAATAGAAAAGTCACTGTTGCAAACAGGGCAGCGAGCAACAGTGTCATTATTTTTGACCCCTATTAGGCAGGGGTACACCTTAGTGTATTCTGGAGTGACGTATGTTTTATATTTTCTTTTTTTTTGGAACACTCTGCCATGGCGCGCTCGTGCTCTCTCTCTTTCGTGGTTGCTCGCGCGCTCTCTCGCTTGCTTTCTCACGCTCGCTCTCAAAAAATTGATTTCCGTGATATTGTATATAATTTGCCGGCATCAGGGAGCCACTATTCATATGCGGGAGACTCCTGGAACTTCCGGGAGAGGTGAGATGTCTGACTTTATCCTGCACTGTGTAATGATTTGATCTGTACGAACAGTATACAAGACAAGCTGTTCACTGTATCTCGGTACATGTGACAATAATAAACCAGTTCTACTTCCAATTCCAATTCCAATTTTAAGCAGACAATATAAGAAGAGTGAGGAATGAGAGAAAAAAATGCTTCAATGCAGAGAGTGTTAGTGATCTGGTACTCACTGACTCTGTTAAGCCCTGAATCAATCAGGGCTTTTGAAGGGAACTGAACAGACTCTTAAGAGAGAGTAATTTGCATGGTCCAAGGTAAAGAGCAGGGCAAAGGGGTGGACAGGATTGCTCAACTGGAAGCTGACATGAACTTGATGGTCTGAATGGCCTCCTTCAGAGCCATAACAATTTCATGATCTGATGCGATTTTGGGGAAGTGGCATTGAGCCTCTGTCCTTGTCAACAACAACACAGCACCTCGAGAAGTGCAGAGAGTCTGTATTTCTCCTGATGGGGAATTCATGCCACCAGCTATGCTGGGAGCATTGTGTTTATAGTCAGAACTCTAATGCAAATACATTATTTATAGGAACAATAAAATAGAGGCAATAGTTTATTCGTCAAGCAAATGCTCCTAGGCTTCCACTTCACAGTCTTTGAAGTTTTGATATTGTCCAATAGTGAAGATGTTTTCATATTTCATACTTTACTTGTTTTGCTGAATCCCCCTTAGTTGAAAAGAGGCAGTGTTTAATTATTTAACAGTTTTCAGGAAACAACGATGGGTGTGGGACACCTCCATTTCATTCATATTCATGATTTGCCTTAATTCCTGTCTCACATGCAAATGTCAAGTAATGCAGCAGCCTAAATCCAATTGCTGCTTCAATGTTACCTTAACCCCAACTGACTTCAGACACAAATCAATCTCACCCTCCTCGCCCTGTATTATTACAGATCTCACTGTAATTTATTGAAAAAAGCAACTAGAAATGTTAAGAAATGAGCAACTTCAAGTCTCACTACTTTGCAAAATCATTAACCATCAAGAATCTAAACAAAGGCTTTAATCACAAGGATTCTGTTCTCCGGAAACATTAATAAGTAATAGAGGGGGAAGCAATTTGCAGGAATCCTGCAAGGTGAAATATTAATTGATACCCTTCATTCATTAATTGGATTCTTTTAGGTTATTCCTGTTTATTTTTCATTCTCACAGTCTCTCTTTTTTCTAATATGCTTGGCAGATTTTTTAGATGTTAGTATTTAAGACAGTTTATGCAATTACGCATGTGTCCACAGCAAGGATACTCAGCCCGAGAGGTCATGTCATTTGCTAAACTTCTGAAGCAAAAAATGCATGGGTAAGAATCTAACTGATCCACAGACAGCGGATTGCAAATGAGTTATTTTTCTTCACAGATCTAGTCAGTCATCCACAAATAAAGCAAGCTGCTGTCACCTCATGTCTTTTTTAATCCTTTTCAGTCCTGGTTGCTCTATTTTGACATAAAAACCTGATCACAATCAGACATAACTCATTGGCTATGAATTTCCTTGGGACATCCTGAAGACATGAAGGGTGTATTATAAATGTGAGCTCACTCTTTAAATTGACTTGGAAAGGCAAATGGAGTCAAGAAAAGGAATTTAAGATTAAAGGGAAACAGAAACATGGATAAGACACCAAAAGAGTACTGTGGAATGATGGAGGATGTCTTCAGGTCCCATCTTCCCAATGTTGTCAACCTTAAGATAAAAATAAGGTTTGAAGATGAAATGGAAAATTGTTTAGATGACTTATCTGATGCAAACTAGCTGCTTGATTGAACAATAAAGTAATGGGTGTGACAAAAAAAATGAAATTTCAATGAATGAATTTTACTCTGAAGTGAGTATGGGGCTGAACAGAAAGATGAACCAAACTTGAAAAACAGAAAAGCAAAGAAATATATTCAGGATGAAGTGATAGTATTCTGGATTTTTAAGGAAGATAAAAACATCAGTAGAAAAATATCAATATTTTAATGTAAGTTCAAAGAGTAGGCACATTTAAAACATAGATCATCGGACAGTACAGCACAGGAATTGGCCCTTCGGCCCACAATGTTGTGCCGAACCAAATAAATTAGTCATCAAATAGCCAACTAAACGAATTCCTTGTGCCTACACAATGTCCACATCTCTCCATGTTATTCCTACTTAGGAAGTAGAAAGATCAAAATGCAAACTACAAATTAAGGATAAAGGAAGGAATCAGGCCATGAAGATGGGGTTGATGGAGAGTGGGTGATGAATTGCTGCAGATCACTTTCTCATTTCTTATCACTGCTAATCAGACTCTGCTAAATCAAGGTATGAAATGTGTGGTCGATCAATATACTTGCTTCTCTGTCACACTCAAAATGGTCCATTCCATGAAGCTGCCATTGAAAAAAAAATGCCACACATTCAGATGTCAGGTATGAAACCTACAACTGTCATGGCATCAAGCGGGGTGGATCAATGCTCCTTAAGGTAAATTTTAATATTTTCATATCTCAAATGAGCAATGGACAACAAGCTGGCAGTTAAGAATTCTGCTCTCCAAGTAAATGACAAACTAATTTTTTTTACCATGCCCATGGTCTGCTCTTCACCAAATTATGGTATTGCTTTGCACGACTGTAACTATATGTTATAACTAATGTGGTTCTGTCAGTGTTAGTCTTTGGTCTGTCCTGTTTTTCTGTGATATCTCTCCGGAGGAACATTGTATCATTTCTTAATGCATGCATGCATTTCTAAATGACAATAAACGAGGACTGAGTGTTCTCATAATCTAATTGTTTTTGGAGGACAGGCAAAATTGCAAAAAGGGTGACGAATACAGACTGAAGATGTTATATTTGAATGCACACAGTATACAGAATAAGGTCGATGATCTTGTAACGCAGTTCAAGATTGGTAGGTATGATGTGGGGATCTCTGAGTTGTGGCTGAAAGAAGATCATAGATGGGAGCTTAACGTCCATGGATACACATTGTATTAAAAGGACAGGCAGGTAGGCAGAGGGGATGGCATGGCTCTGTTAGTAAAAAATCCTTAGAAAGAGGTGACATAGGATCAGAAGGTGTAGAATCCTTGTGGGTAGAGTTAAGAAGCTACAAGTGTAAAAAGACCCCGATGGGCGTTATATACAGGTCTCCAAACAGTCGCCAGGATGTGGGATATAAATTACAATGGGAGATAGAAAAGGTAATGTTACAATAATCATGGGGGGTTTCTATATGCTGGTGGATTGGGAAAATCAGGCTGGTGCTGGATCCCAAGAGAGGGAATTTATAGAATGGCTACAAGATGACTTTCTGGATCAGCCTGTTGTTGAACCTACTAGGAGAAGGGCAATTCTGGATTGGGTGTTGTGTAATGAACCAGATTTAATTAGGGAGCTTAAGGTGAAGGAACCTTCAGGTGATTGTGATCAGAATATGATAGAATTCGCTCTGCAGTTTGAGAGGAAGAAGATAAAGTCAGATGTATCTGTATTCCAGTGGATTAAAAGGAATTAGGGAGGCATGAGATAGGAGCTGTCCAAACTTGATTGGAAGGGGACACTGGCAGGGTTGTCAGCAGAGCAGCAATGGCTGGAGTTTCTGGGGGGCAATTCGGAAGGTGTAGGACAGATACAGCCCAAAGATGAAGAAGTATTCTAAATGACGGACGAGGCAACAGTGGCTGACAAGGGAAGTCAACGGCAGCATAAGAGCAAGAAGGCATACAATATAGCAAAAAATAGTGGGAAGTTGTCATAGTAGGCAACTAAAAAAGCCATAAGGAGAGAAAAGATGTAATACAAAAGTTAGCTAGCCAATAATATAAAAGAGGATACCAAAAGTTTTCAGGTATACAAGAGAGCTAAGGGTGGATAGTGGACTGTTGGAAAATACTGCTGGAGAGGTAGTGATGGGGTCACAGAAATGGTGGATGAACTTAAAATGTATTTTACATCAGTCTTCACTATGGAAGACACAAGCAGCTTGCCAGTAATTCGAGAATGTCAGGGGCAGAAGTGAGTGTACTTGTTATTACAAAGGAGAAGGTGCTTGGGAAGCTGAAAGGCCTGAAAGTAGGTAAGTCACCTGGACCAGATGAACTACACCCCAGGGTTCTAAGAGAGGTAGCTGAAGAGGTTGAGGAGGCATTAGTAATGATTTTTCAAGAATTACTCCACTCTTTAAGAAGGGAGGGAGGCAGAAGAAAGGAAATTCTGAGCCGGCTAGCCTGACTTCAGTGGTAGGAACGACATTGGAATGCATTATTTAGGGTGAGGTTTTGGGATACTTGGAGGCACATGATAAAGTAGGTCAAAGTTAGCATGATTTCCTCAAGTGGAAATCTTGCCTGACAAATCTGTTGGAAATCTTTGAGGAAATAACAGGCAGGATAGACAAAGGCAAGTCAGTGGATGTTGTTTACTTATACTTTCAGAAGGCCTTTGACAAGGTGCCACACATGAGGCTACTTAACAAGATAAGAACCTATGGCATTACAGGAAAGATACTAGCATGGATAAAGCATTGGCTGATTGGCAGGAGGCAAAGAGTGGGAATAAAGGGGAGGCCTTTTCTAGTTGGCTGCCCTTGACGAATGATGTTTTGCAAGGGTCAGTGTTGGGACCATTTCTTTTCATGTTACACATCAATGATTTGGATGACAAAATTGATGGCTTTGTGAGCAAGATTGTGGATGATATGAAGACTGGCATGTAGTGTTGAGAAAGCAGGAGTCCATAGAAGGACTTAGAATTGGGAGAATGGGTAAAGAAGTGGCAGATGGAATACAGTGTAGGGAAGTGTATAGTCATGCACTTTGGTAGAAGGAATAAAGGTGTAGACTATTTTCTAAATGGAGGAAATTCAAAAATATGAGGTGCAAGAGGACATGGAGTCCTTGTGCAGAATTCCATAAAGGTTAACTTGCAGGTTGAGTTGGTGGTAAGGAAGGCAAATGTAATGTTAGCATTCATTTTGAGAGGACTAGAATATAAAAGCAAGGTTGTAATGCTGAGGTTTTATAAGGCATTGGTTCGATTGCACTTGGAGTACTGTCACATATCCAGCAACAACGGATATGAAATTGAGTCAGGTTTTATAAACAAACAACAATATTTATTAACCTCTACTCAGAAGCATAGAAAAGTAAACATACTAGCTTAACTGGAAGTTAACCATTATGCGGCTATATCGAACAAACAATCGAACTTAGAAATAGGTCTTAAGGTGGTAAATTCGAACACAGTCTTAAAGTAGTCAGTTGAAAAGTCCTAGTGATTTTTACAGTCTTTAAGGAGAGACTTTACTGCAGCAACAATTCCTCCTAAGAAAATGACATATCTGCCGATCACAGTTGCGTGATGCCTTGTCGAAGCAATCACGAAGAAATAAAGGAACTGACCTTTTCTCTCGGGAGGGTGGACACTGCACAAACTGTCCTGACCTTGCAGGGGTTTAACTCAAACATGCGTGCCACAATTTCCCAGACAATTCCGATTCCAAACAGTCGATCACTTCCAAAACACTGAACGTCGTTAACCTTACCCAATCCTTTGGGTTCCCGTACTTTGGTAAGGTCTTCACTCTCCAATACTAGACTGTAAAAGTAAAACAAATGTGCAACAAACAAAAACTGGCAGCGACTGGCGAAACTGCCAGCAACAACATGTTTGCACCTTAAAATAGAAAGTAAAAACTGCGTCACACTTTGGCGGGCTTCCTTAAATACTGTAGGGAACATGCCATCACGTGACATAACATCACCCCATAGTCATGAGGCAATTACATCATCCCACTCACAAGACCATTACATAATCCCACTGTCCCCTGATCAAACCGTGGGCATGTAACAGTACTATGAACAGTTTTGAGCCTCTTATCTAAGAAAAAATGTGCTGGCATTGGAGAGGGTCCAGAGGATGTTCATAAAAATTATTTGGGAATGAAAGGGTTAACATCTGGGGAATATTTAATGGCTCTGGGTCTGTACTCACTGGAGTTTCGAAGAATGAGGAGGTGATCTTATTGAAACCTATCAAACATTGAAAGGCTTAGGTAGGGCGGATGTGGAGAGGATTTTTCCTATAGCCGGAGAGTCTAGGACCAGAGGGCATCAACTTAGAATAAAGGGATGTTCATTTAGAACAGAGATAAGGAGGAATTTCTTTAGTAGCGGGTGGTGAATCTGTGAAATTCATTGCCACAGACAGATGTGGAGGCCAAGTTATTGGGTATATTTAAAGCAGAGGTTGCTAGGTGCTTGATTAGTCAGGGAATAAATGTTTACTGAGAGAAGGTAGGAGAATGAGGTTGAGAAGGATAATATATCAGCTATGATGGAATGACTGAATTCTGCTCCTATGCCTTATGGTGTTTTTGCCATATGATCTGTATTATTGCTATGTGGCTGCCGTGACAACTTTGCCTTTAAGGCCTAACATCCAATACAAAGTGTCATGCACTACATTAAATGCAACCCAGTACCAGTCCTGTTTTTATGTTTGTTTTTGTTGTATAAAGTGATATAATGCAGTTCCATACTGGTTTTTGACCAGTTCCATGACTCTTGGCAAGGGATTTGATTTAGCATTGCTATTAACAAGGCAGCTTGGGTCTTCCAATGCATCTCTTGGGTATTTGATTACAATGGAAAGAAGGTGATTTTATGTCTTTGACTCACTGCAGGAAATATTTATACAAGGATGATGGTGATGGGATATGAAAAAGCCTAGCTGATCTCTTACTGTGACCACTGATTCTCAAGTTCTGGGACATTTTCCTGAATGTTAATCCTCCAAAACTCCACCTATGATGAATTCAGTTAACCAATCATTCAGTCCTGGAATCTCGCTGTAATCTGTTCTGTTGTCCTTGTGTGGCTGAGTCCTAAACCTGGGTGTTTGTCATATGCTGGATGGAATTGCAGGGTATAGAATTGTCCCAGTCCAGAAAGACAGACTTTGGAGCTTTCTCCTCGACATTCCATACTTAGGATGCCCACATATAGGTAAAGTATATAGCAGCTTTCACATTGCAAAGAACATTGTAGACCAACGTGATAATTGTATGTTCTCCCAATCAGCAATGTGATAATGTTCAGATATGGATTGAAGGCTATTGTCTGGTAGAGCAGGGATAACTTCCCAGCTCTCCACCATGGGATCTTTCACATCCACCTTAAAAGCAAAGGGCCTCCATTTAACATCTCTTTCAAGTAATAATACATCTGATAGTGCACAGAAATATGAGCTTAGATTTTGTGCTCAAAACAACTGAGAGATGTTTAAATCCACAACCTGAGTCAGAGAGGAGTTTGTTAACTCTTGAGTTACATTGACATCCTTATAACTGTTTATGTTCCTGTATCTAACTGTAGGGGCCTGACTTCAGTACCAATTGTTCTTACAGGGCTGCTCATTAATTTCTTGGAGCTTGATAACTTAGCAGTACCTCTCTGATGCTGGACTGCAGTCTGACATTATGTGGCAGATATAGAGCAGAACAGGCCATTTAGCCAAACCAGTATATGCAATATATATTCCATAGGATTTTCCTCCAATCTTTCTTCATTTTAATCAACTAGTGCCAAATCTCTCCTCTTCTACACCAATTTTATTCTCTTAAATTACTTCCTGTGAGAGTGTTCCACATTCTAATGTTTGGGTAAAGACGCTTCTTCAGAATTCCTATCACAAACAAGAGAAAATCTGCAGATTCTGGAAGTCCAAGCAACACACACAGAAAGCTGGAGGAACTCAGCAGGCCAGGCAGCACCAATGGAAAAGAGTACAGTCGACGCTTCAGGCCTAGGCTGTTCAGCAGGACTGGAGAAAAAAAGATGGGTAGATTTCAAAGGGCTGCAGAGATCGCAGGAGAGGAGCAGTGAGAGGGTCTCACTATGGATGTCCAATCCCTATACACCTCCATCCCCCCACCAGGGTGGCCCCAAAGCTCTCTGTTTCCCTCTGGACACCAGACCCAACCAGTTCCCCTCCGCCACTACTCTCCTCCGTCCGTTCTTCAGAATTCCTTATTGGATATCTGGTGACTATCACATAATGGTCCTCATAGTATTCAGTGTTTTATGTGGTTCTGTCCTTGTTGCACCCAGAAGAAATAGACTTTCTTCTGTGGTGTGCTGAACTGACCTGTAGTTGAGAGGGAGGCACAGGGGTGAAATACGTATTTAGTTGCTGGTACTAAATATGTGTCTGGGTGTCTGATATTGGTCAGTCTTTGTGTTCAGCCCCACTCAGATCGATCTGTTTTCTTCAGTACAACCATTAGCCAATATTTACACAAGTGTTCAGCGTCAGCAGCAATAGACAAATATCTTGGCCCGCAATCTTCTAGCACTAGGCAGGAAAGCATGTATGTGAAAAGGTAACTGAATGAATAAGTGCCTCACAATAGCCTAGAGCTTTAGTGTACAGCTGATGTGTTTGCAGGATTATTAAAGGGCACCGAAATGGTTACAAGAGTGTGTACAACTTGTAATGAAGAAAATGTTTCTGTTAGCCTTTTTAATAATGCATCAGTTTTAGGGTTGAATAAAAATATATCATGCTTCAGTGAGAATCTAAATCCACAGTTTCGACAGTCTCCATTTGTAGTCTTAACAGCTCCTGCTCCAGGCCATTTAGACTTTACAAATCATTCAATTTTTGAACTTTATTTTAGAACTGGTTGTTGCATGTATTTGTCCTTATGTATATGTGGTCAGGGAAACACTAATAGAAGCAGGGTGATAATTGTCTGAGGAAGAGGCATCTTCATCCTGCATTCATCTAAATTCCCTGCGGCCAGTCTGTTTTGGAACTTCATCTGGATGCTGGAGACAGATTACGATTAAGTACCTAAAATGGAGATGCATTCTTGTAGCAGAATGAATCGAGCAGAATCGAGGCACCGATGGTGCAAGTTTGCAAGGAGTTCACATCTATTTGTTGTTCCTAAAATTAAATTCTCTATTTCTCATAAAATTTGGGTTTCTTCTGGGTGCTGCATTTCGCTCCCACGTCCCAAAGGTGTGCAGATTGGTAAATTATTTGCTACTATATCTTTAGAGTTGATGAGAAGGTGAGGAGAAGAGATAATGGGATTAGTACAGGAAAAGTGCAAATGGGTGGATGATGATTGGCACAGACGGTCGGCCAAAGGGCCTGTTTCCAAGTTGTGGCTCTCTATGACTCCATACTCATGCAAGGAGACGCAACATTTTTACATTTATAGATGTAATTAAATTTTTGGTTGTACATACAGTAGTACAATGGGACTTTTGAAAAAATATAATCTGGAAAGACAATAAGATATAGGAGCAGAATTAGGCCATTTGGCCCATTGAGTCTGCTCCACCATTTCATCATGGCTGATCCAATTTTTTCCTCTCAGCCCAAATCTCCTGCCTTCTCCCCGTATCACTTCATACCCTGACTAAAAAAGAATTGATCAACCTCCGGAAAGGATGTGTTCTTTTGTTCAATGCATGTCAAGGAGATTTGGAGGGGCTAGAGTTCCACAGTAACCTTTCCCTAAGGGTCCTTTGGTACATCACACCTTGCTTGAGTGTGCTTTACAGCAAGTATTCCATGATCTCAAGAATGCCAATTGCAACACACTATCAGTCGGAAACAAACTTTGCCGATTCTGCAATAAGTCTAGCAAAATGTTACCCAAACTGCTGCTCCTTAAGCAAGCAACCTCTTATAATGTAGGGCACTCATTATTGAAGAAGAGTGGACTTTGTGAGTTGGGTACTCACAGGCTCCAATGGGAAAAGCTTCCGTATGTATAATGCCTGTTACTCAACCAACAAATTACATTTTTGTACAAAGACAACTAAAGAGCCAATAAAAAGGAGGCTCCAAGAACACCCCAATCCTCAGCAATGGTGGGGCCCAGTATGTCAGTACTAGAGACTGCAGCATTCACAGTCATATACAGTCAGTGTCGCGTGTATGATCTGTCTCGGCTTCCTCCTGCGATTCCCACAGAAGCCTGTCTGCGGCCAATTTATGCACTCCATGAGGTATCAAGAAGCAGCCGAGAGCACTGGATACAACAAAGGCTGTCGGTCCAGAAACCATCCCAGCCGCAATACTGAAGACCTGCACTTGAGCATAAACCACGTCTTGAGCCAAACTGATCCAGTAGTCACATCGCTCAACAATGTTAAAATTACCTAGGTACATATATTCTGTTCACAAAAGGCAGGACAATGCTCATATGGCTAAATAAACTCTCCTCTCAATCAGCAGCAAAATGATGGAAATGATTATCTACAGGGCACCTGTTCTCTAATGATCTGCTCACTGGTGTCCAGTTAGGGTTTCAGCAGGGCCACTCTGCTCCTGAACTCATTAAACATGGACCAAAGAACTGAATTCCAGAGGTAAGGTGGCAGTGGGTGCCCTTGATATCAATCCACCACTTGGCCCAATGTGGCATCAAGGAGCACTGCTAAAGGTAATTCAATGGGAGTCTTTGCCCCTCGATGCTGAGTATTTAGTGTATTTTTTTTTGCTGTCGTTGATCACCTCTACACGCTCATCAGTTGTGGAAGAAGAGATGTTGGGTTCTGTCTGCTCAGAGATTTTGAAGGTGCTCGAGATTCAGTCCTGACCCTACCAAATATCTTCTCTGCAAGGTCCACGTTCCCATCAAACAGCAGTGAATCCTGAGGAGCCAGAGATCTGTGTGATCAGAGTAAAAGCATATTGAATTCATCATGGGCTGCAATCTGAGGAGCAAATACAATACGTCACACACCTCACCACACTCCACCCAAGGTGATGCTTTTGTTTTGTAATCCAGCTGTTTGAAGGGACAATGAAATGTGTAACAGCTGATAAGAGGACCCTGGTCTTTATTCAAATACACGAAAAACTGGGGCTTTGAGTGAGCAACCGTAGAGTGCTTAGAGAGTGCACTGATATTTTCATAGGACACATAACCCCTGTCGAAGAAACATTTTCTGTCACCCTACCTGGAAAGTTGCATGAACTTGCCAATGATGGAGAAAGGTGAAGGAGGACTGAGATGATAGTGGCATAAAGGACCAGACTAGAGGATAGATCTAGCCAGCAGCTTGTTGTGGGAGGCCTTCAACATTGCTGACTTCTCTGGGAGGCTGGCTGGTGCTTGAAAGCCAATTCCTGTCTCGCCGGTAACAGCCTATGTTTCTCCTTTTTCTTCAGACTTATATTTTATCTCCCTTTTGAAGCAATCCCATTTTCAGCAAAAGAAAGCACAATATGCATGCAATATGGCTGATGTCATTTCTTTTGTACTCACCGGTAACAGAAATGGCTGTAGTTTGTGATCTCACAGAAGAGCAGATAAAGAAGACTTATAAATGTCATGTTTAAAACACGGGGACTCAACATTATTCTTTCCTATTACTCCTGGTGAGGTTATCATTGTCCAGAAACTCAAATGATTCAGCCACATAAATACTGTGGCCATAAGTGACTGGGTATTTCTGACGAGTGATTCACCTTCTGACATCCTAAAGACTTCCACATCTTCAAGACACAAGTCAGGAGCATGATGGAATATTTATGTGGACGAGTGCATTTCCAAGAACACTCAAGAAGCCCAACACCATACAGGAAAAAGTAACCTGCTAGTAGGCACAGTTTCCATCAACTTAAACATTTGTTCCTTCTATCACCAGCAAAGTGTGTACTATTTACAAAAAACACTACGGTCTCTCACCAAATCTATGTCAGTCGGATCTCCCAAACAATGAGTCAGTCATTTTGCATGATGGGGTCACCTGTGCCTCTAGCCTGCGCTGAGTGAAAATGTTGTGCTTTTGCATGAAGATACAAAGCTGAGATCAAACAGTTATACTGGTTAAACCATTTGCATCCTTGTCAGTCAACAGTTGTCTTTCAAATAATGATGTAGAAAACTGACCCTTTCAATGTGGGAGCACTGTTAGCTTTCACAACCAGGAGGACTTACCATAATTGAAATGTAGATCTCCCTCCCAAATGCAAAACCTCCCTCAAGCATAAAGCAAATAATTCATATGTCAGCATTCTTAAACAAAAACAGAAAATACTTGGCAAGGCAGGATCCACACCCAAAACTAAATAAAAGATGAAGGAGAGTTGTCTAGGCAGAGAGGCTTAGCAAGAGAATTATGGTATTGCAATGGAAATACCTTCAGTCAGGGAAAACATTTTCTTTTTGTAAAGGATACAGGATTCTCAGATGCCAGTGATGTAACTAGTACTGCTGAACAAGTCTCCTTCCTCCAAGTAAATGAATGTTTAATTATCCCTGGCATTCACTTCTATTCCAAGTTCAAACCAACAACAATTTACTATTGTCAACTGTATAAAAATATTAATCTTTCAAATTTAGAATTCCTGTTTATCTATTCAATGATACTGTGGGCTGAAGTCATCTTCATCTTTCTAAGCCTTTGCTTGCACACAGCAAGCCATCTTCCATTTGAAATTGCACACTTTAAATATCAAAATTTCACTCTGTTGTTAGCTTTAGGTGTGTTGCTCTGTTAAAGAGGAACATATGAGATAAAGGAGGTAGTATTTGGTCACAGGAATTTATCTGTAAATAAACAACTTATCTAAACCTAATGCACAGGATTTAGAGTCATAGAAAAGTACATCACTGAAACAGGCCCTTTAGCCCAACGAGTCCATGCTGAAACCATTTAAACTGCCTACTTCCATTAACCTTCATAGGGGCCATAGCCCTCCATACCCCTACCATCCATGTACCTATCCAAACTTCTCTTAAACAAGTGAAATTGAGCTCACATGCACCACTTGCGCTGGCAGCTTATTCCACAATCCCACGACCCTCCGAGTGAAGAAGTTTCCCCTCATGTTCCCCTTAAGCTTTTTACCTTTCACCCTTAAACAAAGACCTCTAGTTGTAGACTCACCCAACCTCACTGAAAAAAACCTTGTATTTAACCTATCTATACCCCTCATAATTTTGCATACTTTTATCAAATCTCCCCTCAATCTTCCACGTTCTAAGGAATAAATTCCGAACCTATTCAATCTTTCCTTATAACTCAGGTCCTCCAGACCTGGATACATCTTTGTAAATGTTCTCTGTACTCTTTCAACCTTACTTCCATCTTTCCTGTACGTAGGTGACCAAAACTGCACACAATACTCCAAATTAGGCCTCACTGTCATATACAATGTCAACGTAGCATCCCATCTCCTTGACTTAATATTTTGATCTATGAAGGCCAATGTGCCAAAAGCTTTTTTTATGGCCCTGTCTACCTGTGACACCACTTTCAATGAAATATGGACCTGTATTCCCTGATCTCTTTGTTCTACAGCACTCCTCAATGCCCAACTGTAAACTGTGTGAGACCTACCCTGGTTGGGCCTACTGAACTGCAGCACCTCACACTTGTCTGCATTAAATTCCATCTGCCATTTTTCAACCCATTTTCCCAGCTGGTCCTAATTCCACTGCAAGCTCTGATCGTCTTCCTCACTGTCCATAACAGCCTCAACCTTGGTGCCATTCACAAATTTGATGATCCAGTTAACCACATTATCATCCAGATCGTTGATATAGATGACAAACAACAACAGACATAGCACCAATCCCTGTGGCTCTCCACCAGTCACAGACCTCCAGTCAGAGGGGGAAACATCTACTACCACCCTCAGTTCAGGTGCACTTTAAATATTAAAATCCTGGTGCCAAAACATGGCCACCAATTAGCGGGGTGGGCCTGTGTCTTTGAAAGAGCCACTCCAGCTATCCATATTTTGGAGAGTCAGAGCGTTTAAATCCCAGAAGCTGGCACATATGGGTGCATATCGTAACAGGACTCCCTGCCCTACGGCCAATTCCTGACAGTCCTGGCTACTCAGGGGGGCGATGATGGTAGTCATGGATGAGAGCCGGATCCAAGAAGTCCCTTTCAGGAACCCAACACCGTTCCTCGGGTCCATATCTTTCCCAGTCCACAAGGAACTGCCGAACACCCTGAACAGTTCGTGAATCCAGAATTCTTTTCATGGTGAAGACCTGTCCCCCCATTCACAAACCTGGTTGGTAGCGGGGTTGATGGCAGTGGGGCTGAAGAACTGGTGCTTACAGGTTTTAATTTGGAAATGTGGAAAGTGGGATTGATCTTGAGGGTCTTGGGGAGCTGCAAGGTGTAAGCCACTGGGTTTACTTCCTTGAGAACCTTGAAGGGTCCAATAAACTTGGGCACCAATTTCCTGGACTCCAACCGCAGAGGTAAATCCTGAGTGGACAGCCAGACCTGTTACCCAGGCTGCAAAACTGGTCACTGTCTTTACCTGCAGTTAGCCTTCATTTTCAGTCTTCCAGATTGAGGCCAACAAAATCTCCCTTGCCCCAGTCCATTTTCTCTTGCAGCGTTGAGCAAGGTCTTCGGCCACAGGAACCCCTGCCTCGGCCTCCTGCTCAGGGAAGAGTGGCAGTAAATACCCAAATTGGCATTCGTACGTGAACATCCCATGCCCAGAATGCTGTGAAGTGTTGTGGGTGACTTCTGCCCACATCGAATGGTCGTACCACTTGTCTGGTCTTTCTGAGGCCAGGCATCTCAGAGTTTGCTCCATATCTTAGTTCATCTGCTCCGTCTGGCCATTGGACTGCAGGTGAAACCCAGAGGAAAGGCTCACTATAGCCCTAATCAATGTACAAAATGCCCTCCAAAAACATGATGCGAATTGTGGACCCCGATCCAACCCAATGTCCACCGGAAATCTGTGAAACCTGAAGACTTGATGCAGGACAATTTCAACCGTCTCCGCCGCTGAAGGTAGTTTGTCCAATACAATGAATTTTCTGGCCTTTGAAAAAAGATCTACAATTACCATGATGATAGTCTTCCACTTGGAAGGTGGAAGACCCGTGACAAAGTCCATGGAGATGTGCGCCCATGGTCTGTCTGGATCAGGTAGAGGGTAAAGGGGCCCTTAAGGTTGGGTGTGAGTCTCCCTGTTCTGGGTGCACACCTCGCATGCCTGCCTGTATTGTTCGACCTCTTTAGCCATTCCAGGCCATCAGTATCTTCTCTTAATGAACCTGAGGGTTCTGACAACCCCTGGATGAGTGGTCATTCCAGATGCGTGTCCCCATTGAGGTATCCTAGACCTGACAGAACTTGGGATGAACAGATGATCCAGAGGGCCATTCTCAGGAATCTCCCCTTGTGCCTGGGCCTTGTGAAGAAGTACATTGATTCCCCAATGAACGGGTGCTATCACCTCGGCTTGGGACAAAATGGTGGCTGGGTGCTCCTCTCTTTCAGGTTCACTGAACCGACAAGCAAGGCATCGGGTTTTTGATTCATTGACCCTTAGTCGATAGGTCAGAACAAAACTGAACTGTTAAAAAAGAGAGACTACCTGGCCTGCCTGGAATTCAGTCTTTTGGCCTCCTGAATATAAGCCAGGCTTTTGTGGGCTGTCCTTACAATAAAAGAGTTCTTGGTTCCTCAAGCCAGTGTCGCCATTCCTTCAATGCCTACTTGACCGTGAGCAGCTCTCTATTTCTGATGTCATAGTTCACCTCTGCCGGGGATAGCCACCTGGAGAAGAATGCATATGGCTGCAGTTTATTGTCTAAAGGTGTCCGTTGAGACAACACTGCACCCACTCCAATGTCTGAGGTGTCCACTTCCACAATGAAAGGAAGGTCTGGGTTAGGTGAAACCACAATGGAAACTGTTGTGAACCGCTGTAGGTGGTGTTAATGAGTGGAAGGCAGTAATGATTCTGTGTGATTCAGCCCTCTGAAGTCAATGCACAAAGAAGAAGCCTCCGCTGGCTGGTGAGGTGGAGGGCTGAATGAATCCCATGGCAAGAGCCTCTTTCATGTACCACTCCATAGTGCTTCTCTCCGGGCCTGAGAGTGCATACAATTGACCCCGGGGAGGACAAGTACTAGGAAGTAGATCTATTGCACAATCATAGGGTTGGTGTGGAGGAAGTCGAGACCTTTGTCTTGCTGAAGACCTCTTCTAATTCTATGTAGATGGAAAGGGTTTTGACTGGCTTTTATTTTGCAACTACCCTTGAACATCCCTCCAAGGACGCCTTCTGAGGCTCCTTTTGTAGTGGGTGGGGTTCGGCAGACCCAAAGTCTCTTCCCATAGATTCACTAGAGTCTTGAGTCAGAACAGAGTCCAAATCCTCATCTGCATCCTCAGACAACTGCAATGAGATGCTATGAATAGTTTTTATCCTCCTGGGACTAGGCACCAAGAGTTTACGTTTTGGAGCCTTTCCCTTAGACAGGACCTGGTGACTGGTTCCCTTAGGCTTGGCTGCTAGGGTTCCAAAATTCTCGAGCACCTTCTTGGTGAGCTTCTTGGCTTGCTCCTGAACTACAGACCCTCTGTCTCCAGTTCCAGCACACCTTCGACTAGACAGGGTCAAGAATCGCAAGGTCCTTTTGACTGGAGGTGGCTTGTCTGCCCTTGGAGGCTGGACTGGGTCTCCCAGAGGTTCCAGGTTACCCCGAGCAAAAGTCTGCCTCCTCATCGAACACTAGTCTCGGGAGAGTCTGGGGGTCAGAACACCAAATTGAAAATATTCCCCCTTGCAACGTCTTGACCATGCAATGATTCTCCCTTCCTTCCAGTTCATGGAAGGACTATGCTGGGGCAGCCAAGGGTGCTTGATGATCAGGTGTATGTGAGGACGGTCAATGATATCGAGACAAATGTCCTCCACACGTTCCTCATTTGCAAAACCGGTGCCTGCTGCAGGATCTGCTCAAACCTAAGAGGACAACTGTTCAGGGCAGCTGTGGGCATGGGCCGGCTCAACTCCTGCAGTGCCATGTTGAACTGATGGGTGGTCCCCATGTCCATGAAATTACCAGCCTCCCCAGAGTTCACAAAGGCATTAACCTCTGGCTGGTTCTTTCCCCAGGAGATGTGCACCTTCAGCGTGAGACCAGAATCAGTTGGGTTGGGAGTAGTGGCTGCTGCCGTCACAGTCCCCCCAACACTGGACAGTCCTAGCAGTCTTCCTGACGGCTGCAGCTGTGGACATTCGGTCCACAGGTAACCCAATTCCCTGCAATAGTAGCAGCAACCTCAACTCCGATACTGGGACCTCTCATCGGCGGAATGCCTTGTGCAGCTGATCTGTATTGGCTTGACAGGGTCTTGTGCAGGAGATGGGCTGGTCATTTTCCGAGGTCGGGAAGTGGAACTGTGATGGGTTAAGACCAGGCTTGGGCTAGCCCTCTTTGACCTCCTGAGATAGTCCCACTTTTGCTCATTGGGTCTTCTATGCATTGATTAGGGAAACTTTTCTGAACACATTTGACAACTCTATCCCATCTAATCCTTTTACAAGATGGGACTCCATAGTTACAATATGTGTAAAGTTAAAATCACCTGCTATAATAACCTTATGCTTGTTGCAGCAGTCTGCGAATCCTCTACAAATTTTCTCCTCTAAGTCTCTAGGACAGTTGTGTGGTCTGTAATATAGTCCCATTAACGTGGTCTTACCTTTCTTATTCCTCAATTTCATCAATAAAGCTTCACTAGTCGATTTCTCCAGTCTGTCCTGACTGAGCACTGCTGTGACATTTTCCCTGACTAGTAACATCACCCCTCCCCCTTTAATCCCTCCAGTCAGTCGCGTCTAAAACAATGGAACCCTGGAATATTGAGCTGCCAGTCCTTCCCCTCCTGCAAACAAGTCTCACTGATGACTACAGTATCATAATTCCACGTGTTGATCCATGCCCTGAGCTCATCTGCCTTTCCAACGATACTTCATGCATTGAGATATAAGCAGCTCAGGACACTAGTCGCACCATGCACAACCATTTGATTCCTGACTTTGTCTCAGGTCTTAACAACATCGGTCTCCACAACCTCTCCACGGTCCATTCTGGTACTGTGGTTCCCATCCCTCTGCAACTCTAGTTTAAACCACCACCCCCACCTCCCCAAAGAGCATTAGCAAACCTTCCCGCTTGGATATTCGTCCCCCTCCAGTTCAGGTGCAAACTGTCTCTTTTGTACAGATCCCATCTTCCTTGGAAGAGATCAGTGAGCCAAAAATCTGAAGCCCTCCCTCCTACACCAACTCCTTAGCCCCGCATTAAACTGTATAATCTTCCTCGTTCTTGCCTCACTAGCACGTGGCACGGGTAGCAATCCCAAGATCACAACCCTGGAAGTCCTGCCCTTTAACTTAGCAGCTAACTCCCTGAACCCTCTATGCAGAACTTGGTTACTTGTCCTACCCATGTCAGTGATACCTACATGGACCACGACCTCTGGCTGTTCACCCTCCCACGAGGCAATATATCACCTGGGAATCGCGTTGCCGTCCACAGAACCTCCTGTCTGTTCCCCTAACTCATGAATCCTCTATCACCACAGCTTACCTATTCATCCCCCTCCCTTCTGAGTCACAGAGCCAGAGACCCGACTGCTGTGACTATCCTGTGCTTAGTCATTCCCCCCCCAACAGCATCCAAAGTGATATATTTGTTGTTGAGGGAGATGGCCACGCGGTACTCTGCACTGGCTCCTTAACCCCTTTCCTTTTCCTGACTGTCACCCAGTCTCCTGTGTCGTCTTGCGCCTTGGGTGTAACTACCTCTCTCTATGTCCCATCTATCACCCCTTCAGCCTCCTAAATTATCTGGAATTCATCCAGTTCCAGCTCCACCCCCTTAAGACGGAGTGTTAGAAGTTGCAGCTGGATGCACTTCTCGCAGGTGTAGTCAACAGGGACACTGGAGGTCTCCCTGCCTTCCCACATTCCACAAGAGGAACATTCCACTATCCTAACTGAGCAGGCGTAAAGAAGGAAAAACAGTAAATAAACTGGGGGAAAAGATCTACCTACTGCTTTTTGCCCTCTCTCACTCAAGCCTCTCTGGGGGGTGAAATGTGGGTAGGAGGCACTCTGTGGATAATATGGCAGCCTCCAAAAGCCCATCCCTTCACCCATCCTATCTGCTGGTTATGCCTGAAGATGGCATCATTCCCATGGAAATATTCAGCTACAGATGCGGTGAGGAGAGTGGAAAAAACAAACGACAGGTTTTACATGTTCTGAAAATGTCCCCGTGGGCACAATTGGGATCAAGGCCCGTCAATGTGCCTCTGTGACAAGGGAGAATGAAGATCAGCACGACAGTTCAGTTAGAACATGAACTTCCCATTATGAATGATTACATGCAACGATTCAGTGGAATAGTTCCACTGGAACAAACTGGGCCTACTGACATTTGATGCACTGTTAGCATGACACAAATCAATCCAGCTCTTCAAAGCAGGACAAGCATTTGTACTGGGCAACTGAGAAGATATACTTAGAGCTGGCTAGCTGTGGAGGTTCACAGATAATGACTAATATGCTGTGGTTGCCAGTAGTTGTATTTATGACTGAGCACCATTTGTTTAGATAATTTGGTTGGGCTGCTCAGCTGAACATTGGTTTTGATGCTGCTTGAATTGAAAGCACAGGTTATAAATGTGGGCATATACCATATGTAAACATCATGGAGGGAAAAGTAAACCTCATTCTGCTTGTTTTTGGTGGGCTAATAGTAATCTCCTTCTTGAAATAGATTAGTTCCCACTGGAGATCACTTCACGGCACCAATTCACAGATATATGCATTAATTTCCTGCCTGAACCTACACACGAACATCTCACATTTTTCATATTCTCCAATAATGCCACTCAGCAATTCCTTTTCCCCCACTGATATCACTGTAACCCATTCTCTCACTCTCCCACCAATTCCTCCAGAAAGTGGGAGGAACCCGGAGTACCCAGCGCAAAAGCACACTGTCAAAGGGGGAGTACAAATTCCACACGGACAGTGCCAGAGGTCAGGGTTGAACCCGGGTCATTCATCTGTGTGGCATAATAAATAGAAGCAGGTTTAGGCCCGTTTCACCATTAAATTTGATAATGTTCATTTTTTATCTCTGTTCTATTTTCCTGCAATAATTCTAATTTTTTTGATTTCCTTATCTAGAGATCTGAACTATTTTGATCCTGTGAGGGTAAATACAGAAATCATAAAAACATTGACATCTATAGCACATTACAGGCCCTTTGGCTCACAATGTTGTGCTGACCATGTAACCTACTCTATAACTGCCTAGAATTACCCTGCGGCATCGCCCTCTATTTTTCTAAGCTCCATGCACCTATCTAAGAGTCTTTTAAAAGACCCTATTGTATCCACCTCTACCACTGTCACTGGCAGTGCATTCCACGCACCCACCACTCTCTGTGTGAAAAACTTACCTCTGACATCCCCTCGGTACAGTACCTACTTCTAAGCACCCTAAAACTATGCCCCCTCGGGTTAGCCATTTCAGCCCTGGGAAAAAGCCTTTGGCTATCCACATGATCAATGCCTCTCATCATCTTATACACCTCCATCAGGTCACCTCTCATCCTCTGTCGCTCCAAGGAGAAAAGGCCAAATTCACTCAACCTATCCTCATAAGGCATGCTCTCCAATCCAGGAAACATCTACAGCACTCGCTTTATAGTATCCAGTGCCTTACAGATTTTCTGGTGTGCTAAGAAGTATCTAACAGAGGAAATGAAACCCACTGAATACAGAACTGTAGCTAATGAATTCATGCAAACTTAGCGTAGGGATAGAGAATACCCTAACTCATGTCACTTGCAATTGGCAGAGACATGACACTAAATTTCTTTGACACTAAATCCATTGGTTTTGTTGTTTGTTAATATTCAACAGTAGTGAATTGAAATAACAGTTTTAGTTTGTTTTTCGCACAAATTGATGCACAAATTAATCATCATTCTCAATGATAATGTACTAATCCTTTAGCATTCCACAAAATGGAAGGGAAACTTCACTAACCACAGAATTATTACACTCTTGGGACCTTGGTGCTATCTGAGGGGCCAAGCTTGAAGGACTGAGTAATCCCATGCTGTTTCTAAGCTCTTGGCAGTCTTTTGTGTGAGTGTGGGTAGGAATTTATTCTGTTGGTTCACAGTGACCACAGGTCAGAGAAAGGGCGATGACACTCTGTCTGTAGTTGACACGATCTGTACTGATTTGTGAAGATGTGTCAGATTAGATTTACCAAGTCAAATCATGAAATCATACGGCTAGAAATTCTGGTGCACTGGAATGGACATCACGGAGGGAAGCTAATTGGTTGTTGCTCCCCCACTGAAAATCCAACTTGTAGTCAATATCTGAGTTAAAAACAATGCTACCTGCTTCTCCTTTCAGAGGTTGTTTTCATGACTGGTGGTTTAGGTGTTGTGGAGGGATTCAGTCTGGTGCTGTAGGTGTTGGAGAGGGTGTGATGGGGATGGTAGTTTGAGTTTTGGGGAGAGGGGTGTTTGTACTAGGATTTGGGTGTTGGAGAAGGAATTTTGGGACCAGCAGTTTGGATATTGGAAAGGTGTGTTTGGACTGGCAGTTTGGGTGTTAGGGCTGGCAGTGGTTTGTGTGTGTGTGTGTGTATTGGGTGGGAAGGATTTCAGGTGGGGAAGTGTTGGGAAGGTTAAGACTGGCGAGTTGGAAATTGTGCAGTTAGGAGGTTATGGCTGAGAACCAACAGATTTGTTGGGGGTAGAGATTGGGATCAACTGTTTGATTGGAGGCTGGGGTTGGGGTTGGAATTGTGATGGCAACTTTGCACATTGAGGGGTTGCTTTTGGTGGGGAGAACAGATTGGAGCTGGCTGATGGCGTATCTTAGTTCATCAATTTTACGCTCAGTGTCCAAGTGTAAGAGGTGGAGATCTGGAGGAAGGTCTTATACCTAGAAAGCAGCAATTGGTATATCATTAGTTTAGAATAGCGAGGGAATAAGATATAGACTATAACAGAATAAAATAAAGATAATTGGAGGAGGGCCAGTTTAAACAGGGTGAGAACGTATCAGGCAGGGTCAATTGGTGAGAAATTTGTAAGAGTTCTAGAAACAATAATGAGGAGCTGAGATAAGTGTGAATTGATAACTGAAGCCAATATGGTTTTGTTAAAGGCAAAGCATGTTGAATTAACTTGACAGAGCTTTTCGATGATGCAATTGAGAGGGGAATGCAGATGGTGCCACGCTTACGGATTTCCAAATGGCATTTGATAAGATGTGACACAATTGAAGCCCATGGAATACTGTGGTGGAATGGATGGAACCACGGGGTTCGGGATGAAGATCACTGCTTTTAGGGTACAACTTTCAGTTCTGCAAATGCCATAAACTTGGAGATGCAGTGAGCTGTGAGGGGGGTAGTAATAGATTTCCAGAGATATATGCAGGCTGGTGGAATGGCAGATGGGTGGCAGATGAAATTAGTGCTGAGAAATATGAAGTGTTTTCACATGTTTCAGCATTCAAATTCGTCTGCCACTGCTGGAGGCTGACATTATGTGCATTGAAAAGAAATAGTTCATTTTGGTAGGAAAAAATGAGAAGAAGACACAACTCTATGAACAGAGGGATCTGGATTTTGTGTGCATTGCTTGTGAAAGTGGCAGAGCTGGTGAAGGAAATGGTTAAGAAAGCAAATGATTTTCCTGATGCTATAAATAAAGGCCTGCAATGCAAAAACAAAGAAATCACGGTAAACCTTTATAAAATGTCAGTTTGTCTACAGCCAGTTCTGAATGCTACACTTCAGGGAGGACTTTGAAGAGGCGGCAGAAGAGTTTTAGGCCATAAGACCGTAATTTATAGGAGCAGACTCTGGCCATTTGTCCATCGAGTCTGCTCCGTCATTTCATCATGGCTGAGCCATTTTTTCCTCTCAACACCAATCTTCTGCTTTCAATAGGTTTCAATAGGTACATTTAATATCAGAGAAATGTATACAATATACATCCCGAAATTCTTTTTCTTCACAGACATCCACGGAAACAGAGGAGTGCCCCAAAGAATGAATGACAGTTAAAACATTAGAACCCCAAACCCCCCCAGCTCCCCCCTCCCATGCACAAGCAGCAGCAAGGCAACAAACCCACTGCTACCTACACCAGCAGAAAAGCATCAGCACCCTCCACCAAGCACTCAAGCATTCAACAAAGCATCAATAAAGATACAGACCTGCAGTACCCCAAAAACTACTCGTTCACCCGGTAATTTGACATACTACAGGCCTTCTCTCTCCCCAATAAGGGAAAAAGAGGTGTCCCCGTTTCACAGTGAGAGGGGAGACAAATAAACAACTTGCTGATTTATGATGTTAAAAGTCTGTTACATCACTTTTTCTGAGCTCTGCACCCAGAGAGTCAGCCCCAGAAAGGCGCAGCTCTCTGAACACACAACCCCCGGCAGCTAACCCGCTGCTCCCAATGTTCTGTGTTCTCCCGCAACATTTCAGTCAGGGGCACCGGCCGAGAATCAGCACATCTCCAGAGCCACAAAGATCCAGCACCCTGAAGGCACACTCATCCTTCAGGCCGCTTCCTTGGGATATCAAAAAGCGGTTGGTTGTGAGGCCCTGACAGCGGGTCCCATTCCCACAAAGAACCGAAGCTAGAGTGTAACTCCAGGTCAGGGTCTTCAAAATAACCCCCCATACCCTGAAAAGGAAAAAAAAGAGATATCAAAGATAGAAATAGAACTGTTTCCGAAGGTGCAAGCAAAGGAGTTGCCATTTAGTGCCAAATTGACTTCTCCACATATCCCTTCATGCACTGACCAATCAAGAATCTATCAACCTCTGCTTTAAATATACGTAAAGACTTGGCCTCCACTGCCGCCTGTGGCAACACATTCCACAGATTCATCACTCTCTGCAGAAATTCCTCCTCATCTCCTTGCTAAAAGGACGCCCCTCTATTCTGAGGCTGTGTTCTCTGGTCCTAGGCTCTCACACCATAGGTAACATCCTCTCCACATCCACTCTATCGAAATCTTTCATCATTCAATAGGTTTCAATTAGATCACCCCTCATTCTTCTGAATTCTTGTGAATACAGGCCCAAAGCCATCAAATGCTCTTCATATGACAAGCGAATCAATCCTGGAATCATTTTCGTGAACCTCCTTTGAACCCTCTCCAGTTTCAGCACATCCTTTCTAAGATAAGGGGCCGAAAGCTGCTCGCAATATTCCAAGTGAGGCATCACCAGTGCTTTATAAAGTCTCAACATTATATCTTTGCTTTTATATTCTAGTCCTCTTGAAATGAATGCTAACATCGATTTGCCTTTCTCACCACAGACTCAATCTGTAAATTAACCTTTAGGGAATCTGCACAAGGACTCCCAAGTCCCTTTGCACCTCAGTTTTTAGTATTTTCTCTCCACTTAGAAAATAGTCTACTTTTATTTCTTCTTTCAAAGCGCATGACCATACATTTCCTGACACTGGATTTCATCTGCCATTTCTTTGTCCATTCTCCTAATCTGTCTAAGTCCTACTGTAGCCTCTCTACTTCCTCAAAACTAACTGCGCCTCCACCTATCTTCGTATCATTTGCAAGCTTTGCAACAAAGCCATCAATTCCATCATCCAAATCATTGACATATAATGTTAAAAGAAGTGTTCCCAAAACAGACCCCTGTGGAACAACAGCTAGTCACTGTCAGCCAACCAGAAGAGGCTTCCTTTATTCCCACTCTTCGCCTCCTGCCAATCAGCCAATGCTTTATCCATGCTAGTATCTTTCCTGTAATACCATGGGCTCTTATCTTGTGAAAGGCCTTTTGAAAATCCAAGTTCACGACATCAACCGATTCTCCTTTGTCTATCCTGCTTGTTATTTCTTCAAAGAATTCCAACACATTTGTCAGGCAAGATTTTCCCTTGAGGAAATGATGCTGATTACAGCTTATTTTATCATGTGCCTCCAAGACCTCCAAAATCAACTCCAACATCTTTCTAACCACTGAGGTTAGACTAACTGGCTTATAATTTCCTTTCTTCTACCTCTCTCCTGTCTTGAAGAGTGGAGTGATAGTTACAATTTTCCGGTCTTCTGGAACCATTCCAGAATCTAGTGCTCCTTGAAAGATCATTACTAATGCCTCCACAATCTCTTCAGCTACCTCTTTCAGAACCCTGGCGTGCAGTCCATCTGGTTCAGGTGACCTTCAAACTTTTCAGCTTCCCAAGAATTATCTATCTAGGTATAATAATTTCACACACTTTATGACCCCTGACACCTGGAACTTCCACTATACTGCTTGTGTCTTCCACAGTGAAGACGGATGCAAAATACTTATTCAGTTTGTCTGCCATTTCATTGTCCCCCATTACTACCTCTCCAGCATCATTTTCCAGTGGTCCAAAATCCACTCTTGCCTCTCTTTTACACTTTATGTATCTCAAGAACCTTTTGGTATCCTCTTTAATATTATTGGCTAGCTTACTTTCGTACTCCATTTTAACCTTCTTAAGGACTTTTTTAGTTGTCTTCTGTTGGTTTTTAAAAGCTTCCCAATCCTCTAACATCTCATTACTTTTTGCTCTATTATATGCCCCCTCTTTTCCTTTTATGTTGGCTTTGACTTCTTTTGCCAGCCACAGTTGTATCCTCTTCCATTTAGAATACTTCTTCATCTTTGTGATGTATCTATCCTGCGCCTTCCAATTTGCTTCCAGAAATGCCAGTCATTATTGCTCTACCATCATCCCTGCCGGTGTTATTCCTCTCTCATGCCTCTGGAATTTCCTTTACTCCAATGAAATACTGATACATCAGACTTTAGCTTCTCCTTCTCAAATTTCAGGGTGAATTTGATCATATTATGATCACTTACCCCTAAGGGTTCTTTTACCTTAAGCTCTCTAATCAATTCCAGTTCATTGCACAACACCTATTCCAGAATAGCTGATCCCCTTGTGGGCTCAACTACAAGCTGTTCAAGAGCCATTTCATACGCTTTCTAGGAATTCAGTTCTTGGGATCCAGCACCAACCTGATTTTCCCAATCTACCTACATATTGAAATCCCCCATGACTGTTGTAACATTGCCGTTTTGGCATGCATTTTCTATCTCCTATTGTAACTTTTAGACCACATCCTTTCTACCATTTGGGGGTCTGTATATAACTCCCATCTGGGTGTTTTTACCCTTGCAGTTCCTCAGCTCTACTCACAATGGTTTAGTACCTTTCAATCCTCTGTCACCTCTTTCTAATGATTTGATTTCAGTTTTTACGAACAGAGCCACACCATCCCCTCTGCCTACCTGCCTATCCTTTTGATACAATGTGTATTCTTGAACGTTAAGCTCCCAGCTATAATCTTCTTTCAGCCATGATTCAGTGATGCATAGAACGTCATACTTGCCAATCTGTAACTGTGCTACAAGTTCATACAGCTTATTCTGTATACTGTGTGCATTCAAATATAACACCCCCAACACTTTTGAACGTCCACCATATTGCTAGTGTCTTCACAGTGAAGACTGGTGCAAAATACTTCTTCATTTCCTTGTCCCCCATTGCTACCTTTCCAGCATTGTTTTCCAGCGGTCTGATATCCACTCCTGCCTCTTTTTTACACTTTATGTATCTGAAGAAATTTTTGGTACCCTCTTTAATGTTATTCACCCTTTTCGATTTTGTCCACCTTTTACACTGCAACTCATCCTGTTGACTGTCATTTTGCCTGATCATCAGCCTCTCCTTGCTGGGAGTCTCGCTACACATTGCCTTTGTTTGTAAACCAACTACCTCATCCTCAGCACTGTCACTCCGGTTCCCATCGCCCTGCCAAATTAGTTTAAACCTTCCTGAAAAACTCTAGCCAACCTGCCCACAAGGATATTAGACCTCCTTGGGTTGTTTTGTACAGGTCATAACTTCCCCAGAAAAAATCCCAATGATCCATAAATCTGAACCCCTGCCCCCTGCACCAGCTCCTCAGCCATGTATTCACCTGCAAAGTCAATATTTTTACCCTCACTGGCGCATGGCACAGGCAGCAATCCAGAGATTACTATCCTGGAGGTCCTGTTTCTCAGCTTTCTACCTAGCTCACCTAAAATGTATCTTCAGGATCTCCTCACCTTGTCTACCTATGTCATTGGTACCATTATGCACTAAGACTTCTTGCTGATCACCTTCACCCTTGAGAATGCCATGGACATCCCTAACCCTTTTTACCATAATGATTCCAGGGATGAGGGATTTTAGGTCTGCGAGTAGACTGGAGAGGCTGGGGTTGTGTATAGACACAGTGAAAAGAGAGAAACTGTTCCAATTAGCAAAAGGGTTCAAGAACTAGTGGACAGAGATTGAATGTGATTGGTAAAAGAACCAATGTAATATGATATTGAAAACACGCACATTGAATGTCAAACAAGAGGAAATCTGCAGTTGCTGGATATCCAAGCAATGCACACTGAATGCTTTGGGTTGAGGATGTTCTGCAAGGGTAGCGATGTTTAAAAGGGAACCAAGGAAGTATCTGAAAGGCAAGAATTTGCAGGACTATGAGGAGAGGACTTTTTTAGTGGGACAGGTTGGATTGCTGTTCCTTGCAGTGAATACAAACTCAAAGGAACAAATGTCTTCCATTAACTGTAACCATTCTGTGATTGAGTTGGGTTCCTAGAAAGCAAGCATGAGCTGAAATAAATTGGCAGTGACAGGAAGTGGCCAATGACATCAGCGCCTGCAGGGCTGCCCTGGTAACCTGCCTTCAATCTACAAAAGGTTTATTGACCTTACACATGCATCCAAAGTTAATAGAGAGGACAACGGTCCTGTGGAGGTGTGCCTTATTCTGATTGTCAAAAGTCACTTCTGTTGTGATTGGTCCGTTTAGAAGCTGCAGCTGCTTTTCCCTTTGGAAAGCTGCCTGGTGTCCAGTTTCAAATATCCTAGGTATATAAAATAAAACATGGAAGGGGCTTGCTCTCTTTTTCCTTTGTTTAAGGCAAGATGATTGGGAAGGTATGCCCTGCATTCACTTTTAACTAAGTATGTTTGTTGAATGTAGGGATGAATGTTGAGTGTTCGGCTTTGTAGTGTCTGTAACCTAGGGAACATGAATGTTTGGTTGAGTTTCTACTGTTTGTAAATAAGTAATTAATATATCTATTCGCAGAGAGTGCCAGACCCACAAACCTGATTGAACATTACAACAACAGATGCAATCTAGCCAGTTACCATGCGTCTTTTCAAGGCCTTTTAAATTTCTAGCACATTAACCTTCAATTATAATCTCAGTCCCTTTCCCCTCAAATATATATGTGCCCACGGCTATCAAAATTTACAGGGCAAAATAAAGTAACAGCTCTGTAGAAATGCATGCGACTTGCTTTGGCAGATCCATCAGCGACCCACGTGCATCCCCTTTACTGTTGGAGGCTGACAGTATGTACAATGAAATATTTAGCTCAAGTGCTTTCTTTGCCAAACATAACTCATCAGTTAATAATGGAGTATGTTTCGATTAAAAGCAGCCTGATGTAAACACAGAATAAACCCACAGAGTTAATTACAGAGAAATTCTCGCAGAATATTATTTTCTTAAGTGTTTATTTTAGAAGCACGGCTCAGAAAATTCATGTGCATTTATAAACAACCAAATAAAGGAGGAAAAACAGTCACATATTCCAATTAAGAGGACTAATTTTACGTGGTGTAGCACATTCCCAGAGGCCGAGTTTAACTGTATATATTATTGTATTTAACATATTAAGTCATTGTAAATCGTAACTGAGTATGAAGCAATGTAATATATTGATAGAAGAGTTAGTTATTTACTTGCAATTGCAAGCCACAATCCAATATTTTGACAATCATAAAGGAAAGATACAGGTACAGTAGTTCTGCAAAGATCTGCTTGAAGCCTCTTTGGAACAATGAAAGTCTGGTGCAATGATGTATTGTGCTGTTACGTACAACGAGGTCAATGAGATTGAAAAGACGGGAACACAGGAACAGGAGGAGGCTATTCAGCCCCTCGGGTATGTTTTTTCATTCAATTTGTCTGTGGCTTTTCACATCTTTATTCTATATCTCTTGACACCTTTACCTACCAAATAACCTGAAAAACTTCAATTGCTCCAGCAGTCACTGCCTTTAGGTAGAAGTTTCATAACACCCGATGTGAAAGGTTTACAAGACTTATTCCTGAGATGTGGGGACTGTTGTGCAGGACTGGCTTATTTTCACTGGAGTTTGGAAGAATGAGAAATGTTCTCATTGAAATCCATGAGATTCTGAGGGGTATATGCTAAAGCAGTGGTTCACAGTGCAGGAGACTAGAATTAAGGGACATGGTCTCAGATAAAGGGTCAACTGTTTGGAATTGAGATAGGGAGAAATTTCTTCAGTAGATAATAGGAAGTATGTAGAGTTCTGAACCAATGACTTATTTGAAGACTGTAGAGGCTGTGTTATTAAAATGTTTATGGTAAAGTTTATTAGAATTTTTGGGCTCTAGGAATTAAGGCAAATGAGTAACAGGTTGGAGCAGAGATGAGGTAATCAGCCCCTATCTCACTGAAAAATGAGCAGGCCAGAGGGTGTGTATGGTCTGCTGCCTAGTTCCATTACTTATAGTATTTTATTAAAAAGTGCTTGTTGGCATCTTTATTTAAAGATATGCACATTTTTATGTAGCCCTGCAGGGTATGACTCTACAAGTGCAGACCTACAGTCCTTCTAAAAGTACTTGATTTCTCTGTATCTTCATGACCTAATCCTTTAGAACATTTTAATCATTACTGTATAGTTGGATCAAGGAGTTACATTTATAAGAATGCAGAGCTACACAAAGAGAGTTCATAATTGTATTTTCCCATTGATGAAACTTTAGACCATAAGTGCAAAAGATACAGGATCAGAATTAGGCCATTCAGCCCATTGAGTCTGCTCCACCATTCTATCATAGCTGATTTATTATCTCTCTCAACCTCATTTTCCTGCCTTCTCCTCATAACCTTTGACACCCTGACTAATCAAGAACCTATCAACTTCTGCTTTCAATATACCCAAAGATTTGGTCTCCACAGCTGTCCATGGCAATGAATTCCACAGATTCTCCACCCTCTGGCTAATGAAATTCATCTTCATTTCTGTTCTGAATGAATGTTCCTCTATTCTGAGGCCGCGCCCTTTTGTCCTAGACTCTCCCACTATGGGAAGCATCCTCTCCACATCCTAGGTCTTTCAATATTCGATTGCTTTCAAAATCAGGTTTATTATCACTGGCATGTGACATGAAATTTGCTAACTTTCAAAGGGATCCCCCCCTCATTCTTCTAAACTCCAGCAAGTACAGATCCAGAGCCATCAAATACTCCTCATATGTTAACCCTTTCATTTCTGGAATCAGTCTTGTGAAACTCCTCTGGACCCTTTCCTAAGTCAGTATGTCTTTTCTGAGATAAGGAGCCCAAACTGCTCACAATAAACTAAATGTGGTCTGACTGATACCTTATCAAGCCTCAGCATTACATCCTTGCTTTTATATTCTAGTCCTCTCGAAATGAATGTTAACATTGCATTTGCCTTTGCCATCTTTACTACCAACTCAATCTGTAAGTTAATCTTTAGGAAATTCTGCATAAGGACTCCCAAGTCCCTTTTCACCTCTGATATTTGAATTTTCTCCCCATTTAGAAAATAGTCTATGCCTTTATTCCTTCTACCAAAGTGCATGGCCCCATACACTTCCCTACACTATATTCCATATGCCATTTCTTTGCCCATTCTCCAAATCTAAGTCCTTCGGCAGATTCTCTGCTTCCTCACGTGACCTGCCCCTCCACCTACTTTCGTATTGCCTGCAAATTTGGTCACAAAGCCATCAATTCCGTCGTCCAAATTTTTGACATGTAATGTGAAAAGAAACAGTCCCAACACAGAACTTTGTGAAGATAGAGAATGGTCACCAAAGTTTGCCTCGTGAGTAATGAGCAGCAATTAGTCTTTTGAGTGGACACAATACGTCCTTCTAGACTCAACAATGAATTCAACAATTTCAAATAATTATCATCTCCAGTATTTTTATTTCAGATTTCCAGCATTCACTGGCTCAAACAAATCTGGAATATCAGAGTTTTCCTGCATTTTCATGTCTGTTTCTTTACTTGTCTCTTTATCCTTTCCCTTCTCACCTTACCCAGTCTCCACTTGTGTTATTCAGTCTCTTCTTCCACTTTTATTGCAGACCTTTACTTGTGTTCTCTTTGCCTCCCCCACCGTTAACTACATTATCATTATTTCTCCCCATTTCCAACAGAAGTTCTTCACTCCAGACTATTATCTCCTTTTCTCCAGTCAGATGCTGCCTGACCTGGTCAGTATTTCTGCCATTCTCTGTTTTCACCTCAGAAATTCAAAATTCACTGAGTCTTGTTTTTTTTTGCCGTGACTGATACAAATAGGGAAAACGGAACTTTTGTCTCACCTGAGTTGGAGTTTCTTAAGTTTTGCAATGGGTTTCTGTGCATGTCGGGCATGTCAAGTAAAAATTAAAATTAAAGAAGATGTTAACAAATCTAAATGTTGGCAGTTTTTATTTCCTGCATTTGGCGAAGGCCTAACCTATTTGTGCTTTTTTTAAATGCCATTTTTAAGCAGATGTGACTGTTCTACAGTAGCATACTATCAAAATGTGCACACATTATCAGGTGCAATAAGAAAAGAAATTAAACCTTTTGCACTTTTCACTAGTGACGGATCTAGTGTTCTCAACTCAGTGCTGTGTTTTTATTACGATTAATCTTATGCTGTACGCATTAAATTTACCACTGTTTCCATTTCACCAGCTCAGTCTTTGCCTATTTAAGAAATGGAGTGTTTGAAGATTAAGACCTCAAGCTTGACATGAAGCAAATGCTCTGCTTCTTACAGCGATGTTGTGGCCATAAAATCCTCAAACTCACAGGCATGTTAAGTGAACCAACATCAGTGTTCTGCGCCAGACCAACAGCACTGAGGTTCCAATAACACTCAGCAAGCTCTGACTGCTACGTACGCATGGAGCAAGAATGGCAACGGTGTAGTAGAATTAAAAATTTTACTGAGTCACGTTAGCTACGGTACATGCTGGCCAACTTACAGTAAGGGAGCTACAAGCAAGGCCAACAAGGCAATAAACATGCACAATCACAAGCCCGTGCAATAAGGACAGTCCTTCTGCGTGTAGGAGGCCCAGTCGATAAAGGTCCTCGGATGTTTTCAAACCCTCTTTGAACAAAGATAACATCCTCAGCAACTATGAGGATTCTTGGACCAAGACCCTTCAAAGTAGAGAAGGAGCATTCAGGAAGGAACTGATCATCTTGAGTTGCTCACCAGGAGAATATAGAAGCCTTTAAGGCACAATCTTCCACACTACCCGCAATGTATTTCTGTTGGTTGGTGGTCAGAAGCAGGAACCCTGGATTATTTCCCTTCCTAGCCAAGGAGACTTAAACAATATAGATCATTGACCAAATTAATAGGTAAAATAAATTTGCTGATTTGAAAATCTGCTCCATCATTAACTGAATTAACATAACAAAGATGGCGATGATTGGAACCATTACAGCATTTGATCGTGGCATTGAAGACTGGGCAATCTACATTGAAAGAGTGGAGTTATATTGTGAGGCTAACAGTGTTAATGATGAAAAGAAAGCCAGCATCTTACTCAGTATTGTGGGAGCAAAAACATATGGGCTGCTATGGAGCTTGTTAACCCCTGAAAAACCAGCTGACAAAACATTCAAGCAAATAGTAGACACTCTCCAACAGCATTTAAACCCCCAAACCACTGGTCATTGCTTTTTTAAAATTATTTTCAAAAGAAAAAGAGAAAAAATACCCCAAAAAGAAACTAATCTAACAATGCTAATCAACTAAACTAAGGAAAAGAAAAAGACATGGGCTGTTGTGTAATGTCAAATAGAACCATTAGTGTCATTAACTCCGCTCCTCTCTCCATATATTTGAAAGAAATAGAATAGGTTTGGAAAAGGTCAAATTACATCATATGGAAGTATTGAATAAATGGCCTCCAAGTCATTTTGAATTTAATAGAAGAATCAAAAATTACACTTCTATTTTTTTTCTCAATTTAAACACAACATAGTTTGAGAGAACCAGTGAAATGTGGTGGGAGGATTGATCTCTTTCCAATTCAGCAAAATGGATCTTCGAGCCATTAATGTTAGAAATGCAATCATCCGACAAGCTGAAGAGGTTAAGTGATTTGGTTCTATTATTGGTAGCCCAAATATTGCGGTAATAGGATGAGGTTGTAAATCAATACCCAAAACAGTTGAAATAATATCAAAGATATCTTTCCAGTATTTTTCACAAAGGACATGACCAAAATATATGAGTTAAAGAAGCTATCTCACAGTGACATCTATCACATACAGGATTTATATGAGAGTAATAACGAGCTAATTTATCCTTAGACATATGGGCCCTATGTACTACTTTAAACTGTATCAATGCGTGTTTAGCACATATAGAGGATGAATCAACTAACTGAAGAATTTTTTTTCACATTTTTCAATAGTTAAAGTAAGCTTAAGTTCCCTTTCCCAATCACCCTTAATTTTGTTAGATAGATCTGAATGTATTTTCATAATTATATTATAAATAGTTGCTATTACACATTTCTGAAAAGGATTCTAAATCTAAATTTTTTTCCAGAATACCCATTGGATATAGATTCGGGAAGGTAGGAAGAACAGTGTTTAAAAAGTTTCTAATCTGTAAATATCTAAAGAAATGGGATCTAGGCAAATTATATTTATTAGATAATTGTTCGAAGGACATGAAACAATTATCCAAAAATAGATCACAAAATTGTAATATACCTTTGGTTTTCCAAGCCAAATAGTTTTGATCCATAATAGAGGGTTGAAAAAAATAGATATAGTAGGACTTGTTAGAATAAATTGATTCAACCCAAAAAATTTTCCAAATTGAAACCATATTTGTAAAGTATATTTAACTATTGGATTATCCATTTGTTTATGCAATTTAGAAAAAGCAAAGGGAAGTGAAGTCCCTGAAATAGAACCCAGTGAAAACCCTTGTACAGATTTACATTCAAGATTTACCCAATGTGGACTTGAAATTATGTCCAAGTCCCATGTCCAAAATTTTAAATATTGAATATTAATTGCCCAATAGTAAAATCTAAAATTCGACAATGCCAGACCACCCTCCTTTTTAGACTTCTGTAAATATCTTTTACCTAACCTAGGATTTTTATTCTGCCATATATATGAAGAAATTTTAGAATGAACATTATCAAAAAAGGATTTCGGAATAAAAATTGGCACTGCTTGAAATAAATATAAGAGTTTAGGTAAAATAATCATCTTGATAGCATTGAACAGACCCATCAATGACAGAGACATTGGTGACCATTTAGTAAACAGATGTTTAACCTATACACATCAAAGTTGCTGGTGAACGCAGCAGGCCAGGCAGCATCTGTAGGAAGAGGTGCAGTCGACGTTTCAGGCCAAGACCCTTCGTCAGGACTCAGGCCGAGACCCTTCGTCAGGACTCAAAATAAATCTTTGTGCTTTTTTGTAATTTTAACCCTTAAACAAGTAAAATAGTCGATAACCAGTCTAAATGGTAAACATCCATAAATTGGAACCTGCATATTTAGGGGAAACAGTTCACTCTTATTAAGCTTCAATTTATAACCAGAAAAATTACTAAACTGAGCCAACAAGGGTAAAACTGCAGGAGTGGATTCCTCAGGATTAGAAATATATAATAACAAATCGTCTGCATATAATGATAACTTATGTATCTCATTCCCACGGGTAATACCAAGGATATTAGGTGAATCTCAAATAGCAATTGCCAAAGGTTCTAGAGCAATATCAAATAGTAATGGACTAAGAGGACATCCCTGCCTAGTACCCTGAAATAAGCAAAAAAAGGGAGATCTTTGATTATTAGTAAAAACCGAAGCTACAGGGGTATGATATATCAATTTAATCCAAGATATAAATATCGGACTAAAATTAAATTTCTCAAGCACACTAAATAAATATGGCCATTCAACTCTGTCAAAAGCTTTCTCAGCATCTAATGAAATGACACATTCTGGAGTACTAAGTGAAGGAGTATCTTGTAATATTAAAAGATGAATGGCGATTTTTAATAAATCCATTTTGGTCCACAGAAATAATTTGAGGCAATACCCTCTCTAACCTAGTTGCTAATATTTTAGAAAAAATCTTAGAATCTACATTCAGCAGGGATATTGGTCTATATGATGCACAATCAGTAGGATCTTTATTTTTTTTTAAGAATTAGAGAAATAGAAGCTCCACAGAATGATTGTGGTAATTTATCTAATTTAATTGCTTCTTTAAAAACTCTACACAACCAAGGAGAAAGAATAGAAGAAAAAAACTTAAAGAATTCTACTGTACAGCCATCTGGACCAGGTGCTTTGCCAGAGTTCATTGAGGAAATAACACCTTTTATTTCTTCATCTGTAATAGGAGTTTCTAATGTTAAACGTTCTTCGGGTGATAATTTCGGAAAGTTCAATTTCCTTAAAAAATCATGCATTATATTGGGATCATGAGGAAATTCAGAATGGTATAAAAAGGTATAAAATTCTTGAAAAGATTTGTTTATCTCGTCATGATCAACTGTCAAGGTATCATCATGTTTACGAATCTTGATAATTTGACGTTTAACCGAAGCAGTTTTCAATTGATTAGCTAATAATTTACCCGATTTATCACTATGTATATAAAACTCACTTCTGGTTTTCATTAGTTGATTTTCAATTGAGGATGTTAGTAATAAGCTATGTTCCATTTGAAGTTCCACTCTCTGTTTATAAAGCTCCTTACTAGGAGCAATAGAATATTTCTTATCAATTTCTTTAATCTTATCAACTAACACAAGTATTTCATTCTTAATACGTTTTTTCAAACCAATAGAATAGGAAATAATCTGTCCATGGATATATGCTTTAAAAGTGTCCCATACTGTCCCGCTGGAAATTTCTTCCGTAATATTAGTTGAAAAGAAAAAATCTATCTGTTCCTTGATTAATTTAATGAAATCCAAGTCTTGAAGCAGATTAGAATTAAACCGCCATTGTCTAGTACTAGGAGATATATCCATTAACTTGATAGAAAGTTTCATTGAAGCATGATCAGAAATGGCAATGATGTCATAGTTACAGTTAATTACAGATGGAATTAAATGACAATCAATAAAAAAGTAGTCAGTTCCAGAATAAGTATGATATACATGTGAGAAGAATGAAAACTCTTTATCCTTAGGGTGAAGAAATCTCCAAATTTCTGAAATTCCAAAATCAATCATAAAAGAGTAGCCGACTTATTTGGTAAGGCCTGACTAGATATGGATCTATCCATCAAAGGATTTAAACAACAATTAAAATCACCACCTATTATCAACATATACTCATTTAAATTAGGAAAGGAAGTAAACAAATGCTAAAATTTCAGGATAGTCCATGTTAGGAGCATAGACATTAACCATAACGACTTTTTTATTAAAAAGTAACCCAGTAATTAACAAAAATCTTCCATTCGGATCTGAAACGATGTCATGATGGACAAATGTAGTTGAGGGATCTATAAAAATTGAACCTCCTTTCACCTTGGCGTGAGAGTTCGAATGATACTTTTGATCCTTACAAAACCTAAAAAAAATGCTGATTATCCTCTTTCCTCACATGAGTTCCTTGTGCAAAAATAACGTGAGCATTCAGTCTTTGGAATGCTTTAAAAATCTTTTTCCATTTAACCGAATGGTTTAAACCGCTTGTATTCCAAGAAACAAAATTAATAGTCTGAGCCATATTTTCCTAGAATCAACCCTTTGGTATGTAAAGAGTTAACCAAAATGTAAACTCATGAAATCGGAAGAGGAACAAAAATTCAGAAAGGAACCGGAAGTCATGACACTGCAGACATTTTTGTAGTTCTAAGTCAGCCCAATTGAAAAAACTAAAAGTAAAAATCCCCCCACCCTCCACCCACAAAGACCCGAGACTAAGCCAGATATAGAGCAGAAAATAAACTAACACTAAATCTACCCCCATTTCTCCAGAAAGCGGCTCCAAAGATATATGTTGAAAAGAGAACCACCCGAAATCCAAAGAAAATTAAACACTGTACTATATGAAAAAAACCCAGAAAGTTTGGACATATACAATAAAATAAGACGTCTTTATATTGTGGTTTCTAAAATGAGAAAAAAGAGTAAGCACCGGTACATCTTTTTAGTCAATTACAAACATAAGCAATTAAAAATGGCACTTCAAAAAAAAGAGAGGACTTATGGGAAGAGGAACACAAAAAAAATGGCGCAGTAAAAAAATCAGAAGGTATTACGAAAGAAGGAAAACAAACCGCCATCTTAGTTATACGAAGCAAAAAAAAACAAGATATTCCTCCAGTGTAGTAGAAAATCAACTTCAAACCATTAATGACAAATTCAAAAATCAAATAGTTAGAAATTAACAAAATAAAAATAAAAATAAACAAATTCAATAACCAAGAAAAACTTAAACTAGAATGTGAAAAATACCTACACTACTAACCAAAAATGAAAATCTTGAACTTATAAAAGTCCATCTTCATAAGTTAATCCTAAGCTTTAAAAAGAAACACGTAAAAACAGAGCGACTACTGCAAGAGCCATACATTAATTAGAGTGAAGTAGATGGATAAAGTTCATCCAGGAAACTTTGCACAGCACTTGTGGAATAAAAGATATGTCGTGGGCTGTCCGGAGGAGAAATTCTTAAATGCGCCTGGTATAATAAAGCTGGTTTGAGACCTCTTTGATAGCATTCCGACATCAAGGGTTTGAAAGCCAGATGCTCCTTCATCACTTCTGGACTAAAATCTTCAACGAGACGGAAATGATAATTTTGAAATTTAATCATACCTTTCTGACGGGCAATTCGGATGAGCTGCTCTTTAACATGAACATAATGAAACCGGATAATCACTGGTCTCGGTTTCGCTTGCGGGTCCGGTTTGGGACGCAAAGAATGGTGAACATGATCCAGCAATGGAGGATCATTCGGGAATTCAGAGCTAAATACATCCTTTAAAAATTGAGAAAAGAATTTTAAAGGATCCCCTTTCTCGACATCCTCGCAGAGACCAATTATCCGTAAGTTCTGTCTTCTTGATCAATTTTCAAGATCAGTAATCTTGGATTTAAAACTCTCTAACTGTTTAGACGCTGAAGACAATTTTTGTTCCAAACTCTCAATTTTCAGATCTCTCCTTCGAGCTTTCTCATCCAATTCTGCAATTTTGCTTTGTTGCTGCTTAATTTTGTGACTAAGCGATGTAAAAGAATCCAGACTTTAACTCTTCCTGATAAGTTCGATATTGTTCATCAAATTTTTCACTTAAAAGATTCAACAGTGCATCATAAGTTAATTCAGTTTGCTTAGGTTCAACTTATTTTTTCCCATTACCGTTGGAGCTTTCCCATTTTTTTGATCTCGCCCTTTAGATTTTGTACTTATTTCTTTGCTCATTTCATCAAAGTTTGCGGTCAAAGCTCGAGTAATTTTGTAATATAAATCTTTTAGTGTATGTAAAAGTAAATTAAGTAAGGGTGATCATAGGTAAAAAAAAAGGTAATGGAGCGAAGCCAAAATTAACCTCACGCCATAAGCGCTTCCTGGAGAATCCACCACTGGTCATTGCTGAAAGATTTAAATTTCACAAACAAAATCAGAGCAAAAATGAAAGCATTTCTGAATATTGAGCTGAATTGGGCAAATTATCAGAACATTGTCAATTTGGAGCTGGTCTATCGGACGCATTGAGGGACAGGTTAGTGTGTGGCATGCACTGTAAAACTACACAGAAGAAGCTCCTGTATGAAAAAGATCTTACATTAGAGAAGGAGCTGAACATTGCAATATCAATGGAAATAACAGCACAGGGTGCTTCAGAGATACAACAAGAGTCTCTGGAATATGCTACAAATAAAATGCCACTGAACAGAAATGAAGAAAAGAAATGTTACTGTTGTGGGAACATGTCACATGACCCTGATGACTGTTGGTTTGCAGACAAAGTATGCAGAAACTGTGGCAAACAGGGCCACACTGGCAGAGTACGCAAAGCTAGTAAACAGCAGAAAAAGGTCAAAATACAGAGAAACAAGAAACCCCAGAAAGGAAAATACAACAATGTAAACAAAATGGAAGGAAGCAGTTCTGATGAAAATGACTCAGGCTACGTCCACACTAGACCGGATAATTTTGAAAACGCTGGTTCGGTTTTCTCACATACCTCTGAAGCGAACTAAGCTACTGCTAAAGACTTACACAGGACAGAGAGTGCGTCCCAAAGGTAAAATTAAAGTGACAGTGACCTACAGAGACAAAACACAGCAGCTGAACCTCTATGTACTGAAAAATGGAGGACCATCGTTGCTGGGATGTGAATGGTTCAGGAAAATCCAGTTGGACTGGCACACCATCAAGGCACTAGTTGTGTCAACAAAGGAGGGCAGTGAGGCTACATCTGAGAGTCTGTCACAAATACTTGCTGACTCTGAAGAAGTGTTCATGAAAGGAATAGGAACACTTCAGGGCAAGAAGGCAAAGTTTGAGATTGAGGAAAATGCATGTCCAAAATTTTACAAAGCCAGACCAGTACCATATGTAATCTGCCCTACAGCAGAGGCAGAGCTGAAAACTCTGGAGCAGACTGGGGTCCTGTCAAAGGTGGATTGGAGTGAATGGCCACGCCTATTGTTCCAGTGATGAAGAAAACCTCCAGCACAAAACCAGGAAAACCAAGCAAGGTGCGCATATGTGGAGACTTTAAAGTGACTGTTAACCCAGTTCTCCACACAGTACAGTATCTCCTACCCCAAATTGAGGACATCTTTGCTTCCCTGTCAGGTGGGGAACATTTCACAAAAATCGATTTGGCCCAGGCTTATCTCCAAATGGAAATCGATGAAGCATCCAAGAAATACGTGACAATAAATACACACAAAGGACTTTACCAGTACAACAGGTTGGTGTTTGGGATAGCATCAGCTTCTGCAATCTGACAAAGGGTAATGGACCAGATCCTGCAGGGGATTCCAGGGACTCAGTGTTACCTGGATGACATCATTGTTACTGGCAAAGATGACGAAGAACACCTTTCTAACCTTGAACAAGTGCTCACCAGGTTACAAGAACATGGGCTCAGAGCTAATTGACAGAAATGTGAGTTTTTCAAAAATCTCATACTGTGGGCATGTTATCAACAAGGATGGCTTACACATGTCCCAAGACAGGATAGAAGTGGTGCTTAAGGCACCACCACCTGGAAATGTGTCTCAGCTGAGAGCATATCTTGGACTAGTGAACTATTACCACAAGTTCTTGCCTAACCTATCCACAGTCCTACACCCACTAAATGCACTGTTACAGACAGGGACACAATGGAAGTGTACTGAGAGCTGTGAGAAAGCGTTTCAAGAAACTAAAAGGGGTGCTCGCGCACTTTGACCTTTCCTTACCTATCTGACTGGCTTGTGATGCCTCGCCCCATGGGATAGGAGCTGTGTTATCGCACAAGTTTCCAGATGGCTCAGAAAGACCAATAGCCTTTGCCTCAAGAACACTAACTTCAGATGAATGTATCTACGCACAGATTCACAGAGAGGCCCTAAGCCTCGTGTGGAGAGTCAAGAAATTCAGTCACTACCTGTATGGTCAAAAGTTTCCCCTGTTGACTGACCATCAGCCTCTCGTGTCAATTTTCAACCCAAGAAAAGGCGTTCCAGTGATGACAGCACAAAGGCTGCAGCGATGGTCTCTTTTCTTAGGAGGTCACAGGTATGACATTGAACACAAGGGGACCAAGCAACACGGCAATGCAGATGGTTTGTCACGTTTACCATGCCGACTTCAGAGATAACTACACAAATGGATTCAGCAGAGGTTTATCACACAACAATAGTTGAACAATTACCAGTGACAAACAGCCTCATTGAAAGAGAAACACGCAATGACCCTATGTTGTCAAAAGTGTATGACATCACGGTAAAGGGATGGCCAGCATGGGGTAACATACTGTTTCCAGCCTTCTCAGTGAGGAAGAAGCAGTTGTCAATGTATCGGGGAACTCTAATGTGTGGTTCACGAGTTGTGATTCCTCCCAAGCTACGCACCAGGGTGCTGGAGGAACTACGCGAGGGGCACCTGGGTACCGTGAAGATGAAAGGTCTTGCCCGTGCCTATGTGTGGTGGCCAGGAATTGATAAACAGATTGAGGACTTGACCAAGAACTGCTCTGGATGTCAAAAGATCCAGAACACACCACCACAAGGGCCTCTCCATCCATGGGAATGGCCCTCATCACCATGGCAACGAGTGCACATTGACTTTGGTGGACCATTCATGGACTCTATCTTTTTAATTGCCATCGTTGCACATTCCAAATGTCCAGAGGTCATCCAAATGAAGACATCCACATCGGAAAAGACCATTACAGTTCTGAGGACCATGTTCGCCAGGAATGGCATACCAGAGCAAATCTGCACAGACAATGGACGACAATTTGTCTCTGAAGAATTCCAAAGTTTTTTGAAGAACAATGGAATCAAGCACTTTACATCTGCCCCTTACCATCCATCCACAAATGGCTTGGCAAAAAGATTTGTGTAGACATTCAAGAAAGCCATCAAGGCAATGGACAGCGAAAATCGACCACTGCAACACAAGATAGACAACTTCCTCCTTGCCTATCGTAATGCAGTACATGCAACCACTAATCAGACTCCAGTGACGATATTTCTGAACAGAAACCTGAGGTCCCGCATGGATCTTCTCAAACCAAATGTACGGCGTGATGTAGAGAACAGACAGTTTAAATACTTGAATGCTAAGCTAACACAGAACTTAAGTGTGGGACAGTCAGTTCTTGCACAAGATTACCGGACTGAAAAGTGGCAGCGGGGTTCAATTTTCACCATCGACGGGCCACTGATGTATACAGTGAAGGTGGGAGGGGACGTATGGAGACGTCATGTGGATCAAATCCCGGATGCTCAGGTGAAAAACACAACAACACCTTGCCGGACTTCCCGGACATAGAAGCAAACACTCCTGATGTGACCACATCAGCCTCATATACAGATAAGCCTGTCATCAGTGCTGATGACCCACCTGATGTAACCGTGGAGACTCATTCCCCAAAGCAAACGTTTCAGGACAGACGTTACCCGGAGAGGCAGAGAAGACCCCCCCCCCCAGAGAGTTGAGTTATAAATGGGTCTTAGACCAAAAGTAGAAAAAAGGGCTTGTTATAATTTGATATTATTAAGTTACTAAGTGAACAGATGGTAGGCGTTTGTATGTTAAGGGTAAACATATTTGTTTAGCATAGTGCCCCAGTTAAAAAAACCAGTTCATACACTATTAAAATAAAAGGGGAGGAGTGTACCGGATAGCCTACATTATAATAGGGGACTACTTTATGTTTTAGTAACACGACGTTGAACGCGCTATTAGGCGCGTATTGAGCATGTGCTATTAGGCGTGTATTGATCTGTACGTGTGTGTCGAGTTCGGATTCTGCCAGTAAAGATCCATGAAACTTAGTTCCAGTCTCCAGCGTTTTTATTAATAACATTGTTGTGTGAACAGGCCACAAACACAATAGTTTTGAAGTTACAAAGCATAACAGGTTGTATTTTTGAAATTAAAAGAATTTTTTTCCTTGATAAATGGTGTGGTGCATGGGAGGGGGCAGCAAAACGTTTTTGAGAACATTACATTAAAAACAAATTAAAGACAATTAAAACTCTAAAAAGATTCTATTTACTTTAAAGAACAAATGGCAGTCTAGCTTTTAAAAATGGAAATAACAGCAGCTTAAGAAAAATAAATATCAATGGAAATATTAGAAGAGGCGTTTGACCATGGTGTGCAACTTCAAAGGTGCTGCAAAACTTTTTTGGAATTTGTTTATGACAGTTTCTGGCATGCAGCTGAATGAAGATCCATCATTGTCATAAAGTATTATTTCCAATGTTCCTGCAGTGTACACTCCTTCCTGGCACGATGTGTCTATAACAAGAAGTTAATGCAGGTAATATACCTGTCAGAGTAAAATACAAAAGAAATCCCAAATGCACAGAAGAGAGAAGAAAGGATACTGATAATGGACCACTTCAATTCCGTAGTTGTAAGCAGGACCCTTGTGTTAAATGGGAATCTTCTATTAGATAAAGATAACATATTACAAGTGATTTTGGATTGTGCAGTCAAAACCCCTTAAGAACAAACAGGTCATTTAACAAAAGATGCTACTTTTCAGGAATTTACCTTTCTTTCACAAGCTGATCTCAACATTGATAGACGGAAGTAAATTGATGTTAAGCTGCTCATTTTTCAGTTGAGTGGTCCACAATACATGGTGAGGTGCATTCTCTTTAAGGATGGCATTAGAAACACTCTTCCAGTGAGCAACTAAATCTAAATTCCAAGCAAAGCTACAATTCCAACAAGATGTAGTCAAGTGGATGAGAGGTGCTAAAAGGAACCCCACTAACTCAGTCTAGATTAGAAAGGGAACTGGTAACTGAATAAATTTGAAAAGATCCATGACAATAGCTCAGAAGTAAGCCCATGTGTCTGTGTTTGAAACTTAGTAGAGTTGTTTGTGTGTATCCTATGTGTGTCTGTGTTTACATGTACCCCCTTTCTGTGTGTATTCCTGTATCTCAGGTCCTCATGTGAAAAATCCATGAAACTGATAAAAAAAATATGAAATGCACCTTTTAAGTTTAAGTCTTACATCTTTCATTCTATTTTGTGAATTTTCTTGGCACCAAATTTCTTGGTGTTCACCTTGGGGAGAATCTCACCTGGTCCCTCAACACCAGCTCCATAGCCAAGAAAGCCCAGCAGCGTCTCTACTTTCTGCGAAGGCTGAGAAAAGTCCATCTCCCACCCCCCATGCTCACCACGTTCTACAGAGGTTGCATTGAGAGCATCCTGAGCAGCTGCATCACTGCCTGGTTCAGAAATTGCACCATCTCGGATTGCAAGACCCTGCAGCGGATAGTGAGGTCAGCTGAGAAGATCATCAGGGTCTCTTTTCCCGCCATTTTCCTCTTTCCTTACAGACATTTACACTACACACTGCATCCGTAAAGCAAACAGCATTATGAAGGACCCCAAGCACTCCTCATACAAACTCTTCTCCCTCCTGCCATCTGGCGAAAGGCACCGAAGTATTCGGGCTCTCACAACCAGCCTATGTAACAGTTTCTTCCCCCAAGCCATCAGACTCCTCAATACCCAGAGGCTGGACTGACACCAACCTACTGCCCTCTACTGTGCCTATTGTCTTGTTTATTATTTATTGTAATGCCTGTACTGTTTTGTGCACTTTATGCAGTCCTGGGTAGGTCTGTAGTCTAGTGTAGTTTTGTGTTGTCTTACGTAGTTCTGTGTAGTTTTAGTATTGTTTCATGGAGCACCATGGTCCTGAAAAACATTGTCTCGTTTTTACTGTGTACTGTACCAGCAGTTATGGTCGAAATGACAATAAGAAGTGACTTGACTTGACTTGACTTGAAATTTTTAAAGCACATATCTGAATTTCTCCTGGTCACTTTGGTAGGCTCCATTCTGAACAATGCACTGGCCCACTGAGCTGTTGAGAGAATCCAGCTCTTAATTACTCTGCAATTCTCATTTACAAAAGAAAATTAATTCTTTTCCTATGGCCTTCTGTGAATCCACTGATGATGTGATTCCACAGTGAAAGCATTACAATAGTCTTTATTGAATGTGATCCCAGTACTGTTCATAACTATCATTAGCACCATTTTCATTTTACTGCAATAATAGAATATTCTATAAAAGTTATAGATGGTAGAATAACTAAAAGGCTGTAAAACTGTTCAGCTGACATCTATAAACCACTCAAGTTTGCTCTTGTGAATTATGATATCGTCTGAAAGCTTACAATGAGTTATGACTGTATTAAGCACGCCAAACCACCCGTAGTTTGATACTGAGACTATTGAATGCCAGTAATTGTATGGAATGAGAGCATAGGTGTTAATGCACAGTATGAAATGATGAGCAAGCAGAGATCAATGGTAACATCACTATTTCTATAAGTGAGCGTAACAGATGGACCAGCTGTGACTTGTTTTGAGTTGGCTGTATCCCATGATCCAGACAAATAACGTTTAAGAAAGAGACAAAATGACTGCAGATGCTGGTTATCTGGAGCAAGACAGGAACTGCTGGAGGAACTTGGTGACTCAGACATTATCCAGACAGTCTATGTTTTGGGTTGATACCCTTCATCAGATCCTGGTGAAGAATGCTGATCTGAAAAGATGACTGTCTATTTCCCTGCATCGATGTTGCCTGACCCACTGAGTTCCTCCAGCACTTTGTCTGTTACTCTAAGTAATATTTAATGCTTATTACACAGTGAATAGGCATGTTGGGCAGCATTTCCGAGTGAAGGCATGTAATCAATAAATTCAGGTGACAGCTTAAACCACAACTGCAAATCTCATTGTGCATCAAATGCTTTATCTTAAAACCAGACATTAAGAAGATTTTTATCACCTTGGGTTTAGTAATGTGGGTTTACACCGGATTCTCCAGTTTCTTCCCATATTCCAAAAATGTACGGGTGTGATTGAATGTGGTGACACTTGCGGGCTGCTCCCAGCATATCCTGGGATTGTGTCGGTCGTTGGCACAAATGACCCATTTCTCTTTATGTTTCAATGTACATGTGACAAATAAAGCTAATCTTAATCTTATTTTAATGAGGATAGTGATAGGACAGCGAAAGGCTTTTTGAATCTGTTGATCTGGGGTGAATATTGTTACGTCGTCATTCATCTTTCCCTCTTAGACAGTCCCTCCAGATTGAGGAGAAATTGCTTTCACTTCAGTTCTGTGCGTTCTCAGGTCATGAATGAAGGCAATGTGGAACCTGCCAATTCTGTTACAAGGGTCAGAGTTGGCGATTCCAATATTGCCTTCATCAATGACCTGAGAACACACAAAAATGAAGTTAACTTACATTACCTTATGTTTCATGAGGAACGACCGATTAAATCAGGTCTATACCCTCTGGAGTTTAGACCATAAGACAAAGGAGCAGAAGTCGGCCATTCGAACCATCGAGTCTGCTCCACCACTTTATCATGAGCTGATCCATTCTTCCATTTAGTCCCACTCCCCTCCCTTCTCACCGTAACCTTTGATGCCCTGGCGACTCAGATACCTATCAATCTCTGCCTTAAATACATCCAATGACTTGGCCTCCACTGCCGCCCATGGCAACAAATTCCATAGATTCACCACCCTCTGGCTAAAAAAATTTCTTTGCATCTTGGTTCTGAATGGGCACCCTTCAATCCTTAAGTCATGCCCTCTCGTTTGAAAAGGCGAGAAGTGATTTGTTCTTTTTTTCCACATGTTTGACATGGGGTTTTTCTTTCAATGGTTCTATGGTGTTTGTTTTGTGGCTGCCAACAAGAAGATGAATCTCAGGGTTGTATACTGTATACAGTATATACTTTAATAATAAATGTACTTACAACTTTGAACTTTGAACCTTGAAATGTAATATTCCAAGGGTGTTTGATAGGATAGATGCTGAAGGGCTGTCTCCTTTGCTGAGGAAATGAAAAGCCCACGAAATGCTGTGAGCCCTTCCGAAGGGTTTCTGCCCATAATATCGACTGCACTCTTTTCCATAGATGCTGCCTGGCCTGCTGAGTTCCTCCAGCATTTTGTGTGCGTTGCTTGGATTTCTGGCATCTGCAGATTTTCTCTTGTTTGTGATTGAGAAACTAAGGGATGTTGTTTCAGAATAAAAGACAGAACTGGGTGAATTTCTCATCTCTGAAGGTGGCAAATCTTAGAATTCACTATTCCAGGGAACTGTGGGGGCATAGTCTTTGAATTTATTCAAAGCTGAGATACACAGATTTTTTTTGTAGTGGAATCAAAGGTTATATAGATCATATAACCATATATAACCATGTAACAATTACAGCACGGAACCAGGCCATCTCGGCCCTTCTAGTCCGTGTCAAACTCCTACTCTCACCTAGTCCCACCGACCTGCACTCAGCCCATAACTCTCCATTCCTTTCCTGTCCATATAGCTATCCAATTTTACTTTAAATGACAACATCGAACCTGCCTCAACCATTTCTGCTGGAAGCTCGTTCCTCACAGCTACCACTCTCTGAGTAAAGAAGTTCCCCCTCATGTTACCCCTAAACTTTTGCCCCCTAACTCTCAACTCATGTCCTCTTGTTTGAATCTCCCCTAATCTCAATGGAAAAAGCCTATCCACGTCAACTCTATCTATCCCCCTCATAATTTTAAATACCTCTATCAAGTCCCCCCTCAGCCTTCTACGCTCCAAAGAATAAAGACCCATCTTGTTCAACCTTTCTCTGTAACTTAGGTGCTGAAACCCAGGTAACATTCTAGTAAATCTTCTCTGTACTCTCTCTATTTTGTTGACATCTTTCCTATAATTCGGTGACCAGAACTGTACACAATACTCCAAATTTGGCCTTACCAATGCCTTGTACAATTTCAACATTACATCCCAACTCCTATACACAATGCTCTGATTTATAAAGGCCAGCATACCAAAAGCTTTCTTCACCACCCTATCCACATGAGATTCCACCTTCAGGGAACTATGCACCATTATTCCTTGATCCCTCTGTTCTACTGCATTCTTCAGTGCCCTACCATTTACCATGTATGTCCTATTTTGATTAGTCCTACCAAAACGTAGCACCTCACATTTATCAGCATTAAACTCCATCTGCCATCTTTCAGCCCACTCTTCTAACTGGCCTAAATCTCTCTGCAAGCTTTGAAAACCTACTTCATTATCCACAACTCCACCTATCTTAGTATCATCTGCATACTTACTAATCCAATTTACCACCCCATCATCCAGATCATTAATGTATATGACAAACAACATTGGACCCAGTACAGGTCCCTGAGGCACACCACTAGTCACCGGCCTCCAATCTGACGGACAGTTATCCACCACTACTTTCTGGCGTCTCCCATCCAGCCACTGTTGAATCCATTTTACTACTTCAATATTAATACCTAATGATTGAACCTTCCTAACTAACCTTCCATGTGGAACCTTGTCAAAAGCCTTGCTGAAGTCCATATAGACAACATCCACCGCCTTACCCTCGTCAACTTTGCTAGTAACCTCTTCAAAAACTTCAATAAGATTTGTCAAACATGACCTTCCATGCACAAGTCTATGTTGACTGTTCCTAATTAGACCCTGTCTATCCAGATAATTATACATACCATCTCTAAGAATACTTTCCATCAATTTACCCATCACTGACGTCAAACTCACAGGCCGATAATTGCTAGGTTTACCCTTAGAACCCTTTTTAAACAATGGAACCACATGAGCAATATGCCAATCCTCCGGCACCATCCCTGTTTCTAATGACATTTGAAATATTTCTGTCAGAGCCCCTGCTATTTCTACACTAATTTCCCTCAAGGTCCTAGGGAATATCCTGTCAGGACCCAGAGACTTCTCCACTTTTATATTTCTTAAAAGCGCCAATACTTCCTCTTCTTTAATCATCATAGTTTCCATAACTTCCCTACCTGTTTCCTTTACCTTACACAATTCAATATCCTTCTCCTTAGTGAATACCAAAGAAAAGAAATTGTTCAAAATCTCCCCCCATTTCTTTTGGTCCCACACATAGCTGTCCACTCTGATTCTCTAAGGGACCAATTTTATCCCTCACTATCCTTTTGCTATTAATATAACTGTAGAAACCCTTTGGATTTATTTTCACTTTACTTGCCAAAGCAACCTCATACCTTCTTTTAGCTTTTCTAATTTCTTTCTTAAGATTCTTTTGTGGTCGCACTGATAGGCAACGAGTGAAAGCAACACACTGAGTCGAGCAGGGTCTGGTTGAACTGTTTGCTGTTTTCAATCCACATGCGCTTACGTGCCCGCTCCCAGCATCCCCTGCTTTTTACGGGGCTTTAGTGACGTCGGCTTCCGGGCCGAGGTCTGCCCCGCACTCAGAGCCCTTTCGGTTGCCGTTGGCTGTGGACTCGCCTGCAACTGCTGGAACCGGTTCGCTTGCCATGTGGGCGAGCCGCCACATGCCTCCCCCTGCGCCCCCCCCCCCCAGAACCGGCGATAGGAGGTGCAGAGTCCACAGCCTGCGCACTGTCAGCTCTTTTAGGTGGCTGGCCTCGTCGTCGTGGGGGTGGCACCACAACCGGGCTTTCAAGGTTTAGATGCGCCAGTTTGAGACGGTCAAAGGTAAAAGTCTCTTCACGACCGCCGATCTCGAGAACGCAGGTCGTCCTATTATGGCGCACCACCTTGTAGGGTCTCTCGTATGGTCGCTGCAGGGGTGGTCTGTGCACGCCTCGGCGAATGAAAACATACTTGCTCTGTTGTAGGTCCTTGGGCACGAAAGAGGGTGTTGTTCCATGATGGGATGTCGGGACTGGGACAAGTGTTCCAAGCCGCTCCCGGAGTTTAGTTAGGACCGCCGTAGGTGTGTCCTTCTGGCCACGGGGTGCTGGCACAAACTTACCGGGAACTGTGAGCGGAGCACCATAAACAAGTTTGGCCGATGATGTGGCCAAGTCTTCCTTGGGTGCCGTGCAGATACCAAGCAGCACCCAGGGAAGTTCATCCACCCAGTCTGGCCCTCAGTTGTGCGCATGCGCCGGTCGTGCATGCAGCCTGTTACAGTTGCTCGTTTAGTTTCTTACTTTTAAACTTTTGAACTTAGGTTATTTGTTGTATTTTTTTCTCACGGTAACACGTTGAAGCTGCACCCTCTCTAACATGCTGGTGGAGAGAGTTTTACTTGTTTTTTTAGCGCTGGAATTAGTTACTTTCAGACACGTCTCATTAGCGTGGCAGTAGGATGGCCACATTGTGTATTCCAGGGACCAATTGATTGCACTCATGCCGGCCGGTTTAGCGAACAGAGCAGCGGAAATCCCGGCTGAAATCTGTAATTTCCACCAAGATGCAACACAGAGCATCATAGGAAGTCATTCCTGCCTGTGGCCATCAAACTTTACAACTCCTCCCTTGGAGGGTCAGACACCCTGAGCCAATAGGCTGGTCCTGGACTTATTTCCTGGCACAATTTACATATTACTATTTAACTATTTATGGTTTTATTACTATTTATTATTTATGGTGCAACTGTAATGAAAACCAATTTCCCCCGGGATCAATAAAGTATGAATGAGACTATGACTAAGACTATGACTATGGAGGCATGCCATCAGGGCTGACTTCAAGTGCCTGTGGAAATGTTCCACCAGGCCGTTGGACTGCGGGTGGTAAGCGGTCGTTCGGTGGAGCTGGGTTCTGAGGAGTTGTGCCAGTGTAGACACCAAAGCCGACGTGAACTGCACACCCCTGTCTGAAGTGACGTGGGCTGGGAGTCCGAACTGTGCCACCCAGGTGGTAATCAGGGCTCTGGCGCATGTCTCCGTGGCTGTGTCAGTGAGTGGGATAGCTTCCGGCCACCTCGTGAACCTGTTCACCATGGTGAACAGGTATCTTGCTCCTCTCGAAACTGGCAGTGGGCTGACGATGTCCACGTGGACAAACCTCCTATGTGTCGGCTGGAAGGGTTGCAGTGGGGCCCTCACGTGCCTCTGGATTTTGGAGGTTTGACAGTGCGTGCATGTCCTGGCCCAGTGCCCGACCTGCTTGCGTAGGCCGTGCCACACAAACCTGTCTGCGATCAGCCGGATGGTCACCTGGATGGAAGGGTGGGCTAAACCGTGCAAGGCGTCGAAAACGTAGTGCCTCCAAGTGGTCGGAACAGTAGGCCAAGGTTGCCTGGTGGACACATTGCAAAGGAGCTCATTACCTTCGGGCCCATTGAGTATGTCTTCGAGGTGGAGTCCTGAGACTGCGGTTTGGTACGCCGGCATCTCGCTGTCCAGTTGTTGTGCCTCAGCTAACGCCGCATAATCCACCCCCTGGAGACAGAGAGTACACTGATTGGACAGAGGTTTGTGACAGCACGTCTGCCACCACATTGTTCTTCCCGGAGATGTGCTTGATCGTGGTGGTAAACTCCGAGATGTACGACAGGTGGCATTGTTGGCGGTCCGACGGGAGCGGCTGGCGATAAGTATGTCATCCAGGTAGATGAACAGCAAGTTCAGATCTCGCCCTACTGTGTCCATCAGGCGCTGGAAAGTTTGCGCCACATTTTTAAGCCCGAACGGCATCCTGAGGAACTCGAACAGGCCAAAAGGGGTAATGAGGGCCGTCTTGGGTACATCGTCCGGGTGGACTGGGATCTAATGATACCCTTGGACCAGGTCAATCTTCGAAAAGATGTGCGCCCCGTGCAGGTTGGCCATAAAGTCCTGGATGTGTGGTACTGGATAGTGATTGGATGTGGTGGCATCATTCTGCCTCTGATAGTTGCTGCACGGTCTTCACCCTCCCATGGACTTGGGCACCATATGGAGTGGGGAGGCCCACGGGCTGTCAGAACGCCGCACAATCCCCATCTCCTCCATCTTCTTGAATTCCTCCTTTGCGAGGTGGAGCTTGTCGGTCGGTAGCCTGCGGGCCCGGGCATGAAGGGGAGGTCCTTGAGTAGGGATGTGGTGCATCACACCGTGCTTGGGGTTTGTTGAGGAAAACTGCGGCGTGATGATAGATGGGAACTCAATAACACTCTGGCGAACTCGTTATCGGAATAAGTGACGGAGTCCAGGTGCGGGGCTGGTAACCTGGCCTCACCGAGGGAGAAAGTCTGGAACATCTTCGCATCGACCAATCGTCACCCCTTCCACAAGCAGGCAGTGTGCACGGAGGAAGTCCGCACCCAGCAATGGCTGTGATACTGCGGCCAGCGTAAATGTCCGTGTAAAGCAGCTGGACAGAACTGCAAGGGGATGGTTTTTGTGCCGTAGGTGCAGATGGTGCTGCTGTTGGCTGCCGTAAGTTCCGGTCCTGTTCTTCTAGTTCGGGAATCGTGGCTCGAGGCGGGTAGGACACTGACTTCCGCCCCCGTGTCCATCAGGAATCTACGCCCGGAGTGCTTGTCCCAAGCGTAGAGGAGGCTATCACGGTGACCAGCCGCTGTGGCCATCAGCGACGGCTGGTCCTGGCGTTTCCCTGGAATGGGCATGGTGGTCGGCAGCGGTGGGTCCCAGAACCCCACCTTTGATGATAAAAACACCAAGACTCAGAAGTGTTGCCGTCCCTTGGTGTGGGTGTTACGTGCTCCACTGCTGGGGTGTGGGAGGGCTGGGCTTTCCGCCGTGCCGCAGCACTAATTTCGATGGTGGTTCCACCAATTTGTTTGGTGCGCCAAAGCATATCCGCGCGGGCAGCCACCCTGCACGGGTCTCTGAAGTCTTCATCTGCTAGCAGGAGACGGATGTCTTCTGGCACTTGCTTCAAGAAGATCTGTTCAAAAGGCAGGCAAGGCTTATGGCCCTCTGCCAGTGCTAGCATGTCACTCATCAGGGCTGTTGGCGCGCAGTCACCCAGGCCGTCCATATGCAGTAACCACACGGCCCATTCGTGGCAGGAGAGGTCAAGTTTGCGGATTAACAGGGCTTTGAGTGCCTCGTACCTGTCTGTTGCCGAGGGCTGACGCAGAAAGTCGATAATGCGGCCCACTGTCTCCTGGTCGAGGGCGCCCACCACGTAGTCATACCTGGTGGCATCTGAGACAATTTGCCTGACCTGGAACTGGGCCTCTGCTTGCTCGAACCAGACCAGGGGTTGAGTGGTGCAGAGGGTTGGCTGTTTAAAGGAAACTGCATTCTGCAGAGCCAAGTCGTTCATGCTGAGTCCAAATGCCGTTGGACCGTTGGGGTCACCAATGTGGTCGCGCTGATACGCAACGAGTGAAAGCAACACACTGAGTTGAGCAGGGTCTGGTTGAACGGTTTACTGTTTAAATCCGCACGCGCTTAAGTGCCTGCTCCCAGCATCCCCCACTCTTTGCAGGGCGGAAGTGACATTGGCTTCCAGTCCAGGATCTGCCCCGCACTCAGAGCCCTCTCGGTTGCCACGGCTGTGGACTCACCCGCGACTGCTGGAGCCATTTCGCTTGCCGCATGGGCGAGCCACCACACTTTTTACATTCTTTATATTCCTCGAGCACCCCATTTACTCCATGTTGCCTATATTTATTGTAGGTATCTCTCTTTTTCCGAACCAAGTCAAGTTTCCAATATCCCTTGAAAACCATGGCTTGCTCAAACTTTTAACCTTTCCTTTCAACCTAACAGGAACATAAAGATTCTGTACCCTCAGAATTTCACCTTTAAATGACCTCCATTTCTCTATTACATCCTTCCCATAAAACAAATTGTCCCAATCCACTCCTAAATCCTTTCGCATCTCCTCAAAGTTAGCCTTTCTCCAATCAAAAAGCTCAACCCTGGGTCCAGATCTATCCTTCTCCATAATTATATTGAAACTAATATCATTGTGATCACTGGACCCGAAGTGCTCCCCAACACAAACCTCCGTCACCTAACCTATCTCATTCCCTAACAGGAGATCCAACACTGCCCCTTCTCTCATTGGTACCTTTATGTATTGCTGCAAAAAACTATCCTGCACACATTTTACAAACTCCAAACCATCCAGCCCTTTTACTGTATGGGCTTCCCAGTCTATGTGTGGAAAATTAAAATCTTCCGAAATCACAACCTTGTGCTTACTACAAATATAGAACATAGAACATAGAATAGTACAGCACAGTACAGGCCCTTCGGCCCACAATGTTGTGCCGACCCTCAAACCCTGCCTCTCATATAAGCCCCCACCTTAAATTCCTCCATAAACCTGTCTAGTAGTCTCTTAAACTTCACTAGTGTATCTGCCTCCACCACTGACTCAGGCAGTGCATTCCATGCACCAACCACTCTCTGAGTAAAAAACCTTCCTCTAATATCCCCCTTGAACTTCCCACCCCTTACCTTAAAGCCATGTCCTCTTGTATTGAGCAGTTGTGCCCTGGGGAAGAGGCACTGGCTATCCACTCTATCTATTCCTCTTATTATCTTGTACACCTCTATCATGTCTCCTCTGCTATCTCCTTACAAATTTGCTCCTCCAATTCTCGCTCCCCATTTGGTGGTCTATAATACACCCCCATAAGTGTTACTATACCTTTCCCATTCCTCAATTCCACCCAAATAGCCTCCCTAGACGAGCCCTCTGATCTATCCTGCCAGAGCACCGCTGTAATATTTTCTCTGACAAGCAATGCAACACCTCCCCCTCTTGTCCCTCCGATTCTATCACACCTGAAGCAATGAAATCCAGGAATATTTAGTTGCCAATCACACTTCTCCTGTAACCATGTTTCACTAATAGCTACCACATCATACTTCCAGGTATCAATCCATGCTTTAAGCTCATCCACCTTTCTTATAATGCTCCTAGCATTAAAATAAATGCATTAAAGAAATTTTCCTCCTCTTACCTCTGCTTATCACTATCGGTGCAAACAACTTTACTATTTTCTTTTTCTTCCTTCTCCCCTACATCTGTTCCTACACTTTGGTTCCCCTCCCCCCTTGTATCTAGTTTAAATCCACTGGAGCCTCTTTAGCAAATCTACCTGCAAGAATATTTGTCCCCCTCCAGTTCAGATGTAAACCGTCCCGTCGGAACAGGTCCCACCTTCCCTGGAAAACTGCCCAATTATCTATAAATCTGAAGCCCTCCCTCCTGCTCATTATCAGATCAGCTATGACGTTGAATGAAGCAACTGTTTTGAGGGGCTGAATGGTCTATTTCTGCTCTAATTTATCACGTTCTTGAGTAGTGGAGTGCATCAAGAGCAGGCCAAGCAATGATGCCCTCCGCCATGGTCAAGTAACCTATCAATACTTTGAAGAGAAGTGACCAGGGCTAATGGAATCCTTGGAATAACGTAGATTCCAGTGTGAGATGGGGTCTTCACTAAAGTAAGAGAGAAATCAAGTCACTACTACCATTCTCAATACATTTAGGACAGACTGCGTAACTGTTTGACAAGGAGTTTGAATGTCAAATTGTGCTCCAAATCAGAATTTTGCAGCGTTATGTTTTGAACTCCATCCCTTAGACAATATGCATTCTAAATCCCAAAGGCCATTTATGCAGGTATAAAATAGACTTCATGCCAACCTTGTGCACATGGCTGATTCCATTAGCAGTTTTGTGAACTCTGCCACAAGCAGTTTTTCATTATGGATTGCTTTCGTGGTGCTTGAACCACTCACCTGCATCTAAGAGGCAAACAAAAAGGACAAAATTGTAGAAATAAAGAGTATGCAGAAGGCATTATTCCTTCAGTTGTGGTAGCAAACAAACAAAATTAGCACTGAAGTAGCTTGAAGTGGGAGGGTCATTGAAGAACACTGTATAAATTCCAGCAGACATTGCCAAAGAAAATCTGAATCTGAAGCTGAATTACAGAGAGGAAGTATGTTGGGTGTGTCCACAAAATAAAAAATGCCTGTAAATTATTATTGGCCTTGAGGGGAAAAGTGAAAAGTAATTAAAATGCACTATAGAGTCAAAGTTGAGTTTATTTTTATCAGCACAAGTACACGTAATCTGCAATTAAATTTGCAGATGACACTACACTGATTGGCCTTATCTCAAATAATAATGAGGTGACCTACAGAGAAGAAGTCATCACCCTGAGACAGTGGTGTCAAAAAATCAACTTCTCCCTCAGTCGCAAAAACTAAGGAGCTGGTTGTGGACTACCGGAGGAATGGAGACAGGCTAACCCCTATCGACATCAGTGGATCTGGGGTTGAGAGGGTAAACAGCTTTAAGTTCCTCGGCATCCACATCACCGAGGACCTCACGTGGTCTGTACACACCAGCTGTGTGGTGAAAAAGGCACAACAGCGCCTCTTTCACCTCAGACGGTTGAAGAAGTTCGGCATGAGTCCCCAAATCCTAAGAACTTTCTACAGGGGCACAATTGAGAGCATCCTGACTGGCTGCATCACTGCCTGATATGGGAACTGTACTCCCCTCAATCACAGGACTCTGCAGAGAGTGGTGCGGACAGCCCAGCGCATCTGTAGTTGTGAACTTCCCACTATTCAGGACATTTACAAAGACAGGTGTGTAAAAAGGGTCCAAAGGATCACTGGGGACCGGAGTTACCCTAACCACAAACTGTTCCAGCTGCTACCATTCAAGAAACAGTACCGCAGCATAAAAGCCAGGACCAACAGGCTCCAGGACAGCTTCCTCCACCAGGCCATCAGACTGATTAACTCATGCTGACACAATTGTATTTCAAAGCTATATTGACTGTTCTGTTGTATATCTTACTGTACATACTATTTATTACAAATTATTATAATTTGCATATTGCACATTCAGATGGAGACGTAAGTATTTTTACTCCTCATGTATGTGAAGGATGTAAGAAATAAAGTCAAGTCAATTCAATTCAATTCAATGTGTGCAGAAGTGCAATGAAAGTCTTGCAGCAGCATCACAGGCATATCGGAACAGCGGCCACAGTGTTGTTAAGCTTTGGTGATTAGATTTATGCCAGTTAGTTCAAGAACCGAAAGTTGAAGGGAAGTGCAGTAGCTGTCCCTAAACCTGGTGTGCAAAGACCCATATATATAGCTATGGTCCCTAAGACTTCTACACAGTACTGTAGTAATCTTATGTATTGCACTGTACTGCTGCTGCAAAGAAAATCAAATAAATTTCATGAGCTGTGTGAGTGATGATAGACTTGATTCTGATATGGGTCTCTATTGTGGACTGAGAGTGGGAAGGGGGCAGGGAGAGGGGAATCATGGTTGCGGAGAAGGGGGGGGGCGGTTAGTGGGAAGCACCAGAGAGACATTCTGTAATGATCAATAAACCAATTGTTTGGAATCAAATGACCTTGCCTGTGTCTCAGGGCTGGGTGTGTCTGCACCCACCCCTGGCACTCCTACTTTACCATCTGTCCCACACCTCCCCTGTGGCACTCCACCCTCGCCATTCCCACCATCCTTTGTTCCCAACAGGTTTACAAACCCTCTCTCTGCTGCATGTTGACAAATACAGTACTGTGCAAAAATCTTAGGCACCCAAGCTATATATATATATGTCTAAGACTTTTACACAGTACTGTTGCTGAGAGAAGATGGCATGTGTAGGGGTCTTTGATGATGGATACTGCCTTGAGACAGCACCTCCTGTAAATACTACTGATGGTGGTATCTCCTGGAACCCCAGTCAGGAGGAAGAGTCAAGAAGCTGAGTTGGTTCACGTTGAAATATCTCCTTATTAGGTACAGAATGGTTGAATTGCTGACCTCAAAGCTTGAATTTTGGACAATTGATCCAGAGATAAGGGCTCAAAGTTAAATTCAAATAACTTAAATTGTAAATCAAAGACTTGTCTCAGCGTCAATAACCATGAGATGACATAATTGATGAAAATCCTACCTGGTTTAATAATGTTTATCAGGAATGTGTGTCTGCCACTCCTTCCCAGTTTGGTTTGCACGTGACTCCAAAACAAATGATGTGGTTGCCTCTTAAATGCATCCACCCTTAGGGATAGGCGATAATGCTTGCATTGGCAGTGATGCCCCTGCTTTGTAAAAGATGCTTTAAATACTGCATGTGGCTTGGTGTTAGATTTCGATGGTAACTGATCTCATGAGGCATATCGGGATGTTTTGCCATCCAAAGGTATTATAGGTTGTTATTGGAAAAGGGTAACTTTGAGGTGACTTTATACTAGATGCTCATCTAACAAAATTAATTACTTGATTTTGAGCTTCAAACAGAAGGGATGTAAGTGGGAATTGATGATTTTAAATAGAGCCAGACCGTTCTATCTGAGGCAGATTTGTTCATAGATTCTTCGAACACTACAGCACAGAAACAAGACCTTCAGCCGAACTGTTATTCTGCCTTGTCCCATCGACCCACACCTAGATCATAGCCCTGCATACCTCTCCCATCTATGTACTTATCCAAACATCTCTTAAATGTTGAAATCGAACCTGCATCCATCACTTCAGCTGGGAGTTTGTTCCACACTCTCACCATCGTCTGAACAAAGTAGTTCCCTTAAACATTTCACCTTTCACCCCTAACCCGTGACCTCTAATTCTAGTTTTACCCATCCTCTGTGGGAAAAGCCTGCATGGACTTAACCTATCTATACCCTTCCTACTGTTGCACATCTCCATCAAGTCTCCCCTCATTCACTTTAGCTCAGTTTCTGAATGTTTATGGTGAGAACTAGGAACAAGATATTTTCTCTCTTGCTCTAATAACGGCCATGTGTGACCTAAATGTTCCTGCTGTAAATCTGCTTGGTGAGCCACACCTGCACTAGAGCAGAATAATTAACTGGAACCCCTCACGTGCACTTTATATTTATGTAAATACTATCCTGTTGTCAGTACAAAAGGCAGCTGTTGGAATGCTCCAGATCTGAATGATGTTTGCCCTTCACATTCATTATAGGATGGGCGCGGAATTGAACGGTAGTGTTAAAACAATGTATTTTCAATTATTTAAAATCCAAATGGAGTACTTTAGTGGAACGTATTCAGGCAGTATTAGATAAAAGTAGAGGGAAATGGCTTGCAGTAGGCTGCCTGTAATGCAGCAGCAAATCCTGCACCCTCTTGGTTTTTATGAAGGGATTTTCTCATTTCCATTCAGTGGCTGCCATCCAAGTGATCTCCAAATCTATATCCGTTCCATCAGCCACTGCGCTGCCAAAACAAAGGAAAGCTTTGTTCTCTAATGCAGCACCAAATAAACAATGAAATTGGCACAGCAATAGCGCATCCCAAAGCTTTCACCCTTGTAGGTTTTTTTCCCTAAACAACTACCTTATGGGCACTGTGTCCTTCTTTTTGTCTTGGGGTGATGAATGCACTGAGGAAAGCATCACAGCTCAGTTCTGTCCGTGAGTGCCTCCAATAGTTATAGGTTTGACTCTCACTAAAAAAGCTAAAACTGAAGTACTTCAACCTGTCAGCATCCTGGGCATCTCCCAACCCACCTTCTTACAGTGAAATGGCCAATCATGTGAGAGTTTATCCATTGATGCCTCTTCCTGCTAATTGGAGCGATATTTCCTGTTCATTCAACATTGGTAGAAGACCACGTGGTGATGGTGGCAGGATTAATATATGTTCAGATTTGTGGTGAGGAAGGCAAATGCGATGTTAGCATTCATTTCAAGATGACTAGAATATAAAATCAATGATGTAATGTTCAGATCTTATAAAACACTGGGGAGGCCTCATTTGGAGTATTGTGAGCAGTTTTGGGTCCCTTATCTTTGAAAGGATATGCTGAAACTGGAGAGGGTTGAAAGGAGGTTTGCGAAAATGATTTCAGGTTTGAACGGCTTGTCATAGGACATCTAGGGTAGTAGTCTCAGGATTGCTGCCTGTGCCACGTGCTAGCAAGTGCAAGAACAGCATGATCAGGCGTATTAATGTGTGGCTGAGAGACTGGTATAGGGGGCAGAGATTCAGATTCCTGGAGCATCGGGGCCTCTTCTGGTAGAGGTACGACCTGTACACAAAGGACAGGTTACACCTGAACCCAAAGGGGTCAAATATCCTAGCGGGCACATTTAAGAGAGCTGTTAGGGAGGGATTAAACTAATTTGGCAGGGGGATGGGAACTGGAGTGATAGAGCTGAGGAAGGGGAAAATAGAAATAAATCAAAGATAGCATGCAACAGATATTATAGAAAGAACAGGCAGGAGAAGAGGCTTAATCATAGCCAATGGCATGAGTTACAGGGCAATAGAGGCGTGGTGCAGTTAAAACAGAAAGCAACAAATACTGGACTGAGAGTGTTGTATCTGAATGTACGCAGCACAAGGAATAAAAATGGATGATCTTGAAATTCAGCTGCAGATTGGCAAATATGACATTGTGGCCATCTCTGAAACTTGGCTAAAGGATGGCTGTCATTGGGAGCTGAATGTCCAAGGATATACGGTATATCAGAAAGATAGGTTAGTAAGCAGAGGGGTTGGTGTGGCTCTGTGTATAAGAAATAATATTAAATCATTGGAAAGATATGACATAGGATTGGAAGGTGTAGAGTCTCTATGGGTTGAGTTAAGAAATGGCAGTTATATACAGGCCTCCAAACAGCAGCCAGGATGTGGATTACAAACTACAGCAGGAGACAGAAAAGGCGTGTCAGAAAGGCAATATAATGATAATCATTGGGGATTTTAACATGAAAGTGGATTGGGAAAACCAGGCCAATACTGGACCTCAAGAGAGAGAATTTGTAGAATGTCAAAGGGATGGCTTTTTAGAACAGCTTGTTGTTGAGCCCACTAGGGGATCGGCTGTGCTGGATTGGGTGTTGTGCAATGATCCAGAGGTGATAAGAGAGCTTAAGGTTAAGGAACCCTTAGGGAACAGTGATCACAATATGATCGAGTTCACATTGAAACTTGAGAGGGAAAAAATAAAATCAGATGTGTTGGTATTTCAGTGGAATAAAGGAAATTACAATGGTATGAGAAGGGAACTGGCTGAAGTTGACTGGAAAGGGACATTTGCAGGAAAGACAGAAGTGCAGCAATGTCTAGAGTTTCTGTGAAAAATGAGGGAAGTACAAGACAGATGGATTCCAAATAAGAAGAAATTTTCAAAGGGAAGAAGGACACTACTGTGGCTGACAAGTGAAGTCAGAGCCAAAGTAAAAGCAAAAGAGAGGGCATACAAGGAAGCCAGAACTAGTGGGAAGATAAAGGATTGGGAAGCTTTTAAAAATTTGCAGAAGGAAACTAAGAAGGTCATTCGGAAGGAAAAGATGAATTATGAGAGGAAACTGGCAACTAATATCAAAGAAGATACTAAAAGCTTTTTTAAGTATATAAGGGTAAAAGAGAGTTGAGGGTAGATATAGGACCAATAAAAAATGACGCTGGAGATATTGTAATGAGAAATGCAGATATGGCAGAGGAACTGAATGCGTATCAGTCTTCACAGTGGAAGACGTCTGCAGTATACCGGACATTCAAGAGTGTCAGGGAAGCGAAGTTTGTGCAGTGAAAATTACGACTGAGAAGATGCTCAGGAAGCTTAATGGTCTGAGGGTGGATATATCTTCTGGACCTGATGGAATGCACCCTCGGGTTCTGAAGGAAGTAGCTGGAGAGATTGCAGAGGCATTAACGATGATCTTTCAAGAATCGATAGATCCTGGCATTGTATCGGATGACTGGAAAATTGTAAATGTTACTCTGCTATTTAAGAAGGGTGGGAGGCAAATGTTGGAAAGGAAACTATAGACCTGTTAGCCTGACATCAGTGGTTGGAAAGTTGTTGGAATCGATTGTTAGGGATGAGATTATGGAGTACCTAGAGGCACAAGATAGGCCATAGCCAGCATGGTTTCCTGAAAGGAAGATCCTGCCTGACAAACCTACTGCAATTCTTTGAGGAAATCACAAGCAGGGTAGACAAAGGAGATGCAGTAGACGGGGTGTGCTTAGATTTTCAGAAGGCCTTTGACAAGGTGCCACACATGAGGCTGCTTAGCAAGATAAGAGCCCTTGGAATTACAGGGGAGTTACTCGCATGGGTGAAGCACTGGCTGATCGGCAGAAAACAGAGAGTGGGAATAAAGGGATCCTATTCAGGCTGGCTGCCGGTTACCAGTGGAATTCCACAGGGGTCGGTGTTGGGACCGCTGCTTTTTACGATGTATGTCAATGATTTGGACTATAGTATTAATGGATTTGTGGCTAAATTTGCTGATGATGCTAAGATAGGTGGAGGAGCGGGTAGTGTTGAGGAAACAGAGAGCCTGCAGAGAGACTTAGATAGTTTAGGGGAATGGGCAAAGAAGTGGCAAATGAAATACAATGTTGGAAAGTGTGTGGCATTGCACTTTGGTGGAAGAAATAAATGGGTAGACTATTATTTAGCTGGGGAGAAAATTCAAAATGCAGAGATGCAAAGGGACTTGGGAGTCCTTGTGCAAGATATCCTAAAGGTTAACCTCCAGGTTGAGTCGGTTGCGAATGCAATGTTGGCATTCATTTCTAGAGGTATAGAATATAAGAGAGGATGTGCTGTTGAGGCTCTATAAGGCACTTGTGAAACCACACTTGGAGTACTGTGTGTAGTTTTGGGCTCTTTACTTTAGAAAGGATATACTGACATTGGTGTTATAGTCTGGTCCGTTGACTCCACATTCTAGTTATTTCCTTTTCCCTGTGGTCCATCGGGTGCCTTGATTAAGGAACCTGTTTCCCATCTGAGCCGGGAGCCTAAAAGCTCCGGCTTACAGCTACTCGGTGCTGGACTGTCACCTGAGCAAGTGCAGTTGTGCCCGATTCAGGTCCCCATTCATTGTGGACTCTAAGTGGCTTTGGTGCCCGGGGTGCTTTGTGGATTCGGTCATTTTCACGTCCAGCTGAGTTGCTAGCCATTTGCCACCACTTCAAGCCAAAGGTACGAATTCTGCCATTTCCATGGCCAGCTGAGATTTGCTGGCCGTTGCCGCTACTCTGAGCCGAGATTTGAATGGACCTTTGTGGTTTGGATTTCGTTGTCTCGTATCTAGCTGAGTAGGCAGGCTGTTTGCCGCTACTCGAATGGACCATCGTTGTTTTGTCGTTCTGTGTCCGAGTCCAAGTCAGAGTCCCGGCTCCTTGTCTGAGTCCAAGTTGGAGTGCCAGTTCCATGTCCAAGTCCAAATCCAAGTCTAGGCTCTGTGTTCCAGTCCGGTCCAGTCCAAGTCAAGGTTCCGAGTCCGAGTCAAGTCCCAAGGCGCCGAGTTCGAGTCCGAGTCAAGTTCCAAGTCAAGTCCAAGTCCAGACTCCAAGTTCCAAGTCAAGTCCAAGTCCTGGTTCTGAGTTCCAAGTCAACTCCAAGTCCTGGTTCCGAGTTCCTAGTCATGTCCAATTTCATCTCTGTGCCAAGTCTGTCTCCATGCCTGTGTCCTGCACTTGGGTCCGCCTCCAGTGGCTCCAGCCGCTCCAGCCGCCTCCATGTAACAATTGGAGAGGGTTCAGAGAAGATTCTCAAGAATGATTCCAGGAATGAAAGGGTTACCATATGAGGAACGTCTGGCAGCTCTTGGGCTGTATTCCCTGAAGTTCAGGAGAATGAGGGGGGATCTCATAGAAACATACTGAATGTTAAAAGGCCTGAACAGATTAGATATGGCAAAGTTATTTCCCGTGGTAGGGGATTCTAGGACAAGAGGGCACAACTTCAGGATTGAAGGACATCCACTTAGAACAGGGATGCAGAGAAATTACGTTAGTCAGATGGTGGTAAATCTGTGGAATTTGTTGCCACGAGCGGCTGTGGAGGCCATCATTGGGTGTACTTAAGGCAGAGATAGATAGGTTCTTGATTAGCCAGGGCATCAAAGGGTATGGGGTAAAAGCAGGGGAGTAGGGATGTCTGGAAGAGTTGGATCAGCCGATGATTGAATGGCAGAGCAGACTCGATGGGCTGAATGGCCTACTTCTGCTTCGATATCTGATCGTCTTATGAGCGTTTGATGGCACTGGGCCTGTACTCACTAGAATTCAGAAGAATGGTGGGGGGGTGACTTAATTGAAACCTATCGAATAGTGAAAGGCCTTGATAGAGTGAATGTGGAGAGGATGTTACCTATGGTGGGAGAGTCTAGGACCAGAGGACAAAGCCTCAGAACAGAGGGGCATCCTTTAAGATCAGAGGTTCTGGTGAAATTACTTTCACCAGAGCGTGGTGAATCTGTGGAATTCATTGCCACAGGCAGCTGTGGAGGCCAAGTCTTTATGTATATTTAACGCAGAGGTTGAAAGATTCTTGATTGGTCAGGGCCTGAAGGGACATGGGTAGAAGGCAGGAAATTGGGGTTGAGAGGAAGATTAGATCAGCCGTAATGAAATGGTGGAGGAGACTCGATGGGCCAAATGGCCTAATTCTGCTCCTATATCTTATGGTCTTGTGGTCGTAAAGGAGCTACCTTGTGAGAACAGAAGCATTGGTCCCTTTTTTCTGACTTATCAGTAGCTATAGTTTCACAGATGTCAGTATCTCTCGGGTTACCCCATCCAAATGTCAATGCTTTAATTGAGTGATACTGGAGATTTATTTGACCTTTGAGACTCTTCTGATAGAGCTCTCAGTTCTGTTCACATATGGACTTCCACCATGCAGGAACTAAGTAAAAAATGAAAGGTTGCATTTCTTTGCCATCTTTAAGATCGCTCCAAAGTGCTTTGCACACTGTGAAGTATTTTTGAAGTGTAGTCGCTACTGTAGTGTAGATATAACGACTAATTCATGTGTAGAAGTCTCTCACAGCAGAAACGTACTAATCATCAAATGATTGCCTGGAGATTCATGTTCACTCATTATACTACGTAGGAAATTACTGTGTGAATGTTGAGTAGAGTACAAACATTGTTTTAGGCACCGGGTTACCTTCTCAGCTCTGAAATTGCTCAGAAACTTAATAACCTAAAAATACCTCCAGCACTCTTCTAGGTGCCAACCTAGATATTTGGGCTGAAGTCTATCAAATGGGGCTTAAACCTATAGCCTTAGGAGTTTGAGGGAAGTATGCAATCCAAAGAGCCAGAGCTTACATAAAACATTGTTGTAGAATCTCAGTAAGTCTTTTCCTTACCTGAGCCCAGGGAAGACCTTAACTGTCCAGCTCTAAGCACAAGTAAGACAAATCACTCATGGATTAAGAAAGAAGCAGCTGGTGACAAAGTGGAGAGAGGTGAATTATAAGGTTTAGTTGAATGTCTGGTTATGCAAGGACACACATGGCTTTGTGTGTGGTAAGTAAGTCATGTCCTACTAACTTGATTGAGCTTTTTGAGGAGGTGACGAAGGTTGATGGAGGCAGGCTGTAGATGTTGTCTACATGGATTTTAGAAAGGCATTTGACAAGGTCCTTCATGGGAGACTCATTCATAAGATTAAGATGAATGGGATCCATGGTGAATTGGCCATTTGGATTCAGAATTCATAAGGCTGTGTACTTAGCCCCCTGCTCTAATTGCTTTATACAGACTGTGGATAAGTATAGCTCAAATGCCATATTTAAGTTTGCTAACAACACCACTGCCATTGGCCAAATCAAAGGTAGAGATGAATCAGCGTATATGAGGGAGATTGAAAATCTGGTTGAATGGTGCCATAACAACCCCTTACTCAATGTCAGCAAAATCAAAAAGCTAATTATTCACTCTAGGAGGAAGAAACCAGAGGTCCATCAGCCAGTCCTCATTAGGGGATTGGAGGTGGAGAGGGTCAGTATCTTTAATTTCCTTGGGGAGGATCAAGGATCCTTGACAAGAGGATCTGTCCTGTGTCCAGCATGTCCAAGTGCCGTTACAAAGAATGGCAAGGCAGTGCCTCTACTCTCTCAGAAATTTGCGCAGATTCGGCAAGTCATCAAAAACTTTGACAGACTTCTATAGATACACAGTATCGTGACTAGTTTCATCATGGCTTGGTATGGAAGCACCAATACCCAAGAATGGAAAAGGCTGCAAAAGGTAATGGATACGGTCCAATTCATCATGGCTAAAGCCCTCCCCACCATTGAGCACATCTACAAGGATCGCTGCCACAAGAAAGCAGCATCCATCATCAGGGACCCCCATCATACAGACCATGCTCTCTTCTCACTGCTGCCATTGGGCAGGAGGTACAGAAGCCTTATGTCCCACCCCATCAGGTTCAGGAACAGCTATTGCCCTTCAACTGTCAGCCTCCTGAATCAGCAAAGATAACTTCAAACAGCTCAACTCTGAACTGATTCCACAACCTACAGACTCACTTTCAAGGGCTCGACAACTCATGTTCTCAGTATTTATTTATTTATTTATTTAGTATTTGCACAATTGATCTTCTTTTGCACATTGGCTGTTTGTCAGTCTTTGTGTGTACTTTTTCATTGATCATATTGCATTTCTCTGTTCCACTGTGAATGCCTGGAAAAAAATGACTCTCAAGACAGCATATGGTGACATATATGTACTTTTATAATAAAGTTACTTTGAACTTTGAACTGGCTTGTGCATAGAAGACAGAGAGCAGTGGTCAATGGAACTTATTCTAGCAGGAGGTCTGTCATGAGTGGTGTTTCACAGGGATCCATATTAGGACCTCTGTGGTTTGTGAGATAAATAAATGCCCTGGATAAAAACATAAACGGGTAGGTTAGTAAGTTTACAGATGATATGAAGATCAATGGTGTTGTGAACAGCATAGAAGACTGGCAAAGGATACAGTGAGAGAAAGATCACTCGCAGATATAGGCAGAGAAATGGTAGACGGAGTTTAATTCAGTCAAAGGTGAAGTGTAGCGCTTCGGAAGATCAAACACAAAGAGACAGTACACTGTCAATGGCAAGACCCTTAACAAGGCTGCTGAGCCAAGGGATCGTGGGGCCCAAGTCCAGAGCTCCCTCGAAGTGGCTGCACAAGTTGATAGGGTGGTGAAGAAGCTATATGGCTTGCTTGCCTTTATTAGTTGAAGAACTGCATTCAAGTGTTGGGAGGTTATGTTACAGCATTATAAAATTCTGGTTAGACTGCATCTGGAGTATTGCATTCAGTTCTGGGTGCCCCATTATAGAAGGATGTTGAGGCTTTGGAGACAGTGCAGAAGGGTTGCAGGATGCTGCCTGGATTAGAGGGCTTGTACCATTAGGAGAGGTTGAACAAAGCTGGGTTGTTTTCTCAAGTGTGGTGGAGGCTTCGGGAAGATCTGATAGAACTTTCAGGTTTCCTGAGTACTGCTCACTCAGACATCTCACCACCACCACCACATCCTTCACACGTAGACCTTGCCTCCCAGACTGAACTCACAGCATTGCCTTTGTTCTTGATCAGTCCATCTGGCCATGGTGAGATCACCAGAGCCAGGCCCAATCCTGTCCTTCACTGCAATTCATAGAGTCATACAACATGGAAACAGGCCATTCAGCCCATCACTTTCATGCTGGCTATTGAGTACCCATCTGTATTAATCCCAGCAATTGACTTGTAGCCTTCAATGCCCAGGTGATTCAAGTGTTCAAAGTTCAAAGTAAATTTATTATCAAAGTAAGTATATGTTACAACATACAACCTTGAGATTCATTTTCTTGCAGGCATTTACAGGAAAAAAAAAGAAATATAACAGAATTTTACTATACATTAACACAGACCAAAAAACATCAACGTGCAGTGTACAAAAAGAAGGCAAGCCATGCAAATAAAAATAATACAGAAAACATGAGTTGTCAAGGATCCTTGAAAGTGAGTCTGTAGATCATAGACTCAGTTCAGAGTAGTGATGAGTGGAGTTATCCACACCAGTTCAGGAGCTTGATGGTTGAGGGGTAATAACTGTTCCTGAACCTGGTGGTGTGGGACCTAAAGCTTCTGTATATCCTGTCAATGATAGTAGCAAGGAAAAGGCATGGGCTGGATAGTGAGAGTTCACGATGATGCACACTGCTTTCTTGTGGTAGCGCTCCATGTAAATATGCTCAGTGTTGGGGAGGGCTTTCCCTGTGATGGACTGGGCTGTATCCACTACTTTCTATAGCCTTTTCCATTCCTGGGCATTGGTGCTTCCATACCAGGCCGTGATGCAACCAATTAGGATACTTCAAGATACTTCTTAAATTTTGTTGGTACTTACTTCAATTATTCTCTCTGACCGTGCTTACCAAATGCTTTGCTTCACCCTCTGAGTCGAGTCAGACACAAGCACTTTGCTGCACAAGGTTCCAGATGGGAATGCCAGCTGACATTCCAGAAGGACTGATGCTTAATTGTACTAGCCCTCTGCCAGTACACTTGAGACTAGGTAACTCAGCACAGACTAGGAAACTCCCCGGTCTGCCAGGAGTTTGAAAAGCTGCAGAGATTTAGCAAATGTAGTGATTCTATCATCCAGTAACAGGAGCAAGATTAGTAAAGAGTTAAGCATCATGCTTGCTGTATATTTACAGCAGTCTAACTTCCTGTGTCTTCCCCTCTCTCTGTTAGCCACTCTCTGTCCTGTCAATCACCAAGAATTGCATAGCTTGCAGTTTGAGGTCCTCAGTTGGGAGTATTACAAAGGACAGACTGAAGCTTTGGCCTGGAGGCTTGCCTGAGAGCATGTACAAATATAACATTAAGGCTGCATACTGCGCTGTATCATCAACAAATTCTTTAGCATTTTCTGCCAGAAATATAATATTTATTGGTTGCTCATTACTTTGGCTTAAGAAGATGTTGTTTACACCAAGGATGGGCTCGTTGAGTTCTCTTTATATACATGGAAAGGGAGAAGAATTGTGTAACATCCCAAGTTGTAAGTAAATAATTGAAAAGTGATTATAAAGATCATCATGATTTGTGCTATCACGTTATTTGTTTTTAAATCAAAAGATATGCAGAAAATGAGCTCCGTAAAGGATATTTTTTCAATGCAGTCTTCATTCAGACATAGCAGCCAAAAAATGAGATTGCACAGCACAGTTTTTTTTAAAAAACGCCTCGATTCATTTTGAGTGTAAAACTGATCTCAATTTCCCCATCTGCATCAATCGTGGAAGCCAGAACGAAGCACGTTGAACAGGCAGCGAATGGTAAAGGCCAATGAATGTTGATGAATTGCCCTTGTGCATAGCCTTCTTGCATGTCTATCACATGCCATTGCCTCTCCTACTGTTTCATATAGGGTCCCAGCCCACCCGTAGTTTCATCCTCGTTGACAGATGGAGGAAGTTACAGATGATCATGAAGAGAGAGCTTCAAGCAGCTCTCGACTTAGGTGGCCTAGTTTTCTACTGTTCTCTTCTGCTGCTACTGCTAACTGGCTGACCGCAATGTGGGAATAATCAGAATGACAGTGCAAAGAGCAATAATGCTGACATCCTGACAGAGGACAACAGATTTATATTCCTTGGAGCCACTAAGTCATTCATAGGCTGGGCCATTAGTTGCCCCAGTATGCTGCTTGAAGGGAGATCGGTGGAGGGTTTTCACTCAAGGTGGAGGGATCTCAAACTTCTGGGAACTTTGGAGTCCGCAACCACGATGGCAGCATTTTGAGCTCCAATCTTTCAGGTAGCGTTCTCATATTGCGTATTCAAATGGAAAGCATGTGACTCAGCCAATAGGAAAATACTGCTGATGCCAGGAACCTGAAAAAAATTGAAAAATGCTGGAGACCCTCAGCTGGTCAGGCAGCATCTATGGAGATAGAAGGAGAATGTTTTTGGCCAATAGCCCTTCAACACTTTCAGTACTTTATGTTATTTCAGCCTCTGGGTCATTGAATATGGACATTGATCTCCAGACTCCATACAAACCCCATGTAAGGTCAGAGCTGGACTCTGGTATGCTCCCTGACCTCTCTGGTAGGCTGGACAATACCCCATGTGTCAACTTTCACCTGTAGGCTGCTCTTTTATAGCTTTCACCTAACTTGTCCATGTTAGTGACTTTGCCATACTGAGATCTGGCACAAGACTACTAACATTCTCCTCCCTGACCTTATTCAGTTCACATGCCTGGTGACTGCACCTTCATAACCCCACACAGATCTTGTGTCCCAGGACCTGAGCTGGTGGATGATGAAGTGACAGATGGTGCATCCTCTTCTTCCTCCTTTGACTTGGTGCCTTCTCTGTGAGGCCCTGTTCAGATGATATTTTATGTCTGAACTGTGAAAGGGACAAAGCTGGGGTCACAATGAGCAGAGGGACAGGTAGACAAGTTCCATTTGAACATTAGATGCAATGAGGCAGAAGAGGCTGGGGAATTACTTGGGAGGTGAAAAGAGAGTTGAATGTGATCATGCCATTGGCTCTGTAAAGAGCAAGCCTGTGATTGTCAGCACTGTTCCTGCTAAACAACTAAGACAGGACCTGGCAGAACTCTCTTCCCTTGTATTGCTGCTGTTTTGGATAGTGAGCACCTTTCCCCTGCAAGAGAGGAATGTATTGTTTGTGTGGCAATGTAAATAAAGTAAAGGCGTCCGTTAGTCTCGGGAGACGATGGATCTGCGCCTGGAAAGTCTTCACTCTCCAGGGTGCAGGCCTGAGCAAGGTTGTATGGAAGACCAGCAGTTGCCCATGCTGCAAGTCTCCCCTCTCCACAACACCAATGTTGTCCAAGGGAAGGGCATTAGGACCCATACAGCTTGGCACCAGTGTCATCGCAGAGCAATGTGTGATTAAGTGCCTTGCTCAAGACACAACACGTTCCCTCGGTTGGGGCTCGAACTCATGACCTTCAGGTCGCTAGTCCAATGCTTTAACCACTTGGCCACATGCCCACCACGTGGCAATGTGTATGCATGGTTTATCTGCCGTGGGGAATAGCTGGAAGTGTGCATCGGGTGTGAGATATATGCTTAAGTACTACAGTGGCAAATTTGTATGAGTGTACAAGAGACTGCAGGTGCTGGAATCTGGAGGAACAAACAATCTGCCAAAGGAACTTAGCAGGTCGAGCAGCATCTGTGGGAGGAAAGGAACAAGCCTTCATGAAAGGTTTCGACTCAGAACATCAACAGTTTCTTTCCTCCCACAGATGCTGCTGGACCCCATTGAGTTCCTGCAACAGACTGTTTGTATGTGTGCAGTTTGTGAATGGTATTTGTTGCTGTTTCAACTTGCCTTAACTGTACATAGGAGGTAATTTAACTTTTTCCCATCTTTGGAATCTGGACCTCTCACTACTTCTGGCCAATCCCTTTTCATCTCGCAGATGGCCATGTTGGTGTAGTACGTGCCTGTGGGTCTCCATTTCTCTGTGCAGGGTCTTGGGGCCTGTATTGGTGATGCATGTGCTGGCTTCTGCGCTGCCTTCGCTGCAGAAAGTGTTCAACAAGCTGTCCAATGCCTTTGAACAGCAGTTGGATCCAGTGCTCACTTCCCCTAAAGGATGTACAGGCATGACATGAACTAGGTCAGGTTAATTCCTTCAGGTGAAGTTACTCACATTTAATTTACATCTCCAGTGCAGACACCTCACTTGAAAATGAATCACCCAAGGCAGTCGGATCCAAGACCCGGTCTGTTTTTCAATTTGTGGCCTGAGGTTAAGGCAGTCTTTTGCAATATTCACGTGCTGTCCTCCATTTGAACCTGGAGGAAGCCCAGAAAAGGCAGAACATGAAGGAGAATGTGTGATGGAGCTCTGAAGTTCAGCTGGAAAGATTGCTTTGCTACATCTCTCCCCAACCTAGTTGTGTATGCTGAACATGGTCCACTCTTGAAGGCACCACATAGAGCATAGAATCCACTCACCTTCACACAGCAATGTTCTGTCAGCATGAGTCATTGAGAAGACTGTATTAACTTTCTAGGATTCTGAACTATTGGGATGTGGGAGTGTGACAAGCAAAGGAAAAATGTGATATTAGAGAATCCTGGACCTACTCAACAGGTGAGGTAGCAGTTCTGGGCTGAGAACGAGATCCAGAATGGCCACCTCAATAACAAAATGCTGGAGGAACACAGCAGGTCAAGCAGCATCTATGGAGGGGAATGAACAGTTGATGTTTCAGGCTTGATATCACCTCCCGTCTTCTCACTTCATCCCCCTTCCCCCACACACCTACCTTCCCCCTCACCTGGCTTCACCAATCACTTGCCAGCTCGTACGCCTTCTCCTCCCCCCACCATCTTATTCTAGCTTCTTCCCCCTTCCATTTCAGTCCTGATGAAGGGTCTTGGCCCAAATCGTTGACTGTTTATTCCCTTCCATAAATGCAGCCTGACCTGCTGAGTTCTTCCAGTATTTTGTATGTGGCCCTGGATTTCCAGCATCTGAAGAATCTCTTGTGCTTAGAATGGCCAACTGAGATGTTAACTGTCTTTACCCCACAGACAATACCTGATCTTCTCTATTTCGAGCATTTTCTGTTTTATTTCAGAATTATAGAGTCCTCAGTGATTACTCCCACTTGAGAAGCATGGGCCCCAAATGAGTGAATGTGCGACCTTTTGAGTGCTTCCAAGTTCTTTTTGATTCTAAGATTTCCAGCATCTGCTGATTTGTGCTCCATTCTGTTGTTCCTGATACTTTTTCCATGGACATTGCCTGACCTGTGAGTTCTTCCAGCAATTTTATTTATTTTTTTCACGATCCTACCGGTTGGGAGTAACTAGTACCAGGACCAGTTGCAACATAGTCCATGGTTTTTGTGTAACTAAACATCTGCAGCTGGTGAACAAGGCTCCAGCCATGAATCCGGGCATGTGGATGACGTGGGATAGTTCATGTCCAAATTCTCCCTATCCTATGGGGAAATCCAAGTCAATTCTAATTCCATGTCACCTTTCAAGTTGCAAGGAGCCCATTTGTCATGGTTTTCTCCTGGTAGTTATACTGCTTCTCAGCTGTTCTTTATGGCGAATCCAACTCCATGGATTCTGGATTCATCTGCTGATTTCCCCTTCCCGAAAAAGGTGTATCCACTCTTTTCCTCCTTCAACTGTCCTTTCTTGGCCAATCACATTTCAGAGAGTGTGGCAAGATCAACTTGGAATCTTCTCAGCTCTCTTGACATGATGGCAGTATGTCTTTCAAGACGATCGCTGGTTTCGCTGTCCATAAGAGTCTGCACATTCCAGGCCCCAAAATTCATATGCTTTTATTTCAGACCACAGTTTGTTGACCGCACTGGACACAGTAATCCAGTCAGGAGTGAGGAGACAGGCTATTTTAGGGCACCTTTTCTAGCCCCTTCCCCGTGTGGGGTGAGCTGAACAGGGCTGCTCAGTCACAGGTGCAGCTGCTGAAAAGCTCTATCTGCCTCAGCCCAAAAGCATGATGTCTTTCTCCAACACCCACTGTCTGTGTGCCAGGTTGTGGCTGGGAGCTCCCAGGCTTCACTGTTCTGCTCCTGTCACAACTTCCTGATCACCACAGTGCGCTGTCCAAGTTGTTCCAGGTTACCAAACCAGGAGAAATGCCTGTGCGTGAGGTCTTTTAACGCGGGGAGACTGATGCACGCGCAGCCACCACACGGTCCTTGACAGAGAAAGGGCAAGAATTCAATGGCGTGGGGACCAAGACGACAGGGGACCCTTTTCTGTTCAGGCCTTCCTCTACCTTTGCAGGTGTTGTGGTGGTCCTCATAGTTCCAAGACTTCGAAGATTCTAATTTACCACCATCTTCTGCCTTCTCCGCCATTGAGATCTTGGTTGGACCGCGCTTCGTCTGGATCCTCCCCCTTGACCTTACCAGGAGCTAAGCTCCAGATGGCATTGCTCTCAGATTCTCAAGTTCACATAAGCCTCTCCACCACAACAAGGTGGAGGTACCCTAGAGAGGCCACCAGTAACAGTGATATCATCCAGGTAGCACTGAGTGCCTGGGCAGCCTTGTAGCACCTGGTCCATAGCATTCTGCCAGAGTGAAGGCGGAGATGCTACTCCAAAAATAAGTCCATTATAGCAATAAAGCTCTTTGTGAGTGCTTATGGTGAGAAACACTTTGGATTCTTCTTCCATCTCCATCTGTAGGTAGGCTTGAGCTAAGTCCACTTTGCTGAAGTGTTTCCTTCCAGAAAGATCTTCAAAGATATCCTGGGCAGAGGATATTGGTCTACTTTCAGTACAGGGTTGATGGTGACCTTAAAATCACCACAGATCACCACAGACCCATCCTTCTTGGCTACTGGGACCACTGGCATTGCCCATGGGCTCCACTCAACCTTGGAAAAAATTCCTTCAGCCTCCATGTGATCCAGTTCACTGGCTACTTTATCATGGATGGTAAAAGGAACTGGACAGGCTTTGTAAAACTTCGATGTGGCATTTTCATTTAACACTATGCTTGATATGTTTGAATTTTCCAGTGTCATCCTTGAACACTGCTCTGGTATCATCCAGTTCCTTTCCTAATTTGCTTTCCATGTGATGCTACTACAGGAGATGTGGCATGAAAAATGGTGGATGGATCTCCAATCAAGTTGTAGTTTTCTCAGCCAATCATGGTCCCATAATGCCGGCCCTCTTGATTTTACCACATACATGTCCAATGCAAATTATTGGTTGTTGGAGTTCACTGTTATAAATGCTATTCCCACAGGACTTCTCTCTTCTCCAGTATAAGTTATCAGCCAGATATCAGCAGGCTTCAGTTCAGTATTTTTGAAATGCCATTCAAATACATTTTGCGTAATGATTGAAACAGCTGAGCCGGTGTCCAATTCTATTTTAATTAAATTGCCATTCAGTTCTGGTTTAAGACATATTTCTTGTCTATTGTTAGTTTTTACATTTTAAATCTCAAGGCTACTCAGTCCTGTGTCACTCTCATCATTATCAGATTAGTCATTTTAAAACTGCAACTCAACTTTTTATGTTTAAATCTTGCCTGTGTAGTCCATTTATTTTTTGTCTGCCCAACATACTTCTGTATGAATCCTACGTTGTTGCATGTTCTGCAAGTTTCGCCTTTAACCCTGCATTGGTCTAGTGTATGTGAGCTTCAATTTGTTCAGCTAGGCTGGTTTCTGTTTAGACATTGCAATTTTGTTCATGTTACTTTCATTCTTGACTGTGATTCAGTTGTGTCTCTGGCTGCTGTTTCCATGAATACAGTGATGTTTGACTGCTCTTTTAAATGTGCATTGTGCTTCGGTTTGGAGCTGTTTTTGAATGCTTTCTTCTAAGATTCCACAAACTATAGGAATTGCCAGTGCATCATTCAACCCACCACTGAACTGACGATTCTCAGACATTTTCTTCAATTCAACATGTAAGCTGAGATGGACTCCCCTTCCTTTTGATTTGACCTATGCAATCAACAATGACTTTGGTTCTAAATGCTCCTGCATTATGTTCATAATATCAGCAAAGCTCTTTTCAGCTGGTTTGGTTGGAGCAGTTAAACTTCTAAGCCAAATTTATGTTTTCCCACCTATTGCACTCAGCAAAACTGGTACTTGCTTTTCATTGGCTATTTCATTTGCTTTAATATACAGCTCAATTTGTTCAGTATACACCATCCAGTTTTTTGTTGTGCAATTGAAGGTGTCTATCTTTCTGATGTAGCCAGATATTTCGCTTTTTAAAAAATTATTATTCTCACATGGTACTCACTGTTTATGAATCCATGAATTCTGTTCATTTTGTGCTTTTTTAAAAAAACTTGATTGTCTCTCTCCCCTTTCAAAGAAACATGTGCTGTGTATTTTTTTTAAATTTGAACGTCTCACTGCACTTCAACAGGTAGGTAGTCATCTCGGGTTCGTTTTAAAACTTCCTCATCACCACTGTTATGTTTTGTAACTCCAAGAATCAATTGAAAGATAAACATAGGAGCCTGGGATGACACGTGTACTTAGTTTTTTAGTGAGGTGCATATGTATAACCCGTAAAGCATCCACCACTTGCGCTGGCAACTCGTTCCACACTCTCACCATCCTCTGAGTGAAGAAGCTCCCCCTCATGTTCCCCTTAAACATTTCACCTTTCACCCTTAACCCATGACCTCTGGTTTAGTCTCACCCAACCTCAGTGGAAAAACCCTGCTTACATTTACCCTATCTACATCACTCACAATTTTCTATACCTCTATCAAATCTCCCCTCAATCTTCTACGTTCCAAGGAATAAAGTCTTAACCTTTTCAATCTTTCCTATTGACTCAGGTCCTCAACTCCCAGGAACATCCTTGTAATTTTTCTCTGCACTCTTTCAATCTTATTTAAATCTTTCTTGTAGTTAGGTGACTAAAGTTGCACACAATAGTACAAGTTAAGCCTCACTGTCTTATACAACTTCAACATAACATCCCATCTCCTGTACTCAATACATTGATTTATGAAGGCCAATATGCCAAAAGCTTTCTTTATGACCTTATCTACCTGTGACACCAATTTCAAGGAATTATGGCTCTGTATTCCCAGATGCCTTTGTTCTATCGCATTCTTCAGTGCCCTACCATTCACTGTGTAAGACCCACTCTGGTTTGTAAATCTTTTTAGGACACTCCATTTAAATCAATAAATTCAGTAGCTCAACTAAAAAAAACACACTTAACTGAAGCCTTATGCAAAGTATGAGGATGTTTTGCTTTGAGAATATTCATGTTCTAAAAGTGCAGCAGTCATTTCTCTGCTGGTGCAATTTGTTGAGATTTTGCTGAACATGTAGGTTTGGTGTATATGCCTGGTCAATATGAAGAGCTGTCAGTTTAGATAGTACAATGGCAAAGACCCAGAATCTGTTAATGGCAGGAGCAGCCTGGCATACGTACAAACCTGGTGTCATTGACAGGTCTGCCAATTGTGGCTCCAGCGTTATTGTTGATGGGAGACTGAGTTCGAGACAGGATGCTGTGATTTTTCTTGCTTTATTTCAGCGGCCATTATCTCAGTTTTATTATTAGGATTCAGGTATTTGCTGATATTGATAATGAGTACTCATGCATTGCATAAGCTTTCATACATCATAGAAAGAGGTCCTTCGGCCCACCAAGCCTGTCAGTCAGTCAGTCAGTGGGTGCCATCCCGAATCCGTGGTTGGCAGCTACGCACCTCCATCTTCTTCGATCTTGCGCTCTTTTTCTGGCCTCAGCATAACCCAACCCAGTCCATTGCCTCACATTATCGTACTAAGTGGTTCGCTGCCTTCCTCTTTCCCTCTTTCCTTCTATCATTCCTTCCAATAACAATTTCTGCAGTCCACCACCTCTTAACAAGTGCCCGGCATACTCCAGCTTCCTTTTCCGCACATTCTTCAGCAACTCCTTTTCTCTCCTCACTCTCTTCAACACTTCCATATCACTGACCTTCATTACCCATCTAATTTTCTGCTTTCTCCTTAAACACCACATGTCAAATGCCTCCAGTCGTCGTTGCACTTCCTTGCATAAGGTCCACGATTCGACTCCATACAACAGACTTCTCCAGGCGTAGCATTTCCAAATTCTACAACGCAACCCAAAGTCCAACCTTTTGCCTCACAGCACGTCACTCAGGCTCCAGAACGTTGATCTTGCAATCTCAATTCTTCGTCTAATTTCTGTATCACATTTCCCATCCTCTGTGACCATCTGTCCCAAGTACACAAACTTCTTGATTTGCTCTATGCCTACGCCGTTAATTTTGATACTGATTTTGGGGACTTCTTTCTTCCGTGATACTACCATCATCTCGTCTTTGTAGCATTTATTTTCATTCCAGATCGTTCACCTTCAGCATTTATCTCATCTACTATTGAGTAACTCGTCCTCAGTCTCGGCTAACAACACTGAATCATCTGCATACCTCAAGTTGTTCACCGTCACTCCACCAATTTGCACACCAGCTTCATCGTTCAACAGCCTGAAGATCACCAAGCCTGTGCTGACCATAAAAGCAGCCATTTTCATTAATTCCAGATTGCAATCAATTCTTCCCAAATTCTACTACAAACCCAGGCATTAGGGACAACTTACAATGGTCAACTAACCTCCCATCCAGGGAGGAAGCTAGAACACCCAAGGAAAACCCATACAGTCACTGGGAGATTGTGCAAACTCCACACAGACAGTACCTGAGGTCAGGATTGACCATTTGTCAGAGCCGTGTCCTTGCCTCTGTGCCAAACGATTCAACTGCTCTTTGTTCTGATGAAGGATCTTTAACCTGAAGTGTTGACTTGCTTTCTCTTCCCACAAGTGTGGCCTGACCATCATTTTCTGTTTTTGGTTTAGCCTTTCAGCATCACCACAGGCCTTGCTCACTCTCTTGAAGTTGCTTTTTGAGGAATATTCAAAGGCATTCTTCCTATGTCTGGAAGGAGAATTTAAATTACAGTTCTGCTGGCGTGTTGAGACAAAGCCACAAGGAAGGAGCAGGTCTGACCATAAAATCAGATTGGGTATTCCAATTGGACATATGCTCACAGGACTAAGGTGTCCTTAGCTCAGTTTGAATCATGAAGGCCACAGGATTGCCGGTGGGGAGAGTAAATATGATACTATCCTGAAAGATTCAATCTACATGGTTCAATTTGTATGACCAGAGGTTCAAAGACTGATAGCTAATGGTTAGGCCCAGATTTTAATAACCCTGTGGTGCATTTGGCTCCCTGCATGTTTTTGCTTGGGATTTCAGATGGAAAGAAAATCACATTTGACAAGAGCTGCGCTCCTCAAAAGAATCATGGGAAAATGGGAGTGTTGGAGCAGATTGGCACACAGACAAATTAGAGAGAAAAGAACAAGCAATTGAGGAAAAAGCAAAAAAGTACAGGTGCTGAAAACCTGAGATAACAACATAAAGCTGGAAATGCTCACTAAGTCAGGTTTTATCAGCAGAGCTAGAAACAAAGTCAATGTTTCAAGTCATTGATCTTTCATCAGAACTTGGAGGTTAGAAATGCTACATATCCCATAGTCATGGGTGGATCTAGAATGTAAGCAGTGGAATTTCAACTGCAATCCACGTGAACCCCTAACCGTGGTTGGGATCTGGAGCAGCAGCTGGATGAGCATCGGCTTGTACGGGACAGTGAAGAGATAATCGATCAGAGTTACAGGGAATTAGTCACCCCGAAGTTATCGGAGGCGAGTAGCTGGGTGACTGTCAGGAGAAATGGAAATCAGAATAGGCAGTTAGCGCAGAATACCCCTGTGGCCATTCCCCTCAATAATAAGTATACCATTTTGGATACTGTTGTGGGGGATAATCTCCCAGGGGAATGCCATGGAGACCAGGTTTACTGGCACTGAGCATGGGTCCGTGGTGCAGAAGGGAAAGAGGGAGAAGGGGGCAACAGTAGTAACAGGGGACTCAGTAGTGAGGGGAACAGGCAGGAGATTACCGAATGGTATGTTCCCTCCCAGGTGCCAGGACCGGAGGCGTCTCAGATCGCATTCACAACACTTTAGCGGGGGGAGAGAGAACAGCTAGATGTCTTGGTAATAGGAAGGAAAAGCAAAGAGGTCCTGAAAATAGAATTTAGAGAGCTATATAGAAAGCTGAGAAGCAGGACCTCTAGGTTAGTAATTTCTGGATTGCTGCCTGTGCCACGCACCAATGAAGGGAGAAACAGCGTGATTTGACAAATTAATGCGTGGCTGAGAATTTGGTGCAGGGAGTTGGGCTTTATGTTTTTTGGATCATTGGGATCTCTTCTGGGGGAAGTATGACTGGTTCAAAAGTGGCAGGTTGCACCCGAACACAAGGGGGACCAATATTCTCATGGGCAGGTTTGTTAGAGCTGTTGGGGAGGGTTTAAACTAATCCGGCAGGAGGTAGGAACCGGAGTGAAGGGACTCAGGATAGGAGATGGTAAAAAAAAATAAAGATAGCGTGCAGTCAGACTGTCGGGAAGAGCAGGCAGATGATAGGACAAAATTGTAGCCAGCAGTGTGAGTATCACTGCATCAGGATGCAGATTCAAAAAGGGTAGCACAGAATTCAAAGTGTTATATCTCAATGCACAGAGTATAAGAAATAAAGTAGATGATCTTGTTGCACTATTACAGATTGTCAGGTATGATGTTGTGGCCATCAGTGAATCATGGCTGAAGGATGGTTGTAGTTGGGAGCTGAATGTCCAAGGTTACACATTGTATTGGAGGGATAGGAAGGTAGGCAGAGGGGGTGGCATGGCTCTACTGGTAAAGAATGGTATCAAATCAGTAGAAAGATGTGACATAGGATTGGAAGATGTTGAATCCTTGCGAGTTGAGTTAAGGAACTGCAAGGGTAAAAGGACCCTGATAACTGTTATATACAGGCCTCCCAACAGTAGCTGGGATGTGGACTACAGATTACAGTGAGAAATGGAAAAGGCATGTCAAAAGGACAAAGGTTATGATAGTCATGGAGATTTCAACTTGCAGGTTGGTTGGGAAAATCAGGTTGGTAATGGATCTCAAGAGAGTGAGTTTGTTCAATGCCTACAAGATGGCTTTTCAGAGCAGTTCTGTCATTCAGCTGACTTGTGGATCAGCTATACTGGGTTGGGTGTTATGTAATGAACCAGAAGCGATCAGGGAGCTTAAGGTAAAAGAACCCTTAGGAGTCAGTGATCACAATATGATTGAGTTCAACCTGAAATTTGATATGAAGAAAGTAAAGTCTGATGTAGCAATATTTCAGTGGAGTAAGGGAAATCACAGTGGTATGAGAGCAGCGCTGGCTAAAGTAACTTGGAAGGAGCTGCTGGCAAGGATGACAGCAGAGCAGCAATAGCATGAGTTTCTGGGAAAATGAGGAAGGTGTGGGATAGGTGTATTCCAAGAATGAAGAAATACTCAAATGGCAAAATAGTACAACTGTGGCTGACAAGGGAAGTCAAAGCTAATGTAAAAACAAACGAAAGGGCATACAACAACACAAAAATTAGTGGGAAGGTAGAGGATTGGGAAGCTTTTAAAATCCTACAGAGAGCAACTAAAAGAATCATTATGAAGGGAAAAGATGAAATATGAAAGCAAGCTAGCAAACAATATCAAAATGGATAGTAAAAGCTTTTTCAAGTATGAAAAAATAAAAAGAGAGATGAGATGGATATAGGACCGCTAGAAAATGAGGCCAGAGAAATAATAATGGGGCCAAGTAGATGGCAGATGAACTAAATGCGTATTTTGCATCAGTCTTCACCGTGGAAGACACTAGCAGTGTGCCTTCACACCCTTCACAGTTGAAGGGTGTGAAAGAAGAGAAGTGAATGCAATTACTATTACAAGGGAGAAGGTGCTCAAAAAGCTGAAAGATCTAGGGTACATAAGTCACCTGGACTGGATGAACTGCACCCCAGGGTTCTGAAAGAGGTAGTGGTAGAGATTGTGGAGGTGTTAGAAATGATCTTTCAAAAATCACTGGACCCTGGCATGGTGCCAGAGGACTGGAAAATTGCAAATGTCACTCCACTCTTTAAGAAAGGAGGAAGACAGCAGAAAGGAAATTATAGACCAGTTAGCCTGACCTCTGTGGTTGGGAAGATGTCAGAGTCAATTGTTAAGGATGAGGTTACGGAGTACTTGGTGACACAGGACAAGGTAGTACAAAGTCAACATCATTTCCTTAAGGGACAATCTTGCTGGATAAACCTACTGGAATTCTTTGAGGAGATTACAAGTAGGATAGATAAAGGGGACACAGTTGATGTTGTATATTTGGACTTTCAGAAGACCCTTGACAAGGTGCCACACATGAAGCTGCTTACCAAGTTAAGAGCCCATGGTATTACAAGAAAGTTACTGGAATGGTTAGAGCATTGGCTGATTGGCAGGGAGTGGGAATAAAAGGATCCTTCTCAGGTTGGCTGCCAGTGACTAGTGGTTTACTGCAGGGGTCAGTGGTGGGACTATTTCTTTTTATACTGTATATCAGTGATTTAGATGATGGAATAGATGGCTTTGTTGCAAAGTTTTCAGATTATGTGAAGATTGGTGGAGGGGCAGATAGTGTTGAGGAAACAGGTAGGCTGCAGAAGGACTGAGACAGATCAGGAGAATGGGCAAGAATGTGGCAAATGAAATACAATGTTGGAAAATGCATGGTCATGCACCTTGGTAGTAGAAATAAATGTGCAGACTATTTTCTAAATGGGGAGGAAATCCAAAAATCTGTGATGCAAGGGGACTTGGAAATCCTTCTGCTAACAGCCTAAAGGTTAACTTGCAGGTAGAATCAGTGGTGAGGACAGCAAATGCAATGTTAGCATTAATTTCAAGAGGTCTAGAATATAAGAGCAGGAATGTGATGCTAAGGCTTTATAAGGCACTGGTGAGGCCTCACCTCGAGTATTGTGAGCAGCTTTGGGCTCCTCATCTCAGAAAAGAAGTGCTGGCATTGGAGAGGGTCCAGAGGAGGTTCACAAGGGTGATTCCGGGAATGAAAGGGTTATCATACGAGGAGCACTTGATAGCTCTGGGTCTGTACTCGCTGGAATTCAGAAGGATGAGGAGGGATCTCATTGAAACATTTCAAATGTTAAAAGGCCTATACAGAGTCAATGTGGAAAGGCTGTTTTCCATGACGGGGGAGTCTAGGACAAGAGGGCACAGCCTCAGAATAGAGAGGCTTCCATTTAAAACAGAAATGCGGAGAAATTTCTTTAGCCAGAGGGTGGTGAGTTTGTGGAATTTGTTACCACATGCAGCTGTGAAGGCCAAATTGTGAGGGAGAATTTAAGACAGAGCTTGATAGGTTCTTGATTGGACACACATCAAAGGTTACAGGGAGAAGGCCAGGTAGTGGGGTTGAGGAGTGGAAAAAAGGATTAGCCATGATTGAATGGTGGAGCAGATGTGATGGGCCAAATGACTAATTCTGCTCCTGTGTCTTGGTCTTATGAAAATAAGAGGGAACTGTAGACATTTGCTAAGGACACCTTTCTGATATCTAATATTGCCCAGTTCTAAAGAAAGGCCATTACTCAAAACGTTAATTGTTTTTCTGTCCGCAGATGCTACCTGACCTGCTGAGTATTTCCTGCATTTTCCATTTTTATTTCAGAAAATAGTTCATGGATTCAATTGTTCCATTTAATATCAGGGAATGTATGTAGTATACAACCTGAAATTCCTACTCTTTGCAGACATCCACAACACAGAAGAAAATCCCCAAAGAATGAATGACAGAAAATTGCAGTTAAACTCAAGGATGTCACTGTCTAGCACCACCTAGAGGAATGGAGGATGATGAAAGCACTTTTGTTGAACATGTATAATGGGTGGAAAGCAGATAATAATATTCGGTGTTTTTGTCCTTCACTGTGAATGACTGACCATTGGAGGCCTCATAGCATTAAGGAGCCCAGGTATTGATGGCCCACCTGCTTCTTGCTCTCCAGTCAAACATACATGACCATTTGTTCCTTTTTCTTACTGGAAATACAGTCCTTCAGAAGTACACAACAAGAGTAAATGCAGGATAAATACTCAAAAGCTTTGCTTGGACTATGTGAGTTTTTCACTGAAGCCTAATCCTAGGGGCTGCGTGCATTATAACACCCCCTCGGATTAGGCTTCAATGAAAATCTGTGTAATCTCTCTAAACAATATGCCCAATCTCACATCACATTTCAAAACATTTCTATTTTTCACTTTTATTTTGGAAAGAGAGTTGTGTCAGTGCTGCTGTGTGTGCAATTTTTTCCCACTAATATCTAAGTTATTCTGGATGCAGAATATTGTTGGAGGAATGAATAAGGGAAAGAGAAAAGAAGGCAAAATAAAACATCTGTCTGCAATGAAACACATAAAAACAGAGGGATAGAAATTTGTGTTGAAGAGACTGCAAAACAGGAACTATCTGACTAGCACCTCATATGGGTTCTGGCACTGCCTATTTTGTATTGCTTTTAGAGGAAAAGTACTAGCTGAAAGCTCCAGCCACCAATCCCTCCCCCCAGTCCCCTCTGGCTATTCTTGATCTAAGTGATATGTAGTAAGTGATACTTAGGTAAAAGATCGCCTTGATCTTACTGAATGGCAGATATGCATAAGGGGCTGAATAGTCCACTCCTGCTTCAGTTTCTTATGTTCTTTTCTTCATATTGGCTCAGACACCCTGAGCCAATAGGCTGGTCCTGGACTTATTTCCTGGCATAATTTACGTATTACTATTTAATTATTTATCGTTTTATTACTATTTATTATTTATGGTGCAACTGTAACGAAAACCAATTTCCCTCGGGATCAATAAAGTATGACTATGACTATGACTATAAAGACCTGTTCACAAAACAGTTGTTCAGATATTTAATGCTCCTTCAATCACCAGACAGGCTCCTAACCCACACTAACTAGTGCTGAAAGTATTTTTGGAGACTTTCCACTCCCAACTTCTTCACCTCGTCAACCAGCATCTTCCCCCCAATCAGCCCATTGCCGTTACTTTTATAAATAATAAAAGGTAATGAAGCTTCTCAAAGTCCAACCCATCGTGAGAAGTGGAAATGGGTGAGGCTGACCAAAAGGGCTCTGGTGAAGCTGTACAGGCCAATCCCATGTACAGTGGATCCAATGGATTACAGAAACATTGGTGAACTCCAACCATACCATCAACTTTGGACGATGAAGGTGGGAGGTCATCAATGGCCTATGGGAGCTAAGGGCACAAGAAGAAGAAGAAAAGATGAAGAAAAACTGAGGCATTTTTCATATTTTTATGAATTTTGCCCAGAAAATTAACCTTTAATTTCTGGAGATTCCAGGACAACCCTGGAGAATTTGCAACACCACCTGCGCATCCTGTAGCCAATCCTTTAGCAAAGATATTTTGATGCATCAAAAGCTGTCAAGTAATACAAAATATAAAATATTAAGTCATTTAATATTCTCCACATAAAATAACACTCCAAGCAATTAACTTGCATGCTCTGAAATGGTACAGTATATAACTTAGTTTGATGTCCAAATCAAAACATGAAATATCAGTTGCAGAAATTTCCCAGCATGGGCCGTGCACCAGTCTCCCTGCCTGAAGGCTCCTGAAATAAACAGGGAATCCATCCAGCTTATGAGAAATTTGATCACAGCAAGAAAGCTTTTAGCCTGTGTCAGTGGCTCTTCAACTTCCAGAAAGTAGATAGCTTTTAAGAGAGAATTCATTACAGCATAAATGGATTCATACTAAATGATTAACTCCTTCGGTAATGCTCGCTACTTACTCCCTCTCTCATTTGAATTCTGCTGGATGGTAAGGCAAGTCATTTGCATTACCATAGGATTTTTCTAAAAACTTGTGTAAGGAGTAATTCTGCATACATGTGTAATTATTTAGTCACTGATCAGAAACACTTAACACATATTTGAGATGATGCTGTCATTTAGATTCCTTTAAATATCTTTCGACACTGATGGTTTGTTTTTGCAATGCTTACTTACTGTACATTTCCTTAGCTGATATTGTATTGCCCATTACCCTGCTGGCGTATGGGGCAGTAATGAAGGTTCTGCATCTCTGGTGGTGTTCAGGGCTTCCTTCATCATGTCAGTAGCTTCCTCTTGGTTTTCACTACTGTCAGTCACTCAGAAACACTATCATACTCAGATTTAAAAGGTTTCTTCATTGCTGTTTCCATAACATTTTTCTTTTGACCAGTCAGGGTTGTTAGCCCTGAGCTGAACCTCCGAACCTGGAGGACCAGTGAACCACTCTTTGTCTGGCCTCTATCCTTTGACCTGTTTGGCATGGGTGACCCTACCAAGAGCCAAAGCACAAGGTCCTGACTCCAGTCAGCATAGCTCTCCAGGTCATTGAGGCACACAAGCCTCCAAACCCTAGGACAAGGTTGTGGTCCTCTTGGAGGCTTAGGTGATATATTTCCTTGGAAATCAGTTGATATTTCTGGTCAACTATCCTTTCTCAGAAATGTTCTTTCCACAGATGCTGCGTAACTGGCTGAGTTCTTCCAGCATTTGTGTATTGTTTCATCCTTAAGCCTCTATAGCCTTATTTTTGAAATGTGTCCGTGTTCCTTGTACAGGTAGGCTGTGAACAAGCCCCCCTTTCCATCTACTTGAGATCAGGATCATCGGATGTTCAGATTTAGGATCTTCCTCATTGGCAGTAAGCTGACAGAGGTTTTCACTATCCCTCTTTTGTGCAATTTATTTATTTGTTTGTTTATTTATTTATTAATGATTGTAACTTATAGTAATTTGTTATGCCTGCACTGTACTGCTACTGTTGTTGCGTGAATGAAGTCACCGGAGAAAAGTACTGGTAGATATGAAGCAGCCTCTTTATTCGACAAAACAAGATACAGCAGGCATCATATGGAGACCCTTTCTGGAAAAGGTCTGCTTGTCCCAGCCCTACACAACATTTTATGTGCCAAAGATCAAAGACACTTCCATATTTACAATGCTTTCTTTGAATTAAACACCACAATTCCATATTTACAATGCTTCCTTTGAACCCACCACTTCCACACCTCTCTCCTTCACACCCATACTACAGATGCCTAAATACACACAAATAATGAATTTAAATTAGTGTTGTCTGGTCTTCCACTTAACTGTGGTGTCTTCCAATTATCTTGGTTCAAGGTTCTTAGGAACCCATTGTTCAGAGTTGCATTTTAGATTTAATTTTCAATGCATATTCAGATCTGAAGGTTGGTCACAGAAGTCAATATTCAGTTTATGTCTTAACCCTAACACTGCCACAAAACAACAAAACTTACAACTGATGTTAGTGACAATAAACCCGATTCTGATTGTGAAATGGCAGCAGGCTGGAGCACCTCAGGGAGAGTCACGAGCCCGCCGCCCCCCCCCCCAGTCTCTCGTCTCTCTCCACCCATAACTTAATTGGCATACAGGCAGAATGAAACAGCTTGAAAATAGTCACGCAATCATGAGGGTATACTGCTTTTCCCCTTGTGGGTTCTTGGAGAACGAACATGCTGAGAATGGAAAGCTCATCTAGATATATTTGAGTTTCTTCTCGGATGTGCACGATGATACTCACACAACCAAATACATCCCAGAGTAACATGATCCTTATTTACATGGAGACATTCCACATTAATTTGTCTCTCCTAGTTGAAACTAAAAGCAGATTAAATGAATGGCACCTCATATTCTATCTTGGTAGTCTCCAACCTGACGTCATCAGCATCGGTATCTCAAACTTCTGGTAACCATTCCCCTCTGTCCCCTAACCCTTGGTTTTCCTTTATCCCTCTGGTGCCATTACCTCTTCTCTTTCCCCTCCTCTGCTCGTCACCCACACCTTTCTCCCTCTGGGCCTCACCTCCTTTCAGTCTACTGCTCTTTCCCATCAGATTCCACCTTCTTCAGTCCTTCGCCTCTTCCACCTATCACCTTCTCACATCAGTCCCAGTTCCCTTCTCCACCACCTTCCTACTTTCCCCCCCTCCCCTAGATCCACCCATCACCCACCAGAAGTACTCCTTCCCCATTTCCCACCTTCTTATTCTGGCTTCTGCCCTCTTTCTTTCCAGCCCTGATGAAGGGTCTCAGCCTGAAACGTCAGCTCTTCATTTCACTCCTTAGATGCTGCTTGACCCACTGAATTTCTCCAGCAGTTTTTGCATCTTGCCCTTATTTAAACATATATTTCTCAGATTTTCTAACAACATGGCAGGAGGCCATTTAGTCCATTAATTCTATGCCAGCTCTCAGAGCAATCCCATCATTCCCATTACCCCCACTTATTTCTCTGTAACCTATTCGCTCTCACATACCCTTCTTCCACTACTACCACCACTACTCCCACCCCCCTCCCTCCGATTCTCCTGCCACGTGCCTACGTAGGTCAAAATTACAGCAGTCAATTCACCATCCAACTTGCATGTCTTTGCGATGTGGGAGGAAAACTGAGCAATCACACAGAGAACATGCAACTTCATACAGACAGTGCCAAAGTTCAGAATTGAACCCGTTTTACTGGAGTTGTAAGCAGCACAAACCATTGCGTTATCATATAGCGGAAAGAATTCTGCCTGTTCTTTTACTGGTTACATAAGAATCCACTGAATTTTGAGCCTCCAATTAGTAATAAAGAGGCCTACACAGTACCTTTCTAATGTGAATAAAATGGATTAGCCTTTTTGTTATGAAGAACATTTGTAAATAACCTATCCCTCAACGTCAGCAAGATGAAGGAATTGGTTGCTGACTTCAGAAGGAGTAGCGGACCGCACGACCCAATTTACATCGGTGGTGCGCAAGTGAAACAGGTCAAAAGCTTTAAGTTCCTCGGGGTCAATATCACAAATGACCTGACTTGGTCCAACCAAGCAGAGTTCACTGCCAAGAAGGCCCACCAGTGCCTTTACTTCCTGAGAAAGCTAAAGAAATTTGGCCTGTCCCCTAAAACCCTCACTAATTTTTATAGATGCACTGTAGAAAGCATTCTTCTAGGGTGCATCACAACCTGGTATGGAAGTTGTCCTGTCCAAGACTGAAAGAAGCTGCAGAAGATCGTGAACACGGCGCAGCACATCACACAAACCAATCTTCCATTCTTGGAGTCACTTTACACCGCACGCTGTCGGAGCAGTGCTGCCAGGATAATCAAGGACACGACCCACCCAGCCAACACACCTTTTCGTCCCTCTTCCCTCCGGGAGAAGGTTCAGGAGCTTGAAGACTCGTATGGCCAGATTTGGGAACAGCTTCTTTCCAACTGTGATAAGACTGCTGAACGGATCCTGACCCGGATCTGGGCCGTACCCTCCAAATATCCGGACCTGCCTCTCGGTTTTTTTTTTTGCACTACCTTACTTTCCATTTTTCTATTTTCTACTTACGATTTATAATTTAAATTTTTAATATTTACTAATTTTTACCATTTTTAATATTTAATATTTGTAATCCAGGGAGTGGAAAGCGCAGAATCAAATATCGCTGTGGTGATTGTACGTTCTAGTATCAATTGTTTGGTGACAATAAAGAATAAAGTATAAAGTAAATAGCTTAAAATTGTCCATCTTTGTGAAGTCTACCTGCACAATAGCATTTGGCTTTGTAGTAGTGGTTGTGCTTACGTTATCTGTGGACATCCATCACGTTGACACTACCCTTTGGTGATGCATACAGGTTCACAAGTCTGCCTAATATTATTTAATTATTATAAAAGATATTCATATATATATATATAATATGTAACCCTCTCACTGTAGCCTCGTAATGAGTTAGTTAATGTGAAGGCAAGCTAACAGTAACACAACTCTACAATGCATGGGAATAATGATGAAAAGGCAATTTCCAATAAAGAAACATATCTATGGTAAATGTGATTCATAAATGTTTGAATGTTCCTTTAAGGGAAAGTGGGACTGTTACCTGCATGAATACTGATGCACCCATGCAAATTTACCATTTGCCAAGAAGCAGTAATTTAACTCACACCAGTATAAACTTAGATTAAAATTGTATTGATAAAATATTTTAAACTATACAAACAAAATAAAGAAAAGGGCCCATTACTCATATCTCAGCTTATATTGTGCATATAATTGTTGGAGCTCATTGTTGCGTAATCTATCCAGTTTGCTTCACTTTGTTTACTCATGGTAAAGAACAATTCTGCCTGAAGAGCATAGTCCAAGCGAAACATAAATAAATATGCTCACAACGTCCAAGGACAAGGTGTTGAATGGTCTCCAAGGTCATGTGATAACTAGTTAATTAAAAGTTATCTGCACATTCTCTATGAAACCAAAGTCTGTGTGAGGATTTCCCAACAGCATTATCTGTCCTTCCAAATAAGTTCATGTTTTTCTGCTACATTTGTTGTCAATTTCCATTTTCCTTCTTTTGCCTTCTTTCGCGAAAATTCCTGCACTTGCTCCAGAAAATGGCTATCCCCATCCCTCTAGAATGTTCTGGGGCATCTTATTGGGCAAAATGTTAACAAAACAAATCCTATTGGCTATTACAACAAGCCTAACTTAATCAACTGAATTGTTTTAAACAGCAAAAAATATATAATATTATATATTGTAGAAGTGTGAAGGCACACACTCAACAATTCAGGAACAGCTTCTTCCCCTCTGCCATTAGATTTCTGAATGGACAATAAACCAATGAACACTACCTCACTACTTTTTTGTTTCTATTTTTGCACTACTTATTTGATCTAACTATTTAATATATATCCACTTTTTGTAATTTACAGTTTTCTCTCTATTATTATGTATTGCATTGTACTGCTGCCACAAAGTTAACAAATTTCACAACGTATGTCAGTGATATTCAACCTGATTCTGATTACATATTTTATTTGGAAAATATTTTATTATTTGTTACTTTATTTGTGGCAATGTTAGTTCACGTGTTGTGTGTGAGTTGTATGTCCCGTGTTGTGCTCCTTGGTCTGGAGGAACGTTGTTTCGTTTGGTGGTATACACGTATACAGGTTGAATGACAATAAACTAAACTTGAACTTGAACTTAAAACCACCCTACCTCCTGTACACAGACTACCTGGCTGAATGTCCACACATATCAGGAGGCAGTAGCTGCTGACAATTACAAGAATGCACAAGACTCAAGATTATCATACACGATGTAGAGAACGAAAACAAAGCTTTTCTTCCCTGCTATACAATTGGTTACATCACTGGAATCAACCAGAGAATCCATGTGGGCAAAAAGACTGAGGAAGCATAAACACATCAGAACCAGGGGCAGGTGTAGACCAATAAACCTTTGAACCTGTTCCCTCTTTCAGTATGATTGTATCTGATCTGATCTTGGCCACAATGCCGAAAAGCACGTTGCATGGAGTTAGTAGGGAAATGTTCCTAATAGAAAGGCAGCTTCTGGCTCCAGTTAAAAGTTGCACCTGAGATGGAGATTGAGTGTGGATTTGTCAATGTTCTCAGAAATCATGGTGACTCTAATGTAGAAGTAAATCATGGTTCATCTTGTCTATTATTTACTCCAGAACCAACCATTCTGTATGGGAGTAAGTGATAAAGAAAAACTAGACTAGAAACATGATAAGTAGAAGAGAATTCAATCAACTACAGTATATGGGGAAACCAGACCAGAGCATTTCAAGATTATAGTATCTGGTTCACATAAAATGGGTTTTATGGTTACAATTCCTGGATCATAGCACAATTACATAATGGTCAGTAATAGCAAGCTCCTGATGATAGGGAACAATGGGTACATTTATGGAAATAGCTGCAATAGTTTCAGTGCAAGTGAATACCTACCTGCCATTTCTTGTGTCCTTGCGTTCCAACTGCCCTCCCATTGCACTGAGTGGTTTCACTTTCTGAGGGAGTGCAGTGGGTTATTGGAGTGTGAGGTGAGGGGGCATTGATGGTAGATCGTGTCTCACTATCAAAATGCATGCTATGCTTGACTGGATGGAAGGACAATTTCCCGGGCCTAAGCTCTAGACTCTGTGCCCTAAACCTTTTACAACTCTTTATGCCTAAGTGATCCTCTTTAAGGCCAATTTCTTTGACTATTCCCAATGTTTTTTTTCTGGTTGGGTGGTCATTTATATTTGATAATTCTCCTTTTGACTTGTACAAACCTAATCTTACCTCAGCAATGGAACTCTTGCACTACTAAGGACTGTATCTTTTTTTGCACAGTCTTTTTTTCTCTGTGCACCGCCTTGTATAATCTATGCATAATTTATACCTTGTACGTTGTCTGTACCTGAAATATCAACAGTTGATTCCCTCTCCACAGATGCTGCCTCACCAGCTGAATGTTACCAGCACTTTTTTTTTTGTTTTTACAGTCGGGACAATCTGGTTGTTTGAGAATTATTGGGTTATCTTCAAAAATATTCCTCCCAGCTGAGACTATTTGTCACTACCATGACAGTAATGTGAGAATTGGTGGTTATTAAATATCAGAATTGACTGCTGAATTCAAACAGCCCTATGTTCCTTAATTGTTACCCATTCATCATAAATTGAGGGTTTTGGACTGTCATCAGTTTGACTGAACGACAATTGAAAAATATCCTTCTAATCCAATGGCTTTCTCATTTTCTTCAGCTTTCTAGCGACAGACTGGAGCAAAAGTGAAGTCTCAGATAAAACCAGGCAGTGTTGAAAACACTCAGCAAGTCAAGCATTATTTATGAACAGAGGGCAATAGAACTAAAATTTTGGTTTCATAACCACAGATGCTGCCCGATCTGCTGAATATTTCCAGCTTTATCTTTGGGCCTACTCTGGGCTTCTCCGGGGTTCAGATCTAAGGACTCGGAATGTTGTTGCTCGCTGCTATTATTTGCATGATTTGTTGTTTTTTTCTCCCTTTCCCTTGCGCATTGGGTGTTGGTCTTTTTTAAAATTGGGTTATTTTGGGTTTCATACTTTGTGACTACCTGTAAGCATAAAAGACTGTGTACCCAAACTAAACCAACAGGTTTCTTGAGTTTGATTCTGCTGCTGTGTTTTATCTTATTTGTAATACTAAATTCAAGTAGGTTTCTTAACCTGTATAAATATCTAATTGGATGCTTGGTTATCTTTGCATCTTTCAAGATGATGTATTAAAGTGGCAGGCATCCCACTTATTCTTCAGTTAGCCTAATCAGGTTTAATTTAGACACTTGGCCCATGGTAACCTAGACATGGAAGATGATGAAGGCATACGCTCCTGTCTTTGTTGAAGAAAATCATCATCAAGCTATTTAAATGAGCTGAATATATCAGAGCACAGCCTGCTCTTTCATTTCTATGTGATTACGCAAACTACGTTGGCTATACCTCATAAGTCTTCAGACGTCTTTGGAAAAGGTGGAGGTCATTATTATTGCAAAACAAGTCCTTGAAGAGGACAATGTGTGTGTATTGTTCTGTAATTCAGATCTTCTTTGAGGAGAACTTGACAAGTAGCTCGTGAGTTATTTACAGCAGGGTTTGCAGTGATCCCTGATACTACGCTGCCTGCGGTTTGGTCATGAGAGTTCCTACAAAGAAGAACATGCTTGACAAATTTAGAAGCTTTTACTTTCAAGGCAAACTGATTAATCACACACCGGGAATCCGTGGTGAATATTCTTGTGGAAGGAAATAAATAGATTTATAATTTTTTAGGTCTGTGTTTGAGGTTAAACCTGTAATTTTGTATCTCCAGTGCTATTCATGCATTGTTTTTAATTACAAACTGCCTTCTTAGCTGTGGAGTTCAGACACTGTGATGCAGTTTCAACTATTAATTAAGGTTATAAAAAGTTGCCGTTATTTATGATGTAAAATAACAGATGCAGTTGCTAACATGGAAAAGAGGATTGTTAAATGAGGTACTGTGTGTTTCTGAGAGGCTGTTTTTCCTTTATTTTCAGTTTATCTGTCAACCATCCTACTTCAAAACCAGAGGTTGCATTCCCATTATATATCTGTTAAGTCAACCAAGTGTATTTATCTGCTGTAAAAAGTGGTTGAATGATATAGTGGTTTAGTTACTGGACAAGCAGCAAGAGTTCTGGACCATTGGTCCAGACACGAGTTTGAATTATTTAGTTAAACAAATCTGGAATTTAAAAAAACACACTACACACAGTAAAAGACTGATTATCTGGCAGTCTGGTTAATCAAGAGTCTGCCTGGGCACTGCCTCAATGCCAGTGTGGACCCTCCCTTGTTGCTATCCAGGTCAGTGTTAGCCTAAGCGTTTACTCAGCAATTCAGGAACAGCTTCTTCTCCTTTGCCATCCGATTTCTGAATGGACATTGAACCCATGAATACAACCTCACTACTTTTTAATTTCCACTTTTTGCACTACTTATTTAATATAACTATTCAATACACTTACAGTAATTCACTTTTTTCTCTTATTGTGTATTGCATTGTACTGCTGCCACGACAACAAATTTCATGATATATACCAGTGATATTAAATCTGGTTCTGATTACTCTACACTGCCCTGATGTTGCTCTGACCACTGCACTGATTTTAGATCCAGGTGTATTCTCAGTATTGGCCCAAGTGCTCTCTTTGTACTGATTCTCCATTGGCCTTGGCAGTCCTCGTTGTCGCCTCAGTATTATTCTTTGTTTTGCCTTGGAGACTGTCTTGGCACTGCCGCTCTGACAACCTGAACACTACCTCTCAAATACTGGTTATTGGAGCGTGCAGGTCTGTAAAGTGTCGGATAACCAAGGGTTTACTATAGTCGATGATGGTAACCTGTATAAAAGTACTGGATTTTCACAAAAGAGGCATTTAGTTCACTAATCCTCCATGACCTGGATCAACTCGTTGACGTTGTGTGGAGGCTTGCGTGCTTCAAGGACTCCATCAGGCGATGCCAACTCAGGGCCACCAATGTTGGAAGGGTTGTGGACGAGATGCCAGACTTCATCATGAATCAAGCCAACTTTTCAACATAACCAGAGCTTGCCCCTGTGGTGCCCCAACCCAGGACGTCCACCACCTGGTCCAAACATGCCCTCTCACTAAGATCCGAGACAGCTTTGCCGCAGTCCATCGATGCGGTCACGAGCTGGTAGAGTGGCCTGACCAAAAACAATTAGAAGTGTGAAGAGAAAAACACCTGATATACAAAACAACAAAGTTCACTAATATACTTCAGGGAAGGAAATCTACCGCCCTTACCAATCTGGCACGTCTGTGACTCCAAACTACTAATATGGCTGATTTGTAACTGCAATTCGGGATGCATGGTATATGCTGTGATTGCCTACATTCTGCGAACAAATAAAAAAAGCTTGTTATATTTGTGGTGCATTTCAGATCACTCACAAATCCTCTCAAAACACAATATTTCTGAAGTGCAAAGCAGAAAACCCAATAGTTAATTTGTCAATTAATGAACAAGAAGATCTCATAGATAGCAAAGTGAAAATAATCTACCCAATCTGCTTTTTTTAAAAGTCATGTTGGTTGAAGGGTAAACATTGGTGAGGAGATTGGGTGGCGCTCCCCTGTTCCTGTCCACCATAGGGGCTTGGGCTCCCATATGTTCATCTGTGTGGATAGGCAAAGGTTGGACTTAACGGCACATGTAGATCACCATCATGGTTGGCACAGACATTGTGAGCTGAAGGGCTTGTTCCTGTGCTGTACTTTCTGTGTTCTATTTGAAAACCTCTCTGACACTTGCAGCAACCCCACATTACTGCCCTGTTATGTCAGACCACTTTATATATTCAAGCTCAAGATTTCCTGGCTCTGGGGGAAATACACCATCACTGAGCCAGGGCTGACAATAATGGTGAACAAATGAAATGTCAGACATACTGCATGTGGAATGACTAATTCACACTGTTCAAGATTCAGAATGGTTATCTAGTTAGTGGAGCCAAAGCTTTAGATCATGGGTTCCCAACCTTTTTTATGCCATGGACCAATACCATTAAGCAAGGGGTATGTGAGCCCCAGGTTGGGAAGCCCTGCTTTAGAGGCCAATGACAGAATGGTGGTTTATTCAGATTAGTTAACCTGTATTGAAAGACCTGTGACCAAAGAGGAAACAAAGTCTTGTTGTTCAGCGGGTACTTGGGTCGATACTGAAGGCCGAAGTCAGTGAGTCTGGAAGTCAAAGCTCAATGGCTGAGGCTCCTGATTTGGCATGTCTGGAATTTGGAGGCCCGATGCCTGTAAGTCTGAGGTTGGAGGTCCAGAGGTGGCCTGTTCTGTCACTGGAGGCCTGTCTGTGTGTGCGAGTGGGTGGGTGGCTGGGACAGAGAAAAGGGGCTTGTTTTGTCGTAAACACGAGGAAATCTGCAGATGCTAGAATTTCAAGCAACACACATAAAAGTTGCTGGTGAACGCAGCAGGCCAGGCAGCATCTCTAGGAAGAGGTACAGTTGACATTTCGGGCCAAGACCCTTCGTCAGGACTAACCACAGTCGACGTTTCGGGCCGAGACCCTTTGTCAGGACTCCTGACGAAGGGTCTCGGCCCAAAACGTCAACTGTACCTCTTCCTAGGGATACTGCCTGGCCTGCTGCGTTCACCAGCAACATTTATGTGTGTTGTTTTGTCGTTGTTGTTTTGCGGCTGTTGTTGTTCAAGTTCAAGTTCAATTGTCATTCAACCATACACATGATTACAGCCAAATGAAACAGTGTTCCTCTGGGCCCAAGGTGCAAAACACAGTATCAAAAGTCATACACAGCACACAGCATATAGCACATATAATAATGATAGCAGAAAAATATACAGTTACATAAAAAATAGAATCATATAGCCCATGTCCCCTGAGTGTCCTGGCCTGTAGATTGATGGTATATGGATATTGTCCTGGAGCCACATTTCTGTAAGAACAAGCCTGTGTTGCTTATGTTGTTCTGCTGAACATTGTGGGCATGCTATGCTGATGTAGGAATATGTGGCAACACTTGCGGGCTATCGTCCGCACACCTGTAGGTTGTGTTGGTTGTTACTGCAAACAATACTTTTCACTGTGTGTTTCAATGTACGCGTGATAAATACATGAATCTGAATCTGAAGGCTTGCTCCTTTGATGTTGCTGTTCCTCTCTGCACCTTGTGGCACATCGGGCGGCAACTTCGCCATTTCTTTACCATTTGGTCTGCTTTTACAAGGCTGAGCTGCTAACTCAACGCTCTACCCAACACGGATGCAAAGCGTGCAGGGAGCTGGCCGGCTTCGAACCTGGACCACTCGCGGATGCCACTACACCACTGGCCGGCTAACTTGCTCTTTTAGACATTAGCTAATTCTGTACACACATTAATGACTATAAACTGAGTTTTCCAGAGTTGTTCAATGCATCACTATATGGACAACGACTTTAAGTGGTGAAAAGTCCTTTTTGCTATTTGGATTTGACATCAATCATCAGAAAAATCTGACATATCTTATTTGGGCTTATTCCCTTGCTGAAGTGTTATTTTTTAAAAATTTGCCTATCCAGGGAATTGTCAACATATTAATATTAAAACTCCTGTTATCTCAATGCTGTCTTGTACTGCATGTTTCCCACATGCGTTCAATGAAACATCCTCTCATATTGTCAAACAAACTCAGCCAGCATTTCACTTACATTCAAACTTGATACTAGATAAGAAATGACTGAACCTAAAACTTCCTGGCTCTTTACCTTTCCCACATGCTTTAAGCCTTAGAATTTACTTCTTTGACCAAGTTTTTGGTCACCTGGTCCAGTGTAGCTCAGAACCAGCTTTTGTTCGATGATCATTCCTGCAAGGTATCTTGGACGTTTTCCTACATTAAAGGTGCTATATAAACTCAGATTGCTGTTATCCGCTGCAAGGTTCAAGCATTGCTTTGTGTCTGTCAGCCTGGCTTAAAAATTCTTTGGCTCGCGTATGATTGCGTTTGCTGCTAAAGACATTTCAAGTTTTTTTTCTCTCAAGGACTTCCTACTCAGGATTCAAGAGAGGATAGTTCTATTCAGAAAGCGCATGGGAAAGAGGTGCCTCAGGCTTTGGACCGCACCAAGGTAGTTAATCTCATTCAGTTGGCGGAGAGTTGCTATTGGTCGTGATGATCTTTGAGGAGAAATCAAAAGAGAAATCCACCGAGATTCTTGCTCACGTGTGTGCTTCCTGCTGAGAAAGGAAAATGTGCTCATGTGATCAAAAGGCTTGATTGGGCTAAGTTTTCATGGCTCTGCCGAGATAACACTGACTGGGTCCAAACATCAAGTGTAGACGGTGTTGTATGTGGTGTAGGGCAATGAGGACGAGGAATGTGCAGGGGCTCAACTTTTCAAAAAACAAATTGATGGATCACTTACTCCTGCTGCCTATTACACGATCTGTTTTAATTAACCTCCACATAGTCTTTTGTCTTACTCCTCACTCCTCTTCCCAATTCCGTTTCAAAAACTGCCACCTTTCCACTCTTCCTACAGTTTAGTGGAAGGGTCCTGAGCCAAAGTGTGAACTGGAAACGTTTTCTCAGGAAAACACCTTTGACCTCAAATCCATCAGGTAGTGGGCAGCACAGAATATCCTGCAGGCCCTGTGGGACAAGACCATAGATCCTGTGAGGCAGCTCCTTGAGCAGACTGTCCAGATCGTCTGGCAGAATGTCTCATTAGCAGAACTCATCAACAAGCACCCTCACTTTGCTGGCAGTGAGAGGGGCCCCTCCCTGTATTGTTGTTTATTTAGAGATTCAGCACAGAAACGGGACATTCTGGCCCAGTCAGCCTGCACCACGCAATTACACCCATGTGACATATTAAATGACTAATCTGACATCTTTATGAATGTGGGAAAAACCAGAACACCCAGAGAAAACCCATGAGGTCATGGGGAGAAAATACAAACTCCTTATAGACAGCTGCAGAATTGAACCCAGGCCACTGGTGCTGTAATAGCGTTATGCTAATTGCCACGCTACCATGCTGCCCTGTACTATCGGAATCGCACTCCCAACTTACGCTGACCTGGGGACAGCTGCAATGAAGATGAGAGAGTCGCCCATGTTTTTGTGGTCTGTGTATTTACAGATAAGGCCTGGAGGATGTCACAGTTTTTCCCAAGCAGCTGTGTAATGGAGGGCTCTCTGATCTATAGATTGTTCCATGGCAGGCATCAAGTGCTGCTGCTGAGAGATTATCAACTCGGTAAAAGACGCTTTTTGGTCTGCCTGAAACCTGCTGGTCTTCCAGTACAAGATAGCAATAAGAGAAGGCCCCTGACAGGCGGCAGGAGACGGTGGTGAGGGATGCACTGAAGCCTGGTGTAGACAATGCAAAGGCTCTGTTGGGAAGTACTGCAATCCAGGATCCTTCTCTCACTGGACACTAAGGATCTTGGTTTGGCATGGAAGCCGTTGGACTCACTTTACACCGCACGCTGTCAGAGCAGTGCTGCCAGGATAATCAAGGACACGACCCACCCAGCCAACACACTTTTCGTCCCTCTTCCCTCCGGGAGAAGGCTCAGGAGCTTGAAGACTCGTACGGCCAGATTTGGGAACAGCTTCTTTCCAACTGTGATAAGACTGCTGAACAGATCCTGACCCGGATCTGGGCCGTACCCTCCAAATATCCAGACCTGCCTCTCGGTTTTTATGCACTACCTTACTTCCCATTTTTCTATTTTCTACTTATGATTTATAATTTAAATTTTTTAAAATATTTACTATCGCTTTGTAATCCAGAGAGCAGGAAGCACAGAATCAAATATCGCTGTGATGATTGTATGTTCTAGTATCAATTGTTTGGCGACAATAAAGTATAAAGTATAAAGCCCTCAAATATGATGTTACCAAAGACTCTAGCAAGTCTCGACAGACGTACCTTGGAGAACAACCTGATTGGTTGCATCACCGTCTGGAATGGAGGCTCCAATGTGCGGGATTGAAAGAGGCTGCAGAGTGTTGTAGGCTCAGCCTCCTCCACCATGGTACAACCTTCCCCACCATCGATAGCATTTCCAAGCGGCAGTGCCTCAAGAAAGTGGCAGGCATCATTAAGTACCCTCACCAACTGGGACATGACCTTTTCTCATGACTGCCATCAGAAAGGAGGTAGAGGAGTGGAGAAAAACAAGGTCAACATCTTCGGAACAGCTTCTGAACGGGCCAAGAACACTACCTCGCTCTTACTCTTTTCAGCAATTTATTTACTTCTGTAACTTTTTTAAAGTCCTGCACTGTACCGCTGCCACAAAACAACAAAATTCATGACATATGTCAGTGATAATAAAGCAGATTCCGATTCTCTGTACACTGAAGTGTAAAATTAATGACACTGTGAATGTACAGACTGAACAAAACAGCAAATGTTAAGAGCCATGCATTGCGTTTTCACTTTTGTACTTTCTTGTATGTTTTTACCTGTGCTACAGACATATGTTGGCTACATCCAAATTTTGTCTTTATAGTTGCGTGGACCAAAGTATTGCCAAAGCAGACCAACCATTGCTCTGGGCAGGGAATTTTTACACAGCCTGAATACTGCATGGCACTTTAAATGTTTTTTTTTGTAATATGCATGCTATACAAATCACATACTTCTGATTTTGTTTATTAATTGAAAGATATAATGAAATAGAGTACAACAAAGAAAATTTTTCGCATTTTGTAAACTTTTTCTTGTCTGTATTTATTACAAATCCATTGTCTATAAACACTGTCCAGGTTATTTTCACTTCCAGATGAAAGATGTCTTAATCATCTTTAGATCATCCAAATTCTATTATTCTATTATGGATTTATTGAGTATACCCGCAAGAAAATGAATCTCAGGGTTGTATATGGTGACACATATGTACTTTGATATAAATTTACCTTGAACTTTTCGAACTTTGAAATGTTCCACTCAAGTCTGTTTCTGGATTTACATTTGATTAAATTCATAAGACTGAATCCACACTCACAGTCAGCACTAGAAGCTTGAAATGTTCCAAGGATGTCAACGAGAATTGACAGTTCTTCAAATTCTTCTTTTCTAAGCCCATAGTTCAACATATCAGTGAATGTCTTAATTAATCCAGTCTTAACTTTCTCAGGAATGACAACTTTGAAATCACAGTATTGCTGCGACACTTTTGAGGCAACGCTTTCATTGCAGTTCGTAATAGAAGCTGAGTATTTTTTGTCAGCCGTACAACATTCTCTTTTCCATTTTGCCAAAACCTAACACTACAGAACGACAGTGACTGGCCCTCCAGGCACTACGGCGAAACCCAGCCATTACGATTTTACCAGCGGACAAAAGAAATGCAATGGGATGATGTCCTCCAAAGAATACCACAGGAAAGTCCAACAGATCCTGGACAATTGCACCTGCAGAGTTCAACAGCGGGATCCCACGGATTGGATTGGGAGGATGACCTCTGCTTTACCGAAGAAATCGGACTGCCAGCAGACATATGCAAGACACTTGTGCCTTAGGTGCTGGTACCACCCTGAGGCCTATCATCAGTTGAATAGATTCTCCAACTTACTACCTCGCTAAGCATTTAACGACCTTGCTGTCTCCCTTTGTTGGGGGTTGTGAGCATCACATCACAAATTCAACCAACTTCATTAAAAGGATAACCAACATCCAGCTGAACTGTCAGTTTCGACCTGGTGTCCCTGTTCACGAGAGTTGCCATTAAGGACAGCCTGGTCCTCCTGTGGATAAGGTTTGATAAGGGTACCATTGATCTTTTTGAACACACCCTTACATCAACATACTTCCTCTACAGGGGGAACTACCATGAACAAAAGAACAGAGTGACCATGCGATCACCCTTGTCACCAGCTATTGTTAATTCCTACATGGAGGACATTGAGGAGAGGGCCCTGAGTTCATCGTCTTCGTGGACTCCAGGCACTCCAACAGTTCCACGACCATCTCAACAGGTACATTTAGTGTCAGAGAAATGTATACAATATACATCCTGAAATTCTTTTCCTTTGCAAACATCCACAAAGACAGAGGAGTGCCCCAAAGGATGAATGATAGTTAAACATTATAAAACCCAAAGCCCCCTATAGCTCCCCCACCCCACGCACAAGCATCAGCAAGGCAACGACCCCCCCACCAGCAAAAAAGCATTAGCGCCCCACACCGAGCACTCAAGTGTGCAGCAAAACATCAATAAAGACACAGACTTGCAGTACCCTGAAGACTACTCGTTCACCTGATAATTCGACATACCACAGGCTCGCACTCTCCCCAATAAGGGAAAAAGAGGTGTCCCCATTTCACAGTGAGAGGGGAGACATAAACAACTCGCTGACTTACGATGTTAAAAGCCAGTTGCGTCGCTTTTCCCGAGCTCTGCACCCAGGGATTCGGCCCCGGAAAGGCTCAGGTCTGTGGACACACAGCAGACAACTAACCTGCTGCTCCTGATGTTCCATGTTCTCCCGCGACACCTCAGTCAGGGGCACCAACCTAGAATCAGCCTGTTTCCAGAGCCACGAGAATCCGGCACCCTGAAGGCACTCTAGTCTTCCAGGTTGTGACCATCTGAAAAGCATACATCCAACCATTCAATTGATGATGGAGATGGAGAAGAATAGTTGCCTCCTGTCCTGGATATGCTAATATGATGGGAACTAGACAGTAGCCTCAGACATGGGGTCGATTGGAAACCCATTCACGCGGACTTATACCTCAATAATAACAGCCACCATCATGTCTTCCAATGTAGAGCGGTTCTTTCTACTTTGGTTAACCATGCGAAAACTATTTCAGACCCAAAGAGTCTCCTCGAGGAAATAAGATGATTACGCACAATTGTTCCTACAGAATGGCTACAAGGTGAAGGAAATCAATCAGGCCCTTAAGGGGGTTGACAGAAAAACCAGGAAGCCTAACAACAAGGAGAAACCCATCACTACTGCCCGTCTCCCCTACATTTCCACAGTTCCTGGAAGGATTGCCTGGATCCTGAAGAAATACCAGATTAATACCATCCACAAACCCATAAGGAAGCTCATCACAGCTTATGTGAGTCAAAGATGACCTGGGACTCAGGTTTGGCTGGCATCTACAGGATTCCCTGTGCGTGCAGAGCAGCGTATATCAGCCAGACGGGATACTCAGTGGAAACCCCCATTAAAGAGCACAGGAGGTATATCCACTTGGGTTGCAGTAGCAGAATATTGCATTTGCAATGGTCATAGGATTGACTTTGATGGCACAAAACTACCGTGCCACATGAATGGCTTTTGAGACCACTTGGTAAAGGAAGCCATTGAAATAAAACTAGAAGAAAATAATTTTAACAAAGACGAAGTCCTTGCTCTAAATAAGAATGGGAATTTCATTGTAAACAAGGTCGGACTGCGGAAACCTGATTGGATGAGGACTACATCAAGAGGGACGGACTACAGGGGTATAAATACCACTGGACTGGACATGCCCAGGCATTAACCCTGAAGAAGATCAAGATTACTCAAGTGATTCCACACACGTTTAATGAGTCAAATATTAGGCACAGTATCCATGTCGGAACCCATAGATGTAAGTAAATCTTCTACTTTGTCACTCCAATAAATGGTATTGCCAAGCCCTACCAACTTCGACTCTGTGTTTATTGTTACAATTTGTAACACTGTTGTCACTTGAAACACTGACATTGAAGCTCTAAAATTTTTCAAAATAAAAGTCGTGGTACATTTATTATTTAGAAAATTTATGGATTATATTCATTAACACAATTAATTACAGTGTGTTTCATAATTATGTTAAGATAAATTTCAAAATATGAGCATAATTTCAAAATAATATTGACATAACACAAAAGAAAATTCCAGCTGTGTGGCAACAAAGGCTATGTGCACAGGAGCAATTCAGTTACTCCGCGGCTACACACCCATGCAGCTTAGAGGGAACAGAGGCTACATCACTTTTCATTGATGAAATAAATATTTTGGTTATGGTGCAAAGGAAGCAAAGTATCCTATCTGGAGATAAGTAGTCTGCATATTGTCCAGTGATGCTTTCACTTTCCTCAACCATATCTCAGATAGTAACATTCTTGTCTCAGAGTTGGAAGACTTCAGGATCAAATGCTGCTCCAGAGATTGGAGTATCTAAAATAAAAGAGGATATGATTTCAGTGCAGTACTGCATTCACCACCCTTCTTTTCAATTTTGTCTCCATATTGCTTTAAGTTAAATTCTTATCCCTTGAACATGAGAGACTGCGGAATCCGGAGCAACAAACAATCTACTGGAGGAAATCTGTAGGTTGGTACACCTGGTGGTCTGGTTATTACCTAGCCCTCATTCAACATCGTTAAAATTGCTTTGAAATTCATCCTTGCTCAGCAGCATTAAATGCACTACTGGTCGAGGTTGTGTGCCTTCTCTGTCCCCAAACACCATTTCCATGGAATCAACTTTCAGATGTGAAATAGAATGCACAGCTGCTTCAATAGTGCAGCCATCAACATCCATAGATGCTGCTTGACCTGCTGAGATCCTTCAGCTCATCTGCAGTACCTCTTGTGTCTATGAGTTACCATTACCTGCTGATTGTGGGATCTGCGAGTATAGCACTAAACTAACCCATAGAAATGCAAATCTTTTTATTGGAGAGACATTAGTCAGCAGTGGAAAGGGTGAGCAGTTTTAAGTTCCTTGGTATCAACATCTCTGAAGGTCTGTCCTTGTCCCAACATATCAATGCAATTACAAAAAGGGCACGTCATTCGGAGTTTGAGGAGATTTGGTTTGTCACCAAAGACCCCAGTAAATTTCTACAGATGTACCATGGAGCATTCTAACTGGTTGCATCACTGTCTGGTATGGAGGGGCCACTGCACTGGATCAGAAAAAGCTGCAGAGGGTTGCAAACTGAACCATCTCCATCATGGGCACTCGCCTCCCCTGCACTGAGGGCATCTTCAAAAGACAATCCCTCAAAAAGGCGGCATCCATCATTAGCAACCACCATCACCCAGGACATACCCTCTTCCCATTACTAACATCAAGGAGGAGGTACAGGAACTTGAAGATACACACTCAACATTTCAGGAACAGCTTATTCTCCCTCTGCCATTAGATTTCTGAATGGACAATGAACCAATCCATGAACACTACCTCACTATTTTATACATATTACCTCACTACACCTGGATATCACCTCCCCTTGATGCTCCTCCTTCTTCCCTTTCTTCCACTCTCCCTTGACCTTTCCCACCCATCTGGCTTCACCTATTACCTGCAACGCACACGAACTGCTGGAGGAACAGCAGGCCAGGTAGCATCTACTGTCTGGTCTGTGGACTCCCGTCTCTGGGTCTTCCAGCTGACCCTTGTTTCAGTTGGGCTTAATCATAGGCACCCGATGCTCATCTTGGGGCTAGGAATATAAGTGGCCCTGGGATCGAGTGTGGGTGCTGGTTTGTCTTGTCAGTATCCCCTTGGAGCAACCTGCCGGTGGAAGGCTAGAGCAGCCATTTGTGATCTCCAGGCCTGGTTGGAGGACCAACGCTTCATGGAGCCTTGTGGTCTCTAGTCGGAGCAGGCATAGTAGTATGGATTTGGCTGTTTCCGGGGCCAACTGAGTGGCTGTCTGCCACTCTGAGCTAGATATTGATTTGACTGTTTCCGTGGCCAGTAAAGGTTGCTGGCCACCCTGAGACTCGGACCCATCCCAGATTGAGCTCCCTTCCTGTCCTTGCCTCCGTGGGGTAAGTCAGGCCATCTTTGCCGTTACCCTGCGGTTGGATCTGTCCCTTCCTGTCCTTGCCTCCATGGGGTAAGTCAGGCCATCCTTGCCATTACCCTGCGGTTGGACCTGTCCCTTCCAGTCCTTGCCTCTGTTGGGTAAACCTGGCCATCTTTGCCATTACCCTGAGGCTGGACTGTTCCTTTCCCCTCTCCATCTGAATCCCTGACAATTACCTCGGCGGTTTACCCCGGCAGTCATCCCGGTCCCGCATCCTAGTAAGCATCCTGGCCTGGCGTCCAAGGAGGGGGCCTGGCCCTGCGAAAGCATCCTAACCCTGCGTCCTAGGAAGGGTTCCGGCCCTGTGCTCTAAGAAGGAGTCCTGGCTCCGTACTCAAAGGCCTAACCGAACCCAAGCCTCGAGGAACCCAAGCCTGCGTCCAGTCCTGTGGCCACGTCATGTCCTCGCCTAGTTCCGGGGTCCGAGCCCGAGTCAAGACCCAGGTTCCGGGTCCTTGTCCAGTCTCTGGCTCGGAGTCCAAGCCCAGGCTCCTAGTTCCCAGTTCCTCGTCCTGGTCCCGCTTTCCTAGTCAAAGTTCTAGCCCAAGTCTGTGTGCCTGTCCCAGCTCCCAGTCTGTGTTCAGTCACGTCCCTAACTCTAGTCCGGTCCAGTTCCCAGTACTTCAGTGTCTGTGTCTTGCATTTGGGTCCGCCTTCAGCGCCCACCTTATGACATCTATGGAAGAATAAGCAGTCAACGTTTCAGGCTGAGACCCTTCATCAGGACTGGAAAAAAGGATGAGAAGTCAGAGTAAGAAGGTGGTGGGAGGGGAGGAAGAAAGAGGATGGTGGTAGGTGATAGGTGAAACCGGGAGAAGGGGAAAGGGTGAAGTAAAGAACTGGGAAATAGATTGGTGAAAGAGATAAAGGGCTGGAGGAGGGGGAATCTGATAGGAGAGGACAGAAGACCATGGAAGAAAGGGAAGGGGGAGGAGTACCAGAGGGAGGTGATGGGCAGGAATAGTGAAGGGGGAGCAATTATCAAAAGTTCGAGAAATTGATACTCATGCCATCAGATTGGAGGCCACCCAGACGGAATATAAGATGCTGCTCCTCCAATCTGAGTGTGGCCTCATTGTGACTGTAGTAGAGGCCATGGACTGACATGTCGGAATGGGAATGACAATTAGAATTGAAGTGGGTGGCTACTGGGAGATCCTGCTTTTTCTGATGGATGGAGTGTAGATGCTTGGTGAAGTGGTCTCCAAATCTATGTGGGGTCCCACCGATATACAAAAGGCTTCTTCCTACAGAAGGCTTCCCCACCTTCTTAACTCTGACTTCTCATCTTTCTTTCCAGCCCTTTTGAAGGGTCTCAGCCTGAAACATCAACTGTTCACTCTTTTCCATAAATGCTGCCTGGCTTGCTGAGTTCCTCCCACCTTTTGTGTGTGCTGCTTGGATTTCCAGCATCTGTAGATTTTCTCTTGTTTTTGTTTACCTATAACATTCTAGCTAGTCCTCCTTCCCCTACCCCCACACTTTTTATCCTGGCATCTTCCCCTTTCCTGGCCAGTCCTGAAGAAGGGTCTTGGCCCGAAATGTTGACTACGTATTTATTTCCATAGATGCTGCCTGCCCTGCTGAGATCTGCTGAGTTTTCTGCGGGCTTCTCAATATGTTTCCTCTTTTTTTGCTGCTGCAAAACAACAAATTTTGCGACATGTCAGTGATATCAAACCAGATTATGATTCTAAATCGAATTTCAAACTATTGCATTGAAGAATCACAAGAGGAATGTGGCCTCTGGTTTTAGAAGGGAGGTGGGATGAGTAAGACTGATGTACTTGAAACAAACAGAGAGGCTATTGGAAATTATCTTTGCCACGCTGCATCCATCTATTATATTGAAGTTACTGAACTCCACAGTTGGGAACGCAGCTTGGAATGATAAACTCGAGAAATGCAAGTCTTTCTTTTCTTTCATTGAACACATGAACATATGTATGGAACAGATGAACATCCTGGTCCCAGACATGCTTCCATTTCTATGTCTCACTCCATGTGGTGGGAGATATGAATGGGCTTGGAGAGAAATAAGTGTGGGATGGAGATTGAAGGAAATGCTCTAAATACTGGCATCAATTTGATGGGCTGATTGACTTACTAAATTGAGGAGAAATATTTGAGGCCTGATATCTTCAAGCCCAGGGCCATGGTCTGAAGGTCAGAGGTCCTGAGGCAGCCTGTCCTGGGTTTGGAGGCCCATCTATGTCTACGTATGTTGTGAGGGGAGACGGGAAAGGGGTCTGTTTTGTTGTTGCTGCTTGTTGTTCTGCTGGTGTTGGAATGTGTGGCAACACTTGTGGGCTGCCTCCAGCACAGCCTCAGATTGTGTTGGTTGTTAACGTAAATGATGCTTTTCACTGTATGCTTCGATGTACATGCAATAAATAAACCTAGATCATGGCATGTTTGTGGAGTGAATAACATTGTGTTTACAACAACAGCGAGCCGGGTTCAATTCCAGCTGCTGTCTGTAAGGAGTTTGTACGTTCTCCCTGTGACCGTATGGGTTTCCTCCAGGTGCTCTGGTTCCCTCCCACACATCACAGACCTACCAGTGGGTAGGTTAATTGGTCATTGTAAATTGTCCTGTGATTAGGCTAGGGTTAAATTGGGGGTTGCTGGGCAGTGTGGCTTGAAGGACCAGAAAGGCCTACTCCCTGATATATCTCAATAAATAAATAAATCTGAAGTTCTTGGATCCCATTGGTTTCATCTAAAGTCCCTAAAGGTAACTGCTGGGCAATTGAGTCATTGTGATAGTCATTCCCATAAGAACATAATACCAAAAGACTTAGGATTTGATCGAGGCACGGCTGAGCAGGCGCGTAGATGTCAGCGAGTTAGACAGGCGGGAAGAATTTAAAAAGAGAGCATTTTTTCTTCAGCAGTCTGATCGAGGGACAACTGTGCAAGCGCGTGGACATCAGCGAGTTAGACCAGTGTGGAGAGTTTAAAAGGAGACAGCTTTATAGAGCAGGTGTTGGAGTAGAGGGAGTCAGAGTAGGAGGGTTTTGGCTCAATGGGGTTTCGGCGATGATGGGCTGAGGCGAGGTAGGTTACCTGTGAAGAATAGAAACAGGAAGTATGTCTGTGAGGCCAGTGTTCTGTACTGGGTGTCAGATGTAGGATGTCCGGGAGACTCCCAGCCTCCTGGACGGCTACATCTGCGCCAGGTGTGTCGAGCTGCTCAATGACCTTCGTCTGGTCAGGGAAAATGAGTTGATAGATAGGAGCTATAGGCAAGTAGTCACCCCGGGGCCTCGGGAGACAGATAAGTGGGTAACAGTCAGGAGAGGGAAGGGCAAGAGTCAGATACTAGAGAATACCCTAGTGGCTGCCCCCCTTAACAATAAGTACTCCTGTTTGAGTACTGTTGGGGGCGGGGGGAATCGAACTACCTGGGGGAAGCAACAGTGGCCGCACCGCTGACACAGAAGGGTAGGGAAAGGAAGAGGATGGCAGCAGTGATAAGGGACTCTATAGTTAGGGGGTCAGACAGGCGATTCTGTGGACGCAGGAAAAAAACACAGATGGTAGTTTGCCTCCCAGGTGCCAGGGTCCGGAATGTTTCTGATCACATCCACGATATCCTGAAGTGGGAAGGTGAACAGCCAGAGGTTGTGGTACATATTGGTACCAATGACATTGGTAGGAAAAGGGAGGAGGACCTGAAAACAGACTACAGTGAGTTAGGAAAGAAACTGACAAGCAGGACAATGAGGATAGTAATCTCAGGATTACTGCCTGTGCCACGTGACAGTGAGTATATGAATAGAGTGAGGCGGATGATAAATGCGTGGCTGAGGGATTGGAGCAGGGGGCAGGGATTCAGCTTTCTGGATCAATGGGACCTCGTTAGGGTCAGGCATGACCTGTACAATAAGGTTGGGTTGCACTTGAATCCGAGGGGGACCAATATCCTGGCAGGGAGGTTTGCTAAGGCTTTTGGGCAGAGTTTACATAGAATCGCTGGGGAGTGGGAACTGAATTGAAGAGATGGAGGAAGGGGCGGTTGGCTCACAAATAGAGAAAGCTTGGAGACAGTGCAAGAGGGAAGATAGGTAGCTGATAGAGAAGGGTTGCACTTAGACTGATGGTTTGAGATGTGTCTATTTTAATGCAAGGAGTATCATGAACAAAGCAGATGAGCTTACAGTGTGGATCAGTACTTGGAGCTATGATGTTGTGGCCAGTACAGAGACTTGGATGGCTCATGGGCAGGAATGGTTACTTAGAGTGCCAGGCTTTAGATGTTTCAGAAAGGACAGGCCTTTCAACATTTGAAAAGTTTCAATGAGATCCCCATCCTCCTGTTCTTCTAAATTCCAGTGAGTACAGACCCAGAGCCATCAAATGTTATTCACATGATAACCCTTTCATTCCCAGAATCATCCTTGTGAACCTCCTGTGGACCCTCTCCAATGCTAGCACATCTTTTCTTAGATAAGGAGCCCCAAACTGTTCACAATACTCAAGGTGAGGCCTCGTCAGTACCTTATAAAGCTTCAGCATCACATCTTTGCTCTTGTATTCTAGACCTCTTGAAATGAATGCTAACATTGCATTTGCCACCAACTCTACCTGCATGTTAATCTTTAATGTGTTTTGCACAAGGACTCCTAAATCCCTTTGCATCTCAGATTTTTGGATTTTCTCCCCATTTAGAAAATAGTCTTCACTTTTATTTCTAAAATAGTCTTCACTTTTATTTCTAAAGTGCATGGCCATGCTTTCTCCAACATCGTATTTCATTTGTCACTTTCTTGTCCATTCTCCTAATCTGTCTGTTCTCCTGCAGCCTACCTATTTCCTCAACACTACCTGCTCATCTGCCAACCTTCACATCATCTGAAAACTTAGCAACAAAGCCATCTATTCAATTATCTAAATCATTGATATACAGTATAAAAAGGAGCAGTCTCACCACCAGCCCCTGCGGAACACCACTAGTCAATGGCAGCCAACCAGAAAAGGATCCTTTTATTCCCACTCACTGCCTCCTACCAATCAGCCAATGGTCTATCCAATCCAGTAACTTTCCTGTAATGCTATGGGCTCTTAACTTGGTAAGCAGCCTTATGTGTGGCACCTTGTCGAAGGCCTTCTGAAAGTTCAAATATACAACTCTACTGCAACCACTTTATCTATCCTACTTTTCACCTCCTCAAAGAATTCCAACAGATTTGTCAGGCAAGATTTTCCCTTAAGGAAACCATGCTGACTTTGTCCTATCTTGTCCTGTGTCACCAAGTACTCGTATTTGAAAAAGCTTTTACTATTCACTTTGATATTGTTTGCTTGCTTGCTTTCATATTTCATCTTTTCACTCCTAACGATTCTTTTAGTTGCTCTCTGTAGGTTTTTAAAAGCTTCCCAATCCTCTACTTTCCCACTAATTTTTGCTTTGTTGTATGCCCAACCCTTTGCTTTTACATTAGCTTTGACTTCCCTTGTCAGCCACAGTTGTACTATTTTGCCATTTGAGTATTTCTTCATTCTTGGAATACACCTATCCCACACCTTCCTCATTTTCCCAGAAACTCATGCTATTGCTGCTCTGCTGTCATCCTTGCCAGCAGCTCCTTCCAAGTTACTTTAGCCAGCGCTGCTCTCATACCACTGTGATTTCCCTTACTCCACTGAAATATTGCTACATCAGACTTTACTTTCTTCATATCAAATTTCAGGTTGAACTCAATCATATTGTGATCACTGACTCCTAAGGGTTCTTTTACCTTAAGCTCCCTGATCGCTTCTGGTTCATTACATAACACCCAACCCAGTATAGCTGATCCACAAGTCAGCTGAATGACAGAACTGCTCTGAAAAGCCATCTTGTAGGCATTGAACAAACTCACTCTCTTGAGATCCATTACCAACCTGATTTTCCCAACCAACCTGCAAGTTGAAATCTCCATGACTATCATAACCTTTGTCCTTTTGACATGCCTTTTCCATTTCTCACTGTAATCTGTGATCCACGTGCCAGCTACTGTTGGGAGGGTTGTATATAACTGCCATCAGGGTCCTTTTACCTTTGCAGTTCCCTAACTCAACCCACAAGGATTCAGCATCTCTGATCCTATGTCAAATCATTCTATTGATTTGATACCATTCTTTACCAGCAGAGCCACACCACCCCCTCTGCCTACCTTCCTATCTCTCCAATATAACGTGTAGCCTTGGACATTCAGCTCCCAACTACAACCATCCTTCAGCCATGATTCAGTGATGGCCACAACATCATACCTGACAATCCGTAATAGTGCAACAAGATCATTCACCTTATTTCTTATACTCTGTGCATTGAGATATAACACTTTCAGTACAGTATTTGCTGCCCTTTTTGATTCTGCATCCCTAATGCACTGATACTCACCCTGCCGGCTGTAATTATGTCCTATCATCTGCCCACCCATCCTGACAGTCTGCCTGCATGCTATATTTGCTTTTTTACCATCTGTCCTATCCTGAGTCCCTTCACTCCAGTTCCCAGCCCCTTGCCAAATTAATTTAAACCCTCCCTAATAGCTCTAACAAACTTGCCCACAAGAATATTGATCCCACTTAAGTTCAGGTGCAACCCATCACTTTTGAACAGGTCGTACCTCCCCCAGAAGAGATCCCAATAATCCAAGAAACCTAAGGCCCTGTCCCCTGCACCAGCTTCTCAGCCGCACATTAATCTGCCAAATCATCCAGCTTCCACCCTCACTGGCGTGTGGCACAGGCAGCAATCCAGAAATTACTACCCTGGAGGTTCTGCTTCTCAGCTTTCTGCCCAGTTCTCTAAATTCTCTTTGCAAGACTTCTTTGCTTTTCCTTCCTGTACAGTGTTCCCTTGATGGGATTTACCAAATAAAATATAGGAATAAAGTCAAATTGGTGGAATGAATCACTCATTATTATAGTCATTATTGCAATTAAGCCACTCTTACGCTAAAACAATCAATGACCCAGTTCAGAGCAAAGGAGATTACAAAGCCCATACAGATGCAATTAAATCTAAGACCAACACTGGGAAGGTGATCTATGCAAACACTGTGTTATTGATTTTAGCATTCCTATCAGTCGATCGAACTTGCAACTTACTGATGAAGCATTTAGTGTCCTTCTCATGAAAGCTATTCACTGACAATGCACAATTTCATTACAGAATTTATCATCACATATTTTCATAACCATATCTTTTTGTATGCATGACTGATGTGTCCTGAAAATGATGGCTGTGGCGTTGTGTGCCCAGATCTAATTATATTACAATGCTGCAGGGGGCAACGTAAAACTCAAACTGACAAGCATGCAGTCAGTTATGGCTCAAGTCTAGTGGTGTAATCTCAGTATTTAAAGGTAAAACACAAAAATTATTTTAAAAAATGCTGATGCAAGTGGAATCCCTGCTATTACCGCTCTTGATTATCCACTGAAAATTCCATAGAGTAAAGCCTTGCGCAAGGTGTTGCTTTATTACTCAGTTCTTGTATTTGGTGAATTTGAAATATATTTATATTGCCATTGGTGTTACTGGTGTCTTCAGTTTTGCAGACCACTGATTATGCACTGAGAGACTGTTGAACTGTTGGAGAGTCTGTCTTTTAGATTATGCCTAAACTAAGGGGGACACAAGAGTTCCAAGTTACAATGTTGAAATGTGTGTGTGTTTGTGTGTGGTTGTTAACCTATTGGTCTGGAGCCATTATTTATTCTCCAGTCCAGTTCTTAAAAAAGAATACCAGTCATTATCACATTGCTGTTTGTCAGAGCTTGCTGTGTCCAAGTTAGCTGCGGCATTTCCTGCATTGCAACATATTGAAAATACTTCACACACTCAAAGATGCCTTGGGAGGTTGTGAAAAGTCTTTCTCTAAAATGAGATACAGTGGAAGTGAGAAACATGGTTAAGCATCACAGCTTCCAAAATTCATAAACTAGTATTCAACATAAAATAAGCAGAAATGAGAGACCATCTTGGATGAATGCCTTGGCTTTTATAACAAATAAATCCAATTGTCAAGCATAACTATCATTGATTCTGGTGTCTTTCCCTCTTCCTTTTCAGTCCTGAAGAAGGGTCTTGGTCCTGAAACATCGACTGTTTATTCATTTCCACAGATGTAGCCTGACTTGCTGAGTTCCTCCAGCATTTTGTGTGTGTGTTGCTCTGAATTTCCAGCATCTGCAGAATTTCTTGTCTTTATTGATGTAACTTCTTTTTGGCACATCCTAGGTCCAAAGATGGTGTAACTTGCCAAAGTGCAAACTTTATCATCTATGATCCTGTCCACACACAATTCCTCATTTGCTAAGTAATCAGGAGCCCCTTCCAGAAAATGGCACCAGTTCCAATCGTACTATCCTACCACTGCCCAGACTGTCAGAATCAGAATCAGGTTTAAAATCATGGGCATATGCTATGAAATTTGTTGTTCTATGACAACAGTACATTGTAATACATAGTAAACTATAAATTAAAGTAGGTTCTGTATGTACGGTACATGCAAAAGTCTTAGACACATACATGTAGCTACGGGGCTTCATACCTTTGCACAGTGCTGCATTAATTTTATGTATCACACTGAACTGTTGCCACAAAAAAAACAAATTTCATGGCATATGTGAGTGATGATAAACCAGATTCTGATATGGGTCTCTATTGTGGACTGGGAATTGACATATTTCACCAGATTGATTCCAGAGGTGAGGGGGTCAGACTATGAGGAGAGATTGAGTTGCCTGGGACTGTACTCACTGGAATTCAGAAGAATGAGAGGAGATCTTATAGAAACATTTAAAATTACAAAAGAGATAGATAAGATAGAGGCAGGAAAGTTGTTTCCACTGGTAGGTGAGACTAGAACTAGGGGACATAGCCTCAGGATTAGGAGGAGTAGATTTAGGACGGAGATGAGGAGGAACTGCTTTTCCCAAAGAATGGTGAATCTGTAGAATTCTCTGCCCAATGAAGCAGTGGAGGCGACCTCAGTAAATATATTTAAGACAAGGTTGGATAGATTTCTGCATTGCAGGAGAATTAAGGGTTATAAGGAAAAGGTGCAGATGAGTCCATGGCCAGATCAGTCATGATCTTATTGAATGGTGGAGCAGGTTCGACAGGCCAGATGGCCGACTCCTGCTCCTATTTCTTATGTTCTTATGTTCTGATATTATAGATGGCATTTGAGCTGTGCCTAACCACACAGTCATGGGTGTAGAGAGTAGAGCAGTGGGCTAAGCACACATCCCTGAGGTGCACCAGTATTGATTGTCAGTGAGGAGGAGATGTTATTTCTGATCCGCACAGACTGTGATCTCCTGGTGAGTAAGTCAAGGATCCAGTTGCAGATGGAGGTACAGAGGCCCAGGATTTGGAGCTTGTTGATTAGAACTGAGGGTATGATTGGGTTGAACTCTGAACTGTCGTTAATAAACAGCAGCCTGACATGGGTATTAGTATTGTCCAGGTGATCCAAGGCCAAGTGGAGAGCCAGTGAGATTACATCCAGCATAGACCTATTGTGGTGATAGGAAAATTGCAGTGGGTCCAGGTCCTTGCTTAGGCAGGAGTTGATTCTAGCCATGATCAATCTCTCAAAGCACTTCATCACAGTAGATGTGAGTGCCACTGGGTGATAGTTGTTGAGGCAGCTCACCCACCTCTTCTTGAACACTGGTATAATTGCTACTCTTTCCAACCAGATGAGAACCTCCGACTGCAGCAGTGAGAAGTTGAAGATGTCCTTGAACACTGCTGCCAATTGGCTGGCACAGGTTTTCAGTGCACTGCCAGGTACACCTTCAGGGCCTGACACTTTGCGAGGATTCACCCTCTTGGAAGATGTTCTGACATCGACCCCTGAGACAGAGATTACAGGGTCACCAGATGCTGCAGGGACGTGCACAGACGTAGCTTAATTCTCCCTTTCAAAGTGTGCAAAAAAGGCGTTGAACTCATCTGGGAGTGAAGCATCACAGCTAATCATGATGTTCGGCTTCGCTTTGTAGAAAGTAATGGCCTGCAAATCCTGCCAGAGCTATGTGCATCCGATTCTGTCTCTAACCTCAATCAGAATAGTTTTTTCTCGCTCTTAAAATAGCATTTTAATAGACTGTCAGCTGCAATCCTTTCAGGAAAAGTCTTGTGCGCATGAAATCCAGAATGCATTCATAACGAGTGTAACTAAAGTTGACTGAAGCACACTGAATAATCTTGGACAGAGCTGAACTCTGCCTGCTCATTCTGTCCATATAATGCCACTCCGCTCAAGCGTGCTCCAACTGCTCTGTCGAATCTGACACCATAAACTAAAAAGCCAACTGACGGCACTGAGTTCCTCCAATCCGACACATTTCAGATCTCCGTGTTTCATTTCTCTGCCATTGATAGCCATGTTTCAGCTGTCTGGGTCCCGAGCACTGAAACACCCTATTTAAAACTCCTCTCTTTAACCAGGCATTTGGACATCTGCCCTAATGTTTCCTCATGCTTTACAGTATCAGTGACAAATCGTGTTTGGTAAGTAGTCCTGGGATCGCTTTGGGATGTTTTGTTAAACATGTTGCGTTACAGTAAGTTCTTGTTCAGCTGAATTGCATTTTTACAGTTTGAAACGGCAGCTGACTAGTTTAGCATAAGAACCAAATCTGGCACCTTGCGACCTGTCAGGTTCAATACTATATGCCATGGCATCAACGGCTGGTGCAGCTGGTGGCCCTGGGATGAAGAATCCTTGAACTTCTATGTATTAAGTCAGAAGAAAATAGAGCCCCTACTTAATCCAACCTGCACTGTTTGCCTCTGTATATCAATGATGTTACTTATTGCTTAATATGAAACAAGGAACATTGCAGCGTGTCAGGAGTAAGCTATCTTGAATCTGTTTGTTGAACTTCCATAAAATCTGTAACATGTACAGTTAATGATACTGAAACTCGCTTTTAAAATAAACTTTATTAACAGGAGATGAAAGATGTTCAAATGTTGTTTCAATCTAATTCATATACCAAAGTTATGTGATGGGATTTTAAATGGGATTTTAAAATAGAACATCAAGTTTACTATGGGATTTCGAGAATCAGTTATGCTTCATTAAAATTACATGAATACTTGCAATATAATGATAGTAACCAAGAGCTTAGAATGCTAAACTGGTCCTTTCTGGGGTTGGAAAGTGGGGATAAAATAGACCATTCTGGGGTGCTGTCTTCCATGCCTGACTTGCATTTAAGTTATGGGAAGATGGCCAGCAAGCAACAATTCCTCCGGCGACATTTTCCAGATAGCAAATCTCTCCAATTCTTTCACTTTTTTTCTGCCTTCTGCTTATTCTTTTTGTCTTGTTTGTGTTACGGAAAATGTTGGAGCCTGTGGTGTACAGCTTGGAACTCGATCGAAGGATCCAGCACTTTGCTGTGTCCGGAGAGCTGCCTCCCGGAGATAAGAGATGGGGGTCGAAAATGACTGTGAACACAAGCTGACTCATGAAAAGAAAACAGAGACGAGTTGCGGGTTCACGTACAACTCCATCTGGAAGCAGCGGGGAAGATTGAAGCTTTGAGGTGAAGGTGGAGGGGGTCAGTGATGGCTCCCAACAGAGACGGTCAGCAGCCAGATCAGTGTGTTCGACCCAGATCGGCGGCATTTGGACCTGGGTCACCAGTCACTCTTCCTCAAAGGTCAGAGTTTGAGCAGCTGCTCTCCTTGTATGCAGATGAAAAGACGTTTCCCATATTTTGAGATTCATGTGATTATTGGACTGTACTTTACATTGGTTTCCTTCAGTTTTTCTGTGTTTTCTTTCTTGTGGATGATTGGCAGGTGGGTGACCTGTGAATATTTTGTGTGAGAGAGTGAGTTGGGGGTTTGGTGCTACTGTTGCTGTTCTTTTCTGTGAGTGAGTGGGTTAGGGACTGTTATTGTTGCTGTTTTTTTGCTGCGGGGAGGGGAGATTTGGGGGACTGAGTTTTGCTTCTTTTCTTTATCACATGGGGGGGTGAAGTTGATGTCTCTTCTTTCATTAGCACTCATGGTCTTTCTTATTTCATGGCTATCTGGAGAAGACAAATATCAGAGTTGTATTGTATATGATTACTTTGACAATAAAATGAACCTTTGAAGATATACTCTCAAGAGCCTTTGGATTCTTTCATGTATCAACAGGCCAAGCAGTGATGACTGTGACTAGCAGCTGGCTTTACTCCACTCTGTGGTTGGAAAGTTCTGGGTTTATGCTCTCCTTCCCATTGTAAGTCTGGGATTTGGTCAGTGGCAAGTTATAATGTATTCACATTCTTTTCCATCGCTGGACTCAATTTAGGGGTCTGGTGGTGGATCCCTCTCTTGTTGGGATTATTCAGCATTATACTCTGGAATTGACCTCTCTCGTATCATGCTGGCCAGACCTGGTGTGGGATTAGAGACGCGAGTTATTTGAGTGGGGAATTCTTGGCCTTGAAAAACTGGTATGTTGATTAAGTAGCTCAGAAATAACTTAAAAAGGATTCTGTTTCAAGAAGTGGAATCCTATATTCCTGGCTTGAAGTTTAGTCGTCAATTATCTCTTTGAGTCTTCCCTTCCACGTGGTCAACTATGATCTTATTAAATGATAGAGCAGGCTTGAGGTACTGTATGGCTCCAAATTCATGTTTGTCTGAGTGCCATTTTAATAATAAAATGGTTCCATTTTCCCCAGGGTCCCACCAATTCTCTCATCATAGAAAGCATTCAAGTATTTCGGGCAGAGGAGATGCAATAGGTGCAATGCACAGGATTATAAGAAAATAAGGGAATTGGGAAGAAATGTGCCAAAGTTCCATCAAGGTGGGCAGCAGTGATCTCAACATTGTCAAATTGTACAATGGTCCAGTTATCCCAGACATTTGATCAGAACTTTGAAAGTTGGATTTGTTTAGAAAATCTACTATATAATTAAAGTTTGGAAAATGTGCTGAGGATATCATTAATGCCTGCAAAGCCACATAGTCATAGTGTAGTGGGACCATTTGTTGGGAGACTCAATGACTAATGAATCACCAACATACAAGAGCCTTCCTTCATGCATCCATCCAGGGTGGATGATGGAGTGACTGTTGTGACTAGATAATGATAGATGTTGCTGAGAAGAAGGCTTGAAGATTAGCAGTCGTTGCTTGGGAGTCAGGAATCAGGCTGAGGCAGGAGACAAATTGGTGGATGAATCAGAGAAAGGTTGCAAGCTAGGACTATTCTGAGGGTCACTCCAACAGAGCATAGTTGGGCACTGCTGCACATGTTTGAGGCCCTCTGTGTATTAGTGTGCCAGATGCAAGGACAACTCTGAAACCAATATTGTAGTCTTCATGCGATCTAATTGAAATCAGATTTTATAGTACGCGAAAGAACAAGGGTGAAGGGATGGAGAATATGTCTCCACCAAAGGAGGTGCAAGGCACTCCTTCCCTCCTGGAACCTGCAGGTCACCCTTGGGCAAGGTGTAGCACCTGCTTATCACCCCACCCCCACTTGATCAGGGTCACTTGAAGCCATGGGAGCAAATGGTGGATAGTCGTATGGGAAGTTAGTACATATCACAAGTCAATTCAATTCACTTTATTTTCCGTGAGTAACTTTGTGCAGTGGTAAGGATAATATCACAGAACTTCACAAAATGGCAACAATTATACCAGTGCCGAAGAAGAATAATGTGGACTGCCTTAATGACTATTGCCCAGTAGCACACACGTTGACAGTGATGAAATGCTTTGAGAGGTTGGTTATGACTAGACTGAACTCCTGCCTCAGCAAGGACCTGGACCCATTGCAATTTGCCTATCGTCACAATAGGTCAGCGGCAGACGCAATCTCCATGGCTCTCTACACGGCTTTAGACCACTTAGACAATACAAACACCTTCGTCAGGATGCTGTTCATCGGCTATAGCTGAGCATTTAATACTATCATTCCCACAATCCTGATTGAGAAGTTGCAGAACCTGGGCCTCTGTACCTCCCTCTGCAATTGGATCCTCGACTTCCTAACCGGAAGACCACAGTCTGTGCGGATTGGTAATAATATCTCCTCCTCGCTGACATTCAACACTGGTGCACCTCGGGTGTGTGCTTAGCCCACTGTTCTACTCTCTATATACACATGACTGTGTGGCTAGGCATAGCTCAAATACCATCTATAAACTTGCTGACAATAAAACCATTGTTGGTAGAATCTCAGGTGGTGATGAGAGGGCATACAGGAGTGAGATATGCCAACTAGTGGAATGGTGCTGCAGCAACAACCTGGCACTCAACGTCAGCAAGACGAAAGAGCTGATTGTGGACTTCAGGAAGGGTAAGACGAAGGAACACATACCAGTCCTCATAGAGGGATCAGAAGTAGAGAGAGTGAGCAGCTTCAAGTTCCTGGGTGTCAAGATCTCTGAGGATCTAACCTGGTCCCAGCATATTGATGTAGTCATAAAGAAGGCAAGACAGCTGCTATACTTTATTAGGAGTTTGAAGAGATTTGGCATGTCAACAAATACACTCATAAACTTCTATAGTTGTACTGTGGAGAGCGTTCTGACAGGCTGCATCACTGTCTGGTATGGAGGGGGGTGCTACTGCACCGGACCGAATGAAGCTGCAGAAGGTTGTAAATCTAGTCAGCTCCATCTTGGGTACTAGCCTACAAAGTACCCAGGACATCTTTAGGGAGCGGTGTCTCAGAAAGGCAGCGTCCATTATTAAGGACTTCCAGCACCCAGGGCATGCCCTTTTCTCACTGTTACCATAAGGTAGGAGGTACAGAAGCCTGAAGGCACACACTCAGCAATTCAGGAACAGCTTTTTCCCCTCTGCCATCCAATTCGTAAATGGACATTGTAGCTTTGGACACTACCTCACTTATTTTTTAATATACAGTATTTCTCTTTTTGCACACTTTATACTTTATTGTCGCCAAACAACTGATACTGGAACATACAATCATCACAGCGATATTTGATTCTGCGCTTCCCGCTCCCTGGATTACAAATCGATAGTAAATATTAAAAATTTAAATTATAAATCATAAATAGAAAATAGAAAAATGGAAAGTAAGGTAGTGCAAAAAACCCGAGAGGCAGGTCCGGATGTTTGGAGGGTACGGCCCAGATCCGGGTCAGGATCCGTTCAGCAGTCTTATCACAGATGGAAAGAAGCTGTTCCCAAATCTGGCCGTATGAGTCTTCAAGCTCCTGAGCCTTCTCCCAGAGGGAAGAGGGATGAAAAGTGTGTTGGCTGGGTGTGTCGTGTCCTTGATTATCCTGGCAGCACTGCTCCGACAGCGTGCAGTGTAAAGTGAGTCCAAGGATGGAAGATTGGTTTGTGTGATGTGCTGCGCCGTGTTCATGATCTTCTGCAGCTTCTTTTGGTCTTGGACAGGGCAACTTCCATACCAGGTTTTTAAAAATCTATTCAATGTCCATAATTGATTTACTTGTTTATTTATTATTATGTTTTATTTTATTTATTATTATTTTTTCTCTCTGCTAGATTATGTATTGCATTGAACTGCTGTTGCTAAGCTAACAAATCTCATGTCACATGCCGGTGATAATAAACCTGATTCTGATTCTTAAGATCCACAACACCACACTGCATATAGTTAAATACAATATAGAATACTCACAATAGATAATAAATACTAAGAACTATTGCATGTAATTTAAAATACAAATACACATAATAAAACTGACTGTTTTTACTGTCAAAGGTGCTATGCATACCATAGATTCAAAATTAGGTGTTGAGGAGGGGAATGGAGAAAGGCACAAAACTGGATAAGGCTCTCCTGGTGCTGATGGGCAGGGACCTGTAGCGGTGTCCAGATGGCACGAGGGTGTACTGTATGTGAAGTATATGTGTAATGTCCTCTACTATTTGTTGAGCTTCTTTATTGTCCATCTCTTATAGATACTGCTGAGTGATTCTTGTTCCTGGCCAATGATTTTACTACTTATTCTGACAAGTCTGTTGAGTGGGCTCCTGGTTATGCGGCCACTGATGCCAAGCAAACAATCCCTGAAGAGCATTGTTAATGGCTGGGGTTACCCATCTTTTAAAGACACAGTATAGGAGAAGGCAATGGCAAACCACTTCTTCAGAAAAAATTGCCAAGATCAATCATGGTCATGAAAAGACCATGATCACCCATGTCATGCAACATGGCACATAATGATGGTGATGAAGAACAAGGTATTCCTTGATTCAGTTTCTAATGTGTTTCTTGATCCGGTTCGATAGAAAATAGAACAGTACAGCACAGGAACAGGCCAAACACATTGAATTAGTGATCAAATGCACAACTAAATTAATCCCACTGCTGACGCAATGGCCATATCCCTCTATTCTCTGTAGATTCATGTGCCTACCTAAAAGTCTCTTGAGCACTTCTGTTGTATTTGCCTGCACTATTATTACTGGTAGCACCTTCCAGGCACCCACCACTCTGTGTTAAAAAAAAACTGCCCTTTATATTTCCTTAAAAATTTAGCCCCTCTGACCTTAAATACAAACACTCTGGTATTAGACATTTTAACCAAGAACATAAAAACATAACAAATAGGAGCACGAGTCGGCCATCTGGCCCGTCAAGCCTGCCCCGCCATTCAATAAGATCATAGCTGATCTGGCCACAGACTCATCTCCACATACCTGCCTTTTCCCCATAACCCTTAATTCCCCCACTGTGCAGAAATCTATCCAACCTTGTCTTAACTATATTTACTGAGGTAGCCTCAACTGCCTCACTGGACAGGGAATTCCACAGATTCACCACTCTCTAGGAAAAGCAGATCCTCCTCATCTCCGTCCTAAATCTACTCCTCCTAATCTTGAGGCAATGTCCCCTAGTTCTAGTCTCACCTACCAGTGGAAATAACTTTCCCACCTCTATCTTATCTATCCTTTTCATAATTTTATGTTTCTGTAAGATCTCCTCTCATTATTCTGAATTCCAGCAAGTACAGTCCCAGGAGACTTAATCTCTCCTCACAGTCTAACCCCCTCATCTCTGGAATCAACCTGGTGAACCTCCTCTGTATCACCTCCAAAGCCAGTATATCCTTCCTCAACACGCATAAGAGTTGCTGGTGAACGCAGCAGGCCAGGCAGCATCTCTAGGAAGAGGTACAGTCGACGTTTCAGGCCGAGAACCTGCGTCAAGACTAACTGAAGAAAGAGCTAGTAAGAGATTTGAAAGGGGAGGGGGAGGGGGAGATCTGAAATGATAGGAGAAGACAGGAGGGGTGTGACCAGAACTGCAGGCAGTACTCCACGTACAACCTCACCAGTACCCTGTACAGTTGTGGCATAACCTTCCTCCTCTTAAATTCAATCCAAGGTTAATCATAGTCTTGGGAAAAAGATACTGACTGCTTATCGATTTCTTTTGTAAACTTATAAACCTCTATCAGATCTTCCCTCAGCCTCAGCTGCTCCAGAGAAAACAACTCAAGTTTGTATAACTCTCTTCATAACATATGCCCTCTAAACCAGGCAACATCCTGGAAACCCTCCTCTGCACCCACTCCAAAGCCTCAACATCCTTCCTATAATTGTCAGGAAAATGCAGAGGTGGCTTGACCCAAATGCAGAGCAGCAGAGTCGATTCATCGGTAAGCAATCACTTTAATAATAAAGTGCAAAGTAACAAGCCATGAGGGAACAGATACTAAACACAATAGGCAACAAGGTAACTGAAGGCTAGGAACAACTGGTTGAGGCTGGCTGGTTCGATGGGTGAACAAGGATTGTCTGTCTGTCTGTATCTTGTTTTACGGCGGTTGGCATCCAGCTTAATGGTGCATTACCGCCACCCTCTGCTCCAGAATGTGCACTAGACATACATTCTAAATCCCTTCACCCAATCGCGCACACACACACACACACACACACACAAACCTACACTTCACCCTCCCATCTTTGACCATCCTAGTTCCTATTCCTGTTTATTCATCATATTCTATAAAAAACCCCTGTACCCCTTGAACAACGATTGTGGTTGAGAGCTGGGTTTAAATAGGCTGCAGATGGTGAGTTGGAAATGAGTGGCAGGTGACTCCTGTTGGCTGGGTGGAGATTGGGAGATACCTGCCTGTGCAGGCCTGACAACAACCCCACACCCCCTCCTGTGGCCAGCACCTGCCCAATGGCCCAAGGTGATCTGGATGAGTCCAGTGAAACTCTTTGATTAGTGATGGATCCAAGATAAAATGTGACAGCACCTAAGACCTCTCCTCCAGGCTGTACCCTTCCCAGTTGACCAGGTACTGCACATCCCATCCATGATTTCATCAACTGGTGGACCTTGTACAGTGCACTGGACTGCCTTCCACCATCCCAGGTTCCGGAAGTGCAGGCTCAGGTGGGTTGAGCGGACCATGGACAACTGGCTTGAGGCAGGACACTTGGACGGTAGGTGTGATCCTGGGCGATGGTAGCACTGGAGATGGTAAGTTACTGGGTTGATGCAATGAGTAATCTTAAAGTCATCGATGACTTGTGAGAGTCGGTGCGCAGGGGCAGACCTCGGGTGGGCAGCCAAACATGATCCAAAGGCTGGAGTGGTCTGGCTGGACACATCCATAGGCGCAAATGGAAGCTTGGATGACTCTCCAAGCATTCCAGCAGTGGCGAACAAGGCCCCTAGTGGAGGGGACCTCCGCTGTTGGCTCCTCCATGGGGAACAACAGTTTAGCCCAGGGCAGATACCTATTCCATGTGGAAGGGTTAGAGGCAGCAAAGCATCACAGAAACTTCTCCACTCTTCCAGGCTAATTGTTGGTCTGCGGAGGGTCACCAGTGGATAAACTCAACGAGGTGCGGAGGAGGGAGCAGAAGGCTCGTCAGAAGCAGAAGACGAATTGTGGGCCCTGGTCTGACACAATGTCCCGAGGGAAGCCACGGAGGCAAACTACAAGTTGGAGAACCCGGTCCGCTGTCTCAGCAGCTGACCAAAGTTTGCGGAGGGGAGAAGTGGGGCAGCTTGGAAAACTGGTCCACCACTATCATGATCACTGTGGCCACAATGGAAAGTCGCAAACCCCATGATGAAGTCCATGCTGATGTGGGATCTTGGGCATCATGGGACCAGTAGGAGCCCAGAGGGCCGCTAGCTGAAGGAATTGGACAGGGCACATTGACAGCAGGCAGCCACAGACTGACATATTTACATCTACGATCATGGTGGCCCACCAGAACCGGCGTTGTAGAAAATGCAGACCCATTGTGTACCTGAATGTTCGGAGAGGGGTGAGGAGTGGCCCACTGGAGTGCTTCAGAGCGAATGGCTGCGAGCATGTACGTGATTGTCAGGTGCATTGGACGGAGCAGGCTTGTGCTGTAGGAATAGGTGGATCTGGTTCTCAAAATTCCAGACGATCAGGGCAAGGATCTGCGACGATGGAATAATGGGCTGAGAGCCGATCTCCATTCCCGCTTGGTCAAACTGTTGTGACAAGGTGTCCACCTTAGTGTTCTTGAAGCCGGGTCAGTAGGAGATGAAGTTGAATTGCTCAAAGAAGAGGGCCCAGTGAGCCTGACGTGGATTGAATTGGTAGGTCCGTTGTATTGATATGAGGTTCTGGTGGTCAGTCCAGATCAGGAAGGGCTCCATGCTTCCCATCAGCCAATGTCTTCATTCCTCCAAGGCCCATTTAATGGTGAGTAGCTCCCTGTCTCCTACTCCATAACAGCACTGTGTAGAGTTGGACCTGTGCGAGAAGGCGGCACATAGGTGTGTCTTCCCACCTGGTCCTCTCAGGAAACGGGTGGCCCTGGCGCTCACGTCAGATGCCAAAAGACCATAAGATATAGGAGCAGAATCAGGCTTTTTGGCTCATCAAGCCTGCTCCACCATTTCATTATTCCCCTCCACCACGTCCTCCTTTACCATGAACAGTCTGGAGGGTTTCAGATGGTGGAGAATGGGAACATTGATGAAGGATCTCTTGGGGTCCTCAAAAGCATGGTCCATGGAAGCAGACCAAGTTATTCATGAAGTCGATGACTAGATGAAGGAGCTTAGAGAAGTGGTGATGTAGCTGTAGTTTCTGATGAAACAGAAGTAGAAGTTGGAGAAGCCTAAGAAGTGCTGTAGCTGTTTGGAGGAGCGAAGTCTTCAACAACAGCACGCATTTTCTCTGGGTCCATGGTTATGCCTTGGGGTGAAAGGGCATAACCCAAGAAGGAAATGACTGGGGTGGACAACTAGTATTTATCTAACTTGCAGTACAGTTGTTTTTTGAGGAGATGATGAAGGACTGAGTGGATGAAACAGACGTCATCTCGAGAGTCTCGAGAAGATGAGAATATTGCTGAGGTAGACGAACACTTACCTGTGTGGCATACCTCAGAGGAACTCATGAATGAAGGCTTAGAAAACAGTGGGACGGTTGGGAAGCCCAAATAGCATCACCAAGTATTCGTAGTGGCCAGTGGGTGTTGTGAATGCCATCTTCCACATCCACCTGGTGGACGCGGATCAGGTTGTACGTGCTCTATAGATCCAGCTTGGTGAAGATCTGGGCCCCGATGAGTATTTCAAATGCACTGTCCATCAAAGGGAAAGGGTAGCACCTCTTCATGTTGATTTTGTTGAGTCCATGGTAGTCGATGCAGGGACAGAGACCCCCATCTTTCTTTTTGACAAAGAAGAATCCTGCACTCGCTGAGGACTAGGATGATCAAATGAAGCCATACTGTAGAACTTCACCAATGTAGTCACTCATGACCTGGGTCTCAGGAGGGAAGAAGGGAGAACAGATGACTTCGGAGAAGGGTGGTGCCTGGGTGGGTGCTGATCGTGCAGTTGTGTGATCTATGAGGCAGTGGGGTGCTGGCTTCCCTTTTACAGGAGGCAATGGCTGAGTTGTGGCGTTCCTGTGGCAGTTTAGTGAAGTTGAGGGTTTTGTCCGTCTCCGTGGATTTACGTGATGATGCCAGCTAAGGTTGCAGGCATGTGGGTCCCCAACTCAGCAGTAGACCGAATGACCAGTTGAAGTGAGGGTCTTGAGTGGAGAACCAGGGATAACCCAAGATGAGAGGATTATTGGGTGAGATGATCAGGAGGAATTGAACAGATTCGCAGTGGTCTCCAATGCTCTTATGCACTGGTTGTGTGCGCACCCAGAACCCAAGGGACATCCATCAGTGGCCGTGATGCAGAAGGAGTGAGAGATAAGCTCAGTAGGGAGTCCAAGCTGCCCAGTTGGAGTCCGGTCCCAAAAGTTGCCTGCTGTGCTGGAATCCACCAGAGCCTCCTGTGCCGATTTCATATTTCCTGCATAATCCATATTTAACCTAAACTGAAGGAATTATGGTCTCTGTTCCCCAACTGTTCTCCCACTAGGTCAGTCACCTGGCCAGGCTCATTACCCAACACCAGATCTACTAATGCTTTTCCTCTTGTTGGACTATATACATTTTGATATAAGAAATCTTCCTAGATGCACCTAACACATTCTGCCCCATCTAAACTACTTGCACTTTGGAGGTCCCAGTTTATATTAAGGAAGTTGAAGACACCGACTACAACAACTGTGTTATTCTTACACCTTTTCCTAATATACCTGCATATCTATTCCTCAGTATTGGGAGATGATTCAGCAAATGGACTGCATCTACAAACTGGACTTCATCTGGAGATACTGTGCTTAATTACTTTTTGACATGCTAGTTTGTTATCCTTTATAAACTGACCTGCAAGCCCATGACTTGAGAAAAGCTAACGGATGACTGTGTTCTAAAGATCAAGTCTCCTTTTGTCCTGTTGTCCTGTGGATTCCATTAAAATCCAAAATACACCAATGCAATTAAATTAGCTTTGTAACCTCCCACTTGCTGTTGAGAAATGCATTGTTTTGTCTTTGTCTTTTCACATTGGACTGCTTTTCAAAGTAATTTCAGTAGATTAACGGGCAATAATAGCTGGTGTGACATGAGACACAATTAAGCAAACGTAATTATCGAGAATTGGTCTTGCTGTGCCTTCACTGTCACGATTTCAACTTCGCTTTAGTTGAGAGGCTTCCACATTATAATTTTCTGAGAGGTTTGTTTTTTCACACCCAAAGTCTTTGTCATACTTGAAAGCTAATTAAAAGTTCTTGTTAATTTAGTGATCCTTTGCTCATTGGAAACATCTCTATCTTCCAGGATAAATCAGTCATGGAATCTGCTGCAGCTCTTAAAAACTCAAACAGTTGATAGCTTTAGATATCTGAATTCCAAAGGCTCACAACCTTCTATGTGTTGAGATTTCTTATACTCTCTGTACTAAAGAAAGGTGCTATGGAGTTACATGGAGTTGGGACCCAGGTCAGAGCATAACATCATTGAATACCAAAACAGGCTCCTGGGTCTGTGTTTCTGAATAGGTTACATTTTATTTACTCTCTTATTTTTGCATTCTCAGTCATTGGCTATAGGATGCTGCAAACCATTCTGTCCTGTTACTAGATGCTTCTAAATAGCTCTATCAAATCACTCCATAACATCCTCTGTTTCCACAAGAGCATCTTTCCAATACCAGGCAGCCTCATCCATATCTTGTATTTCGTAGATTCTATTATATTTAGTTACAAACGGTGTAAAGACAGTAAGGTAGAAGGGCTGAAGTGTGTGTACCTCAATGCAAGAAGCATCAGGAACAAAAGTGATGAACTGAGAGCTTAGATACATACATGGAATTATGATGTAGTGGCCATTACAGAGACTTGGCTGGCACCAAGGCAGGAATGGATTCTCAATATTCCTGGATTTCAGTGCTTTAAAAGGGACAGAGAGGGCGGAAAAAGGGGAGGAGGGGTGGCATTACTGGTCAGGGATACTATTACAGCTACAGAAAGGGTGGGTAATGTAGCAGGATCCTCTTTTGAGTCAATATGGGTGGAAGTCAGGAACAGGAAGAGAGCAGTTACTCCACTGGGGGTATTCTATAGGCCCCCTGGTAGCAGCAGAGATACAGAGGAGCAGATTGGGAGGCAGATTTTGGAAAGGTGCAAAAATAACAGGGTTGTTATCATGGGTGACTTTAACTTCCTTAATATTGATTGGCACCTGATTAGTTCCAAGGGTTTAGATGGGGCAGAGTTTGTTAAGTATGTCCAGGACGGATTCCTGTCACAGTATGTGGGCAGGCCGACCGGGGGAATGCCATACTAGATCTAGTACTAGGTAATGAACCGGGTCAGGTCACAGATCTCTCAGTGGGTGAGCATCTGGGGGACAGTGACCACCGCTCCCTGGCCTTTAGCATTATCATGGAAAAGGATAGAATCAGAGAGGACAGGAAAATTTTTAATTGGGGAAAGGCAAATTATGAGGCTATAAGGCTAGAACTTGCGGGTGTGAACTGGGATGGTGTTTTTGCAGGGAAATGTACTATGGACATGTGGTCGATGTTTAGAGATCTCTTGCAGGATGTTAGGGATAAATTTGTCCCGGTGAGGAAGATAAAGAATGGTACGGTGAAGGAACTATGGGTGACAAGTGAGGTGGAAAATCTAGTCGGGTGGAAGAAGGCAGCATACATGAGGTTTAGGAAGCAAGGATCAGATGGGTCTATAGAGGAATATAGGGAAGCAAGTAAGGAGCATAAGGGGCTGAGAAGAGCAAGAAGGGGGCATGAGAAGGCCTTGACGAGTAGGGTAAAGGAAAACCCCAAGGCATTCTTCAATTATGTGAAGAAAAAAAGGATGACAGGAGTGAAGGTAGGACCAATTAGAGATAAAGGTGGGAAGATGTGCCTGGAGGCTGTGGAAGTGAGCGAGGTCCTCAATGGATACTTCTCTTCGGTATTCACCAATGAGAGGGAACTTGATGATGGTGAGGACAATATGAGTGAGGTTGATGTTCTGGAGCATGTTGATATTCAGGGAGAGGAGGTGTTGGAGTTGTTAAAATACATTAGGACAGATAAGTCCCCAGGGCCTGACAGAATATTCCTCAGGCTGCTCCACGAGGCGAGGGAAGAGATTGCTGAGCCTCTGGCTAGGATCTTTATGTCCTGGTTGTCCACGGGAATGGTACCGGAGGATTGGAGGGAGGCAAATGTTGTTCCCTTGTTCAAAAAAGGTAGTAGGGATAGTCCGGGTAATTATAGACGAGTGAGCCTTACGTCTGTGGTGGGAAAGCTGTTGGAAAAGATTCTTCGAGATAGGATCTCTGGGCATTTAGAGAATCATGGTCTGATCAAGGACAGTCAGCATGGCTTTGTGAAGGGCAGATCGTGTCTAACAAGCCTGATAGAGTTTTTTGATGAGGTGACCAGGCATATAGATGAGGGTAATGCAGTGGATATGATCTATATGGATTTTAGTAAGGCATTTGACAAGGTTCCACACGGTAGGCTTATTCAGAAAGTAAGAAGGCATGGGATCCAGGGAAGTTTGGCCAAGTGGAGTCAGAATTGGCTAGCCTGCAGAAGGCAGAGGGTCATGGTGGAGGGAGTACATTCAGATTGGAGGATTGTGACTAGTGGTGTCGCACAAGGGTCTGTTCTGGGACCTCTACTTTTCGTGATTTTTATTAACGACCTGGATGTGTGGGTAGAAGGGTGGATTGGCAAGTTTGAAGACAACACAAAGTTTAGTGGTGTTGTAAATAGTGTAGAGGATTGTCAAAGATTGCAGAGAGACATTGATAGGATGCAGAAGTGGGCTGAGAAGTGGCAGATGGAGTTCAACCCGGAGAAGTGTGAGGTGGTACACTTTGGAAGGACAAACTCCAAGGCAGAGTACAAAGTAAATGGCAGGATACTTGGTAGTGTGGAGGAGCAGAGGGATCTGGGGGTACATGTCCGCAGCTCCCTGAAAGTTGCCTCACAGGTGGATAGGGTAGTTAAGAAAGCTTATGGGGTGTTAGCTTTCAGAAATCGAGGGATAGAGTTTAAGAGTCGCGATGTAATGATGCAGCTCTATAAAACTCTGGTTAGGCCACACTTGGAGTACTGTGTCCAATTCTGGTCGCCTCACTATAGGAAGGATGTGGAAGCATTGGAAAGGGTACAGAGGAGACTTACCAGGATGCTGCCTGGTTTAGAGAGTATGCATTATGATCAGAGATTAAGGGAGCTAGGGCTTTACTCTTTGGAGAGAAGGAGGATGAGAGGAGACATGATAGAGGTGTACAAGATAATAAGAGGAATAGATAGAGTGGATAGCCAGCGCCTCTTCCCCAGGGCACCACCGCTCAATACAAGAGGACATGGCTTTAAGGTAAGGGGTGGGAAGTTCAAGGAGGATATTAGAGGAAGGTTTTTTACTCAGAGAGTGGTTGGTGCGTGGAATGCACTGCCTGAGTCAGTGGTGGAGGCAGATACATTAGTGAAGTTTAAGAGACTGCTAGACAGGTATATGGAGGAATTTAAGGTGTGGGCTTATATGGGAGGTAGGGTTTGAGGGTCGGCTCAACATTGTGGGCCGAAGGGCCTGTACTGTGCTGTACTATTCTATGTTCTATGTTATTTTCCTGTGAATGCCTGCAAGAAAACAAATCTCAAGGCAGCGTGTGGTGATATACAATATGTACTTTGATTATAAGTTTACTTTGATTTAATATCTTACTTTGGAATGTAAACCTGTGTTTATCCATTCTCTCCCAAACAAACGCTCCCTGTGAACTTCCCACTGCCATGAAGAATACTTAACCATTTATCAGCTTATTTATGTTTTATTCAGCGATACAGTATGGCCCTTCAAGCTGCACTGTCCCATAACCCCCAACAACCCCAATTTAACCCTAAGCTCATAACAGGACAACTTACAATAACCCATTAACCTGCCCAATATGTCTTTGAACTGTGGGAGGGAGCTGGAACACTCGGGGAAAACCCACACGTTCCATGGGGTGGACGTACAGATGACGCTGGAATTGAACTCCAAATTCTGATGTGCTACACTTTCTTTGTAACTGTAACACTTTGTTGTGCACTTTGTTATTGTTTTAGCCCGATGCACTGGTGAGACCATAACACACAGGAGCAGAATCAGGCCATTTGGCTCATCAAGTCTGCTTCTCCATTCAACTATGGCTGAGTTATTTTCCCTCTCAACCCCATTCTCCCGCCTTCTCCCCATAACCTTTGACATCCTTACTAATCAAGAACCTACTAACTTCTCTTTAAATATACCCAATGACTTGGCTCCACAGCTGTCCATAGCAATGAATTCCTCAGATTCACCACCCTCTGGCTAAAGGAATTCCTCCTCATCTCTGTTCTAAAGGAACACCTTATTCTGAGGCTGCATCCTCTGGTCCTGGACTCTCCCACTATTGGAAACATCTGTATGAATGGTATGCAAAACAAAGTTTTTCACTGCACCTCAGCACAGATGACAATAGTATACCAAATTACTAATTTTAAAGTTCCCTCCCATCTGCTGCTTTGTGTAACAGAGGAAGAATGCTGCTGAGTGTGCTGAAATGGCAGGTGTAATGTATGATACACCTGCCATGGTTGAATAGCTGGAACTATACAGAAGATGTGAGATGCTGTCTGAGTGTTGGGATCGGTGGGAAGGATGGTTGGACTGTTGGTAGTGGGGATTTGTCGCTGTTTCCACTGACCTTGACTGCATGTGCGAGGCCATTATACTGCATGTGTGACTGGGACCAGACTCTGGGGAATCTGTATTGGCACTGATCCCTCAGACCACCAACTGCCACTAGCTGTTCATTTCTCTCATGGGTTCATTGACCTATTGTGTATGTCGGACCTCTATCCAAATGTCTGCCTCTCCCACCAGGGTTACAAAGTCAGCTTCAGTGCAGAAAATAAAGCACAAGCCCTTTGGCCCACAATGTTGTGCTGAACAAATTAGATTAGTAATCAAATGCCCAACTTTCCCTTCTACTATGTCCATACCCTTCCACTTCCTACACATTCACATGCCTACCTCAGAGCCTCTTGAACATCTGTGTTGTATGTGCCTCCACCACCACCGCCCCAGGCACCCACCATACTGTGTAAAAATCCTGCCCTGGGCACCTTGCTTGAATTTACTCCTCTCATCTTAAATGCATACCCTCTGGAATCAGACATTTCAACCCTGGGTAAAAGATACTGGCAGTCTGGTCTACCTGCGCCCTCATAATCTTACAAATCCTGACCAGACATCCCCTCAGTCTCTGCTGCTCCAGAGAAAACAGCCCAAGTTTCTCCAACCTCTCCTTTCAACAAATAATGCCTTCCAGCATTCAGGGAAACCTCTTCTGCACCTTCTCCAAAGCCTCCACAGCTTTCCTATAATGGGGCAACCAGAACTGAATGCAATACCCCAGATGCGGCCTAACTAGAGTTTTCTAAAGCTGCAACATAACTTCACTGCTCTTGAATTAAATTGTTTGGCTAATAATGACAAACATGCCATCTACCTTCTTTACCACCTGATTGGAATTCCTGTTGCTGTTTGGTGCCTGAACTGTGAACTGTTTTTAAGTAGCATCTGCATCAAGTGGAAACTGGCCCATTAAAGTGTGAAATGGCTTTGGTCAGTTCCACCAGCTGAAATTCATGTACTCTAGTGGGGGCTACATTGTGACTAGTGCCTCCTAACTACACAAGTCCTTGTTTAAGACACACACACACACACACACACACACACACACACACACACACACACACTGCAACTGCAGTACCAGTTTAGTATGTATTAACAGTTCAAATGAATTTTGTGGTCTTTGAATGAGTGTGGAAGGAATAGAACGACCCCCCTTGCCTTGTCCAATAATACCAATATAGTAATAGTACAAAATTTAACAAAGAGGGTCTTGACTGTGGTCTCAAGAGCAGACCAGAAGAAATTTCAAATGAAGTTTTGAGCAAAAATTGCAAGTACTTGGTTAATCTGTAGGCTCCCTGGGTTAGCTGCATTACTGATGTACAGTACATCCTGCCAATGTTTGATCATGGGTATCACACAGTCAGATAGCATCAGGAGGCATGAATTATTTACTCATAATATCATAATACAAATCTCTAACGATGAGAAGTTCCTCTAAACTGAAGTAAATGTCATCCTGCAGTACACAAATCATTCTGCTGGCTTTGACCTTCAAGATTTTGGCCACTTCTCATAATAGTTACTTCTATAACTGTAATGTTCTTGTGAAGTGCGTTGGATGTCTTATTATGTTTGCGTCAGGATTCTAGATTCTTCAAGGGCTGTTTTAATGTAAGCTATCTGCAAGAAAAGCATAGGATTGGCTGCAATGTAAGGTTATACTCTTGACTTCCATAGTGAAAAGTATTGTCACTTCACCTGGTCCCATATTTTCTTATGACATAGAAGAAGAAATATTTTAAATATTTCTGCAGGGGCCCTGGCAGAAATATTTAAACTGTCACTTTCTACAGGTGAAGTGCCGGAGGATTGGAGAGTGGCTCGTGTTGTTACGTTGTTTAAAAAAGGATCGAAAAGTAATCCGGGAAATTATAGGCCGGTAAGTTTAATGTCGGTAGTAGGTAAGTTATTGGAGGGAGTACTAAGAGACAGAATCTACAAGCATTTGGATAGATAGGGACTTATTAGGGAGAGTCAACATGGCTTTGTGCATGGTAGGTCACGATTGACCAATCTATTGGAGTTTTTCGAGGAGGTTACCAGGAAAGTGGATGAAGGGAAGGCAGTGGATGTTGTCTACATGGACTTCAGTAAGGCCTTTGACAAGGTCCCGCATGGGAGGTTAGTTAGGAAAATTCAGTCGCTAGGTATACATGGAGAGGTGGTAAATTGGATTAGACATTGGCTCAATGGAAGAAGCCAAAGAGTGGTAGCAGAGAATTGCTTCTCAGAGTGGAGGCCTGTGACTAGTGGTGTGCCACAGGGATCAGTGCTGGGTCCATTGTTATTTGTCATCTATGTCAATGATCTGGATGATAATGTGCTAAATTGGATCAGCAAATTTGCTGATGATACGAAGATTGGAGGTGTAGTAGACAGCGAGGAAGGTTTTCAGAGCCTGCAGAGGGACTTGGACCAGCTGGAAAAATGAGCTGAAAAATGGCAGATGGAGTTTAATGCAGACAAGTGTGAGGTATTGCACGTTGGAAGGACAAACCAAGGTAGAACATACAGGGTTAATGGTAAGGCACTGAGGAGTGCAGTAGAACAGAGGGATCTGGGAATACAGATACAAAATTCCCTAAAAGTGGCGTCACAGGTAGGTAGGGTCGTAAAGAGAGCTTTTGGTACATTGGCCTTTATTAATCAAAGTATTGAGTATAAGAGCTGGAATGTTATGATGAGGTTGTATAAGGCATTGGTGAGGCCGAATCTGGAGTATTGTGTTCAGTTTTGGTCACCAAGTTACAGGAGGGATATAAATAAGGTTGAAAGAGTGCAGAGAAGGTTTACAAGGATGTTGCCGGGACTTGAGAAACTCAGTTACAGAGAAAGGTTGAATAGGTTAGGACTTTATTCCCTGGAGCGTAGAAGAATGAGGGGAGATTTGATAGAGGTATATAAAATTATGATGGGTATAGATAGAGTGAATGCAAGCAGGCTTTTTCCACTGAGGCAAGGGGAGAAAAAAAACCCAGAGGACATGGGTTAAGGGTGAGGGGGGAAAAGTTTAAAGGGAATATTAGTGGGGGCTTCTTCACACAGAGAGTGGTGGGAGTATGTAATGAGCTGCCAGACGAGGTGGTAAATTTGGGTTCTTTTTTAACATTTAAGAATAAATTGGACAGATACATGGATGGGAGGTGTATGGAGGGATATGGTCCGTGTGCAGGACAGTGGGACTAGGCAGAAAATGGTTCGGCACAGCCAAGAAGGGCCAAAAGGCCTGTTTCTGTGCTGTAGTTTCTATGGTAAGACTGTTCGGTCGATTGAGACTTTCCAATGAGACTGGCTGTCAGTGCGTTCCCATAAGTCCTAATGCCTCACCTACATGGGGAGGGGGTGTGATTTACAGTAACATTCACCTATCAGCCAGCTTGTCTTTGGGATGTGAGAGGAATCCTGAGCACCCAGGAGAAATGAATGTGGTCATGTAGAGGGTGTGCACACCCTCATGAGCCCTCCACCTGATGAGTTAGACTGAAATGATTGCCAGATGTCCGTTTAGATTTTTTTTAGCTGCATTGCAGATCATGGTCTTTCTTGGGGACTTTGCTATTGCTTGCTTGATGGGAGAAAGATGCTGATGCGATTCTTTTTGGCTGAATTAAGTGGGGGAAGAGGAGGATCGATGCTTTGCTGCTGCTTGTGCGTGGGAGGGGAATGAGGGGATCTTTGAGGTTCGAACGTTTTAACTGTCACTTCTGTTTTCGTGGATGTTTGTGAATGTTTGTATACATTCTCTGGGATATTTGTATACATTCTCTGACATTAAATGGAACTATTGAACTATTATATTTATAAGTGTCTTATGTTTGTCTTAAATAGAACAAGAGGAATCCATTTAGCTAGTTGAGCCTGTTCTGTTATTCAGTGGCTGATCTATGGCCTAACTCAATAATCCAATTTTCAAAATTTTAGCAAACTCTAGTTTAAAATTAACAATTGATTCAACACCAATTACTATTTGCAGAAAAGATTTCCAATGACCTTTTGATATAGAAGTGTTCCAAGCCTCATTCATGAAAGCCTGTGCTCTCACTTTTGGACTACAAATCCAGTTCCTGGAGTTTTCAGCAAATGGAAATGCTGTCTTTTCATCCATCTTACCAATCCTTGGAAGCTTCAGTCAACCCACCTTTTACCCTACCAAATTCAGGGAATAGATGAAAAGTTGGAAGCTGCCGTTGCTGAAAATCAGAAATAAAAACCAGAAGATGGTGGAAGCGCTCAGCAGACAAAGAAGCATCTGTAGACAGAAAAAAATTATAGTGAAAATTTCAGGTCATTGAACTTCATCAGCTTCATTGACCGGAGGCATTAACTCGGTTTTATCTTTCCATAGGTGCTGCCTGACCTGCTGAATATCCCAACATTTTCTTTTTTTAATTCAGTGGAATACATCTCTAGTTTGTGTAATGGCTTATCACAATTTAACCCTTCTATTTCAGATGTCATTCTAATAAATTTATGCTTCTCTCCCTTCAAGGTCAGTATATCCACCCTGAAACATTGTTCCTAGAACTGCTCCCACTGTGGTCTCAGCAGGGTTTTTCAGAACTATGACATTACTTCTATCCCTTTCTGTTTAATGATATTGATCTCTCTTGTCTGATTTGAAGTTTTCTCATCATAATTTTGATCCTGCCTCTCCACCCATCATTTGAACAGTTCTCTGTTTCAGTTGTCTAACTGCAGCTAATTCTGAATTCCTGCAGCATCTGCCTTTTTGAAGTCCATTTCTCTTTTTTGGTGTACGTTTTGCCCTCTGCAATACTCTCGTGAGCTTTTCTGATCCTTCACAGTCCTCTAAAACTTTCATTAAATAGAGTGGAGCAGTGGAAGAGATAGCTCAGAAGCTGGTGGTTGGAGAAATGTTGATAAGAATGACAATATGCTTTGTTATGGATGAAATGTTATTATTTAGAAGTGATTTCCAAAGGGAAACAGGGTGATGGAGAGAATTGGAACACAGTCTTATCAGGCCAGACTGATGGATGCAAGCCTCTACTGTGACAGGTACAGGAGGCCTGAACAAAATTAGTTTGGACCACAGAACTTCGAGCTGAAAGGGTCCAGAGTACAGAATCACCTGTAATTCTGTACTAATTGGTATTTGATTGTCAATCTCACTTGGAAAGTCCGTAGGATGGGAATTGGACTGTCAGAGAAAGTTCTGTTTTGTCTCTGAGTTATGGGTAAGTTATAAGACTTTGTTGCCATTGATATAATCCCTCCCTTCCACTCTTGCTGAGATGGGGGTCCAGAGGTATTAGTTGATCGTGTGCCTCTTTGGATATTCCTCATGTGTAATGTTAGACAATGTTCTAACATGAGGAGCATCCGAACCAAGCAACCTGGCCTGATTTGATTTTTACTGACATCCATCTACCCTGTTATGATCTTGTACCTTATCATTTACCTGCACTGCACTTTCTCCGTAGCTGTTACATTTTATTCTGCATTGTTATTGCTTTACCTTGTTCTGCCTCAATGGACCATGACTTGATCTGTATGAATAGTATGCAAGACAAGCTTTTCACTGTGTCTCGGTACATGTGACAATAACATCATTGTTCCAATTACATTATAGTAATTCACTTAACTGAACTTCTCTGGCCATGATTTAAAAAGATTGAAAATATATTCACATTATCACTTCTTGTGGGATTCAAACAACTCTTTCCTCAAGTAGAGATCCACATTCCCAGCTCAGAGGCTAAGAAGCATGTTATCACAACCACACTGATAACCCAATAGAGGCTAACTGGGGTCATCCTGGTGTTTTAATTCAAACAGTATGAAGTCAAAGTTCATGACGAAGTTGAGTTTATGGACTGTTCTGCAAATCTAATATCTAAATAGAATAACCATAACAAGTGGATGCTGCAACTATTTGGTTTTGCTTGAACAAATGGACCCAGACTCGGTAGTTCCTCCGAGGCTCACTTTATTATTAGTACAGAGAAGAAAATAGAGAGTTGTGAGAAATGCTTTATATTGTACACTACCTGCACCACTAATAGGTAGTGCTAACGTAAGCAACCCCAAGTAGTCGACACCGCCGAGTATACTTAGCGACGTCTGCGTGGCCCTGAAGCAGGCAATCGACCGCGGACTGGCTAGGGTGGAAGTCCTTGGCACCGGTTCAGCTGCTCGGCCCGAAGGTGGGACCCAGGCAAGTGGTCTGCCCAAGAAAGAACTTGCCCACCTTTTATAGCTCTATCGCCACCTCCCAGTCCAGCTGGAAGGGACCAAGCATCCAATCCGACACCTACATGACCCCAACTTGGGCCAATTCCAAGTCCTGGTCATGTATTAAGCCAACATACATCCTTCACACCTGCAGGTCCCGTAATCGGGTGGCCTTCAACAGTCGGCCTCTGCCTCCCCAGGGACAATGCATCCTATTGAGCTTACAATAAAACAATGTAAAAAAACATTTTTAGAGACAAGGTAATTGATTGCTTTTACGCAAATCAGCATTTTTAGCTTGCTTTCATGTATTGTCATCCGGCATACCAGGGGTGTGTATATAGTTCTCCCCTTATTTAGTATCAAGGGTCAATCTGTCCAACAACATATATTCCTACTTGTTAACCATTTCTTTACTGTATCCACTTTCATACCCACTCACTATACCCATACACTATACCCTTACCTATACATGGACATGTGCACAAATATCATGGGGACAGATACAATGAAAACATTGCTTGTCACAGCATCATAGGTACATCGGTACAAACAATACACAAAACACCAATTGTACATAAATTACACGTAAATTAGAGTCATAGAGAAGTACAGCACAGAAACAGGCCCTTCAGCCCATCTTGTCTGTGCCGAACCACTTAAACTGCCTACTCCCATCGACAGCGTAGAAACAGACTGGAAAACAAGATAATTGTGCAAAAATGCAGTCAGTGACAAGTCCATGATAGTGCAGGAGGTGGTTATTAGTGTTCTGTTGCTAAGGTAGGATTAGATTTGAGTGGATTGGTTCAAGAACAGAATGATTGAAGGGAAGTAGGTGTTCCTGAACCTGGTGGTGTGGGACTTCAGGCTTCTGTACCTCCTGCCTAACGGTGGCAGTAAGAAGAGGGCATGGCCCAGATGGTGGGGATCCTTTTTAAGGAAGCACCTCATGTATATGCTGTTCATGGTGGGGAAGGCTGTGGCTGTGGTGGATTGGGCTATGTCCATCTAGTCCATGCCAAAACCATGTTATCTGCCTACTCCTAATGACCTGCACTGGGACCATAGTCCTCCAGAGCCCTACTATCCAGGTACTATCCAAACTTCTCTTAAGCTCGCATGGACCACTTGTGCTGGCAGCTCATTCCACACTCTCAAGACCCTCTGAGTGAAGAAGTTTCCCATGATGTTCCCCTTAAACTTCTCACCTTTCACCCTTAACTCATCGTGTTCCCTTAAACCCTTAAGTCTAGGAAAGACAACCTGTGTATGATTGAAGCACATTCAATCCCACCCCAAACCCCGGTTTGTGTGGATGCTGTGTAATTTGCTACCCTGTTACAAATTAGTGCCACAAAATAACAGACAGGACACTGCATACGATTAAAGGAATTCTATTTATGAATCTTAACTAAAGGGTTCGTAAAGAATAACAAAAGAAAAAGGGCCCATTCTAATTAAACAGTCAAATATGCACAAGTTGGAGTTCATGTTGAACTTCTCTGTCACTCACACGCTGGGCCCTCGGTCAACGTGAAAGCACATACCACCTTCCAAATGTCGCTTGCAATCCATCTCGAACAAACGGGTTTCCCATCAAATCGTATGCTCTGACCGGTTCTCCCAATCTTCATCTCCTCTCAAACAAAAGCCCCAAGCCCAATCTTAGTGTCCCTCACCAGAGAAACCTCCCCTTAATCCGACCATCCTAATTGGATGGCACACATTTCTCCTCGCTCTTATCTTCAACAATAACTCAAACAAGCCATGAAAACAGGACAGACTTCTCTTACAGAACTGCCAAAATGAAATCCATATAGCATAACAGTAAAAATATGAACCAGGGCATTACACTTGTTTACATCTTTCCTGTAGGTTGGTGACCAAAATTGCACACAATACTCAAAATTAAGCCTTACCAATGTCTTATACAACTTCAACATAACATCCTATCTTCTGTATTCAAGACATTGATTTATGAAGGCCAATGTGCCAAAAGCTTTCTTTACGACCCTATCTATCTGTGATGCCACTTTCAGTGAATTATAGCCCTGTATTCCCAGATCCCTTTGTTCTACCACACTCCTCAGTGTTCTACCATTCACTGTGTAAGACTTGCCCTGGTTGATCCTCCCAAAGTGCAAAACCTCACACTTGTCTGCATTAAATTCCATCTGCCATTGCTCAGCCCATTTTTCCACCTGATGCAGATCCCTCTGCAAGCCATGACAGCCGTCCTCACTGTCCACTACACCCCCAATCTTGGTGTCATCTGCAAATTTGCTGATTCAGTTGACCACATTATCATCCAGATCATTGATATAGATGACAAACAACAATGGACCCAACACCGATCTCTGCGGCACACCACTTAGTCACAGACCTCCAGTCAGAGAGGGAAACATCTACTACCACCCTCTGGTTTCTCCCATGAACCAGGAGGTATGTCATCTGCTGAAGGCTAGATCTGTGGCATTCAAGTCCGGCGACCCGGGCCTGTGCCAGAAAACCAGGCATGATTTGTAGAGGGCTATTTCAAGGGCGAAGGGACAATTTCGAACGAGGTTGGAGATGATATCAGATGCACGGCAACTCTGGTAGGGACTGCAAGACATAACTTCCTACAAAGTGAACCCAATAGTATGAATGGCAGCGATGCTTTGTTACCAGATGAACTCAACACCTTCTATGCACGCTTTGAAAGGGAGAACACAACTACAACTGTGAAGATCCCTGCTGCACCTGATGACCCTGTGATCTCTGTCTCAGAGGCCGATGTTAGACTGTCTTTAAAGAGAATGAACCCTTGCAAGGTAGAAGATCCCGATGGAGTACCTGGTAAGGCTCTGAAAACCTGTGCCAACCAACTAGCAGGAGTATTCAAGGATATTTTCAACCTCTCACTGCTACGGGTGGAAGTTCCCACTTGCTTCAAAAAGGCAACAATTATACCAGTGCCTAAGAAGAATAATACGGGCTGCCTTAACGACTATCGCCCGGTAACACTCACATCTATAGTGATGAAATGCTTTGAGAGGTTCATTATGATTAGACTGAACTCCTGCCTCAGCAAGGACCTGGACCCATTGCAATTTGCCTATTACCACAATAGGTCAACGGCAGATGCAATCTCAATGGCTCTCCACACGGCTTTAGACCACTTAGATAACACAAACACCTTTGTCAGGATGCTGTTCATCGACTATAACTCAGCATTTAATACTATCATTCCCACAATCCTGATTGAGAAGTTGCAGAACCTGGACCTCTGTACCTCCCTCTGTAATTGGATCCTCGATTTCCTGACTGAAAGGCCACAGTCTGTGCAGATTGGTGATAACATCTCCTCTTTGCTGACAATCAACACTGGCGCACCTCAGAGATGTGTGCTTGGCCCACTGCTTTACTCTCTGTATATACATGACTGTGTAGCTATGCATAGCTCAAATACCATCTACAAATTTGCTGATGATACAACCATTGTTGGTAGAATCTCAGGTGGTGACGAGAGGGCGTACAGGGGTGAGGTATACCAACTAGTGGAGTGGTGCCACAGCAACAACCTGACACTCAATGTCAGCAAGATGAAAGGGCTGATTGTGGACTTCAGGAAGGGTAAGACAAAGGAACATGTACCAATCCTCATTGAGGGATCAGAAGTGGAGAGAGTGATCGAGCAGCTTTAAGTTCCTGGGTGTCAAGATCTCTGAGGATCTAACCTGGTCCCAGCATATTGATGTAGTTATAAAGAAGGCAAGACAGTGGCTATACTTCATTAGGAGTTTGAAGAGATTTGGCATGTCAACAAATACGCTCAAAAACTTCTATAGATGTACCGTGGAGAGCATTCTGACAGGCTGCATCACTGTCTGGTATGGAGGGGCTACTGCACGGGACCGAAAGAAGCTGCAGAAGGTTGTAAATTTGCTCGGCTCCATCTTGGGCACTAGCCCACAAAGTACCCAGGACATCTTTAGGGAGTGGTGTCTCAGAAAGGTAGTGTCCATTATTAAGGACCTCCAGCACCCAGAGTATGCCCTTTTCTCACTGTTACCATCAGGTAGGAGATACAGAAGCCTGAAGGCACACACTCAGCGATTCAGGAACAGCTTCTTCCCCTCTGCCATCTGATTCCTAAATGGACATTGAAGCTTTGGACACTACCTCACTTTTTTTAATATACAGTATTTTTGTTTTTGTAATTTTAAAAAAATAATCTATTCAATATACGTAATTGATTTATTTGTTTATTTATTATGTTTTATTTTATTGATTATTATTTTTCTCTGTCTCTCTGCTGGATTATGTATTGCATTGAACTGCTGCTGCTAAGTTAACAAATTTCACAACACATGCCGGTGATAATAAACCTGATTCTGATTCTGATTCTGAATTTACTACCTCATCCTGAATGCTGAGCAACCTAACCCTTGCTGACCAGCCTCCCTTGCAGGACCCTGTCAAATGCCTTAATAAAGTTCATGTAGATAACATCCACCCACTTGCTTTCATCCACATTCCTGGTAACCTCCTCAATAAACTCTAAAACATTGGTTAGACATGACCTCCCATGCACAAAGCCATGCTGACTATCCTTAATCAGTCCATGTCTTTCCAAATAGTTATATATCCAGTCCCTTAGAATACTTTCCAATAACTTTTCCACAATTGATATCAGACTCATTGGCCTATAATTTCCTGGTTTCTGTTTAGAGACTTCCTTAAACAGCAGAAGAACATTTACTATCCTCCAATCCTCTGGTACGTCTCCTGTCACTAAGGATGTTTTAAATATCTCTGAAAAGGCCCTGGCAATTTCTGCACTTGCCTCCCGTAGGGTCTGAGAGAACATGTTGTCAGTCCTTGGGGATTTATTCACCCTGATTTGCCTCAGGGCAGCAAACACTTCCTCCTCTGTAATCTGTACAGGGTCCACGAAGTTGATGCCATTTTGCCTCACTTTGATAGGCTATATATCCATCCCCTGAGTAAATATAGATGCAAAGGATGCATTTAAGGTCTCCTGTCTGTTTTTGCTCCACGCATGGACTACCATTCCGATGTTCCAGAGGACCAATGTTGTCCCCTGCAATCCTTTTTCTCTTAATATATCCATAGAATCCCTTGGGATTCTCCTTCATCTTGTCTACTAGAGCAACTTCATGCCTTCTTTCAGCCCTCCCGACTTCTTTCTTAAGTGTTCTCTTGCATTTCTTGTATTCCATAAACACCTCATTTGTCCTGGGTGGTGAGGGTCCTTAATGATGGATGCCTCTTTTTTTGAGGTATCACCTTTTGAAGGTGTCCTCGATGCTGGGGAGGCTGGTGCCCACGACGGAGCTGGCTGAGTTTACAACTTTCTGCAGCCTTTTCTGATTCTGTGCAGTGGCCCCTCCACACCAGACAGTGAAGCAACCGGTTAGAATGCTCTCCACAGTACCTCTGTAGAGATTTGCGAGTATCTTTGGTGACATACCAATTCTCCTCAGACTCCCAATGAAATATAGCCACTCTCGTGCCTGCTTTGTAATTGTATTTCTTTGTAAGTCATAATTCATCATAGAGCCGCGATATTTGAATGGACTGCCCACTGTAATTGGTGGGGATCTAGTGTAACCCCACTCCCATAGGACATCCCACATTGGATAAAATGTGGCAAACAACTGGTTGCATCTCTGGGATCTTTGCATTTTCAGGGCAATCCCTACATAGCTGACAGTTGCATAGAGATATGCCAGCAGCTTTCTGCAAAGTCTGGGCCATTACCTTGCTGACAACTGTAAATCTGTTGAGGTATCATGTTTGCACTGTGGGAGAGGACAAGGAGTTTCCAAAGTGTTAAGCATCAGAAATAGTTGAATGAATCATCTAACAACCTTGGTGCGCATCATCATATGAGGACAGAGGCCTTTTAGTGCACGCTGAGCACAAGAATTTGAATTTTGCAAGAGAATAGTCCGTCAAGGAATGCTACAACTAGTGTGAAACTTTGATACAGCTTTCATTTGTTGTTTTCCTGTGAAAATCAGAGATGTTGCCTTCGAGGGTTAAGACTAATGCCTTGGCACATAATCATCTTCCCACTGATAGTACATCACCTGAATTTTATCGATTTCTACAGAATACTGAAATAGTTGCAATAACATTCTGAAAAGAGAGATAGTATTCAATAGTTAAAAAAGCATGAAGCTTTACAAGTAATGCCACAGCTGTGGGAGCTGGAGGAGAAATTCTGTAGAGGAAATTAGATAATAAAATATAAAAGTTAACTCTTTTGATTTATCTAGTGAGCATAATGAGCAAAAGGAAATCTTTAACTATCTGAAGTGCAGCATGGCCCAGTGAGATGTTTTTTATGCATCGCCAATGCCACGAGTTACAGAAGAACAGGAGAAACAGCAGCAATAGTAGATCATTTGGCTCCTCATGCCTGTTCTGGATTCAATACTGCATACCTCAGCTTCATTTTCATACACTCACTTCCAATACCTCGATTCCATTAATATCTAAAAATGGGAGCATGCTGGTCAAATGTGCACAGCAAGGTTCCACAAACAGCAATGAGAGAATGCAGAACAACACCATACAGGCCCTTTGGCCCGTGATGTTTTGCCAACCTTTGGTCAATCTAACCCTTCTGTTTTGTATTTAATATTTCCGTAATATCGCAAATATATTGTTGTCATAAAGGGGGACGTTGATGGCAGACCCAAATGCAAGACACAGACACTGAAGTACTAGGAACAGGACTTGACTAGAGGGCTGGGACAAGAACACAGACTTGGGCTAGGACATTGGCTAGGCAAGTGGAACCAGGACAAGGAACTGGGAACTAGGAGCCTGGGCTTGGACTCCGAGCCAGAGACTGGACAAGGACCCAGAACCTGGGTCCTGACTAGGGCTCGGACTCTGGAACGAGGTGAAGACATGATGTGGTCTTAGGAGACAGGACTAGATGAGGGAACTCCTGGACAGGACAAGAACACAAAGCCTTGACTTGGTACTCAGGAACAGCCGAGCCTTGACTTGGGATGGCAGGAACCTCAGAACACAGAGCCTTGATCTTGGGGAGGACAGGAACACAGAGCCTTGGTCTAGAGCATGGGAACACAGAGCCTTGGACTTGAGAGACAGGAACACAAGGACATGGAACACAGAGCCAGGACCCCTCCTTGGGAACAGGACTTGGGGCCGGGGCTCTATACAGAATGCTGAAAACAACGAGATGGTTCCCAACACTAGGTAGCAGCAAACAGCCAGACCTACCTAGCAAAGGCATGGACGCAGAGACAGTTCCAACTCAACAACAGACAGTTCCTTATCTTGACACAGCAAGGCTCCAGTCTCACTCTGGTGGTAGAACTGGACAAAGTTGTGGGGCAAGGCTCCAAACACAGGTTGCAGGCAAGGCTCCTGAAGGAAGTGGAAGGGAAGGGAACAGTCCTGCCTCAGGGTAACAGAAAAGATGGCCTACAGAGGCAAGGACAGGAAGGGACAGATCCAACTGCAGGGTAACAGCAAAGATGGCCTGACTTACCCCACAGAGGCAAGGACAGGATACTGACAAGACAAACCAGCACCCACACTTGATCCCAGGGCCACTTATATTCCCAGCCCCAAGACGAGCATCAGGTGCCTATGATTAAGCCCAACTGAAACAAGGGACAGCCGGAAGACCTGGAGTCCGGAGTCCACGGACCGGACCATGAACCGGAACGCAGACTTCATGGGCTGGACCATGACAATTGTTTGATTAAGCATTCTTTGTTGTTTACATAATGTATTGCGAGTTATCTGTAAAAGTTCGCAAACAGCATACGTCATCACGCCTCCATGTGATAATTTTCAGACTCCTCTGTTTTCCTTTCAATTAGTTTAATGTTTTGGAGTTACAAAGCATAACACCTTCCCTCCCACATGGCCGTCCATTTTTCTTTCATCTGTGTGCCTATCTCTGAAATGCCCCTAACATATCTGCCTCTACCACCACCCTCGGCAGTGTGAATGAGAGTAAAGCTAGACAATCCATGTGTAGTGCTGATAGCTGTGGAGTAAATATTGGCCTGGAGGCCAATATTGGGAAAAATAATCATCCCATTTGAAATAGTGCCATGGGATCTTCTGCATCCACCCAACAAGGAGGACAGACACCTGCCATTTTGTATCATGCTATTGAATTACCATACTCACTCAGGATGACACAACAGTAGCAGGAGACGGTTTGATTTACTATGCAACAATAGCTCCTATTGTTGTGTGCAACTACTGAGGAAGTGGCAAAGTGCCTCTCCTCAAGAGAAGAAGGGAAAATAAACATCGCTTTTGCCTCTGAGGCCTGGGTCGCACCTAAGCTCTTCTTATGTAAGGCTGACTTTTATCAGGTGGCTGGAATGAAAAAGGGCCAAACCAGTCATCTTCATCTACTCTTCATGGGGATCCTCTGCAATAATGGTTTCTTTCATACTAATGCTTTTAAAGCTCAAGAATGCTTGTTACATCATGTACTCCTGGTGCAGGGATGGGATTAAAAAGTTCAGAAGAGAAAGAGACTGCATGTAAAAATATTGGCAGATAAAGTTGAGGAAATCGTTGAGATGTTTTATAAATACATGAAAGAAAGAATGGAGCTTGGGTGTATAGCTGGAAGGTGTGCAGCGTTTTGAATGTGTACTTGGTACCCGACTGAATGGCAGCAAGACTAAGGAACTGATGGTAGACTTCAGGAGAAAGAAACCAGAGGTCCATGGACCACTCCTCATCAGAGGATCAGAGGTGGAGAGGGTCAGTAACTTCAAATTCCTTGCTGTTACTATTTCCGATGATCTGTCCTGGACCCAGCACGTATGCAATTGTGAAGAAAGCACTGCAGTGCCTCTACTTCCTTGGGAGTTTGCGGAGATTTGGCATGATATCTAAAACTTTGATAAACTTCTGTAGATGTGAAGTGGAGAGTATATTGACTGGCTGCGTCGCAGCCTGGTATGGAAACACCATTGCCTTTGAACGGACAGTCTTACAAAAGGTAGTGAATTCAACCCAGTACATTACGGGTAAAGCCCTCCCAACCATAAAGCACACCTACTTGAAATGCTGTCCTAGGAAAGCAGCAACCATCATCAGAGATCCCCACCACCCAGGTTTTGCTCTCTTCTCACTGCTGCCATCAGGTAAAAGGTACAACAGCCTCAGGACTCACACCACCAGGTTCAAGAACAGTTACTACCCCTCAACCATCAGGCTTTTGAACAAAAGGGGACAGCTACACTCACTTGTCCATCCATTGAGATGTTCCCACAACCAATGATCTCACTATAAGGGCTCTTTACCTTGTTACTTCATGTTCTCATTATTTGTTGCTATTTGTTTATAGTTGTGTTTGCACCGTTTGTTGTCTTCTGCACTCTGGTTGACCTTTCATTGATCCTGTTATAGTTATTATTCTAAGTTTTGCTGAATTTGCCCACAGGAAAATGAATCTCAGGGTAGAGGAGGAGGTTTTTTTCTGGGGAGGGTGCTGATCGGGATGCCATTCTTTTTTGTATGGAGGGGGCGTGGGTTTTATGTTTCTCCCTGAATGACTTTCATGTTCTTTCTTTGTTTCGTGGCTATCTGGAGAAGACAAATTTCAGAGTTGTATATGGATACATAGATGCTTTGATAATAAATGACCCTTTGAACCTTTGAATATGGTGACATATACGTACTTTGATAATTAAATTTACTTGGTACTTTGTACTTTGACTTCATGGAAGTGGAGGTGATGCAGGCGTTGACATTGTGTGAAGGTCAGCATAGAGACAATACTGAATATTAAGGAGTTCACCATCTTTAAAGAGTCAGGGATACATTTCATTCGAGGCCGCTGATTAACAAATTTATAAAGAGGCAAGGGTGGGGATAACACAGGCTCGGCCCGCCAGTTTCCAGTGCTCTTTGGTTGCAGGTGTGGTGAGGGAGGCTGATGTGGTACCCTAGTTTACAAAGGGAGAAAGGTAGCAAACAGGGAACTACAAGCTGGTCAAGTGGTGATGGGCAAGTTGCTGGGAGGGTATAAGTCAGCAGTTAGAGAGGACAGGTTGACCAAACAGAGTCTGCATGGAATTATTAAGGGAGGGTTGTGTCAGAGTAACACTTGATTTTTTGAGCAACACCCGCAAAATGCTGGAGGAACTCAGCAGGCCAGGCAGCATCTAGGGAAAAGTGTACAGTCAACATTTCAGGCCTAGACCCTTCAACAAGACTGGTGAAAAAAAGATAAAGAGTAGATTTAAAAGGTGGGAAGAGGAGAAGGAGAACACAAGGTGATAGGTGAAATTGAGAAGGGGAGGGGTGAAGTAAAAAGTTGGGAAGTTGATTGGTGAAAGAGATACAAGGCTGGATTGAATTGAATTGACTTTAATACTTACATCCTTCACATACATGAGGAGTAAAATTCTTTACATTATTTCTCCATGTAAAAGTGCAATGTGCAATTTATATTAATTTGTAATAAATAGTATGTACAAGGGGGAATCTGATAGGAGAGGACAGAAGGCCATGGAGAAAGAAAAGGGGGAGGAGCACCAGAGGGAGGCAATGGGCGGGCAAGGAGATAAGGTGAGAGAGGGAAAAGGGAATGGGGAATGGTGAAGGCGTGGTGGGGGCCATTACCGGAAGTTCGAGAAATTGATGTTCATGCTATCAGGTCGGAGGCTACCCAAATGGGATATAAAGTGTTGCTCCTCCAACCTGAGTGTAGCCTCATTGCAACAGTAGAGGAGGCCATGGATAGACATATCGGAATGGGAATGGGGGGTGGAATTAAAATGGGTGGCCATTGGGAGATGCTGCTTCTTCTAGTGGACTTTTTTGATTTTCTTGATTTTTTTCGATTTTTTTTGAGGCAGTTACAACATGGTAACAAGTCTGCAGCATTTGATGTGATATACATGAGTCTTTGCATGACATTTAATAATGTGTCACATGGCAGATTGATCAAGAATATAAAGGGTTATGGGATGAAGAGGAAGATGACGAGTTGGATGAAGCACTGGTGGAGTAGACAGGGACATTGTCGAGTGGAATGTTGCTGGTGACCTTGTTTTATTGTAGTTTGGATAAATGCTTTGGGTTTAAATATTGGAGCAACAATAATATGAATGCCAAAGTTGTCCGTATGGTTGAGAATGAGGGAGGAAGTTCTAGGCCACAAGAAGATGTGATTGGGCAAGTTAGGTGGGTAAAAATGACAAATGGAATTCAGTCTAGCACGAACACAGGAATATTCAATAACTGGTCAGACATTAATGAATGCAGAGGAACAGGGGGATTTCAGAGTGCGTAAAACTGGCAGGAGCAGTACGTAAGGTGGCTAAGAAGGTGTACAGGATACCTGCCTTTATCAGCCAGAGCTTGGAATACAAGAACAGGGAGGTTGTGCAAGAATCAAGTTAGACCACAGCTGGATCACAGTGTACAGTTCTGGTCAGCAGGGATGCGACAGCACTGGAGCGACACAGGGGTGATATATAGAGGATTTTGCCATGGCTCAGGAATTACAATCCTTTACGCTGGGGTTGTTTTTTTTTGAACAAGGGAAACTGAGTGTAGATTTAATCAAGTCTATAAAATGATAAGAAGCTTCAGCAATGTAATTGATAATTCATTTATTATTGTTGCATTTATTTATTAATTATTTCTTGGGATACAGTGCAGAACAGACCCTCCTGGCCCTTTGAGTCACACTGCCTAGCAACCTCCGATTTAACCCTAGCCGAATCACGGGACAATTTAGAATGACTAATTAACCTATCAACCAGTATGTCTTTGGATTGTGGGAGGAAACCGGAATACCCAGAGGAAACCCACGCAGTCTGTAAGGAGTTTGTATGTTTTGGGAGAACATACAAACTCCTTACAGAGTGGTGGGTGTGTACCAAAATACAGTGAAAAGCTTTTGTTTGGTACCACACTTGGAGGGGCAGAGTTGCCTGAGGAAACCCCTCAAACAATGAAAAGATGTGTCACCCCAGGGGCCACATGAGTGGCAACAGTGGTATAGTTTTAAAAAAGGTAAGTTAACTCTATTATATTTAATGACCATGAATTTCACTGTTTCTACTTTACAATGTTATTATTTAAGTCACATCTACTATTTCCCTTGAGCATTTTTATTTTTCTTTATGGTGCCAGGAGGTGTCACTGTGTTAGATTGCTCACTCGTGGTGCACTTGGAGGTCTTTTTCTGTGAGCAGGACCTGGACTTGGTTTAGCTTCCAGTTATACAGCCAATTCATTGCTGTACTTAAATGTAGGGAAAACAGACCAGCACACAGTTCTTAATGTTGGCGAAGAGCTAATTGCTCAATCAGTTTGACAACTGAAATGTTGCCAAGCTTTTAATGTTTTTTCTTGTGTCTGGAAGAGAGCTCAAAGAGAAGTTGGCCTTATGTAACTTCATTAGCCCATGAGAAAATAAGGCTAATACAAAAGCAGATACACCAAGAAGAACTTCAGGATGTTTTAGTAGAACTATTGAACAGAATGCAGCCTTGGACTTTTAGAATAATAGAATTATATAGTGCAGAAGGCAGCTATTCGTTTCATTATAAACTCGGCGGTGGCCACTTTATTAGGTACACCTGCTCGTTAATACAAATATCTACTCAGCCAATCATGTGGCAGCAACTCAATGCATAAAAGCATGCAGACGTGGTCAAGAGATTCAGTCGTTGTTCAGACCAAACATCAGAATGGGGAAGAAATGTGACCTAAGTAACTTTGACTATGGAATGATAGTTGGTGCCAGACGGGGTAACGCATAGAAGCTGCTGATCTCCTAGGATTTTCACACTCATCCTCAAATGATCTTCTGGGAGTTTACAGAGAATGGGGTGACAAACAAAAAACATCCAGTGAGTGGCAGTTCCGTAAGAGAGAGGTCGGAGAGAATGGCCAGACTGATTCAAGCGGACGGGAAGGCGACAGTAACTCAATGACCACACTGTGCAACACTGGTGTGCAGAAGAGAACCCCCAGAATGCACAGCACATCAAACGTTGAAGTGGATGGGCTACAGGAGCAGAAGGCCACAAACATACACCCAGTGGCCAATTTAATATGTCCAGGAGGTGCCTGATCTCTAAATATTGAACAATTTCAAACAAAGTTCCAGGAATACGGAGAATAAATATTTGTGATTAGTAAATGCAGTGAAGTTTCACCAGCTTGATTTCCGGTATGGTGGGTTGCCCTCTGAGGAGAGAAAAAGCAAAATGGGCCTGTACTCTCCAGACTGAGTGCTGGCCTCACTGATGTGAACAAAATTAACAGGCACAGAGGAGTAGATATTGAGATGATGTTTCCATTGGCTGAGGTATCTAGAACTAGGGTACACAATTTCAGCATCTCTCATTCAGGACAGAGGTGAGAAAAAAAGATCTTCACCCTGAGGGGAAAGAATATTTGGGATTTTTTACCTAAGAATCTCACAGAGGATCAGTTGGTATATTCAAAAGAGTGATCAAATAATTTTGAAATGTCAAAGGACTTGGGAGAAATGGAATTAATGCAGGAAAGGGAAGGAATGGTTAACTGATCTTAGAATAAGTTAAAAGATTGGCACAACGTTGTGGGCCAAAGGGCCTATGGTATGCAGTAATGTTCTATGTGTTGTTGAGTTCGAAACTCAGCCATGGTTTGACTGAATGGCAGAGCAGGTGTGATGAGCTGAATGACACACCCCTTTTTCTATTCTTTATCTTCTTAGAATTGCAGGTTGATTTCATTGGCGTCATCTATTTTTTCTTTGTTCTGGATGTGCAAAGTTAAACCCTGAATCGAATCCAAGATTCCAGGTAAGGATTCATTTATCTCTCTGGTGAAGATTAATGAACATTGAGGAGTAGTATTCAACCAGAGTAGGTCAGCTGTTGGTGGGGTGAGAGTTGTGGGCTGACATCTGCATTCCTTAACCACCTCAATGTCTCACAGACGGAATATTGCTGAATTGCTGCTGCCACAACAGGCATGTGGAGGGATTACAGAAAGGACATGCCAGGGGAGGGGAGAGGGGAGGACGTAAAGTAGGAACAAAAACAATTCTGAGTTTTAAAATCAAAGTGCTGCTGGTATAAGTGCCAACTCGGCAGGCAAGTACAGGAATGGTGTATGAAGAGGACTTGGTTTGTTGGTATGCGAGCTGCAGCATCTTGAATAACAAGTTAATGGAGGGTGGAAGATGAGTTAGCAGCCAGGAAGGTGTTGAAATATTCAATGTTTAGAGGTAGCAAAGGCATGGATGAGAGTTTCAGCAGTGAGCCAAATAAAGATCTAATTGTGCTTATCATGCCTTTGGGTCTGACATTGCACAAAGTATTGCTGGATGTGTTTAAAAAGACACCAAAATAATATGTAGCACATTTAAGAATTGATGGTGTTTACTAAGGTGAGGAAACAGCCATCTTCAATCATGTTTGCCTCTGGTGCTTGTGTCTAACAGTTCCTACATCTGAAACAAATTCCTTCATGAACCATTGCCCATGATCTATGTATTTAGATGCTATAGTCAGAGCTTGGAGAGTTTAAGAAGGTTTACATAAAATGACTTCTCTGCTTTCTCTGCTGCAGTATACTTGTAAGCAATGGAGCATCTTTTAGTGTGTGCTAAATCGCACATCCCAGTGTCATTAATATTGCACTTGACCTTCCCAACATCTGGTGCTTGGAATTGTATGCAGCTGGCTGGTTTCTTCTGTGATTTACCAGCAACTGCAGCATGGGTGACAAACCATGTCCCTTCTCAAAAGGACACTGACCTAACAACGTTATATTTAACTACTAATATAAAATATTAATTCAATGCTAATTTAATCATTTGTAACTCCCACGAGAGATGGGGCCAGGCCTGGGGAAATCACTGCTGTTGTGTTTCATCTCTATTAAGTATGCTATTATCACAGCTCACAAATTACACGAATCAATTGATGACCCAAGATAGAATTTACAATTGTTTACCAAAGGGTCACCACCAGCAATCAGATTAGTTCTGTAATCCCTCACTATAAAGAACAGTCCAGCCACTGCCTCCCATACTTGATCAAGTAACAGTGTTTGCACTACCTGAAACTGCATCTTTTTGCCAATTTCTTTTTCCCAGGATCTCCCACCCCAACTTCCTGAACATACTAAGTTCCACTGGGACCACAAGTGCAGCTTGATAACACTGTTGATAACTGTGCTCATCACTTTGCTAATGGCTGAGAGTAGTTTGATTGAAATTTAATTAGCTGGATAGGATTCATCCAAGTTTTCTGAACAGGACATACCTGGACAATTTTCCACATACTTGGGTAGATGCCAGTGTTGTGACTGAAATGGAACCGTTTGTTTAGCGGTACAGCTGCGGGTTCTGGAGCTCAGATCTTCAGCGTTACAGCTGGGATGGTGTCAGGCCCCAGAGATTTTGCCGTATCCTGTGTTCTCGGCTGGCTCTTGTTATCACACAGAGTGAATTAAGGCAACTGGCTTAAATGAGGATCACAGGAGAAAGTTAAGACACATCACACACTGGGCACTTCTGGCTGATTATGACTATGAATGCTTCAGCCTTGCCTTTCACTCTTACATGCTGGGCCCCATCATTGCTGATTGACTGAAGACTGGCTTCTGTGATGGTGGAAATGTCAGGACTAAATGTCATAGCTAAATGTCCAATATGTAGTAATTAAGTAGCTGAGAGGCATAGAGAATGATGCTGAAATAGTCCATCCCCATGGCACTCCCAAAGATTCTGCAAGTGGTCTAGCCTTAGCAACACCATATCTTGGGCCCCATCATTACTGAGGAAAGAGAAGATCATGGAGACTCCTCTTGCCATTAGTTTAGTCATCCAGCAGTATTCATGGCAGGGAATCACAAAGGGAGTGATCCCTGCGTAAAGTGGACAGTTGGAGGGAGGTAAAGATGAATTTGGTGGTAGCATGCTGTTGAAAATATGGAAGTTTTCTTTTTTCTTTTTTTTTCTACTAATCAGCCTCAGTCTTGGTAGTGGGTTAGATTTTTTTTATAGAATAAAATTATTATTTTTCAGAGTTACGAACTAATTGACTTCTACGAATATAGGGTAAGGAGTCTTTATATGCGATTTATCTTAATGTATTGACATAGATATTTTTCCTGTACTGTTCATTCATATATATATATATATATATATATATATATAAATTAATAAAAATATTGAAAGAGAAAATGTGGAAGTTGTGAAGAATGATCTTGCTAGATGTGAAGGCTCACAGCGTGGTAGGTGTAGACAAGAGGAACTCTATCCTTGTTAAGGCGGTGGGAAAATGGGGTGAGGGCAATGTTAGGGAAATGATGGAGATACAGGTGAGGACAGGACTGGAGCGTATTGATCTGATCCACTGGTTTTGTGTTACAATGGGGTGTTTGGGAGCGGACTCAAGTGCAGGACACTGACACGGAGGTAATTAACAGAAGTGTATTTTATTAATAGTTGCCAGGAAGGCCAGAAATGCTTACATAGACATAAACGTTGGACAACAAACCGGAGGAACCTGGACTTGGACTTGGCCACAGAGCCTGGACTCGGACATGGAACCTGGACTTGGACTCGGACGTGGAACCTGGACTTGAACTCGGACGCAGAACTTGGACTTGGACTCAGATGCGGACCCGGAGCCTGGACTTGGACTTGGACCCGGAATGTGGACTAGGACTTGGACTTGGACCCGAAGCCTGGACTTGGACCCAGAGCCTGGACTTGGACCTGAAGCATGGACTTGGACTCGGAGCCTGGACTTGGACACAGAGCCTGGACTTGGACTTGGACACGGTACCTGGACTTAGACACAGTGCCTGAACTTGGACTTGGTCTTGGACCCGGAGCCTGGACTTGGACTTGGACTTGGACCCGAAGCGTGGACTTGGACTCAGACTTGAACACGGAGCCTGGACTTGGACACAGAGCCTGGACTTGGACTTGGACTTGGACACAGCCCCTGGACTTAGACTTGGACTTGGACACGAAGAGACAGAATACCCAACTCAGAGTAGCGGCAAACGGCCGGACCTACTCAGCTGGAAACGAGACGACTAAACCAAACAGCAACAGCTAGTTTGAATCTTGACACGGAGTAGCTCATGAAGCGGCAAATGGCCGGCAGTCACTCAGCTGGACACAAAGAGACAGAATTCCCAACTCGGAGCAGTGGCAAACAGCCACACCCACTCAGCTGGAAATGAAACGACTAAACCAAACAACGACAGACAACCAGCATCTTGACTCGAAGCAGCAGAAACTTGCCAGAAATACTCAGCTGGACAAGAAAACAACAGAGTTCGCATCCTGACTCGGAGTAGCGACAAAACGGCCGGCAACTCAGCTGGACACGAAAACGACTGAATTCACTAAGCAGCCAAAGGCACCAAAGCAACTGAGAGTCCACGATTGTCAGCGGCTCCGGGACAAGCGTAGCCACACTGGCTGTGGTGACGAACCAGCAGCGAGTAGATGTAAGCTGGAGTTTTTGTGCTGCCGGTTCGAATGAGGATCAGGTGCCTTAATCAAGGAGCCCAGTGGAACACAGGGAAAAGGAAATTAACTGAAATGAGGAGCCAACGGACTGGACCGTGACATTTTGAGATTGCTTTGCTCTGTTTTGCATGTTTCAATTGCCATTTAATCCTGTTAGCTGTATTAGAACATCCTTTTACATATGCCAAGTGCTACCATGCTCTTTTATACACTGTTGCACTCCTGGCTTGCTAGTATTAATGGAGTGAGGGATATACCATCCCATGAGGATACAGATTATGGGGTGGATATTCCTGCTGCTGATGGCCCAAGGTGCATCGTTGATATCCAGTTCTAAGTTGCCGGACCTGTTCTGAGATAATCCCAATTAGTGCAATTGCAATGCCACACAACACGATGGGGTGGAAACCAGTTCTGAGGAAAAACTGTTCAGTGGTCACTTCTATGAATGCTATCATGGGCAGATGCATTTGCCCCAAGTCGATTGGTAAGGATGAGGTCAAGTTATCACATACAATGGTTCAATCACAGCCTTCTGCAGACCCAGACTGGCTTCTCTGTCCTTGGTCAGCAATGATGTCATTAAGGCACTCTTGATGACGAATATTGATGCTGCCCACCAAAATTACTCGTCCAGCAACTTACTGTTATCATCACACTTTTTACAGGTACAGCAGCTTCATGACAGCCATTGTAATTAGACAATCCACAGGAAGTTTCCTCCGGGTTGTAGGAAATTGTAATGCAGGGAATGCCAATGGGAAATGGTGAGATTTACGTTCGATGCAAATCGTCCTTTATGAGGCACTCGCACAGTTTTTGTTTACTATACCTGTACATATATGTGCTTGTGCATATGACAATAAACAGGGCTTTGACTTTAAGTTTGTTTTATGTACAATATATCTGCAATAGGCTCATAGAACCATGCAATCAAAAGTTGCACTCTGAGCTTTGCGTGCTGTGAGGTCCCATTTGTGGTTAGCAATTGATTTTTATGTCAGAATTTAATCACACAGTACATAAAACATATGCTAACCTTGCTCAAAATAATGCCTCAGGGTTTTTTAACATCCACCTGAGAGGGAAGGTAGTGCCATAATTTAATGTCCCATTCGAAAACAGAGTCCCTGTCAGTACAGTACCCCTTCAGTACTGCATCGTCTCAAGTACGAGCCTAATCTCGGGAGCAGGGTGGACCCATAGCCATCTGATTCACTAAGCTAAGGCTTATTAATGCAGCTAACAAGAGCAACTATTTTGTACAGAAAAAGGTTGAGCTCAGCGTCAATGAAAGAATGTTCATTTAATCCATTCATTGAAAATATTATGCTGCCAGATACATCATTTTTTGGATGAGGAGGAATGTGCTTCCCTGTAGACTTTGGCAGGATTGACCCTCTTGGAGAGTAGAATGTTGGTCAAGATAAAACTTTATGTTTCTTGTTGAATAGCTGGGATTGTGAATTATTCACCTGATTAGGCAGGTCTCAGTTTATTACTTCATTCAACAGACAGCAGCTCCAAGAACAGAATTTTTCTTCTGGACAATACAGGAGTGTCAGACTAGATTATGTTATTAAATCTTTTCCATCATCAGTATCTCTGTCACGGTACAAGCTACCATGTCCCACAGCAGAGAAAATGCAGAAGCTAATGAGAAATGTGGCACAAGCCTTTGCTAACCATTGAAGGCCGAGGCACGATTGCTCATTCCCATGCTGAGTGGCTGCATCAGTACAGAAGATGGGAAATACAGAATTTCATCAGCACTTCAGCAATATACGGGGGGGGGGGGGGGCTGTCATATCTAAATGTCCAAGTGTACATCTAAAAGGCATAGAGAACAAAACGATGAATACGTGAAAGCAGGTGATATAATAAAAAGCTCCGATTAAGGGAATCATGCATGTACAACACATATAGTGCTCCACAGAGAAGATGAACTGTATGACTTTAGCCAGACTACTGAGGGTCACTCAAAAAGAGCAGGGTGGAAAAATTAGCAGGCTTAAGCAAAATGACCAGAAAACACTGTGCAAAACATTGTGTTTGCTGACCGCAAAGTTATAAACTCAATTGAAGACCTTAAGCCCTATTAGATCTAAATAGCTACTGGTACCCTCACTAAAGGGAGATTATACTGTAACTACCTAATCTTCAAAGACTAGTTCACTTCCCTATCTATCCTCCGTGGTGAATTAAGCTGCCAATAACCACTATTCGAGCACTATTCTCTCCCCCTACCAAGGAGAAGATACTTCTAGCTAACAAAGTAGTCTAAAACACAGTTCATTTATTTTCAGTGATACACATTTAAATGCAAACAACATTCTTAAAACACATTTAAAATTCACAGAGGATTTCTATCTTATATAACATTTTCAAATTACAAACTATTTCTAAAACACAGAGGAATTCCAAAACACAAGTATAATTCCTGTAAACTAAAAAGATATACCAACGATGCAGGCAAATTATCCATCACAGAAAATGAAGCCAGTGGAAGGGACTCTAGCGTTCACCCCGAGTTTCTTTCATGCTTTTTGATGTTTACTCCCCTATTCTGAATAAGCCTGAACTGCTCTCTACATATACATAGTTTCTTTGCCATGTCAGTGACTTCACACGTACAGTAAATACTATTTTTCCTCGGATACCCCCTTTACACAAAAGGTCTAAAAGCCTCTTGGAGACATTGTTCCCAGCTACCCTTGATCAATGCTGTGAAGCTAACTTCTTTGAATACATTAAACTCTCAACATTAGTAGGTCAGATAGTTTAATGCTATACCACAAACCATTTCAGTAGGTTTCCAATGCTAGAAAAGTTTTCTTCGATCCATTGCTCCAAGAGATCATAGAGTACTTTCCAATAAGTTCTTGTTAGCTCATTTTTCTGTGGGATTCTGTTATTAAACCAATTATTTGTAACAGACATATCCCAAACCCCCTCAAGATGAGGTGAGAAACATGCATACCTGACGCAGGACTAGGAAAAGGAGAGGAGTAAGGGTAACATGACCAGGGAAGTCCCTGCTTTTAACTCTTCCAGGATTGAGGACAAACCGTAGGAATAGGTGAGCACAAGGTGTGTATAGCAAAGCAGACTTAGTCATGCAAAAGATAACCCATGGTAATGCAGGTTAGGTACTGGAGGTAATGGAGTCTTAGGAAACTTCCATCCTTGCAGACTTCAATGTACCAACAGAAAGAGCACTACAAGAACAATAGTTCCAATGGCTAGGGGAATTCTCCATTGGAAAACTGCTAAACAAAATCCTCAACTCAATTTAAAGTGGTGCCAATCCATCCGGAAACTGTATTCGCTGCTGCGGAAGCTAAGTGTGCAACGTCTGGAAAGGTCTTAGCTATTGTTTCAGCTGGAGCGTGAAGCCTGTCAGGGGCTTAGCATGAGTCTGCAAAGGAAGCTTGTGAAGGGAGGTGCCTCGCCTGTCTGACTGTGTCAGTTCGGCAATATATAGAGAAACCTTCTTCTAAAGATTCTTCTGAATATTGTTGACGAATATCAAGTCCTTCTAGAATATCCTTTGGTGCATCTATCATAAACCATTCCTTAAAACTGGACTTGTGTTTTTGTTGAAATACGCAGCATAGATTAAAACATCAAATTACTCCAAGAGTCATTTCTTCTATAAACCTTAAAAAGTGGGTGATCCTCTGATAGCAGTATGTCTGTATAACATTTGTCATCAGAAATTTCTATCTTACGACTGAACCAAAGGATCACATCAGTGCTATTATAAGAGTGAACACTGCTGAGGCATGGCTATACAGGCAGTTTTACTCCGATATTTTAAAAAAACTTGAAAGTTGTTTAAGGCCGAATCATTGTTTTTCTCTCTGCATGTGACTGAATACACAGCAATAATTGAAAGCTTATCTGTATAACATTGTCTATTTGGGTGTAATATTATCTGTGTAACCACAAAATTTTGCATTATCAATTGGTCTCCACCAGTAAAATTTGTCATAGGCTTATTTCTCCATTTTCCAACTTGTAGTCGATGTCTCTCTCAAATATAATTGAGCTTGCAAACACGCCAACAGCTCTGAAGTAATTTTTGTTGAAAGGCATTATCCGCACCACAACGCAAACTATTCAGGACTGTTTGATTAAGGGCAAATAGGAAATGTGGGTGATACAATAGTCTCTGGGACAAAATCTATAAAAGATTTTTGGACTTATCAGATTCAGTTGACCAGGGAGGAAAACATTTTTGTTTCAGCTTCTGCTTCAGTGCATCTTTCCATCTTATCTTCCCATGCAAAAACCCAGATCAAATGCTTTGCTGAACCATTTGGAACATAACCCAGAAATGCAGTAAATTGTCCTGTTACCTTGACGTTTAACAATGGAATGGAAGTGGCCATAACTGGAGAAATGGAAATGTCTAAAATCTTTGCAGTAAGTATGTTCATCCACTTGTTGGCCACAAAGGGAAAATGCAATGAGATATCTGTCTAATGGAGAAGACTTCAAGACTTAGAAAAGTGGCCTTTCATAACGCTCTAGTCTAACAATTACAATGTCATTTTCCCATGAGTGGACCATTCAATGACATAACAGTGTCCATACTTTTCTTCAAGTGCAGAGGGATCCACGTCAAGGAATTCTTCTATTACTTTACCTTCAATATTTTGTTTGGAATCTTTCAATTTTATTAAGAGTGTTATTAATTATTTCTGCAAGTAATTCTTTGCAGAATGTACCCATATTCATTTAATCTGCAATGCGGTCAAAGTGAATGTTCGAGTGGACAGGAACAATCACTTTGCCAGAGGCAAGTATTAAGGGTTCCAGTGTTTCAGTTCACATGTGAACAAGAGGTAAGAGCCACTAAGTGATATTTAAAGTAGAATCATTATTGCTCACAGATGCCCTTAATTTAATATTCTCTGAGTCATTAAGTTTTTGGGGTGTCTGAGCTAGGTGAGACAATTTCCATAGTAACTGAGATTTTGTCTGTGAAAAAGCAAATAGTGAGCATGGCAGCACTGAACGATATTATTATAAGCACAAATATTACCTGTATACAGCAAAGGCAACATTTCTTAATGGAGTTTGAATCTGTTTTACGCTGAAAACAGCAACGCATTCAGGATGCATTATCCTCGAGAAGTGTATCGATGAGGTCTTTTTCAAGTGATCAGGAGTTTTTTATTGCCTTTTAAATCTAAACCTGTGTTTCATCTTTTCAATACATCACACCCCTTCCCGTCAGGCTGTAAGGGTTCCATAGCGGACCGGTGTACTGGTCTAATATGAGAGTTCCGCTCATTCTGTGGGAATAAACCATGCTGGGGCAGGTTTGATGTTATCTATGGAGACAGTTTTACTTATAGTCTTCTTTCCTCTCCTGGTCTTGATTACCACAGTTTCTGATAAAAAAAATTTCCCTTTTATATTCAGGAGCAGTTATTATAATTAAGTGGATCCATCTTTCTGGATTTTCATTGCTGATCCATCACAGTACTATATGTGAGAATAGTGCTCTAAAGGATGTGGTGCTATATTAGGTCAGAGAGAAGATGGTTTTACATCTTCCACAAAATGCTGGAGGAACTCAGCAGGCCAGACAGCATCTATGAAGAAGAGTAAGCAGTCGACGTTTTGGGCTGAGACCCTTCAGCAGGACTGGAAAGGAAGGGTCTCGGCCTGAAACGTCAACTGTCCTCTTTGCATGTTTAGAGAGTAAAGGATAAGACAGGCCTCAAGCTATATATTCAGTTTCATACTCTTCTCCGTAATCTCGATGGGGCCTCTGAACGTTCCCTCTCTCCCAAAAGGAGTATCTTGACCTAAGACATTCTTCTGCAATGAAAGGGGTGGAGCTAAAGGTTGTGGCCTATACCTACAGAACGAGCCATCTAGGTTGTGGGCATATATCTCTTCCTGAGGCAGGCAGCCTCCAGGGAACTTGCTTGATTTGTTGATTACGTCTTCCCTGCCGAGGGAATGATATAGGAGAACATTGTGAATGCAATTGACCTGAGGAAAGGGATTGGTTTGATACACTTTTGAGGGGAAAGAGGAGGACCCTGTGCTGGCACCTCATTGTCCTCGTGTGGGAATGAGTGGTAATCCTGATACCACCATGTGGGTGCACAGGATCTTTTAACAATCTGAAATCATTCGTGTATCGGATGTTGGTTAAGGTTTACTCCCCACATGGAGCAGAGGTTTTCACTAGAATAAAGAGGTAACACTTTAGTATAAACCAGGTCCCAGTCTGCTCTTGGCATTTGTTCTCTGATCTTAAAAGCTGCTATTAAGCCCTGGCTTTCAACTATTTTACTCAATTCACTACTAAGTCCTCCGCGTACACCTCCAGCATTTATTTGTTTATAAATCCATGGATATATCTGATATGGATTTCACACTCATGTGGAAATAAAGCTGTGGGAAATAACATGAATAAGAGTTGCTGAATATGTTGGGGAGTATGACTGGCCCAGAAGGCCTGTAACCTCCTAGCATTCTGAATTAGCCACTTCTGAATTCCATCTGTATCAGCTGGAGGTGTGGTGCATACTGCCTGCAGACTCTGAATGGCCAAACATCCAGAAACTTGATGGGAAGTTTGTACTGGGGAAGCTGCAGCGGCTCCCTGTACAGAAACCTGTCCCTATATTCTTCTTTTACTGGCTATAGTCAATCTTTTTAGTAATCCTAGCATATGTTCCCAAGCATGTGTTCTCCAGGCTTCATTAGTACCTCTGGGCTTTACTGATGTGACTGCTACTCATGCATGACTGGGAGGAATACACAACATCCCCATGCCTCAGGATTAAGAGATGAGTCACCAGTTCTATCATATAAGCATGTGGTCCCCACCCTGGTGCTTGGTTCCTATCTAAAAAGGGACCAACTTGTTGTCTCCAGGTATAAATTATTGCTGCATTGTTGGGATTTGGTGCAAGTTGTGATGTTGTGAGTCCTGCAGGTTGTACAATGGGGTTTGGTCTGTCTAATCTGCATCCTACTCCATATCCTAGCCCTTCATCATTCCAGTCTCCGACTTGAGCAATCAAATATTCATCATGTTCAATTTGAGGAGCAGTCAGAGTATTATCCCATATTTCTGCTATATTATTAACACCTCAACCAGCACTTCCCTGCGCAATGATGTTTGGACCACGATTTAAGCACTAGGCTGATTTGGATAAGTCACGGGGCAGGCCGAATCAAAGTGGCAGGGTCCAGGCCCCAGAGTGTATCAAAGCAACTGAACCTGACGTTTAGACGATGATTTAGGCGCCGGGCCAGATTGAAAAGTCAGGGTGTCCGGGCTCGAGGCAAGGGACGGGCTGGTTCAGCTCAATGCTCGGCGACATACTCAACTCTGAACTGAACGAGGGCTCTGTGGATAGATTCCCTTTGTAGACTTCAGTTCAGAATGCTATTTACTTGTGTTTATTATTTGCATGATTTGTTTGTTTCTCTCTGCACATCAGGTGCTTGATGGTCTTCTTATTTTTCATGGGTTCTTTTGGGTTTCTTTGTTTTGTGGCTGCCTGTAAGGAGGCGAATCTCAAGCTTGTATAATTCATACATACTTTCATAATAAATGTACTTTGCACTTTGAACTGCTGGAAAACAAGATGTTGACCATTTTATAGTACTAGGTGGGGTGCCATAGCACTTGTCGAGAGCTGTTTGAGTTGGCCTATTGCTAAATAATAAATCTTTCTCTTTCAATATTTTTATTAGTTTCTACATAGAAGAGTGCAGAGTACAAGAAAGTATATATAAAAGGTCAAAAACGATAAGAAAAAAACTACCAATTACATTGCATCTATTCATAATAACAATCTCATTACCCCATATTCATGTACGTTTGTAGGTTATTCAATAGTTATATTGAAATATACTAACTTATGACAGGAAAGAGTCTAACCCCTACCAAGACCGAAGCTTTTTATTAAAGGAAAAAGAGGCAAAATACCTTCCCGTATAATACAAATTAATAATAGCCAACATCTAAATTTAAACAACAAATTGAGGGTTTTTAAGATTTTGAAAGTAATTCAGAAAGGGTTCCCACAATGTTTGAAAATATTGATGAGATTCAGAAATTGAACAACGAATCTTCTCTAAATCTAAGAATGACATAATGTCGCATAACCATTGAGCATGAGTAGGAGGAAAAACATCTTTCCATTTAAGCAAAAGCGCCCTCCTGGCTATAAGAGAGCTAAAGGCCAAATAGCTACCAGTACCCTCACTGAAGGGAGATTATACGGTAACTACCTAATCTTCAAAGACTAGTTTACTTCCCTGTCTATTCTCCATGGTGAGTTTAGCTGCCAATGCTACTATTCAAGCAGTGAGTCCCCTCTCCCTACGAAGGAGAAGGTACTTCCAACTGACAAAGTAATTTAAAACACAATTCATTTATTTTCAGTAGTTCATGTTTAAATCCAATCAACGATCTTAAAACACATTTAAAACTCAGAGAGGATTTCTGCTTTACACATTTCCAAGTTTCAAACCATTTCTAAAACACAAAGGAATTCCAAAGCGCAAGTACAATTCCTATAAACTAAAAAGGTATACCAACGATGCAGACGAACGAATCATCCATCACATCTTTCATGCTTCTTGATGTCCCTTACCCCATTCCTAATAAGCCTGAACTGCTCTCTACGTTTACAGTTTCTTTGCCACTTGGGTAACTTCACAAATGTATGATATTTCTGCTCACCAGACCTGGGATATCTAGCCCTAAAGTGCCATCCTTTTTAGCTACCACAGGAGTTCTCTGGGGTCATTTTGGTAGCAGTTTACACTCCACCTCAGGCCAACGTCAAGCAGGCTTTAGATGATCTGAGTAATGGGATCAACATGCACGAAACAGTGCACCCCAATGCCTTCACCATCATTTTGGGAGATTTTAACCAGGCCACTATGAAAAAATCACTAAGCAACCACCATCAACAGATCACTTGCAATACCAGAGGAAACAACACACTGGACCATTGCTACACCACTATCTAGAATGCCTACCGTGCTATTCCACGCCCTCACTTCGGGAAGTCTGATCACCTGGCTGTACTTCTACTCCCTGAGTATAGGCAGAGACTGAAGACTGCAGCACCAGCAGTGAGGACCAAGAAGGTATGGACAAGGGAAGCACAGGAGAGCCTACAGGACTGCTTTGGATCGGTGGACTGGACTGTATTCAGGGATTCATCTTTGAACCTGGATGAGTATGCTGCAGTTGTTACCGATTTAATTAAAACCTGTGTGGATGAGTATGTGCCCACAAAGACTTACTGTACATTTCCAAACCAAAATATGTGGATGAACCAGGAGGTACGTTGACTACTGAAGGCTGGATCTGTGGCATTCAAGTCTGGTGACCCAGGCCTGTACCAGAAAACCAGGTATGATTTGCAGAGGGCTATTTCAAGGGAAAAGAGACAATTTTGAACAAGGTTGGAGGCGACATAGGATGCACAGTAACTCTGGCAGGGTCTGCAAGACATTACTTCCTACAAAGTGAAATCCAGTAGCGTGAATGGCAGCGATACTTCACTACCAGGTGAACTCAACACCTTCTATGCATGCTTTGAAAGGGAGGACACATCTACAGCTGTGCAGATCCCTGCTGCACCTGATGACCCTGTGATTTCCGTTTCAGAGGCCGATGTTAGGCTGTCTTTAAAGAGAGTGAACCCTCGCAAGGCAGAAAGTCCTGATGGAGTACCTGGTAAGGATCTGAAAACCTGTGCCAAATAATTAGCAGGAGTATTCAAGGACATTTTCAACCTCTCACTGCCACGAGCGGAAGTCCCCACTTGCTTCAAAAGGGCAACAATCATACCAGTGCCTGAGAAGAATAATGTGGGCTACCTTAATGACTATCGCCTGGTAGCACTCACATCTACAGTGATGAAATGCTGTGAGAGGTTGGTCATGACTAGACTGAACTTCTGCATCAGCAAGGACTTGGACCCATTGCAATTTGCCTATTGCCACAATAGGTCAACGGCAGACGCAATCTCAATGGCTCTCCACATGGCTTTAGACCACCTGGACAACACAAACACCCATGTCAGGATGCTGTTCATCGACTATAGCTCAGCATTTAATACCATCATTCCCACAATCCTGATTGAGAAGTTGCAGAACTTGAGCCTTTCTACCTCCCTCTGCAATTGGATCCTCGACTTCCTAACCGGAAGACCACAATCTGTGCAGATTGGTGATAACGTATCCTCCTCGCTGGCGATCAACACTGGTGCACCTCAGGGGTGTGTGCTTAGCCCACTGCTGTACTCTCTATATACACATGACTGTGTGGCTAGTCATAGCTCAAATGCCATCTATAAATTTGCTGACAATACAACCATTGGTGGTAGAATCTCAAGTGGTGACAGTAAGGCATACAGGAGTGAGATATGCCAACTTGTGGAGTGGTGTCACAGCAACAACCTAGCACTCAATGTCAGTAAGACGAAAGAGCTGATTGTGGACTTCAGGAAGGGTAAGACGAAGGAACACATACCAATCCTCATAGAGGGATCAGAAGTGAAGAGAGTGAGCAGATTCAAGTTCCTGGGTGTCAAGATCTCTGAAGATTTAACCCGGTCCCAACCTATCGATGTAGTTAGAAAGAAGGCAAGACCGTGGCTATACTTTATTAGGAGTTTGAAGAGACTTGGCATGTCAACAAATACACTCAAAAACTTCTATAGTTGTATCATGGAGAGCATTTTGACATGCTACATCACAGTCTGGTATGGAAGGGCTACTGCACAAGACCGAAAGAAACTGCAGAAGGTTGTAAATCTAGTCTGCTCCATCTTGAGCACTAGCCTACAAAGTACCCAGAACATCTTCAGGGAGCAGTGTCTCAGAAAAGCAGCTTCCATTATTAAGGCCCAGGGCATGGTCTTTTCTCACTGTTACCATTAGGAAAGATGTACAGAAGCCTGAAGGCACACATTCAGTGATTCAGGAACAGCTTCCTCCCCTCTGCTATCCAATTCCTAAATGGACATTGAATCTTTGGACATTACCTCACTTGAATTTTTAATATACAGTATTTCTTGTTTTGCACATTTTTAATCTATTCAATATATGTGTACCATAATTGATTTACCTATTTATTATTATTTTTATAATGTTATTTCTTATTATTATTATTATTTTTTTTCTCTGCTAGATTATGTATTGTATTGAACTGCTGCTGCTAAGTTAACAAATTTCACATCACATGCCGGTGATAATAAACCTGATGCTGATTCTGATATTTCCTCAGAGACCCTTTTTACACCAATTGTCTAAAGGCTTTTTGGTAATTACCACTAATGTTGTAAAGCTTGAGTACATAAAACTCCAAACATTAATAGATCAGTTATTGATATGCTAAGTGATATAATCCATCTGGTCTACAAGCTTCTGTGAACTAAGTAACTTAGTCATTGTTGTCTGTTTTGAAATAAGCCAAATTAAATAACCCATTGCCCATTACCTCTTCAGCAGCAATAAACCAGGTGTTGTGGGTTTGCAGTCTGCTCCATAGACAGACCCTGTTTGCAAAAATGTGTTTTTAACTTCAAGCTGATTACTGCTTGCCATTTACATTTTAAGAATGAAGACTGGCTCCTGTTTACAATTGGAAGCTAAACAACTATAGTTGGAAGTTTAACCTACAACTGTTTGAAATTACAAGTGGCAGCTGCTGTGCTTAGAAAGCTTAACTTAGCAAAACATGAGGCCCCGTGGCCCAGTAAGTGAATAACGATCACAACACGGCCAGTTACAATTCTGTCCAACTGGTAGGAAAGTAAGAATTTCAAACTGTGAGAGTAGTCTTGCAGTTTTCACCTTGAGTTTTTGAGTGGGAAGTCTGGACATCCACTGGAACCATTTTTTACACATAAGGGATTCTGCAGATGCTGAAAATCTTAAGCAGCACACATAAAATACTGGAAGAACTCAGCAAGACAGACAGCATCTATGGAGGGAAATAAACAATCAATGTTTCAAGCTGTGAACTTTTTTAACCATGTGGATTGGGCTCCTATCCATTATTAACGTCCAATTTTAATATGGAGCCTGAATGGGGAAATCCATCCTGGGCCAGATCGATGGCAAGAAGATCCTGAGGCCTGAGGAAGTACAGAAAGATTATTTTCTTTTATTTCTTGGTTATATATGTTTAAAATATATTGTGCAAAGTTCTACTGATGACTAGTAACATATCGCCAACTATTTTCTGTTGTATGGAAATGATAAGATTTGTGAGCTGTTGCACAGTTTGCAGTAAAGATAACTGTGCAGAGTAACTCAAAACAAAATGCTAGAAACACCCAGTAAGTCAGACAGCATCCATGGAGAGAGGAAAAGAGTGAATGTTACAGGGTGATCTTCCATCAGAAGCATAAAAGTGAGAAAATAAGTATGTTTTATGTTGCAGATAGAGGGAAGGGTGGTGAGAGAATATTTGTGATAGGCTGGAGGCCAAAGTTGTCTGGGTAACTTAATAGTCTGGTTAACATTTTTGGTGCTAGCAATTAAGAAAAAAAGAAACAAATGAACACATTGGAACCTTGAGCTGAGTATCACAGCGGTTTCTGGCAATCTGAAACAAAACAGGGAATTTGACACCCATTTTGTGGACAGTGAACTCCTATCGGCACTAAACAACAGGAATTCTGCAGATACTGGAAATTCAAGCAACACACATAAAAGTTGCTGGTGAACGCAGCAGGCCAGGCAGCATCTCTAGGAAGAGGTACAGTCGACGTTTCAGGCCGAGACCCTTCGTCAGGACTAACTGAAGGAAGAGTGAGTAAGAGATTTGAAAGTTGGAGGGGGAAGGGGAGATCCAAAATGATAGGAGAAGACAGGAGGGGGAGGGCCCTTGTCCCGGACCTCCTGTCCCATGATCCTCTCGTATCCCTTTTGCCAATCACCTGTCCAGCTCTTGGCTCCATCCCTCCCCCTCCTGTCTTCTCCTATCATTTTGGATCTCCCCCTCCCCCTCCCACTTTCAAATCTCTTACTAACTTTTCCTTCAGTTAGTCCTGACGAAGGGTCTCGGCCTGAAACATCGACTGTACCTCTTCCTAGAGATGCTGCCTGGCCTGCTGCGTTCACCAGCAACTTTGATGTGTGTTGCTTGAATTTCCAGCATCTGCAGAATTTCTGTTGTTGGCCTGTATTGTGCTGCAGGTTTTCTATGTTGCTATGTAATTCACACCAGGGTCCTATATAATTGCAGCAAGACAGCCCCACTCTTTCTTTCTTTCTTTTTAAATCTTTTTATTAAATAAGTATACAAAAAGGTAAGCCATATAGACACTAATACATTGTTAGAATATAATAAAATTACAGAAGATATTAATACAAAAAAAATACTACAAACAATGTAATTTAAACATAACATACCAAGGTAACATAATAGTATACTAATTTTATATATATATCAATAGAGAAAAAGAAAAAAAAAACCCCAAAAAAAAACCCACCGTGCAACTAACTAAAAGCAACGCAAAGCAATGGGCTAATTTGAAACCAAACAGAGTTAAACTTAAAATCACGTCCTCAATCCCGACCTCCATTAAAAACAGTAAAAAAAAACAAGAAGGGTATCCCACTCTTTCATTCAACTCCTCTTGCTTGCTAAACCTGAATATTATTTGTCAGTGATTTGTCTACAAAGGTAACCAGTTCTCTCTGAACACCATTAACTTCTTGTCACTTAATAAATAATCTGCTTTTCTATTTTTTTTTACCTAAAGTAGATTACCTCAGATTTTTCTGCATTGTGTCTGTGGGCAGCACAATGGCACTACTGCTTCAGAGCCCCAGAGATTTGGGTTTGATCCTGACCTTGGGTGCTGTCTCTGTGGAGTTTGTACGTTCTCCCTGTGACTGTGTGTATTTACCCTGGGTGTTCCAGTTTCCTCAGACATCCCAAAGATGTGTGAGTCAGTAGGATAATTGGACACTGCAAATTCCACCCCAGTGTGTGGGTGGTGATTTGTGAATTGGGGGGAGAATAGGATGTGGAGGGATGGGTGGGGGAATAGGATGGATAAGATTGCTCTAAGAGCTGGTAAAGCCACAATGAGCCACTGGGCCTCCTTCTATGTTGTAAGGAAGTATAAGGAAAGATAAATGTGAAAAAGAATCTGCTGTGTTCTTGTCTATTCACTTGGCCCATCTAGGTCCCTCTGATTCCTCTACTGCCATCCAGCTTTGTATCATTAGCCATCCTAGATTCCCTCACCCAAGTCACTGATGCAGATTGTGACCAGTTGGGACCCAGCAACAAGCGCCACCACACTCCAATAATCACAGCCTTGTGACCCTTGCCCATCCTCTGGGTCCCCCCCCCCCTTGTCTTTCTTCCTGGACCTCCTGTCCCATGATCCTCTCGTATCCCTTTTGCCAATCACCTGTCCAGCTCTTGGCTCCAACCCTCCCCCTCCTGTCTTCTCCGATCATTTTGGATCTCCCCCTCCCCCTCCCACTTTCAAATCTCTTACTCACTCTTCCTTCAGTTAGTCCTGACGAAGGGTCTCAGCCTGAAACGTCGACTGCACCTCTTCCTAGAGATGCTGCCTGGCCTGCTGCGTTCACCAGCAATTTTTATGTGTGTTCCTATCGGCAGTAGTCTGATAGGGAACAACGGAAATAGACTTGCATTTCTCTAGTGCTTTTCATATCCCTTTCTGACACGCCAAAGTAGTTTACAACCCACAGAGTACCTTTCAGTTGTAACCTTTTTGTAATGAAGGAAATTTGACAGCCATTTTCCAGACAGTGAACTCCTATAGGCAGTAGTCTGATAGGGAGCACTTAATCTTTTTAGGTGATGCTGAGGGAGGGATAAATATTAGCAAGGACACCAGATAACTCTCCTTCCCTTCTTCACAATAGAGTTTTATTTTCACCTGGGGCTTAACATCTCATCTGAACTACACCAGCTCCAACACTGCAGAACTCCCAGGACAACCTACTGCATGTAAGTACGTCAGCACATAAGACATGACAGAAATGTGAGCCATTTCCACAGCAGTTGATCACAATAAACTTCAAACGATCAATGTGGTGAGGTGAAACATGGTGCATAACAAGATCCCACAAGCGTCAACTTGATAAATTGGTCAGTGCTTGATAGTGTTGATTAAAGGAAAAATGTTGAGCAGTGTTTCCTATTTTAGCTGAGGAAGACTTTCGTCCTTAGTTTCAATCACAACGCATATTCCACTATGACATCTTCACAATCATCTCATTTCACTACACCATTCCCCAATCACAAGCCAGCAATTAAGATGATGACATGTGGACTGCTTAAATATTCACCCTTTGATGAATAGTTTATGCTGCACTAGTTTACTTATTCATCTCCAAGTTCTTTGGGAGCTGGAAGATTATTTTTCCCTTTCATCTGCTCTGGACAAGTCACACTGCTTCAGACATCGCTCTGAGCTCTTCTTGGCTCTAAGCCTCAATGAGAGCAACATAATCTGCTGCTCATCCATCCAGCTGCTCCTTCAGTGCCTAAGTATATTTTGTGTATGTGTATGTCGGTGCATTTCCTTTTCAAATACTTTTTGAAAAACATTACCTCATTGTGCCAGATTTGAAGAGGCTTGTATTTCAGATGATAATGCCTCCTCCCCTTCCGCGGGCAGGTTCAACAAGATAATTCTTTCTGTTTTTGAAGAAATAAATTCCTTTATAAATTGCAATCCATGAAAATCATATTAAAGGACAGATAATTGTGATACAAATGTATTCTGGTGTTTGAATTATAAATGGACAGCAAAGTAACATTTGAAAGGCTTTAATAAGATTTTTCTGGATTTAATTCAAGGAAGTCACTGTGGTAAAAACAGAGAACATTTAATCCAATAAGAACTACTTCAGCTAAATAAAATTTATACAGAGGCTCATAAATTCAATTATCTATCTTTTCTTTTTAAAGATCCCAGTACCATAATCTTTGTTTCTTATTGGAGGAAATTTAAATAATCCTCTAACTCTAACTCACCTACCAGAGGCAAGAGGTAGACATGGGGGCATCTCTAAAAATGGATAACCTGTAGCCAGCACAGGAACTACCCTCACTTGGAGGCTGTTGGGGCTAGGGGAACAGTAAATTAGCAAGCTTCTTTCAGTTATATTGGCATTCCCATTTGTAAGAGAGCAGCTTTCAATGCAAACTGACCATTCATTGACTCTGAGCAGAGCTTGGCATCATTTTTGCTGGTACTGTGTTTACATTCCACTATCCCGCGCCTCCCCCACCCCCATCTTCCTCCATTCCCCACTCTGACCTTTTACTTCTTCTTACCTGGGTCCCCTCCTCCTTCCCTTTCTCCTATTGTCCATTCTCCTCTTCTATCAAATTCTTTCTTTTCCAGCCTTGACCTTTTCCACCCACCTGGCTTCACCTATCACCTTCCAGCAAACCTCTTTCTCCTCTCCCCACCTTTTAATTCTGGCATCTTCCGCCTTCCCTCTCAGTCCTGATGAAGAGTCTCGGTCCAAAACGTCACCTGTTCACTCCTTTCCATAGGTTCTGCCTGACCTGCTGAGTTATTCCAGCATTTTGAGTGTGTTGCTTTGGGTTTAAATTGCCCCAATATTTCCTCAGCCCCTTCTGTGCTACTGACTTATGGTGAGGTGTAGCTCAATGTGTGCCAGTGTCTTTTCTGTACCTTATCTTATAACAGCAGAGGTCTCATCAGGTCCCTGCCAGCATGCAGAGGAATAATCCCATTAGTTCTATTCCCCTTCTCCTAATTTCCCTGTGAGTCCATAACTTATTTTCTCTCACACATGCTCGTCAATTCCTCTTTCACACTTAATTGCATTAAACTGTACCGAGGGGTAATTTAAAGGCCACTTAATCTAGCTGCACGCCTTTGGGATGTGGAACAAAACCGCAGCACCCAGGGACACCCATGTAATCACAGGGAGAGCTTGCAAATTTCACGTAGACACCAGAGATCAGTTTAACCTGTGATGCCGGCACTAGGAGGCAGTGGTACTAATTCTATACCACTATACTGCCCTTATCATTCTTTGTGCATGAGTCTGGACACTAAGTGTTGCCAAGTTATTGTGTCTAGTATGGTGGAATGAAAGGAAAGGTTCAAACATTCCAGCAGAAATATCAACATTGTGGGTTTCATGATCCAGTTGCTTGAGATACAGTATACTGTTCCCATGCTGTTGTAGCTGATTCAAATCTGTGATTTTCTCATCTCCAAAATGCAGGGCTGCTACCACATGGTGGGACCCATCAAGTCCTCAGGATTTCCATACTTGAGAAAAATATTGCTCATATAAATTCTGACACATCATTTTTCCTCCAGCCCAGTCCTTTCCTTGACAGCCTAAATGTTATGCCAATTCTGGCCATCTCTGACTTATTATGGCAACATTTTTCCATCAGTTTTGAGGAGGGCAAAGAGTTAAATCCCTTTTATCCCAGAAACTGAAACGATACATTATATTACTCCAGACGAACAAAAGAGCAACTACAAATGTTGCCAAAAGGGCATGCCTGCCGAAGAAAGTGGAAGCATTGTCATTTGACCTTTTTATGTAAGCTCTTGTCTCAAAGGAGTAATTTTGCACTGTACAGTTGTTCAGGGTAAAATGCATCATTTTTTAGCCGTATAAAAAGAAATTATTCTGCTCATCTTCAAAGGAAAGCACACAGCAAAGAGCTGCTGAACATACATCATTGTGTTGACTGCTAAAAGAACTTGTCTTCATTTAAACTACATTAGCTGCCTTAGCTGAGTGAGTTTTTAATTAAATTGAGAAATTGTGAATACAATCAAGATTGAACCAAGAAAATTTGGGAGTGGTGGCTCGGTGATGAAGTGTTTGCTAGTTCCTAATCTTAGCGTCTGCCTGGATACTCTTTCCTGAGAGGGTGTTGCAATGAAGGATCTATTGATTGAGTCCAAGTACGAGTGGACTACCGAGCGTAATCCTAAACCGATATTCTCTCAAGGCACAAGAGACAGCAGGTGCTGGAAATCTGAAGTTCTCTGAGGTTTGGATGGATGACATTTGATCCCAGAGTAACATATAAATTTCTAGTGGATGCTACATTGTATTCCTCTAAAATTGTACACAGTCTACTATACATCCATTGTCTAACTTCCCACGATAATACATAGAGGGGTTATTGACACATATTGTAACCATACTTCACCATTGGCCAGGACCACAGAAGGGGATAAAGAGATGTCAAACCCTCTGCCCTCAATTCGTTTCTTGATGTTAAGCTGTGCTCTGTGTTAATAGTTTGGAAACTTTAGAGAAGGTGCAGAGGAGACTTACAAGGATGTTGCCTGGATTAGGGAGCATGGTTTATGACGATAGATTGAGTGAGCTAGGGGTTTTCTCATTGGATTGAGGAAGAATCTGAGGCAGCTTGATAGAGGTGTGCAAGATGATGAGGCATAGATCAAGTGGATAGCCAAAGACTTTGTCCCAGGGCAGAAATGGCTACTACCAGAGGGCATAATTTTAAGATGATTAGAAGAAAGTATAGCAGAGGTGTCAGAGGTAAATTCTTTACACAGAGAGAGGTCAGTGCATGGAGTGCACTGCCAGAGGTGGTGGTAGAGGCAGGTACATTAGGGACATTTAAGAAACTCTTAGATAAACACACAGATGATAGAAAAATGGAGGGCTGTGTAGGAGAGAAGGGTTAGATTGATCTTCCTGTAGCTTAAAAGGTTGGCATAACATTGTGGGCTGAAGGGCCTGTACTGTGCTGTTCCATTGAAGCATCTTTAGAGAGAAAACTGCTTTGCTTCAACAGTCTCAAAATGCAGGTGGCTAAAATTCTTCCTTCATTTTGTGTACTAAACGTGGCAATGTGCTGAGCATTACTTCTGAAATTCAGATGCACTGATGTTAGTGAAACAGGATTTTTCATTGCATTACAACAGCATGGGCTCAACCCATATGACAGAGGACAAATATATGGTGTCAGAATTAGTAGGCAGCCATTTAAGACTGAGATAAAGTGAAGTGTCATCACTTGGAGACTGTGCATCTTCAAAATTCTTCCCCCTGAGTACTGATTATTGTTGTATTCTGGTGATTTTATGATCCAAAAGTTCTTTGAAATTCAAGAATAAAGCATGAAACTTGTTGGTTACTGTGGTTTATTAAGTGTTACAAGAACAAAAAATGAAACAAAAAACAACAAAGAAATCGAGATTGTCTTATACTAAAAACTAGCTCAAACTAGAATGGTAGCAAGGTATCCCATGATAACAATGAACCAAATTCAAATGACATGACGTTACACCTTACGAAAGAAGCGTCTCAGCCCAAAACATTGACCGTTTAGTCTTTTCCATAGATACTGCCTGACCTGCTGAGTTCCTCCAACATTTTGTGTGTGTTCCAGGAAAATACAGTATCATCTACAGTACTATTACTGGAAAATTAACTGAACAATTATACATATAGAGGTGATTGTATAAATATACAAGCAAGCATAGGAAAAGTTAAACTATGAGAAAAATTACACTCCGATATAATATTAATTTTAAGGCTGATTTTAGGGCATGAGGAATCGGGGGATTTAGGGATCAGATGGGGAAATTAGATGAAGAAAAACATTTGAACCATATTAAATGCTGGAGCAAGATTGTGATAGTTCACCTTATGCATGGCAAATACTTCCATACAATAAGGAACAAAACCGCTTTGTCTAAATTTTGCAGTCAACGGAGAGCAGACTGAGGCAGATCTAGGTGCCTCCCACAAGTGTGATACAGAAACAAGAACTGGAGAAATAAATCTTATCAAACATGAAAAGAAATTACTATGATATAATTGCAGTTGATCTTCAATTATGCTTAGCACTTGGTAAACTGTCACACAAGATGCAAGATGCTATTAAATGGAGGTGGCTGTAAGTGCCTGGTGGCAGTGTATAAAACAAATCTGATGTTAGAATGTGCTAATAGGTCAATGCCGAGCTGACATATTGAGGTAATCCTACTGCTTTGTACAAACGTTTGTAAATCATTGGTGCAACGGCAATTAGAATACAGTGTACTGTTTTAATCATCACAGGCAGAAAAGACATTGCAGCCATTGAAAGATACACAAAGGACCATCTAAATGATTGGGAGGATTGAAGTTTTGGATTATGAGAAGTAATTATTCAAATTGGGAACATTTGAACTGGAAAAAGGGAAAGTGATTGTTGCTTGGACTCTAAAGCAACTGGAGAATGTCAACTGTGACACTTTGTTCAGAGCAGTGGAATCAGAGGGTTTTGCTCGAAGGCAATGAATTCAAAACTAATTTGCAAATTTCTGGTGGGAAATATTAGCTCTATTTTCCCCTCTGCAGATGTTTACTTGACCTGCACTCAGCTTTTATTTCAGATTTTCAGAATCTCAGGTAATTTGCTTTTACCAGTACCCCCTTCCACACTTGTCCCTCCTCCCCTTCCTGCTAGCCTAGTGGCTGTGCCACCTGTTTGGAGTAATGTGGCTCCCAAACACTCCTGAGATCTCAGTCCTGAAGCTGCCCCATGAGTGGGGGTGGCCTCAATTGGCAACAAGGCCTTCAGAAAGTGCACCCTGAGGCTCCGTCCACATCCCCACCCTGACGCCCCTGACAGCTCAGTGCAGGTTTTACTTGTCCAAGAATGTCACTAACAATCAGATATTTAGGAAGAGCTGAAATTAATAACAACAATTATTTAAAATTTAAATACTTTATTTAAAAGACATTAAATTCGTTCCTTAATCAAAATTCAAAGTTCAATATCAATTTATTATCAACATATACAACTCTGAAATTTAAAACAACAGACTGTGCAAATACAAATGAGAATATAATAATAATAATAATAAAAAAGGGAATTGAAAGACTTTGGTATATGAACAAGGTATACATTGTAAACAAGAGAAAATCTGCAGATGCTGGAAATCTGAGCAACACACACAAAATGCTGGAGGAGGCCAAAATGTCGGCTGTACTTTTTTCCATAGATGCTCTCTGGCCTGTGGAGTTCCTCCAGCATTTCATGTGTGTTGCAGGGTTTATATTGTCCCGATAGCAATATCTACAACTGGTGTCATCCCAAAGGCATGACACAATAGCATTAAACAATTAGGGCTACACAGTAATATCTACGTAAATCTTCAGAAAGCAACAATACTAAACAGCACTAGAATAGTTCGAAAGTTCTTAGCAATTGACAAATGAGTGTGCTTGGCTATGCCTGAACCTCAGGTTTTACCAGCTTGAGCTGAAAAAAATACACAAAATAATAATAGTAAATAAATAAGCAATAACTATTGAGAACATGAGATGAAGAGTCCTTGAAGGTGAGTCCAGATCAGTGAGAACAGTTCAGTGATGGTGCGAATGAAATTATCCCCTTTGGTTCAAAAGCCTGATGGCTGAGGGGTAATAACTGTTGCTGACCCTGGTGGTGTGGGTCCTGAGGCTCCTGTACCTTCTTCCTGTTGGCAGCAGCAAAAAGAGTGCATGGTCTGGAGGGTGGGGGTCCTTATCTGCTTTCCTGCAACGATGTTCAGTGTAGGTGCGGTCTCCCTCTTTATACCCTTTATTTTTATTTTATCTCCTTTCTTTATCTCTCTCTGTGGTCCTGACCAATGGTAGAGTGCGGTTACAATATGTGTTAATAGCTCTTCTATGCATTATTGTTCTTCGTGTGGGAATTTAGACAGCGAATTAGATTGGACTGTCAAAAATTTTGGAGGAATAAAACTAGAAATTTTTATGTTACTTTGGGATTGAATGTCATCCATCCAAAGTTACTGACTCTCTCTACCTCTGATCCCCTGATGAGGACTGGCTCATGGACTTCCGGTTTCCTCCTCCTGAAGTCAATAATCATTCTCCTTGATTAAGAGAAGTATACGTAAAAGGAAAACTAGGCTAAACTTATCCTTTTCATTAAGGTCAGTGATTGGGCTGCCTGAGATATGCCCCTCCTGGAAACCAAAGAAATGTGAAGTTCTTCAGCTCAGTAAGTTACAGACTGCCCTTGGACTCGATAGTCAGATGAAGATTGTAACATGACTTTTATAAGTGACTTTGATGGGGAAGAGGAAGGGTAGCTTAGTATTTTTGCAGATGACACAAAGGTTGGTGGTGTTGTGGATAGCGTCAAGGTTTGTCATAGGTTACAACGGGACATTGAAAGGATGCAGAGCCAGGGTGAGAGGTGGCAAATGGAGGTCAATTGAAAAAAGTGTGAAGTTTGGAAGCTTGAACTTGGCAGAGTACAGGATTAATGGCGGTAAACTTATCAAGGTGGAAAAACAGAGGAATCGTAGGGTCCACATCCACTGAAACCTCAAAGTTGCTGCACAAGTTGGTGTGTTATCTCCTAGGTGCTAGGATCCAGGATGTCTCAGAAAGGTTTCAGACTATTCTCAAGGGGGAGGGTGATTGTCATGGGGGACTTCAACTTCCTGAATATAAATTGGTACCTTCTTAGTGCAAGTGGATTAGATGCGGCAGAATTTGTAAGGTGTATCCAAGAGGGTTTCCTGAATCAATATGTAGATCTTCCATCAAGAGGAGGAGGGGCTGTACTGGATCTGGTGTTGGGTAATGAAACGGGCCAGGTGACCAACCTTTTGGTGGGTGAGTAGTTTGGGAACAGTGACCACAACTCCTGAAGTTTTAAGATAGCTGCAGTTGAGGGTGTCCTTATGGTCTTATAAGGGGAGGCATGGACCTTGCAGGAGAGTACTAAACTGGAGCAGGGCAAATTACAAGAACATTCGGCAGGGTCTAAGGAGAGTTAATTGGGAACAGCTATTTTTGGGGAAGTCTAGATCCAACATGCGGAGGGTGCTTAAAGACCAATTGCACAGAGTAAAGGGCAAGTGTATTCTGGTCGGAAGGAAAGACAAGAATGGTAAGGTAGGAGAACCTTCAATGTGGAGGGAGTTGATGACTTTAGACAAGAAGAGAAGGAAAAGTATGTACAGCTCAGGAAGTTAGAATCAAACAGAGCCCTTGAGAATTATAAAGAAACCAGAAGAGGAATCAAGAAGGGAATTAGGAAAGCCAGGACGGGCCATGAAAAATTCTTGGCAAGTAGGATTAAGGTGAATCCTAAGGCATTCTATATTAGGAGCAGGAGGTTGGGACTACTCAAGGATAAAGGGGGAACATTTGCTTGAATGCAAAGGATGTGGGTGAGGTCCTTTCTGAGTACTTTATGTCAAGGAGAAGTTTGTGGAGGACAAGGAGGTCAGTGCCGACAGTATTAATATGCTAGGGAATTTTAAAGTAATAAGTGTTGGGCATTAAGGTGGATAAGTCCCCAGGACCTGATGGGAAGTACACTGGGCTATTGAGAGAGGCAAGTGAAGAGATTTCTGGGGCCTTGACGAATATCTATGTGTCCTTCCGAGATCCTCAGAGAACTAATGAGTAGTTAATGTTGTTCCATTAAGGGCAAGACCCTTAACGGTGTTAATGGGCAGAGAAATCTTGGGGTCCAATTTCATAGCTCCTTGAAAGTGGCTACACAGGCTGGTAGGGTGGTTAAGAAGGCATATGACAAGTTTGCCTTTATTAATCAAGGCATTGAGTTCAAAAGTCAGGAAGTATGCTGCAGCTTTATAAAACTCTGGTTAGGCCACATCTGGAGTATTGCATATAGTGCTGGTCACCCCACTATAGGAAGAATGTTGAGGCTTTGGAGAGAGTGCAGAAGAGGTTTATTAGGATGCTGCCTGGATTAGAGGGCATGTGCAATAGTGAGAGGTTGGACAAACTTGGGTTGCTTTCTCTGGAGCGGTGGAGGCTGAGGGGAAATCTGTAAGAAGTTTATAAGCTTAGAAAAGGCAGACAGTATCTTTTTCCCAGGGTTGAAATGTCCAATATCAGCGGGTATGCATTTCAGGTGAGGGGGGGAATTTTAAAGGAGATGTGAGGGGCAAGCTTTTTACACAGAGAGTGGTTGGTGTTTGGAATGCGCTGCTTGGGGGAGATGGTAGAGGCAGATAAATGAGGGACTTTTAAGAAACAGTTAGATCGGCACATGAATGTGAGGAAAATGGAGTGTAGGCATAAGAGATTGATTTAGTTGGCCAATTGATTACTAACTGAATTAGTTCAGCCTAATTCTGTGCTGTACTGTTCAATGTCCTAAGTTGTTAAGGTGGTTAAGAAGGTGTATGGTGTGTTGGCCATCATTAATCGGAGGATTGAGTTCAAGAACCATGAGATAATGTTGCAGCTCTATAAAATCCCGGTTAGACCACATTTGGAGTATTGTCAGTCCATGTCTTCCTCTACTGCCGCAATGAGGCCTTACTCAGGTTGGAGGAACAACACCTTATATTCCATTTGGGTAGCCTCCAACTTGATGGCATGAACGTCAGTTTTTCGAACATTCGGTAATTATCCCACCCCATTCACCATTCCCCACTCCTGTTTCCCTCTCCCACCTTATCTCTTTACCTGCCCATCACCTCCCTCTGGTGCTCCTCCCCTTTCCTTTCTTCCATGGTCTTCTACCCTCTCCTATCAGATTCTCTCTACTCCAGCCCTTTATCTCTTTCACCAATCAGCTTCACCCCTTCCCCCTCCCGGTTTCACCTATCATCTACCACGTTGTACTTCTTCCTCCCCTCCCCCACCTTCTTAGTCTGCCTTCTCATCTTGTTTTTCCAGTCCTGATAAAGGGTCTCAGCCCAAAATAGCAACTGTTTACTCTTTGCCGTAGATCCTGCCTGACCTGCTGAATTCCTCCAGCATTTTGCATGTGTTACTTGGAGTATTGTGTTCATTTCCAGTCACCACATTATAGGAAGGATGTGGAAGCTTTAGAGAGAGTGCAGAGGAGATTTACCAGGATGCTGCTTGGATTACAGAGCATGTCTTCTGAGGATAGATTGAGCGAGCTAGGGGTTTTCCCTTTGGAGTGAAGGAGGATGAGAGGTGACTTGTTAGAGATGTACAAGATAATAAGAAGCAAAAATCGAGTGGATAACCACAGATTTCTTCCCAGGGCATAAATGGCTAATACAGAGGGGCATAATATTAAAGTGTTTGGAGGAAAGTATGGGGGGATGTCAGAGGTAGGATTTTTACACAAAGACTGGTGGATGTATGGAATGCACAGATAGTGGTGGTGGTAGATTCAGATATACTTGGAACATTTAAGGGAAAATTAGAAAGGCACATGGATATTAAGCATACTGATGCCTGTACTGCAAATAGCCAGAAATTCTTTATAGAATCACTGACTAGTCAGCATCACAATTTAGCCAAATATGTCATGGAGGATGTGGTTTGTGAAAGGGATTTGCCTCCCGAGGCATTAAGTAATGTTTCCTCAAAGAAGAACTTACTTGATAGATTTCTAAAGATATTAATATTTTAAGCTGCAGAGCTTAGATTGAGACCTGACATGTACTAAGTATAGTTGGTTAGAGAAGAGCAGGTGACTTTGAACCTGTGGATCCCAGTGTACTTATGGGGTCAATAATTTCTAAAAGTTAAAAGTGATTAAATTATTTTTAAAAGTTGAAACAATATGTTAGAAAATATGAAGCAAAGTAGAAATAATATCTGAAAATAGGAACTTGGCTTCACCTCTGCTTTCTTGTGCATGCAGCCACAATCTCCATTGAAATTGACTTGGATGCATATCCTGCATCAGTCTGAAAGCAAAAACAAGTAATGTTGGAGATCCTCAGCAGGTCAGTCAGCATCTGTGAAGAGAAAAGCACTTCAGGTCAAGTACCTTTTATCAGATGAAATATGAACTCATTTTTCTCTAGCGCTGTTTCCATCATTTTCGGTTGTTGGTGAAGATTTCCAGCATCTGCAGTTTCTCGCTTTTTGGTAATTATATCAGATATCAATCTGAGAGATGATTTTTTTTTTATTTCTGGGGAATCTCATCAATATTTAGCTTCTTTACTAGTGAGTTCCAAATCTGCCAGTAAGTTTGGGACTTCTGTTTTAATGGATAAATGCTGACAGTTTGACTTGAAACCATGGTCATTTAACAGGAACAACTGAGTTGGTGTTTCACTTTGTCTGTCTCATATTACCTACTTTGTTTTGGCAAATAAAGCACACCAATGCCTCTACTTCCTCAGAAGGCTAAGGAAATTTGGTATGTCCCCGATGAATCTTACCAATTTTGATAGATGCACCATGGAAAATGTTCTAGCTTGATGCATCACAACTTAGTATGTCAAAGGCTGCAGGAAATTGCAGAGAGCTGTGAACACAGCTCAATCCATACTGGAAATTAGCCTCCCCTCCATTGCTCCATCTACTCTTCCTGCTGCCTTGGGAAAGCAGTCAACATAACCAAGGGCCCCATCACCCTGGTCATTCTCTCTTCTCCCCTTTCCTGTCAGGTGGAAGATACAAAAGCTTGAGAGCATGTACTTCTGGACATAAGAATGCACGGCTCCTCCGTACACCAAGTTCCTGGGAGTTTACATCACAGATGACCTCACTTTTTCCTTTAATAACACCTCCCTCAACAAGACGCCAGAGCAGCACCTCCACCTCCTAAGATGACTGAGACAAGCAAGGCTCCCCACCCTATCTTAACTGCGTTTTACAGGAGCACCATTGAGAACATCCTGACAAGTTGCATCTCCATCTGGTATAGGTGCAGCCAAACAACGGACCGGAAGTCCCTAAAAAGGACTGTACTAACAGCTAAGAGGATCATATGGGTCTCCCTACCATCCACCGGGGACATTCATCAAGAGCACTGCGTATGCAGGGCCTTTCATATTATCGAGGATCCCACCCATCCATCCAGCATCCTCTGTGACTTTCTACCATCAGGCAGGAGACGCCGATGCATAAAAACAGTCAGGATGGGAAACATTTTCTTCTCCCAGGTTTCCGAACTCCCTGCTGCATCGTATTTGAAATGTCACTGGTTAATCTCTTCTGTACCTTACAATATTTAATATTAATGCACTTTAGTTTGTTAGTTATGCGTGCTTCATCTGTAGCTTTTATTGTTACCTTCAGTTATTGTGTGCAATGTGTGTTATAAGTACTACTGTGCTTTACACCCTGGTTCGGAGAAATTTTGTCTCGTTTCTATATATACATTATATACATGCATATAATTAAAGACAATAAACTAGACTTGACTTGATAAGGATATCTTCTATTTCACCGTTATAAGACTTTTGATCTCCCTGTCTATCTCATTGTGGCCTTTGAATGTTATTTGTCTGCTTGCGGTGCACTTTCTCTTCAACTGTAACACTATATTCTTCATTACATTTTTCTTTTTTTACTACCTTGATGTACTTCTGTATGAAATGATCTTAGTACATGTGACCAACATTCCCTCTAGTTTTTTTATAACTGTGCAGACCAACCATTGGCCTGAAAACTGCATGGCACTTAAAATGTTTTTTATTGTAATATGTATACTATGAATACTTAGAATGAAAATTGAAAAATCACATACTTTTGATTTTATTTATTAATTGAAGGGTATAATGAAATACAGTACAACAAAGAAAATCACATGTTTCATAAGATTTTTCTCATCTGTCTTTATTACAAATCCAATGTCTATAAATACTGTCTAGATTAATTTCGCATCCAGATGAAAGATACATCTTAATCCTCATTAGATCATCCAAATGTTCCATTTCTAGTCTGTTTCAGGATTTACATTTGATTGAATTCATAAAATTGAATCCGTGTTTGCTGTCAGCAGTAGAAGCTTGAAATGTTCCAAAGATGTCAACAAGAACTGACAGTTCTTCAAATTCTTCGTTTTAAAGCACATAGTTCAATGTATCAGTGAATGTCTTAATTGAACCAGTCTTAACTTACTCAATGGGCCAGCAACTTATTAACAATGAGCTACTGACTTCCATTCTGTGTTTATTGTTACAATTTGTAACAGCGTTGTAACTTGAAAAACTAACAATGTAAATACGTTGCTGCTCTAAGATGTTTCAAAGCAAAGGTTGTTGCATGTTTATTGAGATAATTTCTGGATTACATTCATTAATACATAATTAATTACAGGGTATTTCACAATTATATTGACATAGATTTCAAAATGATGTTAGAATCATTTCAAAATTACATTAACGTTATTTTAAAGAAAATTCCAGCTGCGCAGCAGCAAAGACTATGTGCGCAGGAGCATTTCAGTCACTGCGTGACTGTGCATCTGCGCTGCTTAGAGGGAACAGTGCAAGTGACAATCACAAACCACGCAAAACCAAATAATCTTTATGATTTTTATTAAGATCTACCTATGCAACCGATTCATCTACCTTATTACATCTTTGTGTGGATCAGCATCAATTAACTGACTCATTTCCTGTGAAGTGCTTTGAGACATTAAAGATTTGATATGAGTATGAGCTGTTTTTGTTGTTAAAGATTGCCTTTACAATAATCCATCTGCTAAGCGTATGCTTCATGTGTCAATGACCTACTCTTCCAGTTCTCTTATGAAGTAATAAAAACAGAAAATGTGGAAATAAACTCAGTAGGTCAGGTGGCATCCATGGGAAAGGAAACATTTCAGGTCAGAGAAATTGTTTGTCTAAGTAGCAGAATGCGGGGGTAGGTCAATAGTTGGAAGAAAGTGATTGTCAGCATTCGGGTGAAATGATGTAGCCATTAAATAGACAGCTACTGTATTCTCTCAGAAGGAAAGGTGAGACAAGCTACGCATGTTATACATTGGAGCTTGGAAAAGAGAGACTCAAAGTCAATATCAAGTTTATTGTCATATGCACAAGTACATGTGTGCTCAGGTACAATAAAACACTTGCAGCAACATAGATGCCGAGTGGTCTTGGCAGGGTGTGAATGTAGAGAGAATATTGCTTCTTATGGGAGAATTTAGACCTGGGATCATTTTTTTAAAATACCAAGTCACCCATTTAACAAATGAGACTGCAATTTTACTTCTCTACAACGTTTGTGAATCCTTGGAACAGTCTTCTCGATGAACAGTGGAAGCAAAACCTTTAAATATTTTTCAGGCAGAGGTGGACTGATTCATGATAAGCAAGGAGGTGAAAGGTTACCAGGGTCGGTGGGAATGCTGGGTCAAGGTTAGAATCAGAGCAGCAATGATGGAGCAGTGTAAGGGGTTGAATGTCCTATCTAAACCCAACAACCCAGCAATCTCATCAAGGGAAATTTTAGGATTGAGGGAAGGGAAGAATGGGAGGCTATTTCAGCCCCAAGCCTGCTCTTGTGGCTCTCTATAAATAATCTTGTGTGGGGAAGTCCTTGCAACATTCAATATACTGAAGCAGTTGACACTTCACCCCTTGATCTATCCAATAATCTATTAATGAATGGTGGGATTTGCACTTAGATTGAGAATTAAATAATAAACATGGAGCAGCCATGTGGAAAGTAACATCCCAGAGCCTGTGTGAATGGTAGCAAAGGTCAATTTCAGTTAGATCGAGCTTAAATGATTTGTCGTTATCTCTTTTTGCTGACTTCTGATGATAAAGTGAATAAATGACTCTAGCTGCAGTGAACCTTGGCAGGTGTAAATGGCTTGCTCATGAATATTTATATAACACACATCGATACATTGTCCCTTCATTCAAGAAGCTGATTTCCTCATTGCCTCACATAAGTGAGAATGTGTACTTTTGCTGAATTTCATTTTGGAGTACAATGTATGACTTGTCAGTTTGTACACATAGCGAATATCTCTGACTCAGATGTACAAATGATAAATTGGGCAGTCTAGATAACTCATGGCCAAAGAATTTATAATATCCCATAACTTCCTGGGATTCACCCCCCATCCTCTATTTTTGCTCTCAAAGTAAATGCTTTAATCTCATACCAACATTTCTGCTATCATGGAATAATTTACATTTTCAGCACAGGAGGAGGCCATTCAGCTTGTTGTGCCTATGCTGGTCCAAGGTTCACTGAATGGAAACCCACTTCCCAATTCTCAGTTACAGATCCCAGTTGTTCATGTGACGGGATCCTGAATTATTCCTTCTGGACTGTGCCTTTAAAAAGAGAGAGAGAGTGTGCAGCTGTACAGTACAAACAGCTTGTTACCGAGAGAGAGAGAAGGGCGAAGACTCCTCACAGTTTGTTTGGGATTTCTGCAAGGACACTGCCAGCTTCTGAGTTCCTACAGAGAGAGAAGGGAGGAGCTACTTGATGGACAGCTGGTGTTCAGCACAACAGTATTTAAACCAGCATAGTTGCTTGTTTCATAGGACACGCAGATGCACTAAGGTGTGGTGAAGTTACCACTATTCTGTTCAGGTGCTCACAAGTGTGGGACTGAGGATCGATTGAGAGGAATCGATTTGTGATTATTAGTGCACAAAAGAGCGACCCTGTGTGTCTAACCTTTGCCTGGGTTGGTAGACTATCACTTGGAAGTTTCGGAGGACAACGGGAAGAATTGACGGCATCGGCTTACTCGGACAACCACAATGCCTCTCTCTCTCCGTCACTACTCAACTCAATACCACGTACTGAACTGATTTCATTTACCCATCATTGTAAGACTGTATCCATTTACCCCTAGGCTTGAAGAAGCTTGGTTTTTATATTTCCACACTTATATATGCATGAACTTTGCTAACCTGTTTGATTTATCTTTATTTATATTACTGTATTGCATAGTCACTAATAAAATAGTGTTAGTTAACAGCAACACTAGACTCCAAGGTGTTTTCCATTTCTGCTGGTTCTTTAACCTGTTACAGGATACATAACATTCATTTAGCACCTTTCAGTTTGGGGATGGTTTCAGGTGGTGAGTTCCAAACCTCCACCACTTACAGTATTATAAAATATTTTGTTCTGTCTGCTTATGTCTCACCTTGAAGTCTTTTCTCTCTAGTTCCTGATCTCTCTGCCAAGGTATCTTTTATGTTCACCCTGTCCATAACTTCATAATGTTATTGAGCTCTATTAAACTTAATCTCATTGTTGTAAGGAAACTAGCCTCAATATTGAGGGTCTCTCCTCATAACTATAATTCTCTTCTTCTAACAACGTCCTCATGAATCTCCTCTGCACCTGTGGAAGTTGCAGCAAGTCAAGGATTAAACTGGTGTGCTGACAGAACAGAGTGAAGACACTGTACAGGCGTAAGCTGAACCAAACCATTGAAAGCTGGACTTCCCTTTGTACAACCTTTTGTGAGTGTGGAAGCTTGGTAAGGCAAGAGTCAAGATGGTGAGCTGAGAGAGACAGTGTGCAGACATAGTGCACTCATCCAAGCTGAACACAGCCTTTGAAAGCCTAATTTTCCTTTGTACAGTCCTTTTGATCAATTCTGGGAACCAAGGTCAAGATAAAGATGCATGAGAAGGATATGTGGAACAGTCCATGTTCCAAGCCTACACTGGTAAGGCTCCCCAAATCTTTCTGCACTGCATCAACGATTGCATCAGTGCTGCTTCCTGCACCCATGCTGAGCTCGTCAATTTCATAAACTTTGCATCCAACTTCCATTCTGCCTTTGGTCTACCTCTCTTTCCTTCTCGATCACTCTGTTTCTATCTCTGGATATCTTTTATAAACATACTGACTCTCATAGATAACTTGACGACACCTCTTCCCACCCTGTCACTCGTAAAAATGTTACTCCCTTTTCTCAGTCCCTCCATCTTCTCCGCATTTGTTCTCAGGTTGAGGTTTTGCATTCCAGAACCTTTGAGTTCTTACACTCCTCCTTCAAAGAACAGGGGTTCCCTTACTCTACCATTGATGCTGCCCTCATCTACATCTCCTCCATTTCCCAGACATCCACCCTCATCCCACCTTTCCACAACCTTAACAGAGACAGAATTTCTCTTGTCCTTACCTACCGCTCCACGAGCCTCTGCATCCAGCACGTCATTCTCGGCAACATCTACCATCTTCAATGGGACCCTATCACTAAACACAACTTTCCCTCTTCCCCACTCTGCTTTCTACAGGGATTGTTCTCTATGCTGCTCCCTTGTCCCCATTGATCTCCCTCCTGGCACATATCCCTGTCAGCGGAACAAGTGCTACACTTGACCCTTCACCCCCTCCCTCGCCACCATTCAGGGCTCCAAATAGTCCTTCCAGGTGAGGCAACACTTCATCTGCCATCTGTCAAGGTCATCTACTGTATCCGATGCTCCTACAATGGTGAGACCTAACATTGATTGTGAGACCACTTTGTTGAGCACACTCACTTGGTCTGCCACAATAGGTGGGATTTCCCAGTAGCCACCCATTTTAATTCTTCTTCCCATTACCATTCCAAAATGTCCGTCCATGGCCTCCTCTACTGCAACGATGAGGCCACACTCAGGTTGGATTTCTCACACTTCCGGTGATTTTTCTCCCCTTCCCTTCTCTCTTGCTTTCATTCCCCATTCTGAGTCCTCCCTTACCCATTCTCTTCTCCTCACCTGCCCATCAACTCCCTCTGGTCCCCTCCTCCTTCCGTTTCTTCCATGGTCTACTCTCCTCTTCTATCAGATTCCTTCTTCTTCAGTCCTTTACTTTTCCACCTATTAACTCCCAGCTCTTCACTTCATCTCCCCCCCCCTTCCCCACTCACCAACCTTCCCCCTCACCTGGTCTCACCTATCACCTTCCAGTCTGTACTCCTTCCACACCCCTCCCCCACCTTCTTATTCCAGCATCTTCCCCTTCCTTACCAGTCCTGATGAAGGGTCTCGGCCTGAAATGTCAACTCCATAAATGCTGCCTTACATGCTGAGCTAATTCCCATTCACATTCCTGTTCCACTGTGTTGGTCCATGGCCTCCTTAAATTCCATCTGGGTGCTCTCCAACCCGATGGCATGAATATTGATCTCTCCTTCCGGTAAACAAATTCCCGCCCTCCCCTCTGACCTTAACCTCTTCTCACCTGCCTATTACTTTCCCCTGGGTCCCCTCCTCCTTCCCTTTCTCTTATGGTCCACTCTCTTCTCCTATCGGATTACTTCTTCTCCAGCCTTCCCACCCGCCTGGCTTCACCTATCACCTTCCAGCTAGCCTTCTTCCCATCTCCCCACACCTTTTCATTCAGACATCTCCCTCATTCCTTCTCAGCCTGAAACGCCGACTATCTTTTCATTTCCATTGATGCTGCCTGACCTGCAGAATTCCTCCCGCGTTTTGTGTGTGTTGCTAAGGATTCTAGGACAACACTTACTATTGGACATTTATCAATTCTCAAGTATTATTGGCCTTTAACACGTATATTTAATTGTTTATTAATGCCTGAAATATGTATTATGATTGGTACTTAAATATGCAAATGATAAGATTCAGAAATGCACAAATTTTCTATTGAATCAATATCTGTATCCAACTAGTCAATTCCTGTATAAAAATGACATTTCTTTGTTCAGACTTCAGAGCAGTTTGGTGACAGCTGTTCTCCTTGTGCACAAGTAAATGAAGTGTGATTGAGGAACGAGTGCAAGTTGTCAGAGTCCAGTTAATCAGCGATGACACACACTCTCTACTGTTATCTCATCTTTCCTGTAGTGTGGCAATTAGAAATGTGCAAAGTACTCTACTTGCGGCCTAATTCGTGTTTCATATGGCTTCAGCATTAGCTCCCTGTGCATCAGACAACAAAGGCGAGTAGCTAATCTTTTTATCGGGCACTAGACTAGATGATCACGCATGATCATGATGAATGGTGGAACAGGACCGAGAAGCTGAATGACCTACTCCTCCTGCTGTTTCTTGTTTTTATGCAAGGTTCTGAAGGCAATCTAAACATCTTTAAGCACATGCACACTGTCTCATTGGAAGCAGAGATTCACTGAGTGCAGTTAGAGTCAAAAATCTAAAATTTTGACAAACTTCCATAAATGTGTAGTGGAGTGTATATTGACAGGCTGCATCACAACCTGGTATGGAATGAGGTATGGAGGAGGAGGGGGAGAGAGGGGGGCAAAGTGTCGGGAAAGGGTGGGGGAGGGAGGAAGAAGGAGAGAGAGAGAGAGATCTGCAGCTCGTGATTTTCCATTTCTCCTACGATGCTTCAGTCATGGAATCAGTTCGTGCACAGGACCGCAGGGCCTTACCTCAAAGGTGTGTGTCTTCCAGGTCGCATCCTGGGGATATCAAAAAACGGTTGGTAAGCTCTGGGAGCAGGAACCACGGTCGTAAAGAACAATAGATTGAGCGCAGCTGTAGATCACAGACCCTCACAGAACCCCACCCAACTTGAAAAGGGAAAAAAAGACATTACAGGGAAGAAATTAAACTGTCTTGCAGATGAGCTTGAAGAAGCTGCCCTCTGGTGACATCTTAGCTCCATCTCCTTATAAGGACTCTTCATCTCATGTTCTCGATATTTATGGCTTATTTATTATTACTATTATTTCTTTTTGTATTTGCACAGTTAGCTGTCTTCTGCACACTGGTTGTCTGGCCTGTTGGTGCAGTCTTTCATTGATTCTATTATGGTTATTGGATTTATTAAGAAAATGAATCTCAGTATATGTACATCAATAATAAATTAATTTTGAACTTTGAACTTTGATATCTGTCCTGTAGAAGCAACAGTTAGGTGATAGATTTGAAGGAGACCTGGGGTGGGGGTTTGGGATGGCCCCTTCACGCAGAAGGTGGTGCTTATGTGGAATGTGCTGCCAGAGGTGGTGGTGAGGGCAGGTCCAGTAATCACATTGAAAAGAGACGTAGGAGTTCAGAGAGTTATTGCCCAAACATGAGCAAATGGGACTATTTGCTGGGCAATATGCACGAGTACAAGTATATGCACAGTCAGTATGCACAAGTGGGCTGAAGGGCTTTGTTCCATGCTGTAATACTCTATGACTCGATAAACAGTGCCAGTGATTTCAGACCAGTCAAAGCATAGTTTAGCAGGATATACAAGACCCAGACCTCAACCCATTTATTGAAATTCAGGATCTCCTGAGTGGTTTGAGAGTTAGATCACCAGTTACTCCTGGTGGAAACACACCCTCTTGTAGAAGGAGAATTGGATGGAAATAAAAAGGATGTAAAAATCTTCCAAAAATATTACCTTGAATCTAAAGTCAGTGACTTTTTTATCCCTCATTATAATATGCATGAGTGTTTATGCATCTTTCAGAATGGTGTGAACCATGAAGTATGACTTTGGAATCATCACAATACCACTCACTGCTGTTTAGCTGCGAATTGATTGCTTTCAATACAGGATGCTTTATTGGTAGCTCTCTTCTTGCTATTTACCTTAGTTGGCACAGAACACAGGAAATATGAGCAGGTGGCCATTCAGCCCCTTGAGCCTGCTCCGCCTGTTTATGAGATCATGAAGATCATCTACCTCAGCGCCTCTTTCCTGTCTTATTCCTACATGCTTGATTCTGCTAATATCCAGAAATTTATTGATCTGTGTTTTGAATGCAGTCAATGACTGAACCTTTGCAATGCTCAGACACAAATAATTCTACGATTCACTAGCCTTTGTCTGAAGAAATATCTCTTCATTTCACTCCAAATGTCCTAGCCTGCAGTTTGAGACTGTGGGCCCTGTTTCCAGACTCCTGAGGCAGGGAGAAGTTCCCCTCCACATCTATCCTGTCAAGTCTTTCAGAAATGTATGTTTTTCCATCAGGTTACCTCTCATTCTAAGACCTAATAAACTTAATGGCAGACCTGCCTTCACAGGAAGCAGCAGGGTGCTACAAGGACTCTACAGACATTACAATCAGCATTCACATAAATTTTCATCTTTACAACCGTGAGTGGCAAGTATACGAACAACAATTTCTGTAAAAATTTGCTAGACTCCTCTATAAGAATAGGACCAACAACAGGCCAATTCCATTCAATTCTAGAAGTAGCACAATGCCTTAAAAAGGGTTTAAAACTGCTCACGTGCAATACAGTTAAATGGTTGGCTAAACTTCAAACAGCACTTGACTTACCACCTAACACACATCAAAGTTGCTGGTGAACGCAGCAGGCCAGGCAGCATCTCTAGGAAGAGAATCTCTTACTAGCTCTTCCTTCAGTTAGTCCTGACGAAGGGTCTTGGCCCGAAACGTTGACTGTACCTCTTCCTAGAGATGCTACCTGGCCTGCTGCGTTCACCAGCAACTTTGATGTGTGTTGCTTGAATTTCCAGCATCTGCAGAATTCCTCGTGTTTGCGTTGACTTACCATCCTGTCACTCTATCAATTATGTCAACTCAGACACTCTGGACCCTTTTTAAGGGTAATGTATAACAGTCAAGTAAATTAGATTCATGCACAGTACAGCATTCACAGAACTTGAACTGTTTCTATCCATGCAATTGACCAAAGCTGTTGTGTTCTCTTGATGTTTGGTAGCCAATCAATCATTTCAGAGGTTTCGTGTGAGGTTTTTTCAACTGAGGCTTTCTCTTTGCCACTCTCAAATAAAGCTGTGACGGGTGAAGCACCTGGGCAACAGTTGTTGTATGCACAGTCTCTCCCATCTCAGCCACTGAAGCTTGTAACTCCTCCAGAATTGTCATAAGTCTCTTGGTGGTCTCCCTCACTAATCCCCTTCTTGCACGGTCACTCAGTTTTTGAGGGCAGCCTGCTCTAGACAGATTTACAGCTGTGCAATATTCTTTCCATTCCTTGATAATTGACTTAACTGTAATCCGAGGAATATTCAGTGACTTGGAAATTTTCTTGTATCCATCTCCTGACGTGCTTTTCAATAAGCTTTTCGTGGAGTTGCTCAGTGTTTTTTTTTGTCTCCATGGTGTAGTTTTTGCCAGGATACTGACTGGCCAGCCATTGGACCTTCCAGATACGTGGTGTATTTTAGTACAATCAATTGAAACACCTTGACTGCACACAGGTCTCCAAAAGTAGATCTCTATTTAACTAATTATGTGACTTCGAAAACCAATTGGCTGCACCAGTGATGATTTGGTGTGTCATTTTAAAGGGGGGGGGTGAATACTTATGCAATCAGTTATTTTGTGTTTTGTATTTATAATTAATTTAGATCACTTTGTGGAGATCCGTTTTTGCTTTACCATGAAAGAGTCTTTTTTCTGTTGATCAGTGTCAAAAGAGCCAAATTAAATCACTGTTAATTAATGTTATAAAACAATAAAACATGAAAACTTCCCGGGGGGTGAATACTTTTAATAGGCACTGTAAGTTCAACACTACACAGTGCTGTTATGGAGTAGGAGACAGGGAGCTGAACACCATTAAATGGGCCTTGGAGGAATGGAGACATTGGCTGATGGGAAGTACGAGCCCTTCCTGATCCGGACTGACCACTAGAATCTCATATCCATTCAACAGACCCACCAACTCAACCCACACCAGCCTCGCTGGGCCCTCTTCTTCATGCGATTCAACTTCACCATCTCCTACCGACCCGGCTCCAAGAACACGAAGTTGGACGCTTTGTCATGACAGATCGACCCAGCAGAAATGGATATTAACCCTCAGCCCATCATTCCATCCTCTAAGATCCTCACCCTGATCCTCTGGTACCTTGAGGACCAGATCCACCAGGCCCTATTGCACAAGCTTGCTCCGGCCAACACCCCTGTCAACTGCATATACATGCCAGCATCCGTGCACTCTGAGGCACTCTAGCAAGGCCAATCTTCAGCCCTCTCTGCCCATCCAGGCTATTGGCAGACTGACTTTTTTGCACTGCTGCTTCTGGCGGCCCACCATGATCACAGATGTACATCAGTTCATTGACGCCTACCCGTAATGTGTCCTCCTACATGCGGCTTTCTGGGCTCTTCCAGTCCCTCGTCGCCCATGGTCCCACGTCACCATGGATTTCATCATGGGTTTGCCTCTTTCCAATGAGGCCATTCTAGCCCTGGGAAAAAAAAGCCTCTGGCTATCCACATGATCAATGCTTCTCATCATCTTATGCACCTCTATCAAGTCACCTCTCCTCCTCTGTCGCTCCAAGGAGAAAAGGCCAAGTTTGCTCAACCTATTCTCATAAGGCATGCTTTCCAATCCGGGCAACATCCTTGTAAATCCCCTCTCACTCTCTCTATAGTATCCATATCCTTCCTGTAGTGAAGTGACCAGGACGGAACACAGTACTCCAAGTGGGGTCTGACCAGGGTCTTATTTACCTGTAACATTACCTCTCGGCTCATGAACTCGATCCCACATTTATGAATGTCAACACACCATACGCCTTCTTAACAACACTGTCAACCTGCGCAGCAGTTTTGAGTGTCCTATGGACACGGACCCCAAGATCTCTCTGATCCTCCATACTGCCAAGAGTCTTAACTTTCATACTATATTCTGTCTTCAAATTGAACCTACCAAAATGAACCACTTCACACTTATCTGGGTTGAAGTCCATCTGCCACTACTCAGCCCAGTTCTGCATCCTATCAATGTCCCGCTGTAACCTTTGACTGTCCTCCAGACTATCCATAACACCCCCCCCCCACCTTGGTGTCATCAGCAAACTTACTAACACACCCTCCTACTTCTTCATCCAGATCACTTATAAAAATCACAAAGAGGAAGGGTCCCAGAACAGATCCCTGTGGATCACCACTGGTCACTGACCTCCATGCAGAATATAAACCATCTAAAACCTCCCTTTGCCTTCTGAAGCCAATTCTGGATCCACAAAGCAAGGGCTCCTAGGATCCCATGCCTCCTTACTTTCTGAATGAGCCTTACATTGGGAAGCACATCAAATGCCTTACCGAAATCCATATATGCTACATCCACGGCTCTTCCTTCATCAACGTATTTTGTTACATCTGCAGACCAGCGGTCAGTCAGAAAGAGCCAATTGGCAAGTGGAGAAGATTCTGCAATATTTCACCACCTCTAACCCTTCCACATGGAAGAAGTATCTATTCTGGGCTGAACTGTCCCACAATCTACACACCTCCTCTGCCACCTTTTGAAGCGTTTCATGACTACCAACACCCATTTTTTCCTCTGCCAAGGTCCTAGTTTGCCACTGCTGGAATGCTTGGAAGAGGGCACAGAGGGCCATCCTAGCTGCCAACTGTGCCTACTGCCAGCTAACCAGCAGTGATGCCCAACCAGACTACTTTGGCCTGGGGACCGTGTCTGGCTGTGCAGCTGAGATCTGCTCCTGTGCACCAACTCCCGGAGACACTTGCTCCAGTTCATTGGTCTCTTTAAGATTAGCTATCACATTAATATAGTTACCTACCATCCCTCAGGATCACATCTACCTTCCACAAGTTGTTGGGCACGTGGCCAAGTGGTTAAGGCATTCGTCTAGTGATCTGAAGGTCGCTAGTTCGAGACTCAGCTATGGCAGCGTGTTTGTGTCCTTGAGCAATGCACTTAATGCACTTAATCACACATTGCTCTAGTGTCTGTGCGAGGAGTAGTGCCCCACACAGACTTCCAATCTGCGCCTTGTAAGTCAGGCCTCTCATGGTCTGAGTCGACATTCCCTCCACCTCCTTCCACAAGTACTGACTGATGGACCACTCAACCCTCCTGAACCTAAGATGGTGGAATGTAGTCCAGTGAACACAGTTCACCAGCTGATTGATTCACGTTGTCATGAATGGGGTATACAGTATACAGTATACAGTACGGTATACAGTGCCTGTCAACTGGGAAGGGTACAGCCTGGAGGTGAGGTCTTGGGTGGAGTCCAGTTTCATCTTGGATCCATCGCTCATTGAGGAGTTCCACTGGACCCATCTGCGTCGCTCTGGGCCGTTGGGTGCCAGCCATAATGAGGTGGGGGGGGGTTGATCTTGTCAGGTCTGCACATGCAGGCACTTCTTGGTCTCCACTCAGCTAACAGGAATTACCTGCCACTCATTTCCGACTCATCACCTGCAGCCTATTTAAACCCAGTTCTCAGTCACAGCCCTTGTTCACCTATTGAACCAGCTAGCCTCAACAATTTTCTCCTAGCCTTCAGTTCCCTTGTTGCCTGTGGTGTTTAGTATCTGTTCTCTCTTATTTTGTGTTGCCTTTTGGCTAGTTATTTTTGCATTCTACTATTAAAGTTATCATTTATCACTGAGTTGTTTCTACCCCGCTGCTTTTGGGTTAACCCTTCTCTACATTTCCTGAAAATTGACACTTAACGCTTCACTTAAATAGCAAATGACCCTGAAAACCTGTGAGGTTGGGGGTTGGGCGATGCTGGATGAGAATAAATGCAAGACCTAACAGTGAAGTCTATGACTGGTGAACAGATTTGTTTTATTAAGTTCATGCAAACACAGCAAATGAGTTCAGTTTGTATTTCCTTATGCACTGGATTCCATGTTTCCCATTTCACTGCCTGGGTTTCCTTTGCATTTGTTTTTCCATGAAAAAATATAATCCAGTCACCTTGACGATATTCATGATGTATGCCGTGAATAGATATTGTTTCTGTTAAGTAAATCTTTGTGGGATATTAAGCTTGCAGGGCAGGACTTAAAGCAGTATTGGCTTATTTTGGATGGTGGGTTACACAGAAATTCCCTCTGTTCTGCAGAATGAAGATTATCTGATTTTTATTGATTGTTTTGAAACTTGTAAGACTTGTAAGAAAACACACAAATCTGCAGCATATGCAGTACAACATGAAACCAATAGAACTCATCTTAAAGGACATTGCTTATTTTCAGTGTCCTGTATTATTCATTTGTAACTCGTGTACCTCAACCTTCTCAACCACCTACTTCACCCAGTCGGTAGAAAGTTACTCAAACCCTGCTTTAAGTAACAACTTAGTCAAAGGTCTCAGCAAAGTCCTGGAAAAAAATGACATGTGAGCAGAAATCAGACCCCTCAAGCCTACTCTGCCATTCAATAAGATCGTGGCTGATCTGATTGCAACCTCCGCTCCATTTTCTTGCCTACCCATTGTGAGCTTTCACCCCTTTGCACATCAAGAATCCATCTACCTCTTCACGATATTCCTCGACTGCTTTGACCATCCTTAACAGAAGAGAGCTCCAAGAACTCACAACCCTGAGCAAAAACATAATCTCGTCTGTCTTAATTGGGCGACTCCTAACTGAAAACAGTGGCCTCCATTTCTAGACTCCCCCATAAGAAGAAACATGCTCTGCATATCCACCCTGTCAAGACCCCTTAGGGTATTGTATGCTTCAAGCAACTCCCTTTTCATTTTTCTAACTTCCAGTGGATACAAGTCCAACCTCTCGTCATCAGACAACCCACTCATTCCAGGTATCATTGTAGGCTGATGATGATTGTAGTTTGTCCGCAGTCTTGGCTCTGAATCTACAGGCAACACAAGCTGCCCATGCTCACTTCTGATCTACTAGAAAAGATCATGCTTATGCCGAGCACTTGTTCAGCAGGATCTTGAGAAGAGAAACCAGTATCAACATTTGCACCTGGGCCCCACCTGCCAATGGGCCCTTCACAATGTGAAAGGGCGTTAGTGCGGCAGGGGGCGAGCGGAACAAATGAAAATCCATTTCTTGACAACCCAAAGTGCTTCTTGAAACCACAATTGTCCCACACTCTAAACTTGAGAAGGGGCTGCAGAGGAATAAACCCAAAAAGAGAATGAGGAAGAAAGTTTAAAGGAGATGTGCAGGCCAAGTTCTATTACACAGAGAGTGGTAGATGTCTGGAATGGGCTGATACAATAGTGATATTTAAGAGGCTGTTAGACAGATACATGAATATGCAGGGAATGGAGAGATATGGACCATGTACAGGCAGAAAAGATTAGTTTAATTTCGCATCATGGTAGGCACAGACATCGTGGGCTATAGGGCCTGTCCCTGTGCCATACTGTTCTCTGTTCTACAAAGGAGATTATTTAGGTCCTCTTCTCTCTCCTTCCAAGGTGTTGAATCCTGATTTCATCTGTGGAAAGCTGGTCTAGGCAGGGAACTGTATTCTCATACATGACGTAGATGGAGATCATTTGGCCCATCAAACCTATGCTGGTTTTCAGAGCAATCCCATCAAACCCATTCCTCAATGTATTTCCCTGTAACTTACTCTCTCTCACACGCCCATCAACTCCACCCTGATTTCCCTGCCACCTACCTGCACTTGGAGCAACTTACAGTGGCCGATTATACTTACCAAGCTGCGTGTTTTTAGGATGTGGGAGGAAACTGGAGCAGTCGGGTGGGGGAGCCTAAGTAGTCACAGAAAGAGCGTGAAAATTCCGCCAGAGGTCAGGATTGCAACTGGAGCTGCAGGGCAGCAGCACTACCTGCTACGCCACTGTGCCGCACCTATGCAAAGTAGTGGAGAAAAGTGAAATATACATGATTTGCATGTAGTCATGTTTCTGAATGACTCATTATTTTCCTGCTAATATATACCATTGGATTAAGAACCCAGCAGAGATATAAAATTGTATCTACAACTCTGCCTGATTGATATACCTGCCAACACTGCTTCATGCAGAATTACAAGATGCACAGTACAGAAAGGTATTCATGTTCTCTGCTATTCCACTGTTTAACCTCCATAGAAGCTGAGTTTCAGGATAATTCATTTCACCTTACTGCCTAATCCTTGTACTTAGCAATCTTCCCAATAAGGACATCAAAGCTGTTCTCTCCATTCACTCTTGCCAAGGATCCTTAGATAGATAGACACAACAACTGCCTGTTTCAGGTAGGGAAGCAACTTTCAACACGGAAATCGCACTTCAGAGGAATAGTACCATTTCTTCGTTTCGGGATATGGGGATCTCAGGATATCGGGTAAGAAGTTTCAGACTGGGATGAAAACATTACTGCATAAGGCATCAGATATATGAGCAGAATTAGGTCATCGAGTCTACTCCGCCATTCCATCGTGTCTGATTTATTATTCCCCAATCCCATTCTCCTGGCTTATTCCTGTAACCTTTGATGCTCTGACTAATCAAGAACCTATCAACACATTAAATATGATCAATTACTTGGCCTCCATAACTGTCCACCATACTGAGTTCAACAAATTCACCGCTTGGTCCTACACTCACCTACTATAGGAAACATCCTTTCCACTCCACTCTCTCTAAGCCTTCAATAAGTTTCAATGACATCCCCCTCGTACTTCTAAGCTCCAGCGAATACAGGCTTCGTATGGTCAAACGCTCCTCATACAGGAACCTTTCCATTCCCAGAATCAATCTCGTGAACCCCCTCTGGGCCCTCTCCATTGCCTCACAAATCTCTTTGCATCTCTGACCAAATACTTCCCTACACTATATTCCATCTGCCATTTCTTTGCCCACTCTCCCAATCTATCTAAGTCCTTCTGCAGTCTCCCTGATTCCTCAACACTACCTACCCCTCTGCATATTGTCCGCAAACTTGGCCATTAATTCCGTCACCCAAATCATTGACATATAACGTGAAAAGAAATGGTCCAAATACCGACCCCGGTGGAACACCACAAGTCACCAGCAACCAACCAGAAATGGCCCCTTTTAATCCCACTCTTCTCTTTGTCTCCTGCCAGTCAGCCGATCTTCTATCCATCCTAGAAACTTTTCTGTAATACTATGGGCTCTTATCTTTTTAAGCAGAATCATGTGTGGCACCTTGTCTATGGCCTTCAGAAAATCTAGGTAAATAATATTCACTAACTCTCCTTTGTCTCTACTGCCTGTCATTTCCTCAAAGAGTTCCAACAAGATTTCCCCTTGTTAACCATGGAACCCAGGCTGACTTTAGCCAATTGTATCATGTGCCTTCAAGTAACCCGAAGCCTGATCCTTAATAATGGACTCCAACACCTTTCCAAACATTGAAGTCAGACTAACCCGTCTAGAATTCTGTTTCTTCTGCCTCCCTCCCTTTTTAAAGAGTGGAATGACATTGCAATTTTCCAGTCCTCCAGAACTATTCCAAAATCTAGTGATTCTTGAAAGATCATTACTAACACCTCCACTATCTCTTCAGTTCCCTCTTTCAGAACCCTGGGGTGTAGTCCATCTGGTCCAGGTGACTTGTCTACCTTCAGACCTTTCAGTTTCCAAGGAACTTCTCCTTAGTAATAACAACTAGGCTCGCTTCTGCTTCCCACACTCTCAAATTTCTGGCATACAGCTGGTGTTTTCCACATGAAGACAGACACAAAATATGTATTAAGTTCATCCACCATTTCTTTGTCCCTCATTACTAACTCTCCAGTGAGATTTTCCAGCAGTCCAATATCTACTCTTGTCCATCTTTTACTCTTTAAAGTTCAAAGTTTGAAGTTCAAAGTACATTTATTATCAAAGTACATATATGTCACAATATACAAGCCTGAGATTCATTGCCTTGCAGACGAACTCAATAAACCCATAATAGAATAACAGCATCAATGAAAGACAACTTGGGCATTCAGCCAGAGTGCAAAAGACAACAAACTGCGCAAATACAAAAATCAATCAATCAATCCATCAATAATAAATACATAAATAAATAAGCAATAAATATCAAGAACATGAGATGAAGAGTCCTTGAAAGTGAGTCCTTGGGTTGCGGGAACATTTCAATGATGAGGCAAGTGAAATTAAGTGAAGTTATCCCCTTCAGTTGAAGAGCAATAACTATTCCTAAGCCTGGTGGTGTGAGTCCTGAGGCTCCTGTACCTCCTTCCTGATGACTGCAGCAAGAAGAGAGCAGGATGGTGGGGGTCCCTGATGATGGATGCTGCTTTCCTGCGACAACTTTTTTGTGTGGTTATGCTCAGTGGTGGGGAGGGGTTTACCTGTGATGGATTGGGCCATATCCACTACTTTTTGTAGCATCTTCTGTTCAAAGGCATTGATGTGTCCACACCAGGCTGTGATGCAGCCAGTCAATAAACTCTCCACTACACATTTATAGAGGTTTGTCCAATTTTTAGATGTCATGCTGGTTCTTCACGAACTGCAAAGGAAGCAGAGGCACTGCCGTGCTTTCTTCATAATTGCACATACATGCTGGGCCCAGGTCAGGTTCACTGAAATGATAACACTGAGGAACTTAAAGTTGCTGATTCTCTCCGCCTCAGATCCTCTGTTGAGGACTGGCTTGTGGGCCTCTGGTTTCCTCATCCTGAAGTCAATAATCAGCTCCATTGTCTTGCTGATATTGAGCAAGAGGTTGTTCTCTTGACTCCACTCAGCCAGATTTTCAATCTCCCTCCCCTATGCTGATTTGTTACCACCTTTGATTCAGTCTATAACAATGGTGTCATCAGCAAACTTGAATATAGCATTGGAGCTGCACTTAGCCACTGAGTCATAAGTGTAAGGTGAGTAGAGCAGGGGGCTAAGCACACAGCTTTGTGGTGCACCTGTGCTGATGGAGAGCATGGAGAAGATATTGTTACCTATCTGAACTGACTGGGGTTTACAAGTGAGAAAATCCAGGATCCAATTACTCAAGGAAGTATTGAGGCCAATGTCTCTGCTGTGGACCTGTTGCTCCAGTAGGCAAATTGGAGCGGACACAAGTTGCTTCTCAGGCAGGAATTGATATATTCCATCACCAACCTCTCAAAGCACTTCATCACTGTGGATGTAATTGCTACAGGATGATAGTCATTGAGGCAGATCACCATGTTCTTCTTAGGCCTCAGTATAAGAAAATCCTGGTGGAAGCAGGTGGTACCTCAGACTGTTAAAGATCTCAGTGAACACTCCAGCCAGTTGATCTGCGCAGGATTTTAGCATTTGGCTAGGTACCCTATCTGGGCCAGATGGTTTTTATGGGTTCATCCTTCTGAAGACTGCTTGCATGTCAGCTTCAGAGACTGAAATCACAGGATTATCGGGGGCTATGGGAGTACGTGATGGTTCCTCCATGCTTTGATGTCAAAGCCAGTGTAGAAGACATATAGTTCATCTGGAAGCAAAGACCTGTTATCACCTATGTTGCTTGATTTAACTTTTTAAGAGGTGATGTATTCAAGCCCTGCCACAGCTGTCGAACATCCTTCGCTAATTCAAGTTTAGTCCGGAATTACCACTTCACCCGTGAGAGGGCTTTCCAGAGATCATACCTGAACCTCTTGTAACTTTCTTGGTCACTGATTTGAAAGCCTCTGATCTGGCTGTCAGCAGATTGCAGATTTCATGGTTCATCTAGGGCTTCTGGTTGGGGAAACCTCTGAATGATTTTGTGGGGACACACCTGTCTACAGCTGTTTTAATAAAGTCCATGACCAGCATGGTGTATTTATTGAGATCCACAGATGAGTCCTTGAACACAGCCCAGCCCACCAACACAAAGCTATCCCATAGGCACTCCTCTGCCTTCCGCAGCCACATCTTTGTTTTTCTGATCTCTGGAGCTTTGCTCTTTAGCCTCTGCCTGTATGCTGGTAGGAGAAGGACAACCAAGTGATCAGATTTCCCAAAATGCAGTCTGGGCAAGGAATGGTTGGCATTCCTTATTTTAGTATAACTGTGCATTGGGATCTATAGTGCCACATGTATCTGAAAATATGTTTGGTATCCTCATTTATATGATTGTCTAGCTTACCTTCATATTTCAACTTTTCTCTTCTTATGGCTTTTTAATCGCCTTCTATTGTTTTTTAAAAGCTTCCCAATCTTTTAATTGTCCACCAATTTTTGCTCTATTGTATGCCCTCTCTTGACCTTTTTATGCTGTCTTTGCCTGCCCTTTTCAGTGGTGGTTGCCTCATCCTCCCTTTTAGAATACTTCTTTATCTTTGGAATGTATCTCTCCGTGGCCTTCCAAGTTGCCCCCAGAAACTCCAGCCATTGCTGTTCTGCTGTCATCCCTGCCTGTGTCCCCTTCCAATCAACTTTGACCAGCTCCTCTTTTATGTCTCTAATTCCCTTTGCTCCAGCTCCACTGCAGTACTGATAAATCTGACTTTATCTTCTCCCTCTCAAATGGCAGGGTGAATTCTATCGCTACCTCCTGAGGGTTCCTTCACCTTAAACTCCCTAATCAAATTTGATTCATCACACAACATCCAATCAGAATTGCCTTTCCCCTAGTGAGCTCAACCCCAAGTTGTCCAAACAGGCATCTCATAGGTGTCCTACAAAGTCTCTCTCTTGGTGCCCATCACTAACCCGATTTTCCTAATCTATCTGCATATTGAAATCCCCCATGACTGCTGTAACATTGCCCTTTTTGTCTCTCATTGTAAATTATATCTCACTTCCTGGCTATTGATCAGAGGCCTGTATATAATTCCCATCAGGGTGTTTTTACCCTTGCAGTTTCTAAACTCAACCCACAAGGATTCTACATCTTCCAGTCCTATGTCACCTCTTTCTATGGATTTAGTTTCATTTTTTACCAAAAGAGCCACCCTACTGCCTCTGCCTACCTGACTGTCCTTTCGATACAATGTGTACCCTTGGATGTTAAGCTCAGTGATGCCCACAATGTTATACCTGCCAATCTCTCACTGCGCTACAAGATCATCTACCTTATTCCGTATACTGCATGCATTCAAAAAAATCACCTTCAGTCCACCGATTGCAAATTTGCCCAATCATCTTCCTGTTCTTCCTCATTGTTTCGTTATACAATGCATCTACTAGTATACCAACTGCCTGTCTCCTGCACCAGTTCCTCGGCTATTCATTCATTCGTACTATCATCCTATTCCTGCCCTGACTAACATGTGGCACTGGGAGTAATCCAGAGATTACTACCTTGAGGTCCTGCTCTTCAGTGTCTTTTCCAACTCCCTACGTTCACCATGCGTGGGATTCCCCTGGGTGCTCCGATTTCCTCCCAAATTCCAGAGTCACCTTATGTAAAGACACTCTGTGCCTAACATTGGTTGAGGACAGGGGTCCCCAACCTTTTTTGCACCGCGGACTGGTTTAATATTGACAATATTCTTGCGGACTGGCCGACTGGGGGTGGGGGTTTCAAGTAGGGTTAAACTCACCTCAGCATGTCTTTTACAGTTAGGATTGCCAACTTTCTCACTCCCAAATAAAGGACAAAAGTAGCAGTAAAATACGGGACACTTGTGTTTACCCCAAGAAAGACTACCATGACCATGAAGCCTTGCTCGGGCACCTGTGTGCGCATGCGTGACGTGTGCATGCGCGTACGTGCCAATTTTTTTTCCACAAATCGGTTTTGGCTTAATCTTCCCGACTATACTGTACATACATTATTTCTACTTTATATAGGCTGGGTATTTATCATATCATTCCTGCTTTTACTATATGTTAGTGTTGTTTTAGGTCTTATGTGTTATCTGGTATGATTTGGTAGGTTATTTCTTGGGTCTGGAATGCTCAGAAAATTTTTCCATCTGAATTAATGGTAATTGCTTCTTCGCTTTACGCCATTTTGGCACGAAAAGTTTCATAGGAACGCTCTACCTTAGCGGGGGAAATACGGGACAAGGGAAGTCCCGTATGGGACAAACCAATTTAGCCTAATATACGGGATGTCCCGGCAAATACGGGACAGTTGGCAACCCTATGTTCAAGTTCAACAGTGTGACAGGGAATGAGGAAAGGTGCAGCTGACTCATATCATTTCCTCACGGCCCGGTAGCACATGCTTTGCGGCCCGGTGGTTGGGGACCGCTGGTTTAGGACATATAATCAATCTATGTATATAAGCTATCTTATGTACAGATTTATTGTGTTTTTTTTATTATTGTGATTTTATGGTGCTGCATGAGATCTGGAGTAACAATTATTTTGTTCTCCTTTAAACTTGAGTACTGGAAATGGATTAAACAGTCCTGAATCTTGACATTTTCGGGCTGCCCCCAGTACATATTTGGACTGTGTTGGTCATTGATGTAAGCAATGCATTTCACTGTATGTTTTGATGTTTCAAAGCACATGTGACAAATAAAGCTTATTTTTCCTTGAACAGCAGCAAGTGATGTGGAGAGAGAGGAGGAATGACAATGACCATATTGAATGATGGAGCAGGCTCCAAGGGCCAGATGGCCTGCACCTGTTTGTATGAGTCTATATTACAAAGGTAGACATAGGTGGCTTTGGTTATAGAGCAGATACACGGCTGAAGCTCAGTTAGGGGGCCAGGATAATGCCCAAGTTGCAAGCAGTCTGGTTTGACTTCAGGCATTTGCCAGGAGAAGGAATGGGGTTGGTGGAGAGTCTGCGCCACCTGCCTTGTCAATGAAACCCTGTTTTCTATACACAGCATTCAGTCGGCTGATTGGATTGATCACTGATTGGCCAGGCTTGCTCAGAGTATAAATCTGCCTTGTATGCAGACGACGATCTCGCACGATAGCAATCTGGGCCATTTATTCTTGTGTTACTCCTGCTATCCTATCTTTCCATCTTGAATGGATTAACACTGTCATTAAAATATTGCATTCATATGTCCACACTTTAATGCTGGTGTCACTTCAAAATGACTGCATTTCCCTAACTCTTCATCTTTTTAGAGAAAAGAAATCAGACGAAATTTTAAGGTAATTGGATACCTTTAAGTAAATTCCTGGTCTTATCCAAGGATCAATGTCTGATCTTAGGAGAGATTTTCAAAGCAGCTAAGAAGCTTTCTTCCTCCTGAAACCTTGGCTAGCTGTCAAAAAAGATTATGGGATTAAATCTAACCCAGGCTGGAAAACTCAGCCCCTTCATAGGGAGAGATAGGTAACAGGGTTATTGCACAGGCTGTAACAGAAACTATCTCGTGAAAATGTTTGCTGCTTAAATGCTATCTGTCAGGCCCTTGCTCTGCCTGCTCATGAGGATTCTATTCCAAAACAATGCCTGTTAGATGCTCAAACTGGCTGGATGCTGCTCAATTTCATATTAATTTAATGTAAACCCACAGTCTGATTAAAAAGGTTTCTGTTCTAATACAGTCTTGTGTCATAAGTCTGCTGGCCTTTGGTTTATGCTGCAGTGTTTACATTTAATAGCTACCCTTTGTTCATCTTTTATTGTTGCTCTTAAGCTTGTTTGCCAATTCAACTATAAATGGGATTTCAGGCCCTCTCCCAACTGCCCTGTTTGCTTGCCTCCAGTAATTGGTGAGGACAGGAACACTGTCAGTGGAGGGGGAAAGTAACTCTTATCAGGCAGCTTGCAATGAAAAGACACACATAGGAATTGCTGGTGAACGCAGCAGGCCAGGCAGCATCTCTAGGAAGAGGTACAGTCGACGTTTTGGGCCGAGACCCTTCGTCAGGACTAACTGAAAGAAGAGCTAGTAAGAGATTTGAAAATGGGAGGGGGAGGGGGAGATACTCCAACCTCGCGCCGGCCAGGTGTAGCACTTGTTCCGCTAACAAGGATAAGTGGCAGGAGGGAGATTGGTGGGAAGGGATGGGGGAGACGAATGGACAAGGGGGACACTTCTCACGCTCTGAAATTTTTCAATAATTTTAAGTTCCCTGGCCCCCACCGCTTTATTTTCACCATGGATGTTCAGTCCCTATATACTTTTACCCCCATCAGAAAGGTCTCAAAGCTCTCCGCTTCTTTTTGGATTCCAGACCTAACCAGTTCCCCTCTACCACCACTCTGCTCCATCTAGCGGAATTAGTCCTTACTCTTAATAATTTCTCCTTTGGCTCCTCCCACTTCCTCCAAACTAAAGGTGTAGCCATGGGCACCAGTATGGATCCCAGCTATGCCTGCCTTTTTGTTGGCTTTGTAGAACAATCTATGTTCCAAGCTGATATTGGTATCTGTCCCCCACTTTTCCTTCGCTACATCGACGACTGCATTGGCACTGCTTCCTGCATGCGTACTAAGCTTGTTGACTTTATTAACTTTGCCTCCAACTTTCACCCTGCCCTCAAGTGCTACACATGCCCTTACACTTCCTCCCTCACCACCATTGAAGTCCCCAGACAGTCCTTTCAGGTGAGGCGACACTTCACCTGTGAGTCGGCTGGGGTGATATACTGCATCCGGTGCTCCCGATGTGGCCTTCTATATATTGGTGAGACCCGACGCAGGCTGGGAGACCGTTTCGCTGAACACCTTCGCTCTGTCCGCCAGAGAAAGCAGGATCTCCCAGTGGCCACACATTTTAATTCCACGTCCCATTCCCATTCTGACATGTCTATCCACAGCCTCCTCTACTGTCAAGATGAAGCCACACTCAGGTTGGAGGAACAACACCTTATATTCCATCTGGGTAGCCTCCAACCTGATGGCATGAACATTGACTTCTCTAACTTCCGTTAATGCCGCACCTCCCCTTCGTACCCCATCCGTTATTTATTTATTATTATTATATATTTTTTCTCTCTCTCTTTTTCTTCCTCTGTCCCTCTGACTATACTCCTTGCCCATCCTCTGGGCTTCCCTCCCCGACCTTTCTTTCTCCCTAGGCCTCCTGTCCCATGATCCTCTCATATCCCTTTTGCCAATCAACTGTCCAGCTCTTGGCTCCATCCCTCCCCCTCCTGTCTTCTCCTATCATTTTGGATCGCCCCTCCCCCTCCCCCTCCCACTTTCAAATCTCTTACTATCTCTTCTTTCAGTTAGTCCTGACAAAGGGTCTCGGCCCGAAACGTCGACTGTACCTCTTCCTATAGATGCTGCCTGGCCTGCTGCATTCACCAGCAATTTTTATGTGTGTTGCTTGAAATTCCAGCATTTGCAGATTTCCTCGTGTTTGAAACCATAGAAACCATAGAGAAACTACAGCACAGAAACAGGCCTTTTGGCCCTTCTTGGCTGTGCCGAACTATTTTCTGCCTAGTCCCACTGACCTGCACACGGACCATATCCCTCTATACACCTCCCATCCATGTATCTGTCCAATTTATTCTTAAATGTTAAAAAAGAACCCGCATTTACCATCTCGTCTGGCAACTCATTCCATACTCCCACCACTCTCTGTGTGAAGAAGACCCCCCCCGCCAATGTTCCCTTTAAACTTTTCCCCCCTCACCCTTAACCCATGTCCTCTGGTTTTTTTTCTCCCCTTGCCTCAGTGGAAAATGCCTGCTTGCATTCACTCTATCTATACCCATCATAAATTTATATACCTCTGTCAAATCTCCCCTCATTCTTCTACGCTCCAGGGAGTAAAGTCCTAACCTATTCAACCTTTCTCTGTAACTGAGTTTCTCAAGTCCCGGCAACATCCTTGTAAACCTTCTCTGCACTCTTTCAACTTTATTAATATCCTTCCTGTAATTTGGTGACCAAAACTGAACACAATACTCCAGATTCGGCCTCACCAATGCCTTATACAACCTCATCATAACATTCCAGCTCTTATACTCAATAATTTGATTAATAAAGGCCAATGTACCAAAAGCTCTTTTTACGACCCTATCTACCTGTGACGCCACTTTTATGGAATTTCGTATCTGTATTCCCAGATCCCTCTGTTCTACTGCACTCCTCAGTGCCTTACCATTTACCATGTATGTTCTACCTTGGTTTGTCCTTCCAAAGTGCAATACCTCACACTTGTCTGTATTAAACTCCATCTGCCATTTTGCAGCCCATTTTTCCAGCTGGTCCAAGTCCCTCTGCAGGCTCTGAAAACCTTCCTCACTGTCTACTACACCTCCAATCTTTGTATCATCAGCAAATTTGCTGATCCAATTTACCACATTATCATCCAGATCATTGATATAGATGACAAATAACAATGGACCCAGCACTGATCCCTGTGGCACACCACTAGTCACAGGCCTCCACTCTGAGAAGCAATTCTCTACTACCATTCTTTGGCTTCTTCTATTGAGCCAATGTCTAATCCAATTTACCACCTCTCCATGTATACCTAGCGACTGAATTCTCCTAACTAACCTCTCATGCGGGACCTTGTCAAAGGCCTTACTGAAGTCCATGTAGACAACATCCACTGCCTTCCCTTCATCCACTTTCCTGGTAATCTCCTCGAAAAACTCCAATAGATTGGTCAAACATGACCTACCACGCACAAAGCCATGTTGACTCTCCCTAATAAGTCCCTGTCTATCCAAATGCTTGTAGTTTCTGTCTCTTAGTACTCCCTCCAATAACTTACCCACTACCGACGTCAAATTTACCGGCCTATAATTTCCCGGATTACTTTTCGATCCTTTTTTAAAAACAGAACAACATGAGCTACTCTCCAATCCTCCGGCACCTCACCTGTAGACACCAACATTTTAAACATATCTGCTAGGGCCCCTGCAATTTCAACACTAGTCTCCTTCAAGGTCAGAGGGAATACTTTGTCAGGTCCTGGGGATTTATCCACTTTAATTTTCCTTAAGATAGCAAGCACCTCCTCCTTTTCAATCTGTACAGTTTCCATGATCTCACTACTTGTTTCCCTTAATTCCATAGACTTCATGCCAGTTTCCTTAGTAAATACAGATGCAAAAAACCCATTTATGATCTCCCCCATTTCTTTTGGTTCTGCACATAGCCGACCACTCTGATCTTCAAGAGGACCAATTTTATCCTTTACAATCCTTTTACTCTTAATATACCTGTAAAAACTCTTTAGATTATCCTTCACTTTGACTGCCAAGGCAACCTCATGTCTTCTTTTAGCCCTCCTGATTTCTTTCTTAAGTATTTTCTTGCACTTTTTATATTCCTCACGCACCTTATTTACTCCCTGTTTCCTATACATGTCATACAACTCTCTCTTCTTCTTTATCAGAGTTGCAATATCCCTTGAGAACCAAAGTTCCTTATTCCTATTCACTTTGCCTTTAATCCTGACAGGAACATACAAGCTCTGCACTCTCAAGATTTCTCCTTTGAAGGCTTCCCACTTACCGATCACATCCTTGCCAGAGAACAACCTGTCCCAATCCACGTTTTTTAGATCCTTTCTCATTTCTTCAAATTTGGCCTTCTTCCAGTTCAGAACCTCAACCCAAGGACCAGATCTATCCTTGTCCATGATCAAGTTGAAACTAATGGTGTTATGATCACTGGAACCAAAGTGCTCCCCTACACACACTTCCGTCACTTGTCCTAACTCGTTTCCGAACAGGAGATCCAATATTGCATCCCCTCTAGTTGGTACCTCTATATATTGAAGTAGAAAACTTTCCTGAACACATTTTACAAACACTAAACCATCTAGACCCCTAACAGTATGGGAGTCCCAATCTATATATGGAAAATTAAAATCCCCTACCACCACAACTTTATGTTTCCTGCAGTTGCCTGCTATCTCTCTGCAGATTTGCTCCTCTTTGCTCCGTTTGCAAAGAAAAGAGATCACTTTCTCATTTCTGATCTCTCCCTGCGACCCTGCATATTCCCTGTGCAATGTCCCTCTAATTTGTAATGACCAGTGTGCGCAAAAATCTTGCGCTGTGCAAATTTTTGCCCAGTGACAACATGTGTGCACTGAATAATTTCTTCAATAAAAATAGTATAAATAAGCCAGTTCTAAAATCTGCAGACAAATCATTGCAAACTCCACGTTGTCAACACAATCTGCACTGGAAACCAGAAAAGGAAATGTGATTGGGTACTAATGAGAAATATACTTAACATGCCAATGAGGTGAAGGGTGACAACCTTCTGTGCGCAGTTTAAATTCCTTTGTGCGCTAGTAGCACGCGCGTGCACACACACACGCACACGTACACGCACACACACGCACACACACTCACACACACACACACACACACACACACACACACACACACACACACACACACACACACACACACCTCAGAGGAAACATTGCTTTGTTGCATGTTTGCCCTCCTCTGCAGATCTGTTTGTACTATGAAGGCTTAGGGGATAAGATCCAGAGCTGGATTAAAACCAGATCAAAGATAGAGGGGAAAGAAAGTTAGGTGTGACGTTCTTTGCAAATATCCTTCTGAAATATGAACAAAAGGTGCATTCTGTCTATGTTTTAAAGAATAGTTTTTTTCTTTTCAAGTGGGCACCACTTTCAAGCAAAGGGGAGACACTGGGATACTGATTTAACACTCCCTACAAAGTTGGGAATAGAGAGGGGGCAGTGGGACAGGTAAAGTAAATCAGCCACTTCTTTCACACTTCTATCTGACCCATTGCAGGTAGCAAGGACTGCTTCTGAAGCTGTTGTGCTTTTCTCCAAAACCCTGAGCCTGAAAGATAAGGAAAGTGATGGCTTCCAGAAGAATGAGGCGGAACCTGGCAACTTAAAAAAAGCTTTAGGCTTCCGCTACCAAAAACTTCTCACCACATTGTGCCCACCAACCCTCACTCACCACTATTCCCTGGCCGGCAGAGGTTCCAGCTGAGTTTCCAACCTTCAGTATGAAGACAAGGGTCAGGAATGAAATGTCAAACAGCATTGGCTTGGGAGTCTGTTACCTACTCTGGCAAACTGCTCTCTCCTGACACCTACTGATCCCAGCCCTGATTTGAAAATTGAGGCTGAAATGTTATTTCTAGGGCATTACCAAAGTGCTGCTGTAATGTACATTCTGTCTTTCAAAGGCCCACACAAAGCAAGCAGTTCTCTGCTAATTCTTTCTGGCAGCAAGCTCCAAATGCTTTCTTCAGTAGAAGATTCAGGTTGACAATACCAGAAGTCTGAGGAACTGAGCAATTCCTTTTCTCTTTGGCACAGTGCTTTAACCTCATTCACTATAATCAGAACCCCTTACAGTCAAATAGGCAAAACACTGAAGAGTGCCATCACTGCAGATAGGCCGAAAACTGACAGGAAATACTCACCCAACTGATGTTGCAATGTTGTCAAATGGACTCTTAGTACTGCTGCATATTCCCTGTTCTCAGGTTTGCATTTTATTTCCTCACAACATAGCAAAATACCATTCACCCCATTGAGGCAACACACATCAAAGTTGCTGGTGAACGCAGCAGGCCAGGCAGCATCTATAGGAAGAGGCGCAGTCGACGTTTCAGGCCGAGACCCTTCGTCAGGACTAACTGAAGGAAGAGTGAGTAAGGGATTTGAAAGCTGGAGGGGGAGGGGGAGATGCAAAATGATAGGAGAAGACAGGAGGGGGAGGGATAGAGCCGAGAGCTGGACAGGTGATTGGCAAAAGGGGATACGAGAGGATCGTGGGACAGGAGGTCCGGGAAGAAAGACGGGGGTGGGGGTGACCCAGAGGATGGGCAAGAGGTATATTCAGAGGGACAGAGGGAGAAAAAGGAGAGTGAGAGAAAGAATGTGTGCATAAAAATGAGTAACAGCTGGGGTACGAGGGGGAGGTGGGGCCTAGCGGAAGTTAGAGAAGTCAATGTTCATGCCATCAGGTTGGAGGCTACCCAGACGGAATATAAGGTGTTGTTCCTCCAACCTGAGTGTGGCTTCATCTTTACAGTAGAGGAGGCCGTGGATAGACATGTCAGAATGGGAATGGGATGTGGAATTAAAATGTGTGGCCACTGGGAGATCCTGCTTTCTCTGGCGGACAGAGCGTAGATGTTCAGCAAAGTGGTCTCCCAGTCTGCGTCGGGTCTCACCAATATATAAAAGGCCACATCGGGAGCACCGGACGCAGTATATCACCCCAGTCGACTCACAGGTGAAGTGATGCCTCACCTGGAAGGACTGTTTGGGGCCCTGAATGGTGGTAAGGGAGGAAGTGTAAGGGCATGTGTAGCACTTGTTCCGCTTACACGGATAAGTGCCAGGAGGGAGATCAGTGGGGAGGGATGGGGGGGACGAATGGACAAGGGAGTTGTGTAGGGAGCGATCCCTGTGGAATGCAGAGAGAGGTGGGGAGGGAAAGATGTGCTTAGTGGTGGGATCCCGTTGGAGGTGGCGGAAGTTACGGAGAATAATATGTTGGACCCGGAGGCCGGTGGGGTGGTAGGTGAGGACCAGGGGAACCCTATTCCTAGTGGGGTGGTGGGAGGATGGAGTGAGAGCAGATGTACGTGAAATGGGGGAGATGCGTTTAAGAGCAGAGTTGATATTGGAGGAAGGGAAGCCCCTTTCTTTAAAAAATGAAGACATCTCCCTCGTCCTAGAATGAAAAGCCTCATCCTGAGAGCAGATGCGGCGGAGACGGAGGAATTGCGAGAAGGGGATGGCATTTTTGCAAGAGACAGGGTGAGAAGAGGAATAGTCCAGATAGCTGTGAGAGTCAGTAGGCTTATAGTAGACATCAGTGGATAAGCTGTCTCCAGAGACAGAGACAGAAAGATCTAGAAAGGGGAGGGAGGTGTCGGAAATGGACCATGTAAACTTGAGGGCAGGGTGAAAGTTGGAGGCAAAGTTAATAAAGTCAACGAGTTCTGCATGCGTGCAGGAAGCAGCGCCAATGCAGTCGTCGATGTAGCGAAGGAAAAGTGGGGGACAGATACCAGAATAGGCACGGAACATAGATTGTTTCACAAACCCAACAAAAAGGCAGGCATAGCTAGGACCCATACGGGTGCCCATAGCTACACCTTTAGTTTGGAGGAAATGGGAGGAGCAAAAGGAGAAATTATTAAGAGTAAGGACTAATTCCGCTAGACGGAGCAGAGTGGTGGTAGAAGGGAACTGATTAGGTCTGGAATCCAAAAAGAAGCGTAGAGCTTTGAGACCTTCCTGATGGGGGATGGAAGTATATAAGGACTGGACATCCATGGTGAAAATAAAGCGGTGGGGGCCAGGGAACTTAAAATCATGGAAAAGTTTAAGAGCGTGAGAAGTGTCAGGAACATAGGTCGGAAGGGATTGAACAAGGGGTGATAAAACAGTGTCGAGGTATGCAGAAACGAGTTCGGTGGGGCAGGAGCAAGCTGAGACAATAGGTACGCATGCAGAACTCGCTGACTTTATTAACTTTGCCTCCAACTTTCACCCTGCCCTCAAGTTTACATGGTCCATTTCCAACACCTCCCTCCCCTTTCTAGATCTTTCTGTCTCTGTCTCTGGAGACAGCTTATCCACTGATGTCTACTATAAGCCTACTGACTCTCACAGCTATCTGGACTATTCCTCTTCTCACCCTGTCTCTTGCAAAAATGCCATCCCCTTCTCGCAATTCCTCCGTCTCCGCCGCATCTGCTCTCAGGATGAGGCTTTTCATTCTAGGATGAGGGAGATGTCTTCATTTTTTAAAGAAAGGGGCTTCCCTTCCTCCACTATCAACTCTGCTCTTAAACGCATCTCCCCCATTTCACGTACATCTGCTCTCACTCCATCCTCCCACCACCCCACTAGGAATAGGGTTCCCCTGGTCCTCACCTACCACCCACCAGCCTCCGGGTCCAACATATTATTCTCCGTAACTTCCGCCACCTCCAACGGGATCCCACCACTAAGCACATCTTTCCCTCCCCACCTCTCTCTGCATTCCGCAGGGATCGCTCCCTACACAACTCCCTTGTCCATTCGTCCCCCCCATCCCTCCCCACTGATCTCCCTCCTGGCACTTATCCGTGTAAGCAGAACAAGTGCTACACATGCCCTTACACTTCCTCCCTTACCACCATTCAGGGCCCCAAACAGTCCTTCCAGGTGAGGCATCACTTCACCTGTGAGTCGACTGGGGTGATATACTGCGTCCAGTGCTCCCGATGTGGCCTTTTATATATTGGTGAGACCCGACGCAGACTGGGAGACCGCTTTGCTGAACATCTACGCTCTGTCCGACAGAGAAAGCAGGATCTCCCAGTGGCCACACATTTTAATTCCACATCCCATTCCCATTCTGACATGTCTATCCACGGCCTCCTCTACTGTAAAGATGAAGCCACACTCAGGTTGGAGGAACAACACCTTATATTCCGTCTGGGTAGCCTCCAACCTGATGGCATGAACATTGACTTCTCTAACTTCCGCTAGGCCCCACCTCCCCCTCGTACCCCAGCTGTTACTCATTTTTATGCACACATTCTTTCTCTCACTCTCCTTTTTCTCCCTCTGTCCCTCTGAATATACCTCTTGCCTATCCTCTGGGTCACCCCCCCCCCCGTCTTTCTTCCCGGACCTCCTGTCCCACGATCCTCTCATATCCCCTTTTGCCTATCACCTGTCCAACTCTCGGCTCTATCCCTCCCCCTCCTGTCTTCTCCTATCATTTTGCATCTCCCCCTCCCCCTCCAGCTTTCAAATCCCTTACTCACTCTTCCTTCAGTTAGTCCTGACGAAGGGTCTCGGCCTGAAACGTCGACTGCGCCTCTTCCTATAGATGCTGCCTGGCCTGCTGCGTTCATCAGCAACTTTGATGTGTGTTGCTTGAATTTCCAGCATCTGCAGAATTCCTGTTGTTATTCACCCCATTGAGCCCAGTAACTCTCAGAGCAATACAATCAATCCCATTCCTCCACTGACTTCTCTCTCACATCCCCAACAACTGCCTCCTGATTCTACCACTCACCCACACACTAAGGACAACTTACAGCAGCCAATTAACTGGCTAACCTGACATGTTTTTGCCGTGGGAGGAAACTGAAGCCTGCAGGGCAAATGCACATGGCCACAGGGAACACGTGCAAGGTCCACATAGTCAGCACTGGTGGTCTGGAGCTGTGAGGCAGCAGCACTATTTGCTGTGCCGATCTACTGCTGCTAGTGCATGGGAGGGGGGAATGAGGGGGCTTTGGGGTTCTAATATTTTTTACTGTCAATCATTCTTTGGGGCATTCTTCTGGTTTTGTGGATGTAGATAGATAGATAGACATACTTTCTTGATCCCGAGGGAAATTGGGTAAATTGGGTAATTGTCTGCGAAGAACAAAAGTTTCAGGTTGTATATTGTATACATTCTCTGATATTAAATGGAACTATTGAACTATTGAACAATTGTAACAAAAATATTTTAAAACTCATTCTGGAATCACTGTAGACATGTTAAACCAGAAGAAATCACTTTATTAGAGTTATATAAAGCATGCAATACAGAAAGGAAAACAAATGGTTAATGAAGTAGCAGTGAAGAAAATAAATTAATACTTATCATCCACTAAATGAGTTGATCTGCAGAATGCTGAAGGGACCCACAGATCTGAAACCTTTCCCCTCCCCCTCTCTCCCTCCTCCCTCATCCCTCCCTCTCCCCCTCTCAACATACTCACAACCTCGTGAGATACTCTTCCCTATCTCCTCTGACTCTTAGCCCTGGCACTGGTCGTGACCTACCCTAAGAGAAAACTCTCCCTACACAGAGAGATTTCCCCTTTTATACTCTTCAAATCTTGAAAATAACTCTTACTCTAGTACTTTACCAGAATAAGGCACCATTTGGTACCTGTACCTGAACAATGACCTCACCTTCTACTCTCATGGCTGTGGACTTTAACTTTAACAAAACAATCCCACTCCAGGCTAACACCATTTTGTCTTGCAGACTTCCATTTCATTTTTGCATACAAGGAGGAATCACATTGAACTGTGTCAGTGCCCTGATCCCTTGATCCCTTGATGTTTAACAGAAATATTAACTCATCTTTCCTGAGTGAAATTGGATAAATAATTAAATATATGTATGTATGTATACACACACACACACACACACACACATATATATATATATATATATATATATATAATTGAAGAAGCTGGGCTAATTTGTCAGCTCTTTCAAAGTGCTGGCACAGGTGTAATAGGCTGAATTGCCTCTTTCTGTCCAATGTGATTCGCAGATATATTAAAATAACACTAAGTAAATCAATGTATGATGAACATGTTACATGCTGTCCACTAATGTTATCAACAGTATTTTAAAATTCAAAGCCCTTCAGTATAAATAACCCATCGAGGGAGAGAGAGAGCACGTCCCTACCTCATTACTGTACAATACTGGTCACAATCTTGGTTTCAACATACACCCTTAATGACTCCCTTAGTGTAAGGTAAGTTCCTCTAATACAATCCTCTCACAGCAGTAGTCCAGGATTTATGACAAATTGGCCCTGATTTTAATCCCCAAATCTGCCTGTCAGGAATTGGTCCACAGAGAACAGTTGAGAAGAGCGAATTACTCCCCCTGACAGTGGTCTTCCTTGGAGTCTCCTAAGGCAGACTTGGGCTTGACATGAAAATCCAGGAACTGCAGAATCCAAAATGAGATCAGAAAATGTTGGAAGCACTTAGCCCAGCATCTGTGGGAAGAGAAACATTACAGGTCCAAGGTTTTTGGTCAGAATGTTCTTCAACCTGAAGCATGAACTCCCTCCATAAATGTTGCTGTACCTGCTGGCTGAGTGTTTCCAACATTTTCTGTTTTTACTTGGGCTTTGCTGATGTGGGATCTCCCTCCCTTTCTTGTTTCTTCCCCTGCATCCACTTTTACTCAGTTGCAAAAAATGATTGAGTAAGCTCCAATTAAAACCTAAAACAGTGGGCATGGGCAGGGAAATCTCTGTGGATGTAACATGGACGTTTAAAGCAATTTGTTTTGGTTCAGAAATTCTAGCTAATGGAAACATTATCTCTGCATCTAGCCTCTCAAGAAATGTGTATGTTTCAATGAGATCACTTTAATTAAAATTAAAGCAATCTAGGCCCAGTCTGCTTAATCCCTCCTTGCAGGACAATCTCACCATCTCAAAAATCAAATTGGTGATCCTTAACTGCATTTCCCAATCTTTCTTCTTTGAGTGCAGTTTCCAATTGTTACCTCCCACCCTCAAGACTGAGGTAAATTATGATAATTAGTTTCAGTCATTAAAATTGTAAATTAGACCCAGCCAGGCCTCCACTTTCCAGAATGTCCATTGTTTGCCACATACCTCAGTGCTCCCATTCAGCATGCCCAGATAACCTCCATCCCTCCTCTCCTGCTACCGACTTTACATTTGGTGCCACACTGATTTCATTTCCGTCAGTAAACCAGCCTTCCTGGAGCCTTTGTTGCCCCCTCACTGTTTAGCCTCTGTGGAGCTTTGGAGGCCTACTCTGCAAAATTTCATAAAGTCATCCCAAAAATAAGATTATCAGTGAAGGAATGATACCATTTTAACTTTAATAACATAAATTGTGATCAAGACAGATTTATTGCTCATTGATCAAATAGTCTAAAATCATGACTGAAATGCAACAATAGAAGATTAAAGGTTGTTGTTTAAAAAGTAACTCTGCCCAGAGGACTGGGTAACGCAGAGAGCTGAGCTTTAAAACTGCAAGGCAGCAGACAAAAACAGGCTACATCATCAGTTCAGTCCAGACCACAGTAGAGTGGCAAAATATGGGGGGTACTAGGAGATGGTATAGCAAACAGGAGTCACCTACTTTGTATTAGTGACCAAGCAGTTTTTAAAAGTATTCTTGATTTACCATCACATTTAAAGTTCAAAATAAATTTATTATCGAAGTACATATATGTCACCATATAGTACCTTGAGATTCATTTACTTGCAAACATTCACAGTAGACAAAGAAATACAATAGGTTCAATGAAAAACTATTAACATCTATGTTAGTCCATTGCTATGGAAGGTCCCTGAATTTACTTGTTGAGTACGTCTGTATGTGTGAGAAATAGAAGCAGTAGGCTATTATGCTTTGTAAATGCAAAACTAGTTGAAAGAAAAACACAGAGTCAGGAGATGCATAGCTTAGTTTCATTTTTATTTCTAGCAAGGCACACAAATAAGACATGGTAGCGTCAATTTCCTTCTCATTCTTGTATTGAATGGCTGATCCATTATTTTGAGGCGCCCCTAGCCAGAGCAAATATTATCCCTGCATCCAGCTTGTCAGTGCCATAAAACTTGTGCACATTTCAGAAAGGTCACTTTTCATTCCTCTAATGTGAACAGGCTCTCCTCATGAGACAAGCTCACCATTAGTGGAACCGATCTGGTGAACCATCGGTACTTTTTCTCTATCTTAAGTACTCCCTTTCTTAGGGAGTTCAGAGCTGTGCACAGCCTTCTAGATGCAGTCTCACCAACCCCCGATGTAATTGGAGCAAGAGCACTCTCATCTTGTACTCAAATGCTCTTGCAGTAATGGTGAAGAAGCCGTTTGCCTCTCTAATCTCTTGTACCTGCACATTAGCTTTCTACAGTTCAGGTTCAAGACAAATCTGGCAATGCTTTGATTCACAGTTGTGCTCAACAGAGGAATACAATGTTATGAGAGGATGGTAATTATACTCTCAGAAGCAAGAATGAGTGAGACACACCTTTCTGTAGCACCTTTCACAACTTCAGGATGCATCGAACCACTTTTCAGTTAGTGAAGTACTTTTGAAGCATAGGGGCTGTCATGATGAGCCTCTGTTGCTTCCAGCTTCTCCGATTTTGTGTTCCCGTTGTAGGCACAGCTTCCACTTGCTGCACACAAACAGGGGATGATGCTAGAGAGAACAGCTGCAGAGACTCTCTCTGGATGCGGTTGAATTGCAGGGCCAGATGGAAAGTTCCCTCCCATCATAAGAGAAATTGTTGACCTGAACAGCTTTAAAGTTAGTGCTGGGCTTTGGCTGAGTATCTTTAGGCAGGTTGTGCTAATTCTGAGAGCTTCTCGCCTGTCATTCAGCTGATATCTTAACCAAGGCAAGAAATTACCTTCAATGACTTGATCTTCAAATTTAGTTAATGGCTTCTTTTGGGGAACTTTATCAAATGCCTTCTGGAATGCCATAGAGCTTTGCCTGCTGACAACCTTGGCTGCTTCTTCAATCCTTCAGTGAGCTAGCTAGTTGAGTGGATGTGTGCTTGCCCATAGAAGAAGTAACTTTGTCTTCCTACTGGCATATTCTAGATGCCAGTTACCCTTTTGGATGGCAAGGATGGTAGAGGGTGCCATCTACTTTCTACCAAATGCTGACATTTATGTTCAAGCTTCAACCTTCACTAATTTCCTTTCAGAAGCAACTACACTGCAAATGGCCAACAATGATGGAGGTAGAAACTACTTGTCTTGATAGGATGTCACTGGCTAACAGCTACTCCTCTTTGTTACAACAAATCACAATTAAGATAATTCGATGCACTTAGTGTTTTATTTAACTCCTTGTTCATATAAATGATGTTGCTTATGGGATAAATATTGGCGGGAACTCCCATTGCTCCTCAGCCTTCACAGCATCTTTTTCCGTCCACCTGAAAAAGCGGGAAGCATCTCAGCCTCATGTCACAGCTGAAAGTGACACCACAACACTGCAATTCTTGGCCACATTTGCACTGAAGTTTAAAACTTTCTGTTCCAGTCTCAGGAGTGGGAGCAAAACTGGCAATCTTTACTTACTCGTTACAACAAAGGTGTAGGCTATTCAGCTGACTAGGTCCATTTTGGCACCCAAGGAGCAATCCCATCAGTCCCATTGCTCCCTCTCCTTACTCTCAAAGGAGAATAGTGGGTGTGTGAGAAAGAGCAAGATATCTTGCAACTTACTGTCTCTCATGTGCTCACCAACTCTCCTTCAATTCTTTTCTCACTTATGATACAGTAGCAATTAGTCTACCAGCATGTCTTTGAGAAGAAACCCATACAGTCACAAGGAGAAAGTGCAAAATCCTCAGAGATGGCAACCAAGGTCAGGATTGAACCAGACTGATGGAGTGGTGAAGCAGCAACACTACTAGCTACACTGCTCTGACTCATAACCAACCAATGTTCAAAGTTCAACGTAAATTTGTTATGTGTGTTAAAAAAAAGGCAAACTGCAAATAAATAAATAACTAAATAAAATGATGGAGAACATGTGTTGTAGAGTCCTTAAAAATGAGTCTATATATTGTGGAATCAGTTCAGTGTGAAGTGAGTAAAGTTATCCACACTGGTTCAGGAGCCTGATGGTTGAAGGATAATAAGTTCTTGAATCTGGTGGTGTGGAACCTAAGGCTTCTGTACCTCCATCCCAATTGCAGCAGCGAGAAGAAGGTATTGTCATGGTCCAGTCCATGAAGTCCGCATTCCAGTTCACGGTCCGGTCCATTGTTCCTTATTCCAGGTTTTCCAGTTTTCCCTTGTCCTGTTGTGTGCCTCAATTGAGGCACATGATTCCCATTTTGGGCTAGCTACATAAACAGCTCCTGGGTTCAGCTTCAATTGCTGGACTGTTTCTTTCCCTTCCCCTTCCCCTTCCTTCTGTAGCCCTCGCCTGCTACCTTCGCCTGAAGCCTCGCTTGTGTCCACACCTCTGCTAAGTAGGTCCAGCCGTTTCCCGCTACCTTGAGTGGGGACTGTCTCTGTGTCCACGCCTCTGCTAGGTAAGTCTGGCCGTTTGCTGCTACCTTGAGTGGAGATCTGTCTCTCAGTATTCTGTGTATGAGTCCCGGCCCTACGTCCTGCTCCCTAGGAGGGGTCCTGACTCTGTGTTGAGCCCCGGCCCCGAGTCCTATTTCTAATTAGGGGTCCCGGCTCTGTGTTCCATGTTTCTGTCCTCCCTCGACCAAGTCAAGGCTTCATGTTCTCATCCTGTCCATGTGCCTCGCCCAGCCCAGTGCTGGGGTTCCCTCGTCCTGTCCAGGAGTCTCGCGTCCAGTCCTGTTGCCACTCCTTGTCCTGTAGCCACGTCTTATCCTCGCCTGGATCCGGGGTCCGAGCCCGAGTCAAGACTCAGGTTCCGGATCCCTGTCCAGTCTCTGGCTCGGAGTCCTTGTCCAGGTTCCAAGTTCCTAGTTCCTCATCCAGGTCCCGCTTTCCTAGTCTAGTCCCAGCCCAGGCCCAGTATCCTAGCCTTGTCCAGGGCCTGTGCCTTGTCCAGCGTCGTTTCTTCCCCACTTCCCTTGCTTGCTTGACTCAACTAGTCCTGTTCCTAGTACTTCAGCGTCTGTGTCTTACATTTGGGTCCGCCACCAGCGCCCCCTTATGACGGGTATGGCCTGGACGGTGGGGTCCTTGATGATAGATGCTGCCTTCCTGTAGCAACTCTCCTTGTAGATGTGTTCGATGGTGAGGAGGGCTTTTCCTGTGATGGACTCGGCTGTATCCACTACTTCTTGTAAGCTCTTCCATTCTGGGGCATTGGTATTTCCATACTATGCTGTGATGCAGCCAGTCAATACACTCTCCACTGTGCTATAGAAGTTTGTCAAAGTTTTAGATGACATGCTGAATCTGTGTAAACTTCTAAGAAAGTAGACGTGCTGATGTGCCTTCTTTGAAATGGCACTTACGTGCTGGATCCAGGACAGATCCTGTGATATAATAACGCCAAGGAATTTAAAGTTACTGACACTTTCCACCTCTGATCTTCTAATGAGGACCCCAGAATTGATCCATTGATCCACAGCAAAACTTGCAAATATGAATCAGTAAAGTGGACACATACCATTTTTTTCTTCAAATATGAAGCACTTTATTCAAAGGTTCATTTTATTGTCAAAGTATGCATGTACAATACCACTCTGATATTTGTCTACTCCAGATGGCCATTAAATACAGAAAGACCATGGATGCTGATGAAAGAAGAGACATCAATTCCAACCACCCCCCCAACCAGCACAAAAAAAAGAAATAAAACTTGCAGACCCCAACCCCCCACCCACAGCAAAAAACAGCCACAATGACAGTCAACAACCCCATACACATAACAATCCCCAACCCCCTCACTCACAAAAAAAAACAGCAGCAGTAGCACCAAACCCCCAACCCCACCCCCACACACAAAACGTAAACAGATCACCCACCCGCCGATCACCCACAAGAAAGAAAACACCAAAAAACTGAAGGAAACCAATATAAAGTACAGTCTTATATTCACATAGATCTCAGAATATGGGAAACGTCTTTTCATCTGCATACAAGGAGAGCGACCGCACAAACTCTGACCTTCGAGAAAGAGTGACTGGTGACCCAGGTTCGAATGCCGTCGATCCGGGTCGAACACACTGATCTGGCTGCTGACCATCTCTGTTGGGAGCCATTGCTGACCCCCTCCACCTTCACCTCAATGCTTCAATCTTCCTCGCCACTTTGAGATGGAGTCATTCATGACCCCGCGCCTGGTCTCTGGTCTTTTCCATGAGTCAGCTTGTGTTTTCAAACCTTATCGCCTCTCTCACCCCATTCCTGATCTCCACAGGGCAGCTTTCTGGACACAGCACAGTGCTGGGTCCTTTGATCGAGATCCAAACTGTACGTCACAGGCTCCAACAGTTTCCGTAACACAAACAGGATAAAAAGAGCAAGCAGAAGGCAGAGAAAAAGTGAAATAATTGGAAAGATTTGCTAACTGAAAGATGTCGCCCGAGGAATCGTTTGCTGGTGCCATCTTGACCGGAAGGATGTTACCATATTGTTAATATTTCTAGCCATAACATCAAACCAACGGCCCTTCTAATTATCCAATATCCAACCTCTAGAATTATTACTGACATCACCCATTGATCATTAACATTCTCTGTAGTCCAGACTGGTCTGACTCATGAAGGCCAGAGTTAATTTGAATCGTTTGTTGGGTACGGGAAGCCTGCAATACGGAAAGCATTCCTTCTGCTGATGAGAAAGAAAACTATCTAAAATGATTATTTTTCTAATTTTGCTGAAAAATACCCTTGAATGTCTGAACTCAAGATGGTTACGATATGTTGATGTAACAGTGCCACATTTTGCTCACTGCTTTTGATCTGATGCTTATAAACCTTTACATATTACAGCTTCTTTACTGATGTGTCATACCACATTCTGTCATGTTATACATTAATATATCAGGGACTTATGGGATGGTATTGCATGCCTCATTAACATACTTCATTTTTACTGAAATGTACACAGGTACTTTTTTCATATTTTTTAGTGCTGTTCTTCTCCATATAATTTAGCAATTCATTCATGCCTACTGCTACAAAACAGATAGCAACATGATCTAATGACTGCAACTTGGATGGGTATAGTGGAATCTGGTTAATTGGTCCATTGGTCAATTGGCACAGCTGCTTATTTGGGTCAACTCTTAAAGAACAAATACTAATCAGGAAAATAGCCGGGATTCCCTTCGCTTATTTGGGACATTATGCTGCATAACTGGGACAGGAGATTGTTGCCAAGTGGTTTCTAACTAGCGTCAGTCACATGAACTTGTGTGGCCATTAGACACTGTAGAGTGATCAGCTTTTAATAGTGTCATTTGTGCCTGTGCTCTAAAGCCAGTGACTTTTGTTGCCAATAGTTGGTGAGAAATAAGCAGTAAGACAATTTAGAATGGTTTTGCTCACTGTGGTTTCAAGCATTCAGGCTTGGAGATGCCAGAAACAGCCAGGAGTGAAAATGAAATGATTTCACTACTTCAACAAGTTAGGAAATACAAAGAATTTGAAGGTATCAACAATCATTTTGAATGTTGCAATGAAAATTAAGATTTACAGGATGCTTTCGTCAAAAGCATTGTATGAAGGCAGTCCATTGTCTGTACTAGGTGTCTGCATTGACTTTGTTCAGTTACAGTCAATCAAAAGAACACGGCAGCATGTTGGCTATCCATATCCAATAATGACAGTGAAAGCTATACAGGAAAGTTTTTAAAGTGAAATAGCTGTTGCACTGCGACAGTTCCACTCTTTCAACCTTGGAATTCTGGGCCCAGTGGAATGAGTAGTTGTTACAAACTGGGTCGTCCTTGGTTGCAATAGAAAACCATGACTTCTTCTGTGCCTTCCCTCCCCACAAAGTATTGCAGAGCTGCCTTCTTGGCCATTGGATCTCACTGTTGATCTCATCCGCTCTGTCCACAGAGCTGACTTCACGTGCGGGAACGGGCATGTCCCTACTTCACTGAGGTGTGAAACTTGCTGACTACCCTCACCTGGTTTAGCCTGCCTGCCGTTGCAGCGTACTGGGGTGTGGCCACTGTCACGTGCAAGCAGCTACTTGGAGCCACAGGTGAGAACTGAGTATCCGGTGGGGACCAAAGGTGAGTGAGCTGTCCCAGACTGTACCCTTCCCTAAACTTCCCATACACAGCAGCATACACAGGATAATTCCTCCATTGACAACTATTAGGAACTAATACACAGCTTTATAGTACTGTACTAGCATTGGTAGTGTTCAAATTTTTTTCTGTATTTCATTTAAATGCATAATCTGTTATTCAGTTAAACTGTAGTTTGACTTTTTTTATATCTTTTTAGATTTTTTTTCTGAAAATTCGGCTAATTGGGGCAGCCGCTTAATTGGGCCGATATGTACTGGTCCCAATAAGTCCAATTAACCGGAATCCACTGTACTTAGATAGCTGATAACTGTGGGCATATATCAGTACAGTATCTTGATGGTCTTATGATGTCCCTCAGGGATGGGTAGGTAGTTTGTGAGGTGATGCACTTCTTCTGCCATGCTATTCATGCTGGGCTTCCCTTTGCTCCTGACAAATGGATTCAGGGTTCTGCATTCCAACACAAATGCTTATTCTCCACTTTGTGAGGTCGTGGACTGCAGATTTCTAGTCTCAAAACAACAGGGGCAATGTATACATTGATGCAAGAAAATCAAGGTTGAAGGTCTCAAGGATCTCACAAAAATAGCTCTTCAAAGACAAGAGAAGCACCAACCTGCACGTCTGGTGGACAATGCTGAATTCCACAATTAGCATCTTTGAAAACTCTGTTGGATTTTCCAGCTGTAAACCTCAGGATTTATTTGAGCTAGAAGTGCAGGAGTTAATTAATTGGAAATAATTTTTATTCCTGGATTTTAAACCCCATCAAGAGAAAAGAAAGCCACCTGAAGTTGGAGGTCCAACGCAAAGCAGATGACCTAAAGAACAGATGCGACATGAGAGAGAAGTGAGGGGGTTCAGCAACTCTCTAACAGATATTGCACATGTAACTTCTTCAGCACTGTCAGAGAGACACTGCCTTGTGACCTGCCCTGTACTCTTTTGCCAATGAATTAAAAGACTTCCAAAAACAGCGATAACTTAAATTTAGAAAGTGTCTTTAACAAGTTAAAGCTGTCCCAAATCACTTTCATAGAGATGTTTTCAACCAATGTTTGACATTGCAGCATCCACTCAGTGGCCACTTTATTAGATACAACTGTACACCTGCTTGTTAATGCAAATATCTAATCAGCCAATCGTGTGGCAGAGACTCAGTTCATAAAAGCATGCTGACATAGTCAAGAGGTTCATCTGTTGTTCAGACCAAACATCAGAACGTGTGTGTGTGTTAAATTAAAGTAAGTCGTGCAAAAATGTAGTGAGGTAGTGTTTCTGGGTTCAGTGTGTGCGTTGACAGCTGAGAGGATCCATCCTGGGCCCAACATATTCACTCACAATCAGGAAGAAGGCATGCCAGTGGCTATACTTCATTATGAGTCTGAGGAGATTTGGCATGTAACCAAACACTTGCAAATGTCTCCAGACGTCTGGTGGAAAGCATTCTGACTGGTGGCCTCACAGCCTGGTGTGGAGGCTCCGACGTGCAGGATAGCAACAGGCTGCAGAGCGTTGCAGAGTCAGCAGCTCCATCATGGGCACAAGCCTCCCCACCATTGAAGACATCTTCAAAAGGTGGTGTCTCAAGAAGACGTCATCCATCATTAAGGACCTTCCCCATCCAGGGCATACCCTCTTCTCATTACTACCATCAGGGAGCAGGTACAGTGCCTGAAGAACCACGCTCAATCAATCATGATTAGCTTCTTCACCTCTGCCATCAGATTCCTAAACAACCTATGACCTCATGAACACTCCCTCACTATTACTCTTTTGCACTACTGTATTTATTTAACATAACTTATAACAATTTTCATGTCTTGCACTGTACTTGTTGCTACAAAACAACACGTTTCCTGACAACTGTCAATGATAACAAACCTGGTAAACTCATCACTATCAAAACCGAGACAATGCACAGAGCGATCAGGAAGGCTAATAGAATGTTGGGCTATTAATACGCTCAGTGGAGTTCACGTCTAGAGACATTTTCCTTAAGCTATATAATACACTTGTGAGGCCACACCTTGAGAACCGTGTACAATTTTGGTCCCCATATTTTGTGAGAGATGTGAAGGCACTGGAGTTCAGGGAAGGGCGATGGGACTCATTCAAAGTCTGCGGGGTGTGAGCTATGAAGAAAGATTGAAAGAATTAGTTTTTTTTTAGCCTAAATAGACATAGAATGAGAGGAGACATGATAGAAGTGTTCAAAATCACTAAGAGTATTAGTAAGTTGGATGCCAGCTACCACTTCAAAATTAATTCATGAACAAGGACACAGGCCCATAGGTGTACGAGTTGTGGACACATGGAACAAACTACCTAGTTGTGTAGTTGAGAGAAGTACCTTAGAGACTTTCAAATCTAAACTCGATAGTTATTTCAACACACTATGTGGAAAGGTATTTGGCAAGTTTTGTTGGGCCGAATTGCTTGTTCTTGTCCAAAACTTTCTAATGTTCTGAAAACCTGATTCGGGAAAATTGAAGGGGTGAGCGAGGCAGAAAACGTACAAACATTGTGATGCATTTTTTCCAGCCTGTGACATTTGCCAAATTTTACACTTAAAACGATGCATTCTCATGCAACTTTAAGCACCGTTATAACTTTAAATTAATAGATTTTTCAGTCTTAAGAAAACTCAATGACCTTTGAAGTGCCACCTGCATTGGTAGTAACCCCAGCCCTGCGGATGTCAGATGCAAGGCTTGAGGAGAGTGTAAACTTGAATGTATTTATTCACTTAGCTTGCTTGAAAGCAGCCTGGAAGGTGGCATCAATACAGCCACTCAGTCATGCAACCAAATGATGAACCCAATCAGCTAATTACCTTCCTTTTTACGGCCTTCCTGATTTTCAATAGGCTGCTAAAATTAACAGGGTATGTACAAAGCCACTGAGTGTTTCGAATTGTAGAAATACCCTCCCCACCAGACCTCTGACGGGCAATAAATTTAAGTGTTTTAATACTTGTCCTTTACAACCCTTTTTAATTAGAAAGCTATTATTTTGCAGAGGTGGGGGATTGCTTAAGGGGCCGTAAAACATAACTGGGAGGGGCTGCAACATGACAGCCTCAGTGGCACGGTGTCACAATCGAGCAGTTTATGATATTTTTCTCATTAGCTGCCTGGATTCTGCAGCTTGCAACCTTGTTCATGCACAGCAGGAGGATTAGCTGTCCGCCGAGAAGACTGAAAGCTAAAATATTGATTGAGACGTGCAAAATGTGTATTGATGAATCAGTTTTGAGCGGGAGCACTGGTTGAGGAAACAACGGAAAGTAAGAGGGAAGGGCAAAAGGAATCAGGGACCAGTTTTGAGTTGCTGGGGATTTCTGCTCCAGCAGCTCTGGGGCAATTTGTAACAGCATCCCATGCCTAGCACTCCACAAATAGTGAACCCCTGCTTTCAGTAGTGGCGCACAAGGAGGAAGCAAGGGGCTTTTGTCTAACCCTGGAGGGAAGGATTCTGCTGTGGGCCAAGAAAATCCTACAGTGCAATTTGAAAGAGCAGTCCTTCAACTCCACCACTGTCCTGAGGATGTACCTTCCCCTTCAACCAACATCACTAAAACAAAGTAGATTGCCTGGTCACTTGTCACATTGTGGTTGTGAGACTTGCTCTGTGGAGATCAGGTGTTCCATTTGTCTAAAACGGCAATAATTACACTTCAAAAAATAAAGTATTTCACTGGCATTCTGAAAGCATGAAAGACACAGTCTCAATGCAATTTTGTTTTTTTTAGTCATGAGGACAGGAGGATTAGGGGTGATCCTGCCCCTTAAGCATCCTGCTCTATTCAACAACTCCTGATCTTCTATCCCAGGTCTATATTCCTGTCCCATCCCTATTTCACCTGAAACCCAACATCTGTTGCTGTCAAACTTGAATATGCTCAGTACATGAGCCTTCACTGCTTTTTTCATGCACAGAATTCCAAAGATTCATGACCACCTAAGAGAAGAAATATCTCCTCATAAGACTGAACCCATTGTTGCGGACACTCAAGTCAGGCAAAAGCCATCACAACAGTCAACAGCGGATGCCATTTAATTGGCTTTTCACCCAGTTCTGGCTCACTGTCGTCCCCTCAAAATTAATCAATAAGCTTCAAGACCTTGGCCTCAATACCTCCTTGTGCAAATGAATCTTTAATTTCCTCATTTGCAGACTCCAGTCAGTGCAGACTGGTAACGACATCTCCTCCATGGTCCCCATCAGCACAGGTACGCCACAAAGATGTGTGATTGGCCCCCCTGCTCCCCTTGTTTTATACTTATGATTGTGAGGCTAAGTACAGCGCCAATGCCATATTTAAGCTTGCTGATGACACCACTGTCATTGGCCAAATTAAAGGTAGCGATGAATCACCATTGATGAGGGAGATTGAATAAGTGCCTGAATGATGTCACAATAATGGTTGGTTGGTTGTTCGTCCATCGTTGTTGTCGATGAGGACCTCAACACCATTATGATGGTGTCGAGACTAGCGCGTGATTTGGATTTAAGTGAGGGAGAGTTGCGCAGCGTCAGCCTCACTCTCTCTTCCCAAATCCCATCTGGATCCAGTGGCAAGACAGAGTCTAGACGGCTGGAGATGGGACTAGGCACAGTGGATGACCAGGACGTCTTCTGTGTCTTGTCCTGCTCTACACGTTCCACGTTCCACGACGCTTACAGAGACCGCCTTCTTGACCGTTGGACCTTCCACAGGTCTCGTCCGCTCAATCCGCCGGAGTCTGTCTTCACATGCTGGGATAGACAACTCCCTATCTCACCGAGGATTTGAGACCCGTCGACTACCCTCACCTGGTTTAGCCGGCTTGTTGAAGCCGTTGCCCGGGGTGTGGCCGCTGTCGCATGCAAACAGCTACGGGGAGCCACAGGTGAGAGCTGAGTGCCAGGTGGGGACCAAAGGTGGACTAACCGCCTTGAAAAGGATGCGACATGTCACCCCACCAGAGGTGCTACCCCTCCCTGACACTCCATACACCCACAATAATAACCTCTCACTCAATGTCAGCAAAACCAAACAGCTAATTATTGACTACAGGAATGAGAAACCGGAGGTCCATGAGCCAGACCCCATTAGGGGAACAGAAGTGTAGAGGGCCAGTAACTTTAAATTCCTTGGCATTATCATTTCAGGTGATCTGTCCTGTGTCCAGCACATAAGTGCCATTACAAAGAAGGCTCGGCAGTGCCTGTACTTTCCTAGGAGTTTGCGCAGATTTCACATGTCAGCTAAAACTTTGACAAACTTCTATGGATGCACAGTGAAGAGTATCCTGATTGGTAACATCACAGCTTGGTATGAAAACACCAATGCCCAAGAAAGGAAAAGCCTACAAAAAGTGGTGGAGGCAGCCGAGCCCAACCCCAGGAAAAGCCCTCCATGCCACTGAGCACATCTACAAGGAGCACTGTCACAAGAAAGTAGCATCCATCATCAGGGATTATCTGGGCTATGCTGCCATCGGGAAGAAGGTATAGAAGCTTTAAGTTCCACACCACCGGGTTCAGGAATAGTTATTACCCCTTCAACCAACTCATGAACCAGCGTGGATAACTTCACTCACCTCAGCCCTGAACACAACCTGCAGAGTCACTTTCAAGGACTCACATTCACAGTTCTTATTTATTTATGTGTTTGTTTGTTTATTATCTTTGAAAATTGGTTGCTTGTCAGTCTTTGTTTGTACTTTTTCATTGATTTTATTGTCTTTCTTTGCACCTACTGTGAATACCCACAAGAAAATTAATCTCAGGGTAGTGTTTGGTGATGTATATATACTTAGATAATAAATTTAATTTGCACTTTGAAGTTTGAACTAATAATACTCACCTTGTCGAACCTCCATAAAGTTCAATGGGATTACTCCTCGTTTGAAGGGGAAAGATTTGGTGAAACAGTCAAGGACAACAGTTGCAGATATAAAAATGGAAGAAAATTAAAAGTGAAATGAGGAAAAACTTTTTTGCCCAGCACCTGGTTGGAATCTGGACTGCAATAAGTGCAGAAGTGATGGAGGCAGGTTTTGCTGTGAATGACAAGACAGAACTGGATAAATACTGTATATGATGGGGAAAAATTTTCAGGGCGATAGAGACAGAACCACTGGGAAGGGAAGCAATCGGTGAGTGGCTCTGGGGTAAGCTGACATGGACACAATGGGCCAAATAGCCTCCTGCTGGGCTGTAACCATTCTCTGGTCCTATAATCTGACTACAATCAGTTGATCCTATTTTTTGAAGTGCATTCAATGTGACAATATCATATTCCTGTTCCTGCAGACATCAGTATGTTCCTTCCTCTTTAATTTGCTAATAATACATGCACTCTAACATTAACAACATCTTTTTTTAAGCTCAAAAGCTTTGTGACAATATTTTGCATCGTTGTTTAATATGGAATGATGGGAAAATAAAAGGATGTCATCAGTGGTACACATTAGTGTAACACAATGGCACTTATTGGCAGAGTTCCAATAGATTTTTTGTAAAGGTTCCTGAGTTAGAATGATGAAAGATTAATAGGATGAATATTCAGGGTGACTCACTTTCTCTCAGTCTCTACCTTATCATAAGTATTCTCTTTGTTGTTTCTACTCCTTTCTCTTCTCTGCAGCATAAGACGTCTTTGATTTCCATCTTGCCTCAGCTCTCATGAAGGCTTGTAACACTGAAGCATTAACTCCATTTTTCCCTCCACAGAAGCTGCTTGACCTGCGAAAGATTTCCAGCAATCTTTGATTTATTGTTGCCTTTTTTTTTTGGGCTATATCACCTCTTGACACTTGGACCAGTCCTTAAATCCAACAACTGGATCAAGTAAATCAATGTTTGTCATGAACACAACTCAGTGGGAGAGCACACGCGTCACACGTATGAGAAGTTGGTTCAGTCCCCAGCATCTTCACGCTGATGACCGTGAATTTTGAACTCTTCCCGGAGAAGACCGACCAGAGCTTAGAATGGACCCAGGCTGTAACTCCAAAACCCAAAGATGCTAACGTGACATCTGCCAGGCACAAACCACCTTCAATATTGCACACAGAGTTTATGGGGTGCCACAGTGGTTAGCATAATGTGACATTTTCAACCAGGGATTTTTTTTTGAGATCTGGTCACTGCTGTAACACAAGAACACAAGAAAATTGGAGCAGGAGTAAGCCACTCGGCCCCTCAAATGCTCGCCTCAACTCATCTTCTGTGTCAGTTCCCCATAACCCTCAATTACTTGACCATTCAAATAATTGATGAAGGTAGAGCAGTGGATGAGGTGTATATGGATTTTAGTAAGGCATTTGCTAAGTCTCTCATGGTAGGCTCATTCAGAAAGTCAGGTGGCATGGGATCCAGGGAGACTTGGCTGTGTGGATTCAGAACTAGCTTGCCCTACGAAGGCAGAGGATGGTTGAAGATGGAGCGTATTCTGCCTGGAGGTGAGTGACTAGTGGAGTACCGCAGGGATCTGTTCTGGGAGCCCTGCTCTTTATGATTTTTATAAATGACTTGGATGAGGAAGTGGTAAGGTGGGTTTGTAGATGACACGAAGGTTAGTGGTGTTGTGGATACTGTAGAAGGTTGCCGTAGGTTACAAACGGACATTGACAGGTTGCAGAGCTGGGCTGCAAAGTGTCAGACAGAGTTCAACCCAGAGAAGTGTGAAGTGATTCACTTTGGAATGTCAAATTCGAAGACAGAATTCAAGGGTAATGGCAGGATTCTTAGCAGTGTGGAGGAACAGAGGGATCTTTGGGTCCACATCCATAGATCCCTCAAAGCTGCTCTGCAAGTTAATAGGTTTATTAAGAAGCCGTATGGCGTGTTGGCCTTCATTAGTCAGGGATTGGGTTCAAGAGCCATGAAGTAATGTCGAGTTATAGGAAGGATGTGAAAGCTTCAGAGAGTGTGCAGAGGAGATTTATCAGGATGCTGTCTTGATTGGAAAGCATGTCTTATGACGATAGGTTGAGTGAACTTGGGCTTTTCTCTCTAGAGCGAAGGATGATGAGAGGTGACTTGATAGAGGTATACAAGATGATAAGTAGCATAGATCGAGTGGATAGCCAGAGAATTTTACCCTGGGCAGAAATGGCTAATGCGAGGATCATAATTTTTAGGTGATTGAAGGAAAGTATGTGGGGGGGGGCGAATGTCAGAAGTAGGTTTTTTACACAGGGAGTGGTGGGTGCATGGAACATGCTGACAGGGGTGGAGGTTGAGGCAGATACATTAGGGCCATTTAAGAAACTCTAGATAGGCACGTGGATGATAAAAAGTGGAGGGCTCTGTAGGTGGGAAGGGTTAGATGGACCTTAGAGCAGCTTAAAAGGTTGGCACAATAGTGTGGGCCGAAGGGCCTGTACTGTACGGCAGTGTTCTATGTTCTCTGTTCTAATGTGGTAGGCAATTTGCACACAGCAGGCTTCAACAAACTGTAACAACTAGGCAACTAATTTTTAGCAAAGTTAGTGATAAATATTCTCTGGGACAAGGGAGAGAGCTCCCCACTTTGAAATAGTGCCATTGAATCTTTTGAAGCCACAATTTAATGATGTACGATAAAGACTGTACCTATGGGACCAACCCAGTGTTATGATAAAGTTTCCTCCAGGATCTACAGTGGGACTCAAACACACAATCTTCTAACTTGGGCATAGAGGAGAAAAATGTGGGAAGAAAATAAATGTGATTGTTAATTTAGCTGACGAGAAGCACAACAGAAAAATTGGTGGAAGTATTTGAATAGAGAATATAAGCATACTCTAGCAAAACCATGCAATAACCTGCATTTATATTAACTATTGCATGTTTGTATACAACAGCAGTCACACCACAGTGCACTGCTTCAACAGGCGGGCTAAACCAGGCGAGGGCAGCCAGAGGCCTCATACCCTGGTGAGAAAGGGACGTGCCTGTCCTAGCATGTGGTCAGCTCTGGTGGACTGGGTGAATGCGGTCAACAATCAGGAAGGTGATACTGCAACACTCCATGGAGAGGGAAGGGCATGACAAGGCACAGAAGACGTCATGGTTATCCACTGCAACCAAGGAAGACCCCAGTTTGTGACGCTTGCTCGTACCACTGAGGTCGAGAGAGTGGAACTGCCCCAGTGCAAAGGCTTTTCCACTTTAAAAACTCTCCTGCACAGGTTTCCAGTCATCATCGGACACGATGGACAACCAGGATATTAGACCCTTGTTGTAGCAAAACGTACCAAAGTGCCTCCAAGATGCTTAAAAAAACCAAGAATTCGCACACAGACAAAGAAGGGACATCGCCCTTCATCCCCTTCCCATCTACGTACCTGTCCAAAACTCTCTCAAACGTTGAAATCGAAATCACATCCATCACTTATACGGGCAGCTCTTTCCACAATCTCACCACCCACTGAGTGAAGAAGTTTCCCCTCATGTTCCCTTTAAACTTTTCACCTTTCACCCTTAAACCATGAACTCTAGTTGTCATCTCAGTGAAAAATGCCCGCTTTCATTTATCCTATCTACACCCCTCATAATTTTGAATACCTCTACCAAATCTCCCCTCTATCTTCTATGTTCTAGGATATAAAGTTCCAACCTATTCAATCTTTCCTTGTAACTCAGGTCCTCCAGTCCCAGAAACATACTTGTAAGTTTTCTCTGTACTCTTTCAAACTTAATTATATCTTTCCAGTAGGTAGATGACCAAAACGGCACACAATACTCCAAATTAGGCCTCAGCAATATCTTACACAATTTCAATATAACATCCCACTTTCTGTACTCAATACTTTGATTTATGAAGGCCGATGTGCCAAAAGCTTTCTTTACATCCCTATCTACTTGTGATGCCATTTTCAATGAATTCTCTACTGGGGAAATCAGGTTGGTGCTGGATCCCAAGAGGGGAATTTCTAGAATGCCAATGAGATGGCTTTTTAGAGCAGCTCATTGTTGAGCCCACTAGAGGATCAGCTGTTCTGGATTGGGTGTTGTGCAATGAACTGGAACTGATTAGAGAGTTTAAGGCAAAAGAACCCTTAGGAGAAAGTGATCATAATATGGTCAAATTCACCCTGAAATTTGAGAAGGAAAAGATAAAGTCAGATGTATCAATATTACAGTGGAGTAAAGAAAATTACAGAGGCATGAGAGAGGAGTTGGCCAGAATTGATTGGAAAACAACACTGGCAGGGATGATGGCAAAGCAGCTGGAATTTCTGAAGCAATTTGGAAGGCACAGGATATATACATCCAAAAGGGGAAGAAGTATTCTTTTCAGATTATGAGAACACTCAGTCCTCTTTTATTGTCATTTAGAAATGCATCCATGCATTAAGAAATGATACAATATTCCTCCAGAATGATATCACAGAAAACAGGACAAACCAAAGACTAACACTGACAGAAGCACATAATTATAACATATAGTTACAGCAGTGCAAAACAATACCATAATTTGATAAAGAACAGACCATGGGCACGGTAAAAAAATAGTCTCAAGTCCCGATCAATTCCTGAGTCCCCGATAGCAGGTGGCAAAAGGGAGAAACTCTCTGCCATAAACCTCCAGGCACCGACAACTGCCGATGCATTGGAAGCAGCCAACCACAGCCGACACTGAGTCCGTCCATCTGAAAACTTCGAGTTTCCAACCAGCCCCTCCGATACAGCCTCCCGAGTGCCATCCTCTGCCGAGTGCCTTCGACCTAGCCCCGGCTGCCGAAACAAGAAAAGCCGAGGATTCTAAAGGCAAGCTGACACAGCCATGTCTAACAAGGGAAGTCAAAGTCAATATAAAAGCCAAAGAGAGGGCATATAATAGAGCAAAAATTAATTGGAAGTTAGAGGGTTGGGAAGCTTTTCTATACCAACAGAAAGCAACTAAAAAGTCATTAAGAAGGTAAAGATAGAATACGAAAGTAAGCTAGCCAATAATATTAACAAGGATACCAAAAGTTTCTTCAGATACATAAAGTGTGAAAGAGAGACAAGAGTGGACATTGGACCACTGGAAAATGATGCTGGAGAAGTAGTAATGGGGGACAAGGAAATGGCGGGCAAACTGAATAAATATTCTGCTTCAGTCTTCACTGTGGAAGACACAAGCTGTATGGTGGAAGTTCCAGGTGTCAGGAGTCATAAAGTGTGTGTGGTTACCATAACTAGAGAGGAGGTTCTTGGGAAGCTGAAAGGTCTGAAGGTAAATAAGTCACCTGGACCAGATGGTGTACACTCCAGGGTGCTGAAGGAGGTGGCTGAAGAGATTGTGAAGGCATTAGTAATGATCTTTCAAGAGGCACTAGATTCTGGAATGGTTCCAGAAGACTGGAAAATTGCAAATGTCTCTCCACTCTTCAAGGAGGGAGAGAGGCAGAAGAAAGGAAATTATCGACCAGTTAGTCTGATCTCAGTGGTTGGGAAGATGTTGGATTTGATTGTTAAGGATGTGGTTTTGGGGTACTTGGAGGCACATGATAAAATATGCCATAGTTAGCATGGCTTCCTCAAGGGAAAATCTTGCCTGTTGAAATTCTTTAAAGAAATAACAAGCAGGATTAACAAAGGAGAATCGGTTGATATTGTGTACTTGGATTTTCAGAAGGCCTTTGACAAGTTGCCACACATGAGGCTGCTTAACAAGATACATGGTATTACAGGAAAGATTCTAGGATGGATAAAGCAGTGGCAAATTGGCAGGAGGCAAAGAGTGGGAATAAAGGGAGCCCGTTCTTGTTGGATGCCAGTGACTAGTGGTGTTCCAAAGTGGTCTGTGTTGGGACTGATTCTTTTTACATTATATGGACAAAGAAGTGGCAGATGGAATACAGTGTCAAGAAGTGTAAAATCATGTACTTTGGTAGAAGAAATGAAAGGGTTGATTATTTTCTGAATGGAGAGAAAATCCACAAATCTGAGGCACAAAGGGATTTGGGAGTCCTTGTGCAGGATTCCCTAAAGGTTAATGTGCAGGTTGAGCCTGAGGTGAGGAAAGCAAATGCAATGCTAACATCATTTCAAGAGGACTAGAATTTAAAAGCAAGGATGTAATGTTGATACTTCACAAAGCACTGGTGAGGCCTCACTTGGAGTATTGTGAACAGTTTTGGTCCCCTTATCTTAGAAAAGATGTGCTGAAACTGGAGAGGGTTCAAAGGAGGTTCACGAAATGATTCCAGGATTGAATGGCTTGTCGTTTGAAGAGTTTTTGATGGCTCTGGGCCTGTATTCACTGGAATTTAGAAGAATGAGGGGTGACCTAATTGAAACCTATTGAATGGTGAAAGGCTTTTTATAGAGTAGATGTGGAAAGGATGTTTCCTACGGTGAGGGTGTCTAAGACCAGAGAACTCAGCCTCAAAATAGAGGGGCGTGCTTTTAGAATGGAGATGAGGAGGAATTTCTTCAGCCAGAGAGTGGTGTATCTGTGGAATTCTTGGCTGTGGATGTCAAACCTTTATGTATATTTAAGGCAGAAGTTGACAGATTCTTGATTTGTCAGGGCACAAAGGGATATGGGGGGACAAGGCAGGAGACTGGGGCTGATGAAATGATGGAGCAGACTTGGTGGGCCATATGATCTAATTCTGTTCAGATATCTTGTGGTCTAAATATCTCTGATAAGGTCCCTGCAATTTCTGCACTTGCCTCCCACAGGGTCCAAGGGAACACATTGTCAGGTCCAGGGGAGTTATCCACCGTAATTTGCCTCAAGGCAGCAAACACCTCCTCCTCTGTAATCTGTATAGGGTCCATGAAGTTGATGCCATTTTGCTTTACTTCTATAGACTCTGTGTCCATCTTCTGAATAAATACAGATGCAAAAAAATGCATTTAAGATCTCCCCCCCCCATCTCTTTTGACACGTGCATGGATTACAATTCTGATCTTCCAGAGGTTCAATTTCGTTCCTTGCAATCCTTTTGCTCTTAACATATCTATAGAGGCCCTTTGGATTCTCCTTCAGCTTGTCTGCCCGAACAACCTCATGCCTTCTTTTAGTCCTTCTGATTTCTTTCTAGAGTGTTCTCTTATATTTCTTATACTCCTCAAATACCTCATTTGTTCCTACTTGCCTATACCTGCTCTGCACTTGCTTCTTGTTCTTAACCAGGGCTCCCTAAACCTAATATCCTTGCCTTTTATTCTGACAGACACATACAAGCTTTGTACTCTCAACATTTCACTTTTGAAAACCTCTCACTTACCAAGTACACCTTTGCCAAAAACATAGAACATAGAACAGAGAACATAGAATAGTACATACAGCACCTTACAGGTCCTTCGGCCCACAATGTTGTGCCGACCCTCAAACCCTGCCTCCCATATAAGCCCCCACCTTAAATTCCTCCATGTACCTGTCTAGTAGTCTCTTGAACTTCACTAATATATCTGCCTCCACCACTGACTCAGGCAGTGCATTCCACGCACCAATCACTCTCTGAGTAAAAAACCTTCCTCTAATATCCCACTTGAACTTCCCACCCCTTACCTTAAAGCCATGTCCTCTTGTATTGAGCAGTGGTGCCCTGGGGAAGAGGCACTGGCTATCCACTCTATCTATTCCTCTTATTATCTTGTACACCTCTATCATGTCTCCTCTCATCCTCCTTCTCTCCATAGAGTAAAGCCCTAGCTCCCTTAATCTCTGATCATAATGCATACTCTCTAAACCAGGCAGCATTCTGGTAAATCTCCTCTGTACCCTTTCCAATGCTTCCACATCCTTCCTATAGTGAAGTGACCAGAACTGGACACAGTACTCTAAGTGTGGCCTAACCAGAGTTTTATAGAGCTGCATCATTACATCGTGACTCTTAAACTCTATCCCTCGACTTGTCCCAATCCACACTTGCCAGAACCTTTTTGATATCATAAAAATTGACCTTTATCCAATTTGGAATCTCAACCCAAGAACCAGACCTATACTTTTCCATAATTACTTTGAAACTAATGGCATTATGATCACCAGATACAAAGTGTTCCCTTGCACAAACTTTGTTACCTGCCCTGTCTCATTCCCCAATAGGAAATCAAGTATTGCTAAGTCTTTTGTTGGGACTTCTATGTACTGATTAAGGAAGCTTCCCTGAACACATTTGACAAATTCTACCCCATCTAGTTCTTTGCCGTATGGGTGGTCAGAGGAGAACGGCCAGACTGGTTCAAGCTAATAGGAAGGTGACAGTAACTGAAACAGTGGTGTGCAGAAGGGCATCTCTGAATGCACAAAACATTGAACCTTCAAGTGGATGGGCTACTGCTGCAGAAGACCATGAACATGCACTCAGTCGCCACTTTATTAGGTACAGCAAGTGTAGCTGAAAAGAATATAGACATAATTCTCTACACAGAATTATGCATATATATCCCTTTAAGGCAAAAAAAAAACACAGGAAAACTTCCAGCTGCGATTATCCAGTGAAGTTAAAGATTAAAGGAATTATAATGCTTTCAAAAAGAAAGCAGTGAGCTTGATGATTGGGAAAATGTCAAAATTCAGCAAAGGATTGTCAAAGCATTGATAAGGAAATGGAAAGTAGAATAATATAGTCTATCAAGAGACATAAAAAGCAACTGTAACTGCAAAAGCTTCTCTGGGTGTTTAAAAATGAAAAGATTCACAAAAATTAATGTGTGGCTCTTACAGACTGAGACAGAAGAAATTATATTGGAGAATGGAAATGATAGTACGATTGAACAAGTATTCAGAGTCTATCTTCACAGAAGGAGACACAGACCTTGCTGGAAATAGAGGAGATCTTTGGGTACGGAGTTAATAAGTAGTTTAAAAAAGTGTAATAATGGAGGTTTGAACAGGTCTGGAAGGTGATAAATCTCCAGTACCTGACAACCCTTGTGTTTTGAAGGTGGCCTTGTGGAAATTGTAAACGCACTGATTGTCATCTTCCAAATTTCCAGGCATCCTTGAATGGTTCCCACAAATTGTATGGTGGCAAATGTAATCTCACTATTTAAGAAAGGAGGGAGAGAGAAAGAAGGTGGAATATAGACCAATTATTCTGATATCAGTACTGGGAAAATGCTGGGATCTATTGGTAAAGAAGTGGTAATAGGGCATGTGGAAAGTAGTAATAGGATTGGACAAAGTCAGCAAGGATTTACATATAAAAGGAAAATTGTGAAGTAATGTAAACTCGAGAAGACATGCCAGTGGCTTTACTTCATTAGGAGCTTGAGGAGATTTGGTATGTCACCAAAGGCTCTTCACATCCCTACAGATATATGATGGAGAGCATTCTGACTGGTTGCATTATTCAATGCAGAGGATCAAAAAAGCTGCAGAGGGTTTAAAACTCAGCCAGCCCTATCGTGGGTGCTAACTTCCTCACTATCAAGGACATCTTCAAAAGGCGGTGCCTCATTAAAGACTCTCACCATCCAGGATATACCCTCCTCTCATTACGACTATCAGGGAGAAGGTACAGGAGCTTGACAAAACAGCTTCTCCCCTTCCACCATCAGATTTCTGACCAGTCCATGAACCCATAAACACTACTTCACTACTTTTCTCTATTTCTGTTTTTATTTTTGATATATGTTTTTATATATTGCTTATTGTAACATAATAATTTTTATTTATTGCACTGTACTGCTGCTGTAGAACCAAAAAAAAATCATTATATACTGTCTGTCAGTGATAGTAAACCTGATTCTGATTCTGATACACTTTGGAAGGTTGAACTTGAAGGCAGAGAACAAGGTCAATGGCAGGACTCTATCAGTGTGGAGGAACAGAAGGATCTTGCGGTCCAAGTCCATAGATCCCTCAATGTTGTCACAGAAATTGACAGGGTGGTTAAGAAGCCATATAGTGTGTTAGCCCTCATCAGCTGGGGAATTGAGTTCAAGAGACGTGACCTCATGTTGCAGATCTGGAAAACTCTGGTTAGACCACACTTGAAGAATTGTGTTCATTTCTGGTCACCTCATGAGAGGAAGGATGTGGAAGCTTTAGAGAGGGTGCAGAGGAAATTTATCAGGATGTTACCTGGAGCAGAGAACATGTCTTATGAGGAAAGGTTAAGCGAGCTCGGGCTTTTCACTTTGGATCAAAGGATGAGAGATGACTTGATAGAGGTGTACCAGATGATAACAAGCTTAGGTAGAGTGGACAGCCAGTCACTAATACCAGAGGACCCTTTGAAGGTGAGTGAAGGAAAGTTTATGGGAAATGTCAGATGTCACTAAGCACATCTTTCCCTCCCCCCTCTCTCTGCTTTCCGCAGGGATCGCTCCCTACGCGAGTCCCTTGTCCATTCATCGCCCCCATCCCTCCCCACTGATCTCCCTCCTGGCACTTATCCTTGTAAGTGGAACAAGTGCTACATATGCCCTTACACTTCCTCCCTTACCACTATTCAGGGCCCCAGACAGTCCTTCCAGGTGAGGCGACATTTTACCTGTGAGTCGGCTGGGGTGATATACTGTGTCCGGTGCTCCCGATGTTGCCTTCTATATATTGGCGAGACCCAACGCAGACTGGGAGATCGTTTTGCTGAACACCTACGCTCTGTCCGCCAGAGAAAGCAGGATCTCCCAGTGGCCACACATTTTAATTCCACATCCCATTCCCATTCTGATATGTCTATCCACGGCCTCCTCTACTGTAAAGATGAAGCCACACTCAGGTTGGAGGAACCACACCTTATATTCTGTCTGGGTAGCCTCCAACCTGATGGCATGAACATTGACTTCTCTAACTTCCGCTAATGCCCCACCTCCCCCTCGTACCCCATCCATTATTTATTTATATACACACATTCTTTCTCTCTCTCTCCTTTTTTCTCCCTCTGTCCCTCTGACTATACCCCTTGCCCATCCTCTGGGGATTCCCCCCCTCCCCCTTTTCCTTCTCCTTGGGCCTCCTGTCCCATGATCCTCTCATATCCCTTTTGCCAATCACCTGTCCAGCTCTTGGCTCCATCCCTCCCCCTCCTGTCTTCTCCTATCATTTTGGATCTCCCCCTCTCCCTCCCTCTTTCAAATCCCTTACTCACTCTTCCTTCAGTTAGTCCTGACGAAGGGTCTCGGCCTGAAACGTCGACTGCACCTCTTCCTAGAGATGTTGCCTGGCCTGCTGCATTCACTAGCAACTTTGATGTGTGTTGCATTCCGAGCATGTACACGTTTTGCTATTTAATCACGTGGCTATACTCAAGTCAGAGGTGCATAGCTGAGGCAGATCTGTAGCCATCTAAAAATAATGCAGGAAGTTAGAGTTGAGGCCAAAGGTCAGATCAGCCGATGATCTTACTGAACAGTAGAGCAGGCTTGAGGGGCTGAATGGCCTACTCCTGCAATGATTCTCTCTATTCCTCATCTGTTTACTGGATATTCTGGATAAATTCTGCTCCTGACTGACGTAGAAACAGGCCTTTCAGTCTATTGAATCCATGCTGACCATTTACCCCTGTACTTGTCCCATTTTATTCTCCCAGATTCCCTTCAACTCTCCCCAAATTTTACCCCACACCCATGTAATAGGGACAGTTTACAGTGGCCAGTTAATCTCCCGACCTGCTTGCTTGTGGGATGTGGGAAGAAACCAGATCACGTGGTTTGCGTGGAAACCCACGCAGTCCCAGAGAGGGCATGCAAACTTCACAGAGGCAGCGCTGGAGGCTGGAGATGCACCACTGGAGCTGAGGCAGCAGCCCTACTGGTTGTTCCTCTGTGCTATCTGAGCTGCATCACCCAAACTTCTTGTATTAATGTGCAAACCCTGCAATTCTAGGAGCTTAATGTATGAAAAACTGCCTTCTTCTTCAAGTGGTTTCAGTGATTAGAAATGTGCAAATGGCTTCCAGTCAACATAGAACATAGAACATAAAATAGTACAGCACAGTACAGGCCCTTCGGCCCACATTGTTTTGCCGACCCTCAAACCCCACCTCGCATATAATCCCCCACCTTAAATTCCTCCATATACCTTTCTTGTAGTCTCTTAAACTTCACTAGTGTGTCTGCCTCCACCACTGACTCAGGCAGTGCATTCCACGCACCAACCACTCTCTGAGTAAAAAACCTTCCTCTAATATCCCCCTTGAACTTCCCACCCCTTACCTTAAAGCCATGTCCTCTTGTATTGAGCAGTGGTGCCCTGGGGAAGAGGCACTGGCTGTCCACTCTATCTATTCCTCTTAATATCTTGTATACCTCTATCATGTCTCCTCTCATCCTCCTTCTCTCCATAGAGTAAAGCTCTAGCTCCCTTAATCTCTGATCATAATCCATACTCTCTAAACAGGCAGCATCCTGGTAAATCTCCTCTGTACCCTTTCCAATGCTTCCACATCCTTCCTATAGTGAGGCGACCAGAACTGGACACAGTACTCCAAGTGTGGCCTAACCAGAGTTTTATAGAGCTGCATCATTACATTGCGACTCTTAAACTCTATCCCTCAACTTATGAAAGTTAACACCCCATAAGCTTTCTTAACTACCCTATCCACCTGTGAGTCAACTTTCAGGGATTTGTGGACATGTACCCCCAGATCCCTCTGCTCCTCCACACTACCAAGTATCCTGCCATTTACTTTGTACTCTGCCTTGGAGTTTGTCCTTCCAAAGTGTACCACCTCACATTTCTCCGGATTGAACTCCATCTGCCACTTCTCAGCCCACTTCTGCAACCTATCAATGTCTCCCTGCAAACTTCGACAATCCTCTACACTATTTACAACACCACCAACCTTTGTGTCGTCTGCAAACTTGCCAACCCACCCTTCTACCCCCACATCCAGGTCGTTAATAAAAATTACGAAAAGTAGAGGTCCCAGAACAGATCCTTGTGGGACACCACTAGTCACAATCCTCCAATCTGAATGTACTCCCTCCACCATGACCCTCTGCCTTCTGCAGGCAAGCCAATTCTGAATCCACCTGGCCAAACTTCCCTGGATCCCATGCCTTCTGACTTTCTGAATAAGCCTGCCGTGTGGAACCTTGTCAAGTGCCTTATTAAAATCCATATAGATGACATCCACTGCATTACCCTCATCTATATGCCTGGTCACCTCCTCAAAGAACTCTATCAGGCTTGTTAGACACGATCTGCCCTTCACAAAGCAATGCTGACTGTCCCTGATCAGACCATGATTCTCTAAATGCCCATAGATCCTATCTCTAAGAATTTTTTCCAACAGCTTTCCCACCACAGATGTCAAGATCCAGGATTGGTGTTGGCTACAGAAATCATATGATGTGAATAGAAGCCTTTACCTTACCAAGTGAACATTTCAGAAATTCTTCCATAAAGACAATGTAGTGTCTGTAAATCCTTTTGGATGTGTATTGTATGTACCTGGGTGCAGTGCAATCCTTCAATGTTTGACAAGGCGTTCTTAGTGCAGTTCAGCATTTGTTCCAAACTCAATAAATTGTAACTTATTTTCCAAACAATGATGACAGATCATTAAATCATTTGTTTTCACTTCAATATAAATGAATGCAGAACAAAAGCGTGAATGACATCAACTGCTGAAATCTGCCACTGTTCCTATAGTAAAAGTGGACAGCAAAATCATTATGTTTGTTGGACTTAACCATGAAGAACTGAGGATCATTTCATGCATGATAAGAATTGTGTATTTAAATATCGTGTAAAGAAGGAAAACAGGATAAATTGATTGATGTGTTAGAATTATGCCCTTTTAATGACATATATCCATTCACTGTGCCTGAGAAAGAAGTGTACAAGCAAGTACCTTACAGCACTTTCTGGAAATTCAGAAGTGCAGCACTGTGACTGTAAAATCCAGTGTGTGTGTGTGTGTGTGTGTGTGTGTGTGTGTGTGTGTGTGTGTATGGGTGAAGTTCAGTACAATTTTCTCTGTGTGAGTGAAATTTAGTGCAGTTTCATGTGTGATTTGGTACATTTTATGTGTGCACATGTGAAACGGAGTACAATTTTGTGTGTGTGCATGCACATGGTTGAAATTCACATTTGTGTGTATGCATCTTCATGTGTATGTTTGTGTGTGTTGAGCATGTGCATGTGGGGGATTTAGTAATTCAACACAGCTGAGGCAGCACACTGCTCCAATGGCCCAGGTTCAATCAGAACTCCAATGTTGCCAGTGTGGAGTGGTGCATATTCTTGTGATTTGCTGAGTGTCTTCAGCATTCACTGCTGTCATTTCAGGTTTTTGGCATCTGAGGCATTTTGTTTTTCTACGCAATTTGAAGAAGTTCAAGTAAGTCAAATTCATGTTCCGCTGACCTTGAACACCTAACAGTCAAATGCCATTCTCTCTATTTACCTAGAGAGTTCTCCTCCATAATCCTGACCGCAGTTTACATACAACCAGCAGTTGACTGTAATCAAGCCTCGAGATACTGCATGATGCCATCTATCATGACGCATTTCAAATCATAATCAGGGATTTCAATGAGGCTTGTCTGAAGGAAACCCTGCCCAACTGCCATCAGCATATAACCTGTAGCACCAGAGATCCCATCACAATCGACCACTGTTATACGAAGATAAGGAATGTCTACCATTCCATGCCTAGACTGCATGTTAGGAAATCTGATCACCTGGCTGTCCTTCTCCTATCTTCAGAGACCAGAAAAACAAAGGTGCGTCTGTGGAAGGCAGAGGAGCGGGTACAGGATTGCTTCGAGTATGTGGACTGGGCTGTGCTCAAGGATTTATCTGTGGATCTTAATGAATACACCATGGTTCTGACGGACTTTATTAAAACAGTTGTAGATGAGTGTCCCCACAAAATCAGTCAGAGATTTCACCAAACAGAAGCCCTAGATGAACCATGAGATCTGCAATCTGCTGAGGGTCAGATCAGAGGCACTAAAGTCTGAAGACCAAGGAAGTTACAAGAGGTCCAGGTATGAGCTCTGGAAAGCCCTCTCACAGGTGAAGTGGCAACTCCAGACTAAAGTTGAAATCAATGAAGGATGTTCAACAGTTGTAGCAGAGCTTGAATACTATCACCTCTTATAAAGTTAAATCATGCAACATAGGCGACAACAGGGTTTCACTTCCAGACAAGCCCAATGCCTTCTCTGTTCGCTTTGACATCAAAACATGGAGGAGCCATCACAAACTCCCACAGACCCTGATAATCCTGTGATTTCAGTCTCTGAGGCCAACATGGGAGCAGCCTACAGGAGGGTGAACCTTCAAAACATCCAGCCAGGTGGGGTACCTGGCCAAGTGCTAAAGACTCATGCTGGAGTATTCACTGAGATCTTTAACCTCTCTCTTCGGCAGTCTGAGGTACCCAACTTCTTCAAGCAGGCTTTAATTATACTGAGGCCTAAGAAGAATGTGGTGATCTGCCTCAATGACTATTGTCCAGTAACACTTACATCCATACTGATGAAGTGTTTTGAGAGGTTGCTGATGAAACATATCAACTCCTGCCTGAGAAGTAACTTGGATCCAATCCAATTTGCCTCCTGGGGCAACAGGTCCACAGCAGATGCCATCTCACTGGCTCTTCACTCAACTCTGGAACATCTGGACAGCAAACATGCATACATCAGGATGCTCTTTATTAATTACAGTTTGGTAGTTATCCCCTCAAAACTAATCAATAAGCTTCAAGACCTTGGCCTCAATACCTCCTTGAGCAATTGGATCCTCGATTTCCTCACTTGCAGACCCCAGTCAGTTCAGATTAGCCACATCTCCTCTACGATTTCCATTAGCACAAGTGCACCACAAGGCTGTGTGGTTAGTCCCCTGCTCTGCTCCCTTTACATCTATGACTGTGTGGTTAAGCACAGCTCCAATGCCATATTCAGTTTGCTGATGACACCACTGTTGTAGATGCAATTAAAGCTTGTGACAAATCAGTAGACAGGAGGGAGACTGAAAATCTGGCTGAGTGGTGCCATAACAACAACCTCTCACTCAATGTCAGTAAGACCAAGGAGCTGATTATTGACTTCAGGAGGAGGAAACCAGAAGTACATGAGCCAGTCCTCATCGTAGTATCAGAGATGGAGAGGGTCAGCAACTTTAATTCCTCAGTGTTATTATTTCAGAGGACCTGTCCTGGGCCCACAATATAAATGCAATTACAAAGAAAGCACGGCAGTGCCTGTACTTCCTTAGGAGTTTGTGAAGATTTGGCATGACATCTAAAACTTTGACAAACTTATACAGATGTGTAGTGGAGAGTATATTGACTGGCTGCATCACAGCCTGGTATAGAAACACCAATGCCCTTGAATGGAAAGTCCTACAAAAAGTAGTGGATACGGCCCAGCCATCGCGGGTAAAGCACTCCCCACCATTGTGCACACCTACATGAAACGTTGTCACAGGAAAGCAGCATCCATCATTATGGACCCCCTCCCCCACACAGGACATACTCTCTTCTCACTGTTACCATCAGGAAGAAGGTACAGAGCCCTCAGCACTCACACCACAATGTTATTACCCCTCACCCCATCATTGAAATGTTCCCAAGGCCTATGGACTCACTGTCAAGGACTCTTTATGTATTATTATTATTTTCTTGTTGTATTTGCACAGTTTGTTGTCATTTGCACTCTGGTTAAACGCCCAAGTTGATGCAGTCTTTCATTGATTCTATTATGGTTATTATTCTATTATGGATTTTTGAGGATGCCCGCAAGAAAATAAATCTCAGGATTGTATATAGTGACATATACTGTATGTACTTTGATAATAAATTTACTTTGAACTTTGAAGTGATTATTTCATCTGGAGTATGTGCAAATTCCACACAGACAGTAATGATGGTCAGGCAGTAGCATAAACCTGCTGAGTATTTACAGCATTTTCTGTTTTTATTTCAGATTTTGAACATCTGCGAGACTGCACGAGAATCAGAATTCAAGATTCAGATTTACTCATCACATGTACATCAAAACATACAGTGAAATGGGCCATTTGTGTTAACAATCAACATACCCAAGGGTATGTTGGGGACAGCCTGCGAGTGTCACCACACGGGCCAGCGCCAACACAAAATGCCCAAGATGCTTAGGAGAACAACACAGAACGCAACAAGCAACCAGCGAGCAACAGCAAAACAAGCCCCCGCTCCTTCCTCCCACCCAAGCACATACACAGTCCTCTACCCACAAGACAGTCCATATTCTTCAGTCTACAGCCTGCAATGGACCCAGATTGACATACAGTAATTGGCCACATTATTAGGTACCCCCTGTACCTAATAAAGTGACCAAAGAGTGTATGTTTATGGTGCTGTAGCTCATCCACTTTGAGGTTCGGCGTGTTGTGCATTCAGAGTTGCTCTTCTGCACGCCACTGATGCAATGCGTGATTATTTGAGTTACTGTCACCTTCCTGTCAGCTTGAACCAGTCTAGCCATTCTCCTCTGACCTCTCTCATTAACCAGGTAGTTTCACCTACAGAACTGCCACTCTCTGGATGTGTGTTTTTTTTTGCTTTTTTGCACCATCCTCTGTAAACTCTAGAGACTGTTGTGCATGAAGATCCCAGGAGATCAGCAGCTTCTGAGATACTTAAACCGTCCCTTCTGACACCAACAATCATTCCACAGTCAAAGTCACTTAGAGCACGTGTCTTCCCCATTCTGAGGTTTGGTCTGAACAACTGAACCTCTTGACCATGTCTGCATGCTTTTATACATTGAATTGCTGCCACATGATTGGCTGATTAGATATTTGTGTTCACGAGCAGGTGTACAGGTGTACTTAATAAAGAGGCCACCGAGTGTACGTGGTGAAATTAGTTGTTATGTGGTAGTAGAACCATGCAAAACATAAAAATTACTATGAGTTATGAAATGAGTAAATAGTGCAAAGGCAAGCAATAAGGTAGTGAAGTACACCATCAGTTTTACGGAAGGAGAAGATATGTTTCGCCATGACAAACTTCTATAGATGAGTATATTGACTGGCTGCATCACAGACTGGTATAGAAACTCTAATGCTCTTGAATAGAAAATCCGACAAAAAGTAGTGGATATGGCCCAGTCCATCACGGGTAAAGCCCTCCCCACCACTGAGTACATCCACATGAAGTGTTGTCGCAGGAAAGCAGCATCCATCATCAGGGACCCCCACCATCCAGGTCATGCTCTCTTCTTGCTACTACCAGCAGGAAGAAGGTACAGGATCCTCAGGACTCACACCACCAGGTTCAGGAACAGTTATTACCCCCCAACCATCAGGATCTTAAACCAAAGGGGATAACTTCACTCAACTTCACTTGCCTCATTATTGAAATGTTCCCACAACCTATGGACTCACTTTCAAGGACTCTTCATCTCATGTTCTCAATATTTATTGTTTATTTATTTTTATTATTATTATTATTATATATTTTGGTATTTGCACAGTTTGTTGTCTTTTGCACTCTGGTTGAACACCCAAGATGGGTGGACGTTCATTGATTCTGTTATGGTTATTATTCTATGGATTTATTGAGTATGCCCACAAGAAAATGAATCTCAGGGTTGTATATGATGACAAACATGTACTTTGATCTTTGAGCTTTGACAAATCACTAACAATCTTCATTACAGAATGGCTATCAGTGGCAACTTGATGAAATTTGTATCAAAAAGTTGATTCTTCCAAGAATCACTCTAACAAGCTTCTACCTACACAAATTAATTAGTTCAATAGAACAAGTTACTCTTCATGTAGCTTTCAAATAGAGACTACTATTGGTTATTTCTCATGAAACATGATCACTGCTGTTTTAACAAAATGTGTCATTCATGAATGGGTTGGATATCAAGCCACTATTTTTGTACTTTTATTTTGTAACATACAGCTGAGATTCTGGTTAAACATATTGTCAGGTTTGTTCAGCTGCAGAAGGGGTGATAATTTTGTTTTGTTGCCCTTCTGGGATCACCTTTTCCAGCATTGAGAGGACACACGGTTCAAACACATTTAACAGACAGAAACAACCAAAGGGCAATGCAATTCTTTATAGGGTGTAGAAGGTGGCAATCAGCCACTTGACCTTTTAATCCTGCTCCACTACTCGACAAGATGCTGGCTGATATGATCATAAGCTGAGTTCTGCATTTAAGTCTGCCCACAGGAGCCTTCCAATCCCTTACTTATCAAGAATATACCTCCCTCATCCTTCGAAGTATTTAAAGGTTCTGCTTCCACATCCTTTGGGGAGGTGAATCGCAAGCAACCCTTTCAGTGACCTTTTATTTTTAAAACGTGACTCTTTATTTTTGATCTCCCCACGAGAGAAAACGTCCTCTCCACACCCAGCCTGTTGAGGTCCCTTAAGCTCAAATCAAGTCACCTATTATTCTCAAATTGCTGAAAGAACTCAGCAGGCCAGGCGGCATCTATGGAAAAGAGTAAACAGTCAACTGTTCATTCATTTCCATAGATGCCGCCTGCTGAGTTCCTCCAGCATTTTGTGTGTGTTGCTTGGATTTCCAGCATCTGCCGATTTTCTCCTGTTTGCATACCTATCATTCTGTTGGTCCCAATCCAATCAGGGGAGTGGCTACACAGCGTTCACACCAGGACCACTAGACTCAAAAACCCAAGCCATCAGGATGATCAACACCTCCACTCATTAACCCTCTCCCTCCCACCACTATATATATATCACCTAGAGTCATGATTGTACATAGAATCAGTATATGTATGTAACAGTTCCTTGTACATTGGGCTCATTGTGTTTGATGGGATTGCTTTTATATTTATATCTATTGTGTTTTTTTATGCTGCATCAGATCTAGAGTAACAATTATTTCTTTCTCTTTTACAATTGTAAAATGACAATTAGCAATCTTGAATCTTGAATTCTTCTAATCTCCATCAGATATAACCCTACCCCATCCAATCTTTCTTCAAAAAAACAGCCTGCCCATTCTAAATATTGGTCTTGTAAACCTTCCCTAAGCTGTTTCCTTCAATAAGGAGGCTCGTTATCTGCATAGCACTCCAGATGTGGTCTCACCAATGCATAACCTCAATTCTTTTGTACAATAACATTCTGTTAGTTTTCTTAATTACTTGCCTCACCTGAATACTAGTCTTTTGCAAATCATGAGTTTGGACACCCAGTCCATCTCCATCTCGGAATAACTCCACTGTAGAATACAGCAGCATGGACTATGAGGATAGATCATTCAACATACTATAAAAGGCACCTAGGGGATTCACCCAGCTTTGTGTAGAGACGTGAAGAACAGATGATCAAAGGTGAGTGAAACTGGAAGGTATTGAGGAGTTCCTGAAGCAAGGAAGGAGAAATAGAGAGCCAACGAGGTTTAGGAAGGGAATTCTGAACTTCAGGGCCTGGCCAGTGGAGGAGCAATGCAATGAAAGCAAAATTCTGCAGAAGATGGAAATCTCATGAGGTCAAGCAGGATCTGTGCAAAGAGGAACAGAATAGAACATTTCAGCTCAATGAGCTTCAGAGAAATGAAAAGGCTCAGGAGGCCAGAATTGGAAGAACACAGAGATCTTGCAGGTGATTGAGGCACATCACACAGCAACGGACCTTTTGGCCACCGAAAGTTGGTACTGGCCACCAATTGCCCAACTAAATGAATTTCATTGGCCTGTAGCCTTTTTTGCATCAAGTGTTTCAAGTTCTTGTCCAGATACTTCCTAAGCACTGTGAGAGTCTTTGCCTCCACCACCCCCTCAGGTAGTGCGTCCCAGATTCCAAACGCCCGCTTTGGAGGAAGAAGTTTTTCCTCAGATCTTCTCTGAACCTCAAATCTATTCCCTCACATTCTATACACCTTTGCTACAGGGTGAAGTTTCTTACCATTTACTCCATCTATGCTCTTCATAAGTTATAGAGCTAGGGGCTGTGCTTATTGTGATACTCATTATTGCCAAGCAGCTAATGTAGCACTTCACAGCACTAGTGATGGCATTTTAATTCGTGCCGCGGTCTGTAAGGAGTTTGTACATTCTTCCTGTGACCGTGTGGGTTTCCTCCCACATTCCAAAGGTGTACGGGTTAGAGTTAGGGTTAGTAAGCCCTGGGCCCACTATGTTGGCGACAGAAGCACAGTGACATTTGCAGGCTGCCCCCAGCATATCCTCAGACAGCACTGTCTGTTGACGCAAGCGACATATTCACACTATGTTTTGGTGTGCTAATCTTTCTTTCTTTTACTGTCTACTCTGTCAGCTTCACATGAGCAAGGGATTTCATTGCAACCTGGTGTACTGACTCTAAACTAATCTGATGTTGCACACCTTTGTCAGGTACCCCCTCCCCCAGAACTCCACTCACACCCAGCCTCCTCTGCTCCAAGGAATACAAGCCAAACCTATCCAATCTCTCAAAATAACTGCGACATTGTCTACCTGCACTGTACTTTCTCCGTAGCTGTTACAATTCATTTTGCAATCTGTTACTGTTTCACCCTATACTACCTCAGTGTCCTTTGTAATGATTTGATTTGTATGAACAGTATACAAGGCAAGCTCTTCAATGTATCCCGGGACATGTGGTAACAATAAACCAATTCCAATTCCTGCATTCTCTCCTAGGTAACATCCTGGTGAATCTCCTCTGCATCCTCTCTAGTCTGTAAGATGGAGGTGGAAGAGAGATGAGTGACAGAATGGATACAAGTGGTCAAGTCCATGAAGAGCTTGAAATCAAGAGCGATTTTTTAAAAATTCAGATGGTGTTTCTGCCTGATACTCGGAACTATCGGAGTTGGTGCAGTATAACCGTGGACGATTGTCTCGGACATTTCACTTGTGATTGCAAGACTCTGTTGGACAGTGATAAGGTAAGTTGCCGCAGGTCTGTCTGGTGGAGGGACAGTTGACATGGGAGCTGTGTAGCTTTGGCTGTAGCGAGAACTAGGCCTCAAGCCTCGGGCTTGCCTGCTGCTGCAGACCAGTTGAGAGATGCGGAAGCGTTAGAGTGTGGTTGAGCTCCGCTGGAGCCTGTTGATGCTGCCGTCCCCTGTTTGAGTGGTGGAATAACAGGCTGGATTCCATGCGTAGCGTCTGTACACTACCAGAAGAATGTACCATCAATTGCTGGACATTGTCGCTCAGGGTCTTGTTTTTTTTGAGTGAATATGCTTCTTTGATCAATATTTTGTATTATGTTACTCGCTATTTTTGCATGTTTGCTTGCTATTTTGAATGTTTTGCACCTTGGCCCCAGAGGAACACTCTGTCGTTCAGCTGTACCATAGCAGTTAGTGCGACGCTATTACAGCCTGGCATATTCCGGAGTTCGGAATTCAATTCCGGTGCCATTCTGTAAGGAGTCTCTGTTTGTTCTCCCCATGGAATGCGTGGGTTTTCCCCGGGGGCTCCAGTTTCCTCCCACAGTCCAAATACGTACCAGATAGGTTAATTGGTCATTGTAAATTGCCCCGTGATTAGGTTAGGGTTAATCGGGTTTGTCAGGGGTTACTGGGGCGGTGTGGCTCAAAAGGCCGGAAGCGCCTCTCTGTGCTGTATTGCTAAATAAATAAATAAATTCCGATATGATATGTAGTATCCAATGGCCAACTGGCTTGTATTTGTGTGTACAATGGAAGCATAAAGGTAGCTGATACTCCATGTACACACTTAAGATAATAGCTAAACACTTGCCTCATTTTGGAAAGAAATTACATCTTCACATTAAAATTCTCCACAAGTGCCTAACACAATCATATCTGTGGGAAAGATATCTCAGTATATTTGTTAGTGCAGCCATGGACACCAGTACTTTAAAAACATATCGAGCTATTCAATGAAAAATTAATTTTTTTTCACACAGTGAAAATTATACCCCAGAGGACGTTTAAATGCAAATTCAACTGTGTTCATGCCATTTTAAAACTAGCTTTGCAAAGAAACAGTGTCATGTCATGAACAGTGGTAAAGTCAGGATGAGAATAAGTTTCTCATCCCAGAAAGAAGAGCAGAGACCAAACATCATTAGAAGCAGATCAAATGTAGATGCTTGAAAATAATTTTTACATAGAGGAGCTATTTAAACTCTGTGCATTGCCAAAGGGCCGTAAAGAGGCCAATGGATCAGCATCTGAAAAGGAAGAATCTGAAAGCTAAAGGGAAATTCAATTGTTTGTTTTTGGTTAAAAGTCTGGCACCTGCAGAGACACAATAAATTGACTGACCTTCTGTGAAAGGTTACGATTCTATTTGCCCATTGAGGCTGATCCCTTTGGTACATTAACTCACTAATGACGAGCTTGTAATTCAAGCTGTCACTCTGAGCACACTCAAGGCTGAGACTGATCGATTTTTGGACATGAGAGGGCATGGGGATCATGCGGGAAAACAAGGTTTGCGATTAGCACTGATCTTACTGGATCTCCAATACTCTGACCCCGTTATTTTTGCTCGGGTAGATTTTTCTAAATTTTTAGCACCCTTAAGATATTGAACAGGCCGTGGCATAACATTTTGAACAGCAGATTTCACTTCACATTGTGCTGTTGGTCACTGAGTAAATTGTCTCTAGTTATATTGCATTATTGAGTCTCTGCGAAATTTCAATTGCTCACTATCCCAAGTGCACTAAGTAGCCAGTAAAGGAAGAATCCCTACATGCGAACATTTCCTACTGGGTTGGTGGGTCGGAATAGGAAATCACTATCCATAGCTTGGCTTCAGTCCTGCTACATAGTAGCCTAAATAGTTTTTGTGAGTGAACTCAACATGTAAGGAAGGTGACAAAAAGTTTGGTCAAGAGGTGGGTTTTGTGGGGTGTCTTTGAGGAGGAAAGTGGTTTTAAAGGAAAGGTTTAGTAAGGGAATTTCAGAACCTTAGGCTGAGGTAGCTGAAGCTTGACTACTAGTGTGGGTGTAGAGAATACTGAATGTAAAATTGGAGGAACTCAAAAATCTTGGAGTGCTGTGGGGTTGGAGAAGGTGAGGGGTGCAGCCTTAAAAAACACCTGCCACTTCACAAAGCAATGACAATGAGACTAAGGGAATTTAGGAGGCACGATTAAGGTTTGGGTTTTAAGGTGAGTCTTAAAAGCAGAGAGGCCCAGCCAATCAGACCGTGCAGCTAAAGGCGTGGTTGCCAATGGCAGAATGAAAGGTTGGGATGGAAATATTGGGAGAAGATCATAAACCAATTAACCTAAAAGAAATTATTACCTCCAAACAAATGTTGAACCTAACTGGATTGCCTCCTGCGTTAATGTAACACCAAGTGGAAAGATAGTGTAGATAGAAAGCCAACAGCAGATCCAGGTGGGCTAGAGGAGAGGAGAGAGGGGCCAGTAATGGAAGAAACTATGGTCAGCACTATAATCAACAGCTGATAGTCATTCTCCGTTATCCTCATATCCAACAGATGCAATAGCTTTTAATTTCCATTTCATTCACATATACTCTCAGGACTCTCTTATTCGCAGTGCATTTAAAAGCACACAGTGACCTCGGGCTTATGATACAATAGAGGAAGACAATGTTACCTGTTGTTAAAAGATGATCAGATCATGAACACATTCTCTATCTGTGCACGAACTGGCTGTTGCACATTCTGCATGAGACAATGACCACATGTTGCTTCACGGTTACAATGGGCTGGATGCACCATGGCCTGTTACGGAAACAAGAACAGAAAAGCCTGCAAAAAGTGATGGATACAGCCCAGTCCATCAGAGGAAAAGCCCTTCCCGACCATTGAGCACATCTACAAGGATTGCTGCCACAAGAAAGCAGTATCCATCATCAAGGACCCCCACCATCCAGGCCATGATCTCTACTCATTGCTGCCATCAAGGAGGTACTTTGGTCCCACCAGGTTCAGGAACAGTTACTACTCTTCAACTGTCATGTTTCTGAACCAACGTGTTTAACTTCACTCACCTCAACACTGAACACAACCTATGGACTTAATTTCAAGGACTCTATAACTCATGTTCTCAGTATTATTTATTTATTTGTTTGCTTGTTTATTATTTGTTTTTTCTATTTCCACTGTTTGCCTTCTTTTGCACATCGGTTGTTTGTCAGCCTTTGTGTGGAGTTATTCATTGATTCCATTGTATTTCTTGTTCTACAGTTAATATCTGCAAGAAAGCTTATCTCAGGGTAGTATTTGGTGACATATACTCACTTTGATAATAAATTCACTTTGAACTTTGAACTTTAAGCATGTCAAAAGTACTTTGGGACACCTTGAAAGGAAGTTGAAAGCTGTATATAAATGCAAGCCTTTCCTGTCAGAAGCAAAGTCAGTATGCTGGTATTTATATTTAGATTTTTGATCTCACTTCCAACTATTGAACAGAAAAGCAAAAATATTTGATGCTGGAAATCTGAAATAAAAGGAAAAGACACTGGAAATGCTGAACAGCATCTGTGGAGAGAGAAGCAGTGTTAATATTTCAGGTCAATGGAAAGGTTTTGACAAGTGTTCATACCAATGTGCTGTCATCTTCCAGTTGGAATGGTGGTGGCATCCGTTAGTCTCGCGAGACCATGGATCTGCGCCTGGAAAGTCTTGCTTCAGTCTGTGTTAGAGCAGCGTCTGTTGTGGCTGTAGAGTCCCACACGGGAGTGACAGTCTCGACTGCAGCGACTGCACTTGAAGGCACTGTCCTCCGGTGTTGTCTTGGTGCTGTTTTTCCGACGAGTGTGCTTTTCTTCAGCAGCAAACCTCAGCTTCTCTTCTCCTCTTCTTAGACCTCTGCGTAGTTCCAGCCTCCAGTGAGAGCGATCGCTTGCGATGTCCTCCCACCTCTCGACGTTCATTTTCAGTGACTTCATGTCTCTCTTGCAAACGTCTTTGAAACGAAGATGTGGCCGCCCTTGTGCTCTCTTGCCAGAGGCCAGTTCCCCGTACAGCACGAGTATGAAGAGTTATTCTTCTAGTTTGCATTTAGATTTGCATCCTCGGCAGTAGATGAGGTCGAGGACAGATTGGTCAATGTGGGAATGGGAAGGGGAATTGAAAAGGCTTCTACCTGGAAGCTCATACTGGCCATTATGGAGCCAGCCTGGCCTGCAGTTGGTCTTGCCGATGAAGAGGAGACCACATCAGGAGTGCCAAGGCCAATAAAGGGGATCAAAGGAGGTACACATGGATATTCACCTCACCTGGAAGGGCTGCTTATGTTCCTGAGGGAAGAGTTGCATGAACTTATGCTGCTCCTCCTACATGCGCAGGGGAACATGCCGGGGGTCAGGGAAAGGTGGGTGGGGAGGGCTGAGTGGACCAGCCAGTCACAAGCAGAATGGTCCCTATGCAAGGTGGAAAGGAGTAGGGACGGAGGATGTGGCAGGTTGTGGGAGCCCGCTGCAGCTGGATGAAATGCAAGAGAAGATTAAAGTTGTACCTTCTATTTTTTCTATCTTTATGTTGACTTTTTTTGAAAATTATTTAAACACTGATTAAGAATGAGATCATTTGGATTCAACTTAGAGAAATTACTGGAACCAACACCGTGAGAGAAGCTAAATTAATAATGCAATTAAACTGACAGGTTCTTTAAAACACCCTAGGTTAATGGACCATCTCCACTAAAATTAATTCAGCTCCTTAGCATAACCAGTTCACTGCCTCCTCCAAGTCCATGCCCCTTGAAGACATCATTACAAAGAAATGCTTAAAGAACATTAAGACGGCTGCAGTGAAGGTGTAGTGAATTTTGTTGATAGTTTCCTTTTAAAAGGAGTACAGATGTTAAAATGGTGTGTGTTGATGGATGTTAGTGGCCCTACAGAACAACTTGTAAAGGAAATGGGAACTGCTCCTGAGTTCCTGGCCAATTATTCCAAAATGCATTAACTGGTTATAAAGCAAAATGCTGCAGATGCTGGATATCTGGAGTAAAAAATAAAGGAAATTTAGAGGTCAGGCAGCATCTGTGGAGTCAGAAACAGAGTCAACATTTCAGGTTATTAACTGATTGGCTAACAGGGTTAACATTTCATCAAATATATTTGTAACTGCTTATCTCACCTTGCTGAGCACTGCTCCAGCTGAAGTAAAGAAGATGCTTTTTTTATGCAGGCTAGTTTGGAGTGTTTCTTGGAGAAACATTCATCCACCTCAAATCGTTTTCATCGCGTTCACTTTTATTTTGTAAATGATGTTCACTAGCCTCAGCTATATGGATCACCTAAAATTCCTAGACTAACTCTGAAAGTGGAACCGAGTAAGTACCAATGTTCTGTACATTTGATTATCACTGTTGCAGAACTGAAGTGCAGATATGCACTGAAGAAACTGCATGGATCAGAAGCATGAGAACTCATCCTAACGGAAGAATACAGGACCACTCAAGTGCTCTAAGGGAGAGGCCTCATCTGCATTATTGTTGGAGGGTCCATTGCAGAAGAGAGCAATAGATTCAAGCCCAATGCAGTAAAGGAGCAGATTTTCTCAGTGTTATTCACTGTATTATTTGTGTTATTTGTGTGGGGAGGAAGCTTGAATGCCCCAAGTCTCTCTGCTGGAATTGACCTTTGTGATGCAATCTCCAATCCTGCTCCCATGTCCAACCTACCATTCCTTAGGTCAGCTGTGGTTGTCCCTTTGTCCCTTTCAAAGGGCCACTTTGAAAGTTCAGTTTGTGACATCACAGCACAGAAGTGAATTCTACAGTATATAGACCTTCATGTTTTATAACTTCAAAACATTAAACTAATTGGAAGAAAAATAAGAGAGCCGGGAATGCAAGTCTAACTTCGTTCTTTAATTCAAGGAGGCGCGCACATATCAAGTGGTATCATATGCAGTTCATGTATTTTTACATATAACCATGATGAGTTATATACTGAATTATGTAAACAACGATTGCTTAATCAAACAATATATTTACAAGATTACTCAAATATTACTGAAATATTAAATACAGAACATACACAACAACCAAATTTGTGTGCAACCATGCAAAGACCCACAAATTGCCTCTCTAATGCCAGCAACAACTTATATGATATGTGTGCACAATACTCATTCCCTAGTGGTGCTGCAGAAACTTGTTGCAGGCCCTTTCACCCAGTGCCATTTTTGTGCATGTTTTTAAGCAAAGGTGGACTTCCAGGCCATAATGCTGTTCAGTTTGTTTGAAAACTTCACATACAATTAATAGCAGGTCAATGAAACAGGACTGGAATCATATGAGAGGCATTTCAAAGGTTCAAAGATTCATTTATTGTCAAAGTATGCATGCAATATACAGCTCTGAGATTTTTCTTTTCCAGATAACCATGAAACAAAGAGAAACCATGGAAGCCAGTTCAGAGAGAAACAGCAACCCCCACCCGCTGTACAGAAAAGAACAGCAACATGATCATCAACTCCCAAACGCCTCTCCGCCACATGAAATGCAGCAAAAGAACATTGGCCTCCAAATCTCCCTCTCACGCACAAAAAATGGGAGAGAACGGATGAAAACACAGAATATCAGAACTATAAGACTGGGGAAAAAAAAAGCCCACAGTCCATAGTCCAAACCCATAAACATCGGTAACATCCTCCAACATCATCGAATCATAAAGCAGAAATTGAGGAAGGTGGTGGTAAATCATGGTAATTTAACCAGGGCCATTCTTCACACATAATGGTTGGAATACACGGGCAAATGTGTTCCCAGCCAAAATGCATGAAAGTTATCCTAAAAGCTTTTTCTTTCCGGTGAAGCTTTTTATAAAATGTAGTTGAACGATTTGGAATTTTACACAGCATTACATTTTTATAGATTGTAACTACAACAGAAATTTGAACCACAGCAGTTCAGCTTACATCCAGTTTGGTCCCTGGCATTTGCCAATTCAGAGTGCATATAGTTGTGCAAAATCTGTTATCTGGTCAATCAGATGAATCTTCATGAATCCTCCTCAGTCTACCAATCACCTCAGGCTCCTGGCAAACCACTCCCCTAACCATCCCCATTGTCTAGATTCAAGATTGTTTATTGTCATTCATCAGTACACGAGTGTAAAGGAGAACAAAATGATTATTACTCCAGATCCAATGTAACATAGAAAAACACAGGAAGCATAAAGAACACAACAGAGCCCTCCTGTCTGCCACAGTGCAGTTTCTGTACTACGTAGTGATGCAGCTAGTTAGGATGCTCTCAATTGCACATCTGTAGAAGGTTCTGAGTATTGATGTGTCACCTTCCTTACTTAACAGATTAAGTACTAGTAACTTTATGTTCCTGCTTATCACCCTCTAGACCAAGGGTTCCCAACTTGGAGTACACGGACCTCTCAGTCCATTGCATAAAAAAGCTTGGGAACCCCTGCTCTAGACACAGCATCAACGAACCCTCCCTGCCGCACCCAGCTCAACCTGCCCTTCTCTATTTGTTCTGTCTGCCTCCATCTATCACCCACTTATCACTGTCTTCCAACTCCACTGGCTTGATCTGCCCAAGATCCTTCACCACCCTCCCTCCCACTCCCCACCTGCCCTCGGTCCACCAATCACCTCCTGGCCTCTGTCTCACTCCTCCCTCTCTCCATTTTATCCAGTCAACTCCCCTCTTCACTCTCAGTCCCGATGCAGAGTTTTGACATTAAACATCAACAATTTCTTTCCCTCCCACAGATGCTGCTCGACCTGTTGAGTTCCTCCAGCAATGTTTGTTGTACCTTCTTAAAACACTGGTTTGGCCATAACTGAAGCATTCTGCCATTTCTGGGCACCACACTTCCAGGAAAAATGGCAAAACTTTGGAAAGGGTACAGAAAAGATTTACCAAAATGATTATGCAAATAGACTGTAGAAGCTGGCATGGGAATAGAGGGGACTGCAAGGGGATCTGACAGAGATATTTAAAACACAAGAGGAATGGAGGAAGTAGATAGAGAGAAACTGTTTCCTTTAGTAGGAGGGTCGAGAATCAGGGAACATAGAATTATGATGATTGGCAAAAAAACCAAGTGATATTAAGATATAATGTGCGTTTTCATACAGCAAAAGGTTCAAGAGTGGAATTCACTGTTGGTGTGGTAAGCATGCAGATCAATCATGGAATCAGTTTCATTTATGGCATTCAAAAGAGATTTGGAAAAGGTACTTGAAAGTGGGGAAAAATCCAGAGCTATGAAGAGAAAGAGGAGGATTAGGAATGGCTAGATTATCAGTACAGATTCAGTGGGCTGAATGGCCTCCTTCCTTCTGTGATTCTATAAATGGGTTAATGTGTACAGTGTGGCTGACTTGCCTTGAGTCCCAGAACCTGGAAAGAGCCAGGCTGATAAAGGACCTCTTAGACATCTGAAGGGGTATGGTCTTCTCTGGAACTACATATAGAGAAAAGCTTTTCTTATAAATCTAATATGTAGCAGTAAATCTTGCCACTAAAATTTGTAATACAGACTTCTCAATTTTGCTCCTCAACCTCCTTAGGTGTATTGATTTTTACCACCTAATGCCAAGAATATGAACATTGAGTCTAATGGGGAACATTATTAAGAAGATGCTGACAGCAAGAACATTGCTCTTTCATCTTTGAGATCTGGATTTGAATCTAGCTGAGAGAGATCAAATGTTCTCCCTCGAAGAGCTGATATAAAGATACTAAGTGAAACTGAAATTGACCAATTTGATTCAATTTCCCAGTAGATGTGGATACACAACACAAAGCTGGCTTTCCAATCAGCACAATTGCTATTAATTACAATGAGAGAGGTCTTAATAATGCAGGAGGATATATAATTCATGCAAGTGAAACACTAGCATCTTTCTGAGGATGGAACTGAGTTTCAGAGTTCCAACAATGAAGAAAGAACTTGTACATCAATTGTGACTTTGCAGGGTGCCCAGCCTGGGAGTGACTAAGTCCATCAGCAAGTCAAGCATGAGGAGGAATTATCCTCTTCCTCCAACATATCAAACATCACTTTAAGGATGAACCTCTATTGAAGACATAATTTCTCTATTGCCAGCTTTAATGCAGTTTGTGAGTTGGAAGTGGCAGGGCTGGGTGTTTATCTGGGCCCACAATTAATTGTACAGCTAACAGCACCAATTTACTCAGAAAATAGACTATTTATTCAGAAAACGGGCTATTTAAAAGGTGAAGGGAAACAAAATTACAAAGAAAACAACAGTAACCTATTGCAATCTAAGCACGGCATTTTCACCAGAACTTCAGGGAGTGCAGGATAAATACCCCTGAATGATACACTTCACGTCAAGTTCAGTTACTTGCAGCACTGTGGTCACTGGTCTTGGCTGACTGTGGAATTACCCAATGACACCCACTCTGTGTTGGATTATAGCACTGAGATTATAAACAGCCTGTCAAAACCCTATCACTCTGCTTGTCACCTCTCCTTTTAGAATGCTTTGCATCCGACAATAGACTAGTAAAGATGTGACCAGATCCGGAGAAGGGCTGGAGATTTTAATTCAAATCTCGCCACCCCAGTACAGATCAGACTTTGTCTTAGTGTTAGAAAAGAAGCAAGAATATGCTGAGTTATTATTTAAGTTTTATGCAAAAGCATGGGTTTTTTTTCATGTACTTATTTGCTTCAAGGAGACCTACTTAAAGGGAGCCAAGGCTTTTGTTTCACTACACTTTAAAATCAAGCAGGCTTTGCTCAGGATTTTCTGTCAAGGTGGGGTAAGCATCTATGAAAAGGGCACAATATTAAGAATACCTTCAGTGGCCAATTCCGCAGAGAAGTGACTGGATTCCATTTGCTGCATGTCCTGTCCCAACAATGCACTGATGAAGAAGGAGCCATTGTGTGGAAAATCACTAATCGTATTCTCTGGCCCACTACACCATCGCTAATCCTGAACTTCCAATGCATTATATTCACCAAACTTCAAATCTAAAAATGTTTGTACTTATTGAAACTGCCCTATTACTTAAAACTAGACAGTCTCTTGTGCTATGCTTAGAAAAAGAATGAGCAGATAATTTAAATCTCTTTGCCAGTTTTTAATCATTTATGGGACATGGCTGTGGATGGCAAGGCTCATTTATTGTCTATCCTTAATTGGGGAGCTAACTTTCCTCGGAAGTTCCTTAAGGTTGTCACAGCCAGGATGATAGTGAGGATAACCTACCACTATCTAATAAATACTCGCAATGGCATACGTCTCAAATAGCGTCTGACAAGCAAGTCCGGCTCCTGGCCATGACATGAGCTACTAAGCTCGGTGGAGCCATTTCTACTGACAGAAGAAGGGGAAAAGGTATGTTACTGGCACCTTTAAAACCAGTCTCTTTGGGCAGATGGGGCTTTTCAGCCATGGTTGGCAGCTTATCTAGGAGGAGGAAAACTCTGATCTCAAACCTCCGCTGCCTTGCAGCTGTACCCGCTCATGGGTAAGGCTTTGGGAGTAAACCCTGAGGAAGAATCCAGAGCTAGAATCCCTAAGGCAGTCCTAAGCAGAATTCAGCACTGACTGGCAACTCCTGCAATGCTATTGGTGCCAAACGGCATCGGTCTCTGCTGTTCCTTTGGATTCATCAGTTGTGAAGAGATTGGGAACCTGCTGCATTGGCAACAGCTTGCTCTCCATATCGTACTGCCCTGACTTGCGTACTGGCTTGTGTTTCACATTGACAGCTGGGACGCAACATCCATGGTCAATCACAAACAACAGAGGACCTCAAGCGATGAGCCTTCTCGTACAGGTGCTTTTGGGGAAAAGAGTTCCAGGATGTAGAAGTCACAATGAAGAGCAACTTGGAGGGAAACCTGCAGTTGGTGGTGTTTCCATTTTCCTGCTGTCCTTGTCCTTTCAGATCGTAAGGTTTGTGTGGTTGGGAGGTGCTATCAGAGTGGCCTGGGAAAATTTCTGCAGTGCATTTTGTAGATGGTACACACTGCAACCAAGGTGCATATGTGGCAGAAGAAATGAATGCTTCAGGTGGAGGATGGAGTGCCAATCATTTTTTCCCCTTATATTCTGATTTCTCTGCCTTTGTCCTCCTATACAGTTCCAACAAATCTCAACAGAATCCCCAGGAACAGTACATCATCTCTTGATTTGATTGAGTCTCAAGGACATAAGTTTAAGTTAAACAATTTCAGATCACAACTATTGCTCCAGTTTTTTTTTGATGGAAGCAATTGGCAATAATTCTACTGTTGCCACTCACAGCTCAATTAGACCTATTTTATTGTTTCGCTTCTTATTATCCTCTTTTGGTTTGCATCATCATTCCCTTTATCCTTTGACCTCTCCAACTTTCCATCCTATTGCACATGCTCATTTTTGTTTCTTCCTCCTGTCTTCTCTTTCCCCAGTTCTGTACTTGCTTGCAACCTGTTGCATCTCCAAATTTTCCCAGTTCTGCTGGACAAAACTATTAACTCTGTTTCTCTCGCCACAGTTATTGTTGAGTGTTAACAAAACATCCTGCTCTTATTTCACCACTTTATCAATGGGCCTCTGACAAACATCCCACCTCTCCCGCAATTTCTGGGAGTCTCCCGCATATTAATAGTGACTCCCTGATGCCCGCAAATTATATACAATATCCCAGAAATCAATTTTTTGAGAGAGAGAGCAAGAGAGAGCGTGAGAGAGAGAGAGAGAGAGAGAGCGCGAGAGTGACCACGAGAGCGGGTGAGAGAGCGCGCCATGGCAGAGTGTTCCAAAAAAAGAAAATATAAAACGTACGTCACCCCAGACAACCCTAAAGTGTACCCCTGCCTAATAGGGGTCAAAAATAATGACAGTGTTGCTCGCTGCACTGTTTGCAACAGTGACTTTTCTATTGCCCATGGTGGTTTAAGACTGTAAAGGACATGTTGAGGTGAGTTTAACAGGTGTCATTCGTTCATTAGCATAGCTAATGTTATTTAAACTAGCTGGCTAGCTGCTAAGGAGCTACTCGATTGAAGACATCCCACCTCTCCCGGAAGTTTTGGTCGTCTCCCACAAATTGATGGTGCTACCTCCCTGAAACGAGTTTTTGCATCAGCAGTCTCTTTTGCCTATGATCTCAAAATGTATGGTGGCACTGATTAGTTACCTAACTTGCCATTTTGAATTAATTTGAACGATGGGCGCAGAAGTCTTCAAAAGTCTCATGAACACAAAAATAGCTGCCTCTGGATATCCTGAACCTTAAAATTGAATCATTGCTTTTAGAATCTTGGGATTTCCATTCAGGAGTAACGTAATTTGCATATATATTCAATGGGTGTAGCACTACAGGCTCGTTTGGCTCTTTTCATCTATACCATGGCCAGGCACTAAAAGGCAAAAATGGTAAACTTGCATTTCTAGAGCGCCTAACATACCCAGGCCATCCAAAACTGTTACACATTAGGGGCAAGTGGAGGAATTTTTATGTGACAGACATATTTTATTTGCATCCATATTCAAAGTACATCCTTTCAGTTTTTAATGATTACTCAGGATGGGAGGGACTGCACAACCCTACTGCTTCACCCACCCATGCAGTTTAGCCATAGGTGCCCAATAGGAAGCAGAATCCACACATAACAAGGTCTCACAAACATCATTTGGGTCGGGAGCAGAGTCTGTTTCTGTTGGTTGAGGGATGAATGTTGGTCAAGGCACTGTGCAGAATGCTGTTATGTGGGAAAGTTGACTTAAAAATAAGAACTTGAACAAACCAAAAATACAACTTAGTGACAGGTGTTGTAAATATGCAGAACCACCATATTCAACTGAAAAATGAGGGGTAAGGTAGGAGATCAGTAAGGGCTTTCTCACCCAGAGGGAAGAGATTGATACAATTGATGCAGAGCAAAGAGTCAAATGTGTTTCTGCATAGAGAAGGGATTGAAGGCTAAGCTGAACTCATGGGCTTGATCTTTGCACCCCTGTTCTGATGAAGGGTCATTGACCTGAACTGTTAACTCTTGTTCCTCCTCAGATGCTGCTTGACCTGCTGAGTATTTCCAGCTTCTGCAGTTTTTGCTTCAATTATTCTGCCACTTGACCTTTAGGTTTTTCAGATTTGTACTTTTGTCAATGACATATCTAAATATAATGAAATTCCTCTGTTACTGCAAACTGTATTTAAACAAATATTAGAAAGCAAAAAAGAAAATCAGACAACCACACGGCTCCAGTGTGATATTTGTATTGAAACAGTTCATAGGCTTGACAAGGTAAAAACATTCTCATGACTTTATTGATCATGTGGAATTTCTCTGAGGCATTAATTTTGGCTGCAGTGCTCATACTAATTTCTTATGGGACTTGACAGAGTAGATTGCAAGAATGACGTTCCCCTTGGTTGTGATGTCTGAAAGAAGGAATCAGTCTTGAAATAAGGAGCCAGACATTCAGGAATGAGATGAAAAGAAATTTCTTCAGCCAGAGGTGATGAATCTTTGGAATTCTCTACCAAGTGAGGTATGTTTGAGAGGAGAATGGAACACACTCAGCCTTATACTGAGGACCAGTCACTCATTATGTTCAAGACAGAGACTGATATTCATCTCAAGATTCAAGATTTAAGATTTTTTATTGTTGTTCTTCAGTACACAAGTTTAAAGGAGAATGAAATGATTGTTACTCCAGATCCGATGCAGCATAAAAAACACTGTAAGCATAAATATAAAAGCAATCCTATAAAACACAGTGTACAATGTACAAGTAACAGTTACATACGTATACTGATTGTATGTATAATCATGGGACTAGGTGATGTGTATGAAGTGGTACTGGGTGCGGTGGGGTGGGTTACTGGGTGGCGGTGTTGATCGGCCTGGCAGCTTGGGGGAAGTAGCTGATTTTGAGTCTAGTGGTCCTGGTTTATTATAATATTGGCCTATTATTGCCACATGTACTGAGATTCAGTGAAAAACTTTTCTGTGCCATTCAGACAGATCATTCCATATGTAAGTACAATGAGCTAGTGCAAGGAAAAGAGAATGCAGAATATAGTGGTGTAGTTACAGAGAAAGTGCAGTGCAGGTAGACAAATAAAATGTAAGGTGCTCTCTGAGATAGATTGGGAAATGAAGAGTTCAAGAATGTTTGAGAGGTCCATTCAAGAGTCTGATAACAGTGGGATAAAAGCTGTCCTTGAGCCTGGTGGCTTTTGATTCTTCTATCTGTTGGGAGAGGGGAGGAGAGAGGTGGTGTGATGGATATTCACTTTCCAGGCTAGGCTCAGCTTTCCAGCACAACAGCATGACTTTCCAAAGGGTTCGAGTTGTTTTTGACAAGGATAAACTTCTAACCAATACTCCTTGCTCAGCTCCTTGTTGTAAACAAGTAAACAGTGATGTCTTGTAGGCCTATGTTAAATTAACATAGGATAATGGGGTTATGTTAATTGGCCTGCAACAAACCAGACAACATTGGCTAAATTATTAGCACCATTGTGACTAAGTTCAAGGAAGCTTGTAGACCAGACTGATATTCTCACTTAGCACATCAAACATGGTCACAGGTATAGTTGATCAATCAATGGTCAATTTGTATACTCAGAGAGTCAGCGCTCAAAGCATTAGTCTTGGGTGTCTGGGATCTCTATCCCCAGAAGATTTTAGACCATCTGTGCAAATTATTTTGTCCCAGCAAAAATAATGCCAACTAGTAGCCAACCAGTATAAATATTGGAAAGCATTGGAGATTGTTGGGAATGACAAGAATGACGGGAAGATGAGGTGACAGAGCAAAGAACTAGAATTCATTCCTCAACCTTTGGTTTCTATGACTGATGACGTGTTCATCCGCAACTCATTGGTATGATACTTTAGTTTGTAAGGATTGGACCTGTGTTTGGAAATCCTTTGTAGTTTATACACCTTATTTCAAAGTCCTTTATAAATCAGAAATCCTCTGTGAATTTTAAATGCGTATTTAGAACCATTTGTCTACATTTAAATGTGTATCATTAAGTATAAAATATACTGTGTGTAAACTATTTTGATAGCTGGAAATATCTGTTTGGTGGGAGGGAGGTATTGGCAGCTAGATCTCTCCGTAGAGGCTAGACAGGGAAGTAAGCTAACTTTTGAAGAGTAGGTGGATACAGTGTAACCTCCCTATGATGAGGGTAACCATGGATACCTGTATCGGATAGGGCTTAAAATCTCCTTTTGAGTTCAGGGCTTTGCAAACAGTGACCCCAATAACATCACAGTGGGTGGAGTCCTTGATTATATTGGCTGCTTTCCCGAGGCAGTGGAAGTCAATGGAGGGCGGCTGGTTGGCACGACGGATTGAGCTGTGTTCCCAATTCTGCAATTTTTTATGGTCTTAGGCAGGGCGTTTGCAGATTGACAGATTCTGGGATATTAGAGAGAATCAAGAGGAATAGGGTCAGTGAAGGTAAATGATGCTAGGGTAAAAGTGTGATCTCTGTATTCCATGAGGTCACACTTTTCCCCTGACATCATTTTCCTGCACTAAACAGTCTATTCCTGCTTTAATCTCAGATGTAACATACATGGAGACTATTGGAAACATTTTGGCAAGGTGGTCATTGTGCAGAGGGTTGTAGGAGGTTGGAAGATATTAGATGCAATTCCAGGACTGGGAGGAAAATGGGAAGAAAAGGGAATAGTTTGTACATGCTGGCCCGTGGTGCGCAGGTTTGGGTTCCTGTTGGTGGGTGCATACCTCTTAAAAGCTGTCAAAATGAGCCAGGCCCTCTGCTCAGCATGAACCTGGCTGGTAGGTTCACCAAAAATGGAGCAGACAGACCCATCACTGGGACACAGGCTCCACCCGACACAGCTCCAGATAACCCAGTAAAAGCTGGCTGCTATTAGGCAGTTGAGCAGGCAAAAGGCAACATCCCTCCATCAGCACGACTGGATGCTACTATATTATACCATATTTATTCCATAAGACCATAAGACATTGGAGCAGAACCAGGCCATTCGGCCCATTGAGTCTGTGCTGCCATTTGATCATGGGGTTGATTTTTCCTCTCAACTCCATTCTCCTGCCTTCTCCCCATAAACATTGATACACTTACTAATCAAGATCCTATCAACCTCTGCTTTAAATACATCTAATGTCTTGGCCTCCACAGTCACCTGTGGCAATGAATTCCACAGATTCACCACCCTCTGGCTAAAGTTCCTCTTAATATTTGTTCTAAAGGGACGTCCTTCTATTCTGAGGCTGTGCCCTCTGGTCCTAGACTCTCCCACCATTGGAAACATTCTCTGCACATCCACTCTATCCAGGCCTTTCAATATTTGGCAGATTTCAATTAGATTTCCCCCCATGTCCCACCCCTCATTCTTCTAAACTCTAGGGAGTACAGGCCCAGAGGTATCAAACGCTCCTCATACATTAACCCTTTTATTTCCAGAGACCCTGCCCAAGATTTGGTAAGGACATACCTTTCCAACTTCCAGGATGAGTAGGTAGTATATCATGAAAGAGAGATATGCGTACTTAAACAATAATACTATAAATGTCTTACCAACATGAATTGAGGATGCTGTGTTTGATGTCAGCATGTACCAGGTATTAAACTAATATTTCCATTCCTTCCAATGACTGTGCTGCGGAGCCTTCCCTCAGTATCTGCCTCATGCAATAGAACAACATTTGCTCTGTGTGTTGTATGCCACAACATGTAAATAGGCTGCTTAAAGCTATTATCTGGGGTTTAAATGGCAGCTCCCCTGCTTTGAATTCAGAAGATCATGGGTTCGGTCCCCGACTCCAGACATAACGTATGAGTACTAAATCCGGGCCGGCGCTGCACTGCCAGAACGCCACTTTTCAAAGTAGACGTGACTGCCTCCTGCCATGGGTGTGCAAGATCCCACTTTGAAGAAGGGCAGGACAGTTACCCCAGTGCCCTGCTCGTTAATTTACCTTTAACCAGCATTACCGGATAGAGTACGCCATTATCCTTTGTTGCGGGATCTTGCTGTGCGCAAGTTAGCTACCCACCCCCTCACACTCCCCATTTTCCCTCCCCTCCAACAACACGAGCGACTACACTTCAAAAGTACTTCAATTACTGTACTAGAAAAAGCCATGGAAGCTCTGGGATATGAGAAACGCAAGACTTTAATTTGATAAATCGGTTTATGATTTTATTATTGCGCCAAATTTGTTGTTTTTCTATAATATGAGATACTGATTAAATCGTAATTTTTATTCAGCATTTTACCAGCGGCACCTACCCCCTCCAACTCAAACCAGGCTATTTAAATAAAAGTCAATAAAAATCATCTGGAAATAAAAACGAGGGAGTGCAGTTATAATTAGTATCTTGCGTGACCAGGCAGGTAAGACGAAAATTAAAAAGATGGGTTTAAAAATCACTTGCTGCAAGTGGGAAATGATCAGTCTGCAATTTCGGTACAGATAGCCACTCCGGTGAGTCTCTCCGCTCCCTCCACCCCCACCCCCTCCCCCGACACAGAGTACAGTGAGTCGTCGGCCAAAGAGCTGCTCTCTGTTCCGGCTTCTACAGTCAAGCGGGCTGTTTATGATAATTTTATGATCATCGGTGGAACCTAACGTGGGAGCGAGCTTTGCAAAGCCCTCGCTGATGAGTACGAGCAGCCTGTCATTCATCTGAAGCGGCAGATACTCAAATAGGGGACCTGCGAGCGATTCCTGTATATATATATATATACTGTATACCTCCACATACACACACATCATACACGCAGAGCAGTGAGACTGCGAGGAGCTGCCCGCTCTTTCCTCTCTCCTCCCTTGGACCCGCTTCGTGCTTATTCCTTTCCTGACTCCCTTTTTTTTTATTCCCGGAGGCTCTGCTCGATGGATTTGAAAGGAGAGCCCGAAGATGCGGAGAGGACGCAGCCCTCCAGCTTCCAGGCTTTCGCAACCAGCTCCACTCTGCACGGAATCAGTCACATCTTCACCTACGAGCGCCTTTCCTTCAGGCGCATTATCTGGACCCTGGCTTTCCTCGGCTCTCTATCCTTCCTCATCCACGTCTTCGTCCAGAGAATCAAGTATTACTTCGAGTACCCGCATGTTACCAAACTGGACGAGATCAGCGCCTATAACTTGACCTTCCCCGCCATCACGATCTGCAATCTCAACGAGTTTCGCTTTAGCAAAATCACCAAGAACGATCTGTACCACGCAGGGGAACTCCTGGCGCTGCTGAACAACAAGTTCGAGATTCCCGACCCCTACGTGGCGGAGAAACACGTCCTGGATGTCCTGATCGAGAAGGCCAACTTCGGGAACTTCAAGCCCAAGCCTTTTAACATGAGGGAGTTCTACGACCGAGCCGGCCATGAGATGAAAGACATGCTCCTGGACTGCAAATACAGAGGGAAAGAGTGCACCCACCAGCACTTCCAAGTAGTGAGTACCGCCGGGAAATTAAAGTTTCCCTTACATTTCAGTTATTTGTGTGTTGTGATCGGAAGAGAGTTGTTAGTTGTGTCTCAGCTCTTGGGTAGCGTGTTGGGGGTACCCCGAGGTCCACCTCCCTGAAGTTGTCTGGTGCACACGCTGACCGCTGATTTTGACCAACTAGGTGCTGGCGATTGATTGTTTGTGAGAAGCAGCGTATTTGTTGCTTTCTGCTTTCCTCTTTGTGACAGTGAGCAGAATCTAGCGGGTTCCTACGCATCTTGAGGTGGGGGGTGAAGTTTGGAAGGAGGTGGGGGATGAAAATGAAGGAGAAAAAAGCGATAAAATAACGGACATAGAAGCAGAACATGCTGGAAAATATATCAGGGCAGCCTTTGGCGGGCAAGAAGTGATGGAAAAATCCCTGTATTGATGGGAGAAGGAGTTCCAAGGCAGATTTCAGTTTCCCTCCCCACCAGCATCCCAGGAAAAGGCCAGGTTCGCCTGAAATCCCCCGAGGAACAAATTAAAATAGTGAAATTTTATTGGTAGCAGTAGGCTGCAGTTCTACACATAGTCATGAAACCTTTCAAAATACTGAAGTGCTGTACTGTAAAGCTCTATCAGCAAAGCTCTAAAAATGCTTGTGCAAGCTGCAGTGTTCAAACATTATACAGTATTTGTGAAAATTCCCATCTTTACAACTCAAGGCTTGTGAGTCTGAATTTTGGAGGTTACAATGAGCTGTCTGTTGTGAATTCCTACAATGATGCATAAGTGACATGGGAGGGAGGAAGGGTGAGTCTTACATTGCAGCTGAGTTGTGCTTTGCAATCTTAGATCAAGCAATCTCTGTAAACACATGTCTTTGGTGCCCCTTACTTAGTTTTAAACTAAATTTGTGTGTGTGTGTGTGTGTGTGTGTGTGTGTGTGTGAACAGTGGCGACTGTCATTTGAGTAACACGTTGATACTGCTGTGGATCACAGTAATAAAACAGTTTTTTTCCACTAAAGCTGGAAACTACCTCAATAGGGGATTGACAGGAGCCTTATGTTTACAAGCTTTCTGACATGTGCAATACATCAGATTTTGGCTTTATGAAGAAATGATGAGGGGCTTAGAAGGTTACTTGTCAGGAGTAAATCATATGCTTCAAAGCAGAGTCACCTAACTTCATCTGCATATGTTAATTAAATGAGATCTGTTTTAGGTAGACATCAAAGTTTGAGGTATACTTTCTGCCCATCCAAATATTGCATACAGCTGCCCTTCATCGTCAACCTTCACCCCTCCTCAGTCCATCAATCACCTTCTGGCCACTGTCTCACCACTCCCCCCTCCTCTTTGACCGTAAACACTGACAATTTCTTTACCTCCTCCCCTCACTGTCCCTCCACCGATGCTGCTGGGCCCACAGAGTTCCTCAAGCAGATTGTGTGCTGCTCTAGATCCCAGTGTCTGCAGTCCGTTCCGTCTCCATGCATCTGGCATTTCTGTGTCTGAACTATCTCCTATTATCAGCTGGCTTAAATCATTTTAAGCTCAGAAACTGAAATCTATTCATTTACCCTTACACTTAGGAATTGTTCCCCTTGCACTATCAAATGGCCGTGCATTTGCTGCCCATCCAGAGGCAATTGCAATTTGCTGTTCGGTGTACGACTGAGAGAGATTGAGGGAAGTACCCTTAACCTTCCACTCCTAAACTAAAGCTGGACTTTGCTGCAGCAAGCCGGGGGAACAGTGAAATCTCAAGGCAGAAGCAGAAATGTGCATGGATGGGTTTGCCCGCTAACCTTTCATATATGAGGATTCCTCCGCCCAATATCAAGGATCAACTTTATTCACCATATATATTTATTTACATGGATTAGGAAATTGCTTTGGTGTGTTGGCATGACATGCAACAAAAAAAACCACAACATTCAACAATTATAATGGTTAAAGTATTATATAAAAATAAGTTAGAGGTTAAAGTATGGATATGGAATAAAATGTGTATAAATACATAAATACCAGTGTGTATTTACAATGTAAACAGTATACTGTATGGACCATATACTTTTAAACAAAATATATTATTCATAAAATTTGCAAATATATATGTCATCACCGTTCACAGTACATCAGTCTGTTAGCTTGTAGGATTTACATCATATCAACATGACCAATTTTTCTTCATATGCTTTCCAAGAATGGCAAGTCCAAGGGATGTTTGAATGTGATGTTTTCTCCCTTCCTCCGAGGAGACACTTGATGTAAATAGGCTATGAAGTTGGGGTTGCTTTCCACTCATTTTTAAATGAGTGCAAGCCAACAGCACTGGGAAAAAAAATTCTTTCTGCTTGTTCAAGTATTGGAGATGGCGTTACGGAAAATGAGAGGGCTGTTTTTGGTTGACCGATCGACTAATTCTGGAACACCAAGTTTGTTTTCTTTCCAGTGAATTTTGTGACTGCTGACCAATGGGAAGAGCACGGGGAGGGGGGGGGGGAACGCCTTGATAAACCTGGAGAAGCATGTCCTCCACCAACGTCTGTCATCTGATTGAGAGGGCACCCTCTCCTATCATTCTTAGGATCTGTTGTTGGTTTTCACAGAGGGATCCATTGTCGTGGGCAGGTTTTATTGGGCTTGGGTGGAAGCTAAATGAATTCATCATTTAAATAGTGTTGTCGGGGTAGGCAGAGAAGGGTATAGGTGATGATGAGGATGGGGTGGGGCAGATTTTTTAGACGCCTCTCCTTGCTCCCCTAGCCGCTCAATTGCAGTCATTTTGTTCTGGCCTCCTGTTTAAGGTCAGTGGCACATCCCTTCACCTCCTACTGAGGAGCACTGCTGTCACAGCATTGGCATTATGGATTTTCATTGAAAATGTGTGGAGTGAGGAGAGCGGGAAGGCTCTTGGAACTTTGAAGTTTCCGGATCTTGTAAGGATGTACATTTCTCTTTCTGTCAGGTACCTTGGTTTGTCTTTTTTCCCCAACCAGACTCAGAATCCATAATTGGCCTGTTACGATCTGTGGTGTGGGGAAGTAGGAATTTCATATATTGTGTGCTCTAGTGGATTTGGTTATAGCTGATCAGGGTGTTGAGCAGATCTGAGCTTCACACCTTCAGGAGGAACTGTTGGCCTTGCAGACCTTGACGGAGATTCAACAGAATGGCAGCTGGACTCTCAAGGGCTACTTACAAGGAGAGATCTCATAAACAAGGGTTGTGTTTCTGGTAGCTTGGAACTTTTCCACAAATGGAAGTCATTACTCGGTCAATTTATTGACCAAGTCTGAGATTTTTTGAGGCCAAAGGTACACAGAATATTGGGAAACGGCAGGCATGTAATGTTTGCACACAGATCAACTATGATCTATTTGCAGGTAGAACAGTCTCTGGGAGTTTCCCCGCTGCCATTGTTGTGCCCATGTGTTTGTCCTCTCGTCCAGCCTTTTGAAAATCTACTTACTAAACACTGGTTGTGGTAACCTAGCAAGCAACGGAAGATCCCAGTTTTGATTCTGTACTTCTGCTCAGTTGGCTAAGATTCTCCTTGGTTCAGGAGGTGGTAAATTGGCAAGGTTTTCCACTCTTAATCATCATTATTGGTCGAGCTGTGCTGGAAATGGAAGTAGGGGTATCAGTTGGAGCAGATGTGCTGCCCCCTCCCCCTCCCACCATGGTCAGATGATCTACTACTGTCAATCCTGCAGATGGATAGTGACTCCAAAGAACAAAGAGTGGACGGAACTGACGGAACAGAGCAGAGATGGAGGTGTTGGTGTTGGAACTGGGGTGGAAGCGAATCACTGGAAATTAAAAAGTGTCTCCGTATCTTGCTGGGTAAAAGTTGCATCACTTTCAGAAGTAAATCTGTCTGCTGGGGTTATGCTTTCAGAAGCTCATTATTTTAGTGAACATATTTGGAGTAAAATGTGACTGAAGCCATACACCTTTATAATTACTGAAGGATTGCGCTATCTGTGGACAGTGATTGATTATCAAAGGAGGACCAGGTTGAGATTGTAATCAATATGAACAAAACTGTAAACACATGAGGAAAGTTAACTAACAGAAACCAAGGCTCTACTGAATAACACACAACTGGACCAGAGGAATACTCTACAATACCACAGTTAGCCCTTGCTGTGTATGTGTGGTGTGGTATTTAAATGATTCTCCATTGGACTTCAGAGTGTCAGCAAGAACACTTGTTGGGATGTCCCTGTAAAGGTGCTGAACATAGTTTCTCCTGGTGTTAACTCAATTGCACAAGTGGTCCAGACTTGATGTCAAAGACTGTGTGCAAATCATCACGCAAATCATTTAAATTAGCTAGGAGTTATGGTAACTGGTAATAGGTTATTGACAGAGATGTCATTTTGAGATTGAAGGCAGGTTGGAGATGAGTTGTGCAACATCCTCGATTTTACATCTTTCCCATCTTGTTAGGAGGGATTACTTTAAAAATCTATACTAGTCTGGAAATCATTTAATTTTGCAATGATTAGGTGGCAGAGATGGGCGCTTATATGTGTATCACCATGCTCAGGGGAATGAGCTTTCCGTCTGCTTTCTGTTATTTCAACAGAGACAAACAACGCTTCTGGTAGAAAGCAACCTATTTAAGCAACAGCTTATTTTCAGTTGCCGTCGTTTTTTTTAACCTCATGCAGGGATAAGTGCTAAAAGGTAGCAGGAAGCAAGTTGCCTTTGAAATGTCACATTTATTTTAGATTTTCTCATGCCTTTTGCCCCTCCTCCTCGATGAGACCTCTGCAGGGGCTCACTTAAGCTGCAATGCCTGGCCTGGGCTGCAGTCAATTCAGTTCAGCTCCTAGATACCACCACCAGGAGGTGCTCTTGTGGTATAGGTAATTCCCTTGTGCTTAAGCACACACTTTGCCATTTTCCTGGCCCAAAATTCAGTAACTAACCCAAATATAATTATGTGGAGAAAACAAGAGGCTGTTTCTAGTTTTAATTTGTATTTTGAGCAATACGTGCCTCTGGGAGGGGAGGAATGGGTGATGGCATTGTATTCTGCAAGTTCAAGTAAAATTATCCTATTCTTTATTTCTACAGAGGCATCTTCAGTTTAACGTTGGTAGGATAGAAACTCTATTTATATAGAGGATAAAAGAATTTTGCAAGCACGGGTGATATCACAAAGCAGCTTCAGTTGATTTAATAACATAGATGGACAATGGAAAACTAGCGTGGGTCATTTGGAAATTCAGAAGTAAAATATCTTAGAAGATGTAGTTTTGCAGTAATTTCCTGAAAAACACATTGGAAATAATTTACCATTTTAAGAAAACTGTAAAGATTGGAATACAGTTGTAATGCTTGCTTAACATTGTAATTGGCTCATACATCACAAGAGACTTCTTGTTACTGCACATGAATCACAGCCAGGGTAGTCTTAAAAAAACATAATATTGTTAATTTATCAAACAAACAGACTCCATTAATTTAAAGGAGGCAACAAATAACTTTCACAAGCCTTTACAATGTCTGCATAGTTATCGATATTCAAGCAATGTAACGTTATGGAAGGACAGTTGTTTTTTTTTTGCTTATGATTTAGTTGTGGTGGGACCCACCTGGTAGAATCAAAATAGCGATGTCAACCAACAACAGTTATATTGCGCTACAATAGAATTTGTTTCATAAGAGTTTTATAGGTCAATTTGGCAATTCTGTCTATTAAGTCTGAGAATTTTTGATACTATGGAATCTAATATTATGGAAGGTGGATGACAGCATTTAGACAGCATCATTGATATAGAAACATGCAGAGTGATCCTGGCATATTTTTCTGAGTCATCAAAAAAAAACACAATTGCTGGCAGAGTGAGCTGTCTGCCTGCCTGGTACAGGACTGGAGCCCTTTCCCGACTTATTTGCACAGAGATGCAGAGGTCCAATGTTGCACCATAATTATCTTAGCTTGATCCCAGTTAGAAGCTGAAGCATAACTGGTCAACGTGAATCAGCACTATGTTTGGTAAAACAATTATTCAGAACTTTTTAAAACAGTACAGTGTTGTCATTGTTTTGGGATTAAAATGCAAGGATAGTGTGGCCTAGAAAATAAACATTAAATTTGCCCTTTTGCTTTGAATGCACAGCCTATAATGTCACTTGCCAGAATCAGAATTGGATTTATTATCAAAGTTCAAAGTAAATTTATTACCAAAGTACATATGGTATATATCATCATATACAACCATGAGATCCAATTTTCTTGTGGGCGTACTCAATAAATCTAATAACCATAATGGAATCAATGAAAGACCACACCAACAGGGTGGACAACCTGTGGGCAAAAGACAACAAACTGTGGAAATACAGAAAAAAAGAAAGAAAGAAAGAAAATAAATAAACAAATAAGCAAGCAAGCAATAAATATCAAGAACATGAGATGAAGAATCCCTGAAAGTGAGTCCATAGGTTGTAAGAAGCGTTCAGTGATGGGCCAAGTGAAGTTGAGTGAAGTTATCCCCTTTCATTCAAGAGCCTAATGGTTGAAGGGTAATAACTGTTCCTGACCCTGGTGGTGTGAGTCCTGAGGCTCCTGATGGCAGCAAATAGAAGATAGCAAGACCTGGGTGGTTGGGGTCCCTGATAATGGATGCTGCTTTCATGTGACAATGCTCTGTATAGATGTGCTCAATGGCGGGAAGGGCTTTACCCGTGATAGACTGGCATATCCACTATTTTTATAGGACTTTCCATTCAAGGGCATTGATGTTTCCATACCCAGCCATGATGCAGCCAGTCAACGTACTCTTCACTACGCATCTATAGAAGTTTACCCAAGTTTTAGATATCGTGCCAAATCTTCGCAAATTCCTAAGGAAGTCGAGGTGATGCCATGCTTTCTACATAATTGTACTTACATGCTACGTGAGCAAACAGTACTGTCTACAGGGTCCAGGTCACTGGCCTAAACTGGCTCATCAGAGAAATGATTTGCAAACTGGCATGATCTTGTGATATTCCCGTGTGCATCAGCCAAATAGACAATGGGCATGTGTTAATTGACCTACATTAAACCAGGTACCAGACACCTTCATTCAAATTATTTTGTATGAGATTAAGGATGCTTCCAAATCAGATTTAATTTGTTACTTTGCATTCTGATTTCTGAATGGACATTGAACCCATCAACACTCGCAAATTTCTACAGATGTACTGTGGAGAGCATTCTAACAGGTTACATCACCGTCTGGTGTGGAGGGGCCACTGCACAGAATCAGAAAAAGCTGCAGAGGGTTGTAAACTCGGCCAGCTCCATCATGGGCACTAGCCTCCCCAGTGTCATGGACATCCTCAAAAGGCAACACCTCAAGAAGGCAGCGTTCATCATGATCTCTTATTATTACCATCAGAAAGCAGGTACAGGAGCCTAAAGGCACACACTCAATGTTTCAGGAACAGCTTCTTCCCCTCCGCTATCAGATTTCTGAACAGACAATGTACGAACCCATGAACACTACCTTATGTTTTTGCAATACTTATTTAATTTGATTTTTAATATATTTCTTATTGTAATTTATAGTTTTGTACACATTGCATTGTACTGCTGCTGCAAAACAACAAATTTCATTGCATATGTCAGTGATATTAAACCTGATTCTGATTCTATTTTATGTTTCATATACCTTAGATGGAGTCTAACCAGCCCATTGCGTCTTAGTCAGCTAGCTGGGAATCGTAACTTATTATAGGTAAACAACAGCAAATGAAATTTATGCGGATTTAAAGATTACAAAGTCGGAACTAGATCACATTTATGTGTCCTGATCTAATTGTGCATCTTAGTCAAGCACTATGTCTCTATAGAATGGAGAAATTTGTGGGGAACTCCAGATTTATTGCTGGTAGTTTGTAATACTTTTGATTGTGTGTTATATTTCTACACAGACCTTTATATTTTTGTCTTTTTGTTCATGTTATAATGATTTGTTACATTGTCTTATGGCTCCAAGAGAACCCTTACAGCTTTTAGAAATGAAAGAAGTTTTAAAGCATCTTGAAGCAATTGTTTAGACTGTTAGTTTTTTTGTCCATTCTGCCTTGAAACATTTTCTCGTGTCCTTCAGTCATGGAACTGTTGAGCTATCTCTCCAATTGCTTTTCTTTGTTGATTTGAAATGTTACTTAAACCTCTTTTTAAAGCATTTGGAAATGATTTAGAGACTGTAATTGCTGACTGTGGAAACTAGGCTATTTGAAATTCCATTAAGGGACAGGGGAAGAAAAATCACACTGAATGTTCTAAAATGGATGATTACTTATTTTATGTCAGCCAATTGGATACTTAAGATATATGTGACTTCAAAGTTTAAAAGGTGCTTCTTGAGTCTTCAGGAGGAGGTACGATACTTGAGACTGAAGGTACTTGAGAGTCTTGTTTTAACTGTTATAATATTTTTTCGAGTAGCTGGCAAGTGATTATTATAGATCATGGAGAGGTCTGCTGTGTGTGCAGAGTTGAGGAGATATATATAAGTCATGTTCAGCCCTTCATTTTAGCTGGAGTGCCTGTTAGTTGGTGGGCAGCTATGTTTCTTGAAGGAACTATTCCATTTTCACTCTACCTGCAGCCTTATGATCAGCACTGGTTTAACTCGGGGGATGCGTTTGAAAATTGCTTGCCAATTAGCCCTTGTTTCGAGGTGTTCATTAAGCATCGAATGGAATTTTGGTGTTGGGTGGCCTTTACAAATTGGGCCAAAGGGAAATGTCATTTCTTTCTGCATGTTGTTTTCCAACAGCTGTGCTTGAGTGATCTTGATGCCTGTGTATAATGACCATCCATGGTTGCCAGGTGATGTCATGAATACAGATACTTTCTCTTCCAACCTCTGCTGCTAAATCTTAGTGGGAAATTCTCAGGAGCTGTCTCCTTTCATATTAACAGAATGGACCATTTGAGATGTCCTGTCACTCAATGACAGGAAGTTTGCTACACAGCTTTCCAGAGTGAAAATGTTGTTGTCTGGTTTCCTAACATTGCTACAAATAGCTCTGAAAGGATTGCAAAATTTGTAAACACAGGGCTGTCAGGTTTCCTCGTAGTACCACGTTGTTTTAGGAATACCGTGCATTACCTGTCAAACTTGCCAGCGGCAACTGCTGGCATTTAAACCTTGTAATCGGTTTATTATTGTCACGTGTACTGAGATACAGTAAGAAGCTTTTGTTTGCCTGCTACTTCCAACAGGTCATTCTATACATAAGGACATGGAGGTAGTAAAAGCAAAACTGAACGTAGAATAAAGTGTTTCTGTTACAGAGAAAGCTCAGTGCAGGCAGACAATAAGATACAAGAACCACGATAAGGTAGATTGGGATACCGGAAATTCATCTTTTAGCAGCTGTGATCCCATTAACCAACCCGTTAGAGTCGCGTGCACACGGCACCACCGACACACACTTCCTACTGGAGAGTGTTTACTTCATCATGGCTGCCTCAGTGACTCTCGAGGGCAGGGAACATTTTCACAGCTTTACTGACAGGGACATGGAGAGGCTGGTGGATCAAATAACCTACAGGAGCAGTGTCCCGAATTCAAAGGTGCCATAGAGACTAGGGTTTCCGACATCATGCTTCAACTTCAAGGGGCAGTTCTCTCAACATTCTGACCCACCTCACTTTCCCAAGCATTTGTTGACAAAAATAGTTAGCAGTAATAAAACCAAAACCAAAAATAATAAAACCAACATTTCCCAGGAATATTTGTTGCTGTTCCTTTGCAACACTTCTCAATTCTCAATCCTCTTACACAGAGAAAAAAAAAACTTTGTACAGAACCAGACAATATTTAATAGAAGTATGGAACATCCCTTCTGGTATGGAATTGACGATGACCAAAAAGAGATCCATTGAGCTACAGCCAGAGGTTGCTGACAAGAGGCAGCAAGGGACATGAGGGACTCTATGAATGCCTGCGCTATGGGTGAGCCTGTATTGATAGCAACTGCCCATGGTTGGTCTGCCTGCTCCTCTGGGTTGAGAGAGAACCATAAAGTCTGGTCTCCTCCATGAAAGATTGTCAATGACTCCTGAGTGCAGTACTGATCAGCAAACTGAGAGCTGGTGTATATATCAGCAGATGTGAGTTGGAATGACCCGAGAGTTAATAGCAGGTCAGGGGCAAGGGTGACCATGACTTCCGCTGCATGGCCACGTGTGTGTGAGCTCGTACTTGAGGCTTTATGGGATGCAAGGGAGGACAGCCAGTGGAACTTTTGCTATTGCTATTGATTTATTATTGCCACATGTCTCAAGATACAGTGAAAAGTTTGTCTTGCGAACTGTTCGTACAGATCAGGTCATTACACAGTGCGTCGAGGTAGAACAAGGTAAAAGAATAACAATGCAGAATAAAATGCAAAAACCGTCAAAAGAGTAAATGACAAAGTGCCAGATGACAAGGTAGATAGTGAGACCAAGAGTCCATCTTATTGTACAAGGGGCCCATTCAGGAGTCTGATAAAAGCGGGGAAGTAGCCTGGTGGTCCATGCTTTCAGGCTTTTGTATCTTGTATTGGAGAGAGGAGAAGAGAGAATGTCTGGGGTGGGCGGGGGTCTTTGATTATGCTGGCTGCTCTATTGAGCCAGCAAGAGATATAGGTGAAGTCCCTGGAGGCTGGTTCTTGTGGCGTGCTGAGCTGTGTCCACTGCTCTCTGCAGTTTCTCGTGGTCACGGGCAGAGCAGCTGCCGTACCAGGCTGTTATGCACCGAGACAGAACGCTTCCTCTGAGGCATTGGTAAGAGTCGGCGAAGACATGCCAAATTTTGAATGTCGCGGAGCTGGCAAAGTGCAGTCTACACAGGCATCGCTCCTCTGGGAAGTGGATGCAAGTGTGAAGCCTGAGAAGTTATTGTGTTTAGTGCTAGTCCATGCATCCTGTGATGTGGTCCCTGCCAATGCCTGTAGTGTCTGCTAGGAACCTCCTTCATGCCCACATCATCCATAGGAGGAGTGCTAGTTGGATGCCTATGGCCATTGGAAGGTAACTTTGATGGCAGCAAAATATTTGTAGATGCAGGCTGTGCCTTCAATGTGAGGAGAATAAGCTGTCAGTGTGTAAAGTGGTGGCAGCAGGCTGATTATGAATACAAGCTGAGATAATGTTATTCTTGAGTATTCAGCATTAGTGAAAACTCTTTGTGAACAGCACCTGTTGTTATTCAGGCCACTGTGATTGCAAAGCTCACTCATGATGAATTTTGGACATTGCAAAGAGGCTACGGCCACCCTTCACAAACCAGGTCAGGTAAAACCTCAGCATATAGTGACTCTTGGTGTTTTTGTATTCTGACTCAACACCCTCACACACAAAGGCAGCCATATGGATTAGGGCTACGTTGGGTATGTTTTCTACCCTTTTTCTTTGGAGGTTGCATTTCAAGCTTTAATTGACAATACAAGAAAGCATTCAAAGCTCATCAAAAGTCATTGCAACATGATTGGCTGCAGATGCAACAAGACGTCACATATCTGCAGGATGCTGTGAAGTACTGTCCTTGCAGACTCTGGATGCAACACTGTGCTATCTGTTGCAAGGATACTAGCAGCTGAAGTGTGCCATAGGGGTGGTCCTACCAATGGCTGTGATAAATAGTAAAGGCCAAATTCTTCTCTTTTCTCCTGCGCTATTGACCCATGGGAATGGTGCCCTGGATTCTGAAACACGCCTATTCTCCTTACAGTCAAAGAGGGGTTTTGCTGCCAAATAGCAAAGTCATGCCATCACGTCATGGAAGGAGGGAACTTGGTCCATCACATCCTGACTAGCTCTTTGTAAAGCAACCCCATCAGCCCCACGGCCCCACTCTTTCCCCATAGCCCTGCAAATTCTTTCCCTTTGAGATAGTAATATGAAGCAAAATATTTGGGATGCTGGAAAACTGACATAAGAACAGTAAAATGCTGTTCGCCTACTGCTCAAACCGGTCTACTGATGATGCCATAGCCTCGGCTCTCCACTCCGCCCTGTCCCACCAACTTCATCTCACCATTTAACATGATCATCCCTCAGAGGCTGGTGGATAAATGGTCCTCGTTGGGACGCAACACCTCTTTCTGTAACTAGATCTTGGACTTCTTGACGGAAAGGGCCCGGTCAGTCCGATTTGGTAGCGCCATCTCAAGCTCTGTCATGCTGAGCACTGGTGCCCCCAGGGGTGTGAGCTCAGTCTGCGGCTGTTCACACTGCTGACTCACGACTGCCCTGCCAGATCCAGCTCAAACTGCACCATCAAGTTTGCAACAGAGGTTGCCCTCATCAGGAACAATGATGAGTCGGCATACGGAGAGGAGGTCGAGAGGCTTGTCAAATGGTGTGAGAACAACAACCTGAGTCTCAACGTGGACAAGACAAAAGAGAGGTTTGTGGACTTCAGGAAGGCACAGATTGATCACTCTCCATTGCACACCAATGGCTCTGCCGTCGAGAGAGTGAAGAGTTCAAAGTTCCTTGGTGTGCACAAACCGACAATCTAATCTGGAGCCACAACACCTCTTCATCAGTCAAGAAGGCACAGCAGCATCTCCGCTTTCTGAGGAGTTTGAAGCATGCAAGGCTCCCAGCCCCCGTCCTAACAACGTTCTACGAGAACACCAGTGAGAGGGTCCTGTCTGGCTACATCATTGTGTGGTGTGGAAGCTGCAGAACATCAGACCACGAGAACCTGCAGCGGACAGTTCGAGAGGAACACCAGAGTCTCCCTCACCCCTATTTGTGACATTTACCCAGGAGCATTTTAAATGAAGGGCCCAAAGCTTTGTTGAGGATCCCGACCACCCATCCCACAATCTCTTTGGCCTACTACTGTCAGGAAGGAGGTACAGAAACATCAGGACTGGGGCTGCCAGACTGGGTAACAGGTTCTTCCTTCAGGCTGTGAGACTAATGAATACCCTGCCATCTCGTCACTAGGATAGCGAGCTGTTTACTGTTTACTTGTCTGCGCGTAACTACATGCATTTTGAATTATATTTTATTAACTTATTTATAGTGTAATATTTTGGTTTATGTGCTGTGTGGATACACTGTGGTCCAGAGGAACATTGTTTCGTTTGGTTGTATGTATGCACAGTCAGATGGCAATGAACTTGCACTTGAAATTGAACTTACATTTTAAGCATATCCAGTTTTTTATAGAATTGTTTCTGCTGAGGCAGTTGCCTGTAAACTTGATGTCTTTTGCCATTACTAATGCATGTTTCCATTCAATGGTCCATTTAGCCTTGGTAAGTAGTTTGAAATGCCTTTCTGAACATGTTTTGTAACCCTTTGTCCCCACTTTTGTGTGTTTGCATATCTTTTATCTCCCAGTATCACTTCTCCTAACAGAAATGACACAACATTTTTTAAACTAACAAATATGGATGTTTAAACTGTAAGGGGGTTTCGATTTTTATGTTACTGCGGAGGCTAATTAAAATGGCGTCTTTGTTATGTTAATCTGGGGAATGCGGCTCTGTTGTGTTAAACACTGAGAAAGTTTGCGCTAACAGCTTGTTTTTGCTTTAGAGTCTGATAAGAGAGTGCTATTAACCAATTGGGATAGTTGTTATGGTTTTGGTGTATTTGAAGATACTGTATGCGCGGGGTTTTGGGGCAGAAGGCGGGAGAGCGAGACAGAGGATGGACGAGGTGCTGTGAGTCCGCTAACGGGGTCGGACCCCGAGCGGGACGTTTGGCGAGGAGACGGAGACGGACTTGTGTGGAGCGTATGGTCGACCACCGTTGTTGGTCCCAGGCGGCCGGTCGAGGTGGTCCGAGGGGGTCGCAGGGTGAAGAAGAAGGTCCTTGAGCTCCAACGGTTTTTGTGCACGAAGAGATTGAACTTTGATAAGTGTGGCGCCTTTTATTTTCCTTTTATATTTTATTCTCTTTTAAATATATAGTTCCAGTAATATCTATAAACTGTATATCATTTAATTGCATCTGGTGTATTGTCTGATATTTGGGCGGGGTGGCGTACCTCACACAGCATCCACACAAACGAATTACCCAGTTTGGCGGGGCCGAGGCTGTTTCCCTAGACGACAGCGAGCCGAGCGACCCTGAGGGTGGCCGGGGGGGGGCTACAAAACTAACTAATGCGAATCTGCTGGGGTCGTCTATTACATCTGGTGCTCCCAATGCGGCCTCCTCTACATTGGTGAGACCTGTCGTAAATTGGGGGACTGCTCCGTCGAGCACCTCTGCACCATCCGCTACTTTGCATTCCCATTCCGACATGTCAGTCCGTGGCCTCCTCAACTGCCACGATGAGGCCACCCTCAGGATGGAAGAGCAACATCTTATATTCCGTCTGTGTAGCCTCCAATCTGGTGGCATGAATATTGACTTCTCCTTCCGGTAAGCAAATTCTCCAGCCCTCCTTCCTCTATTCCCCACGCTGACCTTTTACTTCTTCTCACCTGCCTATTACTTCTTCCTGGATCCCCTCTTCCTTCCCCTTCTCCTATGTTCCACTCTCCTCTCCTATCAGATTCTTTCTTCTCCAGCCCTTGACCTTTCCCACCCACCTGACCTCACCTGTCACCTTCCAGCTAGCCTCCTTCCCCTCACCCACCTTTTTATTCTGGCGTCCTCCCCCTTCCTTCTCCGTCCTGAAGAAGTGTCTCGGCCCGAAACGTCGACTGCTTATTCCTTTCCACAGGTGCTGCCTGACTTGCTGAGTTCCTCCAGCATTTTGTGTGTGTTGCTCTGGATGTTGCGGGCATGCTTGGCCATCCCTTGTTGCCCTTGCGAAGGTGATAGCTCTGAATATCGGTCAGATTTGCTGCAGGCATTTCTGCCTACACCTAATTAGCTCAGTGTTAAATTCCTTATTCCATTTTAAAATTGTCATGATTGTATTTATTTTAAACCGTTTTAACTATCGCTTAATGGACTAAGATTTGGCTATTTACAACATATGCATTAAGTATTTGTCCACTAATCTCCACCCCTATTTTTCGAGCTGGTAGCAGTACTGAGAACAATTGAAAGCAAAATATCACTGCAGACCTTATAACAAAGTGAGGATTTAGAGATGACTTGTTCTGTTTTACTTTAGAGGCCTCAATTCACATTCAGGGCAAAGCAACTGCATAATTTAAATGACTTTATGACACACTCTCTTTATTCTCTGCAAATGGAAGCATAATCTGAATATAAATTAAGAGCATTGGCTATCTATCAGTAGAATGCAAAATAGGAATACAGTCGAAAGGTTCAATGATGCCAGAATTTGCATAAGCATAGATTGGTTTATGTTACGGAACAAAAATCCTCAAGTGTTAGTTGGTTAACTCATCTCAATGCATAATATATGTTGATTTAGCAAATGTCCTGTGACAGCTCATGGCAGGTCATTGCACATGCTGCTTAATAAAGATGGGAATGTTAGACCAAGAGAAAAAAACTATGTGGGATTCTGTCACTGAAATATGAGTTTGACTATCGTTAAGATGGATAAACACAATTGTTCTGCATTTGTGAGTACAGGGCCATTCTGTACCATTACGCTGAGTACAGGCCCAGGCAGCTTTGGGCCTGTACTCATTGGAATTTAGGAAGAATATTGGGGGATCTCATTGAAACCTACCAAATGTTGAAAGGACTAGATAGGGTGGATGTGGAGAGGATGTTTCCTGTAGTGGGTGTAACCAGAACTAGAGGGCACAGCCTCAGAATTGAGGGGTGACCCTTTAGAACAGAGGTAAGAAGGAATTTTTTTAGCCAGGGAGTAGTGAATCTGTGGAATGCTTTGCTACAGACTGTGGTGGAGGTCAAGTCCGTGCGTATATTTAAGGCGGAACTTAATAGTTTCCTGATCTGTCAGGGCATCAAAGGATATGGCAAGAAGGCAGGTGTATGGGGTTGAGTGTGATCTGGGATCAGCCATGATGGAACGGTGGAGCAGAGTCGATGGGCTGAATGGCCTAATTCTGCTCCTATGTCATATGGTCTAATAGTCTATACTCAAGAAACTGCTGATATTTTGTCTCCAGTAATGGATGGGGAATGCACATACAATGTATATTTTGAGTGTGGGAGTAATTTCTCATTGACAAATGGGGTGAGAATAAAACACTGTGATGCACAGTTTTCCATAGAAATAGGGGACATGTGCCCCTTGTAGTCCTCATCCTGATGGCCACCTCAGGCTGTGCACCGAGCTGGAGGATGCAAACATCAAGGGTCACCACCTGCTGAGGTTCTGCCTGTATTGGTGTTGCAAAGGTAGGGCCTGGCCTCGTTGCTGCAGAACGTTTCATTGCCCCTGATAGAAAAACTTCTAAGGGAAGCACCTTTGACTCTAAGTGCGTTGGTACAGAAGCCAGCACAAGATGTTCTGCAGGCCCTGTGGGAGGAGGCGATGGTGGATCCAGTTAGGTAGTGCCCCCCTAAGCAGACCATCACAGTCACTTGTAGGAAAACCTCATCACCAGAACTTACAAACAAGCACCAAGACCTTGTTTGACAGGTGGGGAGAAGGACCCTTTCTGTCATATCGTTCACTGACAGCTAGAGCCTCAGAACCACTGAGTGCAGCCCATGAGGTGACTGCACTGGGGATGAGACCCTCACCCATCTCCTTCTGGAAGGTCAGGAAAGAGATACTGTGGTGCTGTACATTGTGTGACACAGGACTCCGTCCAGCTGTTTCCAGAGACACTGAGACAAATACCAACCGCTGCTGGAAGGTTATGAATCTGGTAAAGAAGTTCTCCGGCCCAAAGCTTCCAGTGGATGGGGCCATCCACGGCCAAATGCCGCAGGCTGGTGTATCTCAACATCCAGGACGATGTGTTTCGGGGTGCATGGAAGCCTGGTGAGTCACCACAGAGGGTCACAGTGGAGGGTCCTCACACCATTCTGTACGAGGGGTCGGAACCCACATCATAATCTTCCAAACTTGCTACCTATGGAATGTTTGGAATGAAAAATTGGGGCCAAATTGACCTCGTGTAAATATTGCACGTAATAGTATGCCTGGTACAGCCACTGACGGCAGTGTTCTATATTATGTACTTAACTGTATATTTTATGAATAGAGAGTATTTTTGGGGAAAACAAAATGGGTTTCTGTTTAAATTCACATTCTTACATAAAGCTCCACTGAAACTGAACACGCGGAGCTGAATACCACATGTGATCCAGGTAGAATTTCTCTCCCATTCCTTCACGTCCTTGCCTTTGTATTAGTTAGTGCTTCCAATCTTCCATCTAACTGTTGCATTAACATATTTAAAGTACATTAAATGTGTAATGTATTTAGGGTGTACCCTGGAAAATGCTGGGATTGCTCGTAAACTTTACCCACAAGCAGAACTATAGGACACCAAGGAGCTTCAAAACAATGGCTTATTGTAATTGGGGGGACCGGTTCGTTGAGCCCCTCTGCAGGAGTGGAGACAGGCTAACCCCTATTGACATCAATGGATCTGGGGTTGAGAGGGTAAACAGCTTTAAATTCCTCGGCATCCACATCACCGAGGACCTCACGTGGTCTGTACACACCAACTATGTGATGAAAAAGGCACAACAGCACTTCTTTCACCTCAGACAGTTGAAGAAGTTTGATATGGGCCCCCAAATCCTAAGAACTTTCTACAGGGACACAATTGAGAGCATCCTGACTGGCTGCATCACTGCCTGGTATGGGAACTGTACCTCCCTCAATCACAGGACACTGCAGAGAGTGGTGCGGACAGCCCAGTGCATCTGTAGATGTGAACTTCCCATGATTCAGGACATTTACAAAGACGGTATGTAAAAAGGGCCCAGAGGATCACTTGAGACCAGAGTCACCCCAAACACAATCTATTCCAGCTGCTACCATCCAGGAAACAGTACCGCAGCATAAAAGCCAGGACCAACAGGCTCCGGGACAGCTTCTTCCACCAGGCCATCAGACTGATTAACTCACACTGATTTGAGTGTACTCTATCTTACATTGACTGTTCTATTTATTTTAAATTATTCTAACTTACTATGATTGCACATTTAGACGGAGACGTAACATAAAGATTGTTACTCCTCATGTATGTGAAGGACGTAAGAAATAAAGTCAATTCAAGCAGAACTTCCGGGTGGCCAAACAAAAGTAGGTGGGAGGAGAAGATGGCGGCGCGACGCAGCGCACGTAACCTCTCCGGTGAAATGATATCGTATTTGTTAAATAGGGGCCATGCACAATTCTGATTTGATGGAGACAGCCGTAAGAAGACGCAAAGGAACATCTGGAGATATTTCTGAAATGCCCGGTTCGCTGCCGCTGCTACTGTGCGATCGAGAATCTCCAGAGGGAAGACCCCAAATCCTCGGCTTTGCCTGCTGCTGGCAACCGAGGCTGGAGTTGAAGCACTCGGCAGAGATGGTGCTCGGTACTCGGTGTCGGAGGGCTGGTCGGAGGTTTGAAGTCTTCGGACGACTCAGAGTCGGGCATGGCAGGGAGAGTTTTCTTCCTTCTCCCATCTGCGTGAGATGTGGGACTTTCGAGAGACTTTGAACTTTTTTTACTGTGCCCATGGCCTGTTTTTCATCAAGTACGGTATTGTTTGCACTGTTGTAACTATATGTTATAATTATGTGGTTTTTGTCAGTTTTCCAGTCTTGGTCTGTCCTGTGTTTCTGTGATATCACACCGGAGGAAATATTGTATCATTTCTTAATGCATGCATTACTAAATGACAATAAAAGAGGACTGCGTGTCCTCATAATCTAATCTAATCTAATTTTAATTCCGATTCCCATTCCCATTCCGACATGTGTGTCCGTGGCCTCCTCTTGTGCCAAGATGGAACATGCTCAGGCTGGAGGAGGAACAACTTATATTCTGTCTGGGTAGCCTCCAACCTGCTGACGTGACTGTGTTGGTGGTTGATGCAAAACGGCACATTTCACTGTATGTTTCGATGTACATGTGACAAACAAAGCTAATTTTGAATCTTTTTCTTAACTTCTAGTTTTAATAGAGATGGCATGAGGGGAGTTGGGAATGGGAAAGCAATAGAGACGTGTACGAGCTTTCGGTTCGTCAGGTTGTAACATTTTCAGCCAATGTGTTTCACCATCACATGCAGCACGGGCGATACGACAATGAGCAATATCACCATGTTTCACCTGCCCATATTTTATTCATGAATGCGCTACATAGAACGTACATTTGTTTTGTGGAAACAAAACTGCAAACAAAGCACAACCCAGGAGTGAGCTGACCTTAGTTGGTTCTGCAGGGTATGAAATAGTGAGTGAAAGTAAACAACAACAGCTAATTGGCAGGACTGAGCATTGTATTTCCCTAGAATGCAACAGTCTCCTAAATCAAGAAGTTTACTTTCTTTCCCAGTGTGCCAGTAGCTCCTTGATTTATCAGAAACAGCAACTCCAACTCTGCTTCATTGCCATGAAAAGCCGTTGGTGTACATACTCTTCATCCTGCAATGATGAGGCTCTGTCAAATATCTTCACCTTGAAAACCTGTTGAGAGAAAAATCACCCCACTGTTTAAAATCTACATGTCCGACAGATGTTCCATTTGAAATGGTCCTGTTGCAGATAAGGAAAGTACACTCCCTGAGAGATGGAAAGTTGAATTGCTGCACTCTGACACTTTACACCTCTCCTCCATCCTCTGATCCAGGAAAATGTGGATCTTTATTTTAGATTTAGATTATGAAGACATGCAGTCCTCTTTTATTGTCATTTAGTAATGCATGCATTAAGAAATGATACAATATTTCCTCCGGTGTGATATCACAGAAACACAGGACAGACCAAGACTGAAAAACTGACAAAAACCACATAATTATAACATATAGTTACAACAGTGCAACAATACCATAACTTGATGAAGAAGTCCATGAGCACATCTCACGCAGACGGGAGAAGGAAGAAAAACTCTCCCTGTCATACCCGACCACGGTCCGACTCTGAGTCATCCGAAAACTTCGAGCTCTGATCAGCTCTCCGACATCGAGTACTGAGTGCCATCTCTGTCTGAACAATTCGACCTCCATCTCGGTCACCAACAGCAGGCAAAGCTGGAGATTTTGAGGCCTTCCCTCCGAAAGATTCCTGACCGCGCAGTAACGACAGCAGCGAACGAGCGTTTCAGAAATTTTTCCAGATGTTCTTCTGTGCTTTCATGTCTGTCTCCATCAAATCAGAATTGTCCACGGCCCCTATTTAAGGGATACAATATCATTTTTCACTGGAGGGCTGCGCGCTGCTTCTCTCTGCTCCCTCCTAGGCACTGAATTCAGCCTATGTCCATAAGGAAGCTGGGATGATGTTGGAGACACAAAAGTTAACCAAGTGAGTGCTGTAAACTTGAAATATTAAGCCTGAAAAGTTAAGAGTTATTGGAAGGCTTGTGAAATCTGACCTCAGAGAAATTTGTTCCTTGTGAGTTCCGGCGGTACGTCCAGAAAGAACAGTTCTTTAAAGGCAGGAATTATTAAAATATCATTAATGAGACAGTGGGGGATGTGTTGAGACAGTTAGATACAAATCTGTAGCTTGTTGGGCAACTTCAGGGGATAACTGAGAGTCAGCCACACTGCTGTAGGTCAGATAGGCAGCGTCATAACTCTGAAGTACAGTACTGTGCAAAAGTCTTAGGCACGTAGCTAGGGTGCCTGAGACCGTTGCACAGGACTGTATTTGTCAACATGGAGCGGAGAGTAGGTTTGTAAATCTGGTGGGAGCAGTGGATGTTGGGAATGGTGAGGGTGGAGCGCTGTGGGGCAGGTGACAGGGAAGGAGTGCCGGAGCGGGGGGGTTGTGGGGGTGCAGACACAGCCAGCCCTCAGTCACCAGGCAAATACTTGGTTTATTGATCATTGCAGAATGTCTCTCTGGTGCTTCCCTTCTCCCTTCTCATTTTCCCAACCATAGAACATAGAACATAGAAGATTCCAGCACAGGAAAAGGCCATTGGCCCAGATGTTGTGCCAAACCAGCTGAAAAGCAAATCAAAAACACCCAAACACTAATCCCTCCTACCTTCACTATGTCCATATCCCTCCATCTTTCTCACATCATGTGCCTATCCAGACAGCTGTCAAAAACCTTTACCACCATACCAGGCAGTGCATCCCAGGCATCCACCACTCTCTGAGTAAAAACTTAACCCTCACATCCCCTTTGAACTTACCCCCTCTGACCTTCAATGCATGCCCTTTGATATTAGACATTTCAACCCTGGGAAACAGACACTCTCGGTCCACTCCATCTATGCCTCTCATAATCTTGTAAACCTCTATCAGATCTCCCCTCGGCCTCCGACGCTCCAGAAAAAATTACCCAGCTTTATTCAGCCTCTCATGATAGCACATGCCCTCTAAACCAGGTAGCATTCTAGTAAACCTCTTCTGTGCCCTCTCCAAAGCCCCAACATCCTTCCTACAGTGGGGTGACCAGAACGTATGCAATACTCCAGATGTGGACTAACCAGAGTTTTATAAAGTTGCAACATAACCTCCTGACTTTTGAACTCAATGGCTCCACTAATAAAAGTAAGCATTCCATAAGCCGCCTTAACCACCTTATCGACCTACATAGGCAACATTAGCCACTCTTCAGTCTTGTGGAACCTCACCTGTGGCTTGAAAGGATACATAGATACTGGTAAAGGGCACAGCAATCTCGTCCTTCGCATCCTTCAATAACCTGGGGTAAACCCATCAGGCCCTGGAGACTTATCCAACTAAGTAGTCATTAGGAGGCCCAACACTTCCTTCTCCTTAACCTCTAAATGGCCTAACATATTTATGCTCTCAGCAATAATCTCCTGGTCCTCCATATCCTTTTCGTTGGTAAATACTGAAGCAAAGTATTCATTAAGTACCTCACTCACATTCACTACATCCAAGCGAATGATCCCCCCTGTACCCTTGAGTAGTCCCACCTTCTCCCCAATTGTCCTCTTATTCTTGATGGATGCATAGACTGCTGCAGAATTCACCTTAATCCTACTTGGCAAGGAATTTTCATGGCCCCTTCTGTCTTTCCTAGTTCCCTTCTTGAGTTCTTTTCCGGCTTCTTTGTATTCCTCATGTGCTTCATTTGATCCTGACTTCCAAAGCTTTACGTACTTTTCCTTTCTCTTCTTTACTAAATTCATCACCTCTCTGGACATCCGAGGTTCTTGTATCTTTCCATCCCAGTCCTTCCTTCTAACAAGGACATACCTTTCCTGTACTCTGTGCAATTAATTGATCTTTAAACACCCTCCACATATCTGATGTGAACTTGCCAGAGAAAATGTGTTCCCAATTAACATTTCCTAGTTCCTGCTTAATGCCCTCATAATTTTCCCTACTCCAATTTAAAACTCTCTCACAAGGACCATAACCTCTCCTTATCTATAGCTATCCTGAAAGTTAAGGAGTTGGGGGTCACAGTTCCCTAACTTTTCACCCACTGAAAAGTCGGTCACCTCACTGATTACCCAACACCAGGTCCAGTACAACCTCTTCTCTCATTGCACCTTCCACACATTGATTTAAGAAACCTTCCTGGATACACTTAACAAATTCTGACCCATCTAAACCCCTTACACTAAGAAGGTCCATGACTCCCCTCTCGATGCCTCTTTCCCACTCTCAGTCCACAACAGAGACCCATATCAGAATCAGGTTTATCATCACTCACATAGGTCATGAAATTTGTTGTTTTTGCACAGCAGTACATAAAACTATGTACAGAACTAGGCACCCTAGCTATAGGTATGTGCCCAAGACTTTTGCACAGCACTGTACGTAAATGAAACGGATGGATTTTTCTTACAGAGTTCCAACAGTTTAGGGGGTCGCCACTGCTATTTGTGTAATTCCAGATTAATAATTGAATAGATTTAAAATTTTAAATTCCCCAGCTGCTCATCTGTGGTATATCAGGTCAGAAGCTGTGCTGTGACCTCCTCACTAGAGAGCGACTGGGGAGAACTTGCTAACCCCCACAGCTACCCACAACGGCCCTTCTTTTTGTAATAAAAACAGAGAGCGCCAGAAGTCTCAGCAGGCCAGACAATATCTGGGGAAAAAGAAACAGACTTAACATTTCAGCTGAGTGATGTCTCATTAGAAGACGACTTTCATCAGGTTGTAAATGTACGAGTACAGTATATACATTTGATCCTGTAAATAAGAATTTGTGGATTTCAGGGAACTTGCGATGACGATTCCAGAGAAAATATGGTTAATTTATTTCCATGAGAATACACTGGCCTCTGGTGAAATTACTCTTGCGTTATTTCTTTCTAGCATATTTTCCTCCTTTGAAGACTGTTTCTTTAGAAGCTGTGATGGAGTTAGTCATGCCAGCTCCTCTCCAAACCACCCTGTATAATCTTGTGCTATATGTTTGAAATTCAAATCAATTGTCAGACACTTGAGAGACCCATGCCCATTATAACCAAGAGCAGCTATATCTGTTTTCAGGTGCCTGGCATTATCAGTCTGCTGCTCCAATTTACTTTCTTTACATATTATCGTTGTTTTCCTTGCTGCTACATTACGTTCACAAAGAGCAGAACAACAATACTAATGGCACTTCGAATGTAACCTTGTTGAGAAGATGATAATGCCATCCTATCACACGTTCGTCTCCACAGGTACACTGATATTTCAGTCAATAAGCAGCTTCAAGCTATTTTCCTATCCTGTCAAAAGGAAGATGTCTCATGCTGGAAAATGCAATTTTTCAAAAATTTATGTTCAACTGACTGTGTTCATTTTAAAAAGTATGGGGAAGTTTGAGTCGGTAACTGCAAACATGAGACTAATTTTTTGAGGTAATTCAATTAAACCTTGCCACTTGTTTATTATTTTGTTTAACTTGCCTTGATAAGAGACTTCCAACATATCCTCTTAAATCAATCACTGCAGAATAAATTATTCCAAGTAAATCCATTGTTAAAAGTGATGACCCCATCAACAAGGTTCCATAGAGCACAGGAACAAGCCTGCTATGCTGGGCCAAACCAATTAAATTAGTAATCAAGTGTCCACCTAAATGAATCCCTTCTGCCTATGCAATGTCCATATCCTTCTATTTCCTGCACATTCATGTGCCTATCCAAGTGACTCCTGAATGGCCCTTTCATATTTGCCTCTGCCACCACCCCAAGTAACACACTCCAGGCACCCAGCACTCTGTTACCACCGCCCCCCTCACCCCGCCTCATCTTAAATGCATGCTCTCTGATATTTTGAAGCTGGGAAAAGGATACTGTCTATCTTTGCCTCTCAGAACCTTATAAATCTCTAACATGTCTGCCCTTGGCCTCTGCCACCCCAGAGAAAACAACCCAATTTTGTCCAACCTCTCCATTTTGATGATACAGGCACCAAAGAGAAGCAGAGAAACATTTGCCTGGAGTAGGGCTGAAGGTTATATCAGATTCATTCAGTGATGTGTGGATTAACACACATAACTGAACTGCTGCAAAGGCATGAAGATTATTTGAAGTCAGGGATGAAGTACCTGGATAGAGAGAGATGAGTTTTTCCCGGGTTTGTGGCCGAATACACTGAATACCTGGGCACTGCAGGTTATCTGTAAAGAAACACACATATTTATTTATTGAGATACGGCGTGGAAGGGCCCAGCAATCACCCAATTTATTCCTAGCCTAATCAACTTATAATGACCAAATAACCTACCAGCTGGTAGGTCTTTGGACTGTGGGAGGAAACCAGGGCACCTGGAGGAAACCCACACGGTCACGGGGGGAACGTACAAACTCCTTACAGGCAGCGACGGGAATTGAACCCGCGTCACCGTTACTGTAAAGTGCTGTGCTAACCACTATGCTGCGGTGCCGCCCCCATCACTCTGTTGCTTTATTTCGTGACCGAGGGGAGAAGATGCAGCGACAAATGGTGGGGAGTATTTTTCTTTGCAGGTTAAATCCTGGAGCTGCAGAAATGTTCAAGATTCAAGTTTATTTATTGTGTGTCCATCAAAACATACAGTGAAGTGTGTCATTTGCGTTAGCAACCAACACACACAGGGTTCGGTGGGGGAGAGTGGTGCAGCCACAAGTGTCAGCACACATACCAGCGTCAGTGTTAGTTTTGATGGAGAAAATGAAGCAGGAGCAACAGAAGTTGTCTGAGTCCTTCCCTCCATTAGCTCTACAGTCCAGCTGCACCATTCGCATTCCATGACTGATCTGCATCCTAGCTCCAAATCTCTTGATGCTTTCACCTACGTTTGGCTGTTCCTTTCTAATTCCCGTAAATTATGTTTTGATTTCTTGGTACAATCCAGTGCATGCTCTATAAATTGGTGCTATCTTTAACAAATGGAGTTCCTTGCAGCTGCTGGGGTTTCCATCTTCTCCAATGTCAATTTCCCAGGTTCCATCCGAATTTCTCTGCAATAAACAGCACCATTCAGAACGCCAGCTGAGAATCACGTGATACCCTGGAGCTTCCCTGATATTCGGGCTCTTGAAAGAGCTCCATCCAAGTTTTGGACTAACTTTCGCCCTTTCAATGTGCTGCAAAGTGATCTCTGCCCCATTTGCGGACCATGCTCGAAACAACAGCTTCTTACTCCATCTCCACAAGACAACTACCCATGAGTGCTGAGCAATACTGGGCTTTGAACTTGTGATATTGACGTGTTAAGCAATTAAATTGCTTGTTGGCGCACATCCCACTGTGTGAAAGAATGTGTCAGCCATTTCGTATTCTTAATAAAGAAGGGTCAGCTTATCCAGAATCCCTGCTACAGAACAGTCATCTTACGCAGCCGTATTAGCATGGTGTATGGCTTCCTAGAATTCCACACAATAACTTGGCTGCTTGGCCATATGAGCAGAACTCTACTAACAGGTTTCAATTTGAAACCTGATCACAATCACCTTGCCTCTTCGTTTATTATTATTACCAACAAAGGCTCCCGCACATTGCAAATTTCAGCTTTTAATTCCCAAAGTGCAAGTAGTGCGAAATTAATACCTGTCACTTGGCTGGAGCATCAGGACCCAGAAACTGATCCCATTTCGAGTGCACTGCCCTGTGACACCCTTGCTTAATGAGTGCTGGAGCTTTTCATTGCCTTCCAGAACATTCTCATTGTTTTGATTGACCAATATTTTTCTGTTCCAAAGAAGCTGGCAGTGGTGTGAGTTGTGGAGGAGGTGAGACAGACTTTCTTTAAGCACCCCACACACATGTTGCCTTGAACTTCCGGCCTTCCCAGCATCACGCCTTCCACGATAGAAACCTAATTGATTAGCAAGCCTGGTTCAACTCTAATACCGTCTATTGCAGAGAAATTCCTGAAACACTGCTTTGAATCTTGCAAACCGTGAGTATTAACTCACAATTCATAAATCGTGTAAAAAATCAAAATTTTATTCGTCAAGGGGAGTAGATGACTCAAGTTCAATTATCTGCTTAATGAGTGCCTGAGAGTGGGAGTGAATCTGTTGTTGGTCAGAAGAAACATTAGAGTGTGTACAGCATATTCAGATTCAGATTAGCTTGTAGTCTTAATTTTAATATAATTTGAAGTACAATTTTCAGGTGATTGGAGGAATGTATACTGGGGATGTCAGAGGTAAGTTTTGTGCACAGAGTTTGGTAGCTGCACTGCCAGGGATACTGGTAGAGGGAGACACATTAGGGCCATTTAGGAATCTCTTAGATAGGCATGGATAATAGAAAAATGGAGGGCTATGTAGGAGGGAAGGATTAGATTGAATTTAGAGTAGATTAAAAGGTTGGCACAACAATGTGGTCTGAAGGGCCTCAACTGTGCTGTAGTGTTCTGTGTCATAGGCACCAGGGTGCAATAAAATTCCTTGCTCACATGTAGTTCACAGACTAAACAGTATATCATAAGACCATAAGATACAGGAGCAGAATTAGGCCATTTGGCCCATTGAGTCTGCTCCACCATTTCATCATGGCTGATCCATTTCCCTTTCAGCCCTAATCTCCTGCCTTCTCCCTGTACCTCTTCATGTCCTGACTAATCAAGAATCTACCAGGTCTTCACATTTTATCTGTCAGCACAATCTGTCCCAGTTCATTTTGTGCACAGTTTGGGCTTGAATTTTCGGGTGGCCGGCCCAGAATTTTTGATTTTTGCTTGCACTGACAAAACTCCATGCCAACCATGCAGAATTTATATTTTCATTCATTTTGCTCAAAGAACACCAACTCGGCTTGCAAAGTGTCTCCGTAACCCAGTGACCAAATCCATTGTCAGTGGGATGTGCTGGTCTGTGGGATGATGGAGTTGAAAAATGGTAGCAGAGTAAAAGAAAATGAAGATTTTATCAAAGAAATAATTCTGTTAAAGCCTGAACCAGTCTGTAGTTGTTATGATTTCTGATTTTAATTTGTTTCTGCTTTATAGAGATCTAATGTTGATTTACCTTCATAGTGATAGAAAATACAGATTTTGTTGAAAGTCAATAAAAAAACAAAAACACCTCTTTACAAAACTAAAAATATAAAAAAAAAGGAGGGGGAGTTTAAACTCTTTGAATAGCAGATACACTTTCTGGATGACTCTGGTTTGATGTTGTCCCTGGAGGCTTTTTTAAATAGATTTATTCATTTCTGGGATGTGGACATCACCAACTAAGTGAGTATTTATTGCCCATCCCTGGTTGCCCTTGGAGGTGCACAGAGTAGGGTATCTACTAGACCCTGCGTTCAGTCTTGGATGGGTGCTGCGAGAATCTCAACCAACGTGTCCTGCTTGTGACCACGAACCAGTGATGGTCTGCTCCCACCTGGAGTCATCACTTGAAAGAAGGTGAGAGGCCTGGGGAAAATAAAAGGACAGTTCTTCCAAAGATCCAGTCTAGTATTTGCACAATGGTTTTCATGACCATTGGCAGAAAATTATACAGCATGCAATGTGGAAGCTTTAGGAATTGGTGATGAGTTGTCAACTCCAAATAAATACTGAAAATTAGATTTAGAATTTAAAACTCTGGAGAGGATTATATTTATTTGTAAAAGTGAGTTACATTATAAGTTGGTCAGAACACAAAATGTGAATAAATTCTATTCCTTGTAAGTGTGATTTAAGAAGCTAGAGCTATTCAGAAGCATTAACTTGCATCTGTCTCTGTCTGATCTGAGAGTGTTCATTGTATATCGGTGTGTGCAATGAGTCGTTACCCCAACCTCGCAAGTTGTGATGTGCATTTACATCTGCACAAAAATTAATTGATGCTTCCCAACTGAAGCTGTTGAACAGAGCTTTGAACTGTTGCTAGCTGCCAGCACTAGAAGTGATTACTGGAGTGTTTGGTTAGAAAGTGTGAATTGCTATTGATCAGTACAGAGAGAAATAAAAGTAGATTGTACTTAGAAACTGAGCTTAACTGAGTATGTGCATTAATATTTGCGCTTTCAGCAGGAGAATGGTTTCTTGAAGTCAGCTCTCCTGTGTCAACTAACTGCCATAATGCTCAGAAAGTAAAGCACTGCAGATGCTGCAAATCTGGAATAAAACCAAAGGTGCTGGGAATACTCAGCAGCATCTGCAGAGAGAGAGAATCAGATCCATTGTTACACATTGATACTGTTTCATCAAAAGCGGCCAGTTTTGACTCAAACTGGAAGGGCTGTTTATCTGAAGTTGTTGAATTCAATACTGAGCCTTGAAGACTTACATGACGAGTCAGAAGATGAGATGCTGTTCCTTAAGCTTATGTTAAACTTTGTTGAAACAATATAGAGGCCAGAGACTGAGAAATCAGAGAGGGTGTGGAATTAAGGAATACAGTGACAGGCAACTGGAGGCTGAAGGTCACCCTTGCAGACTGACCTGGTCAACCAATCTGCATTTGCTTTTGAAACCAACAACCAACAATCAACAGTGAAGAGAAGACTGAATGCAATCCATTAAATTGTAACAAGTGCAAGAGAATCGATACATTGTTTTTTTATCCTTTGTTCTCATTGACCCCCCCTTCTATTTACTTCTATTTACATCGCCTGCAGACAGATCAGCTGTGATTAGCACTCTCAGCCAGCACCATCACCACCACAGACATTCAGTTTGTTCTCTGTGCCCATTCCCCCTCCCTTCTCTGCAAACGACAATGTATTGCTTCGTTTGGCAAAAGTGAGAATAAAACTGATTCTGATTCTGATTCTTCAAGATTCCAGTACATTATTATAAAAGAACCCTGAGAGTTCCTTGCTCACAGGTAGCCACAAAGCAAGAAACCTGAAAGAACCCAACTTAAAAAAAGAATAAAAATAAAAATAAATGACCAACACCCGATGTGCAAGAGAAAGGGGAAAAAAATACAAATCATACAAGCAATTGAAGCAAACAGCAACATTCTGAACCACATTGATCCAAACCCCGGAGCAGCCCAGAGTAGGCCCAAAGCCTTGCTTATCAGTTCATCATGTTAGCAGGCATGGAGTACAGTAGCTGGGCCAGTCTTCATAGCCTCAGTACCATGGAGAGAGGAGAGACCTTCATGGAGAATGAACAAAAATGCCTCTTGTCCAGGATCCCAACACCTTGTCTTTTCAGTCTATCTGAGCCGGCATTTAAATTGACCAAACAATGAACAGCAAAAGACTCTGGCACCCTGGAGAGAGGAGTGAGCATCATGGAGAGCAAGCAAAATCGGTTCTTGCCTCCGTTCTGGGCCAGCATTTAAATTGTCCAAATAGTGTATTGTACCTCACACTAGGACCCGGGCACCACTGCTCTGAAAGGCTCTGGGCCTAGACCATGCTGCCCAGCTACTCGCTCCAGGACCAGATTTCGCCGGCCAACCCGAAGCACTCTTATGCTCTGAATCAGCTCAGTACCCAGCTCAATCCAACCTCACACCCAGGCTGCACACATAAAAGTTGCTGGTGAACGCAGCAGGCCAGGCAGCATCTCTAGGAAGAGGTGCAGTTGACGTTTCAGGCCGAGACGCTTCGTCAGGACTCACACCCAGGCTGGTTGTACGGGCATCAGAATTCCATGTGCAATCATTCTGCAACACACTGTCTCGGCTCATCCCCCAAACTTGCCTCACCATTGCTCACCCCTTCACTGTTTGCAGCGAAAATTTAACACAAATTACCTCAGAAAAGGTATTTTTAGTGATGTTTTTTTGTCAGATTTCTTATCTTTTTAACTATGAGAGAGCTGTCTCACATGTTCGGTAGCACTATCTTCACCAAAAGTACTAAAGCAGAAGATGCTGCCTGTTCTGTCGAGCATTTGCACTATCTTCTGCTTATATACTTAGAATCAGGTTTATTCACACTAGCATGTGTCGTGAAATTTATTGTTTTGTGGCAGCAGTACAGTGCAAGACATAAAAAGTTACTATAAATTACCATAAAAATAAAATAAATAAATAGTGGAAAAAGAGGAATAGTGAGGTAGTGTTCATGGGTTCTTGGACCATCCAGAAATCTGATGGCAGAAAGAAAGAAGCTGTCCTTAAAACATTGAGTGTGGATCTTCAGGCTCCTGTATCTCCTCCCTGATAGTCATAATGAAAAGACAGCATGTCCCAGATGGTGAGGGTCCTCAATGATGGATGCCATCTTTTGAAGATGTCCTCATTGATGGGGAGGTTTATGCCCGTGATGGAGCTGGCTGAGTCCACAACACTCTGCAGCTTTTATTGATCCTTGGCATTGGAGCCTCCTTATCAGGTGGTGATGCAGCCAGTCAGGATCCAAGGTACCTGTGTAGAAGTTTACTAGAATCTTTGGTAACATACCAAAGCTCCTCAAACTCCTAATGAAGTATGGCTGCTGGCATGCCTTCTTCATGATTGCATCAATATGGTGGGCCCAGGGTAGTTTCCCTGCGATGTTGACACCCACGCCTTTCACTGCAGACCCCCCAGTGAGCATTGGTGCATGTTCTTCCTTCCTGAAGTCCACAATCAATTCCTTGGTCTTGATGACGTTGAGTACAAGGTTGTTGTTGTGACACCACTCAACCAGCTGATCTGTCTTGCTCCTGTATGCCTCCTCATTCCATGTGAGATTTTGCCAATGAAAGTTGTGTTATCAGCGAATTTTGTACTGTGCCTAGCCACCCAGTCGTGGGTGTAGAGAGAGTAGAGCAGCGGGCTAAGCACGCATCCTTGAGGTGCATTGGTGGCAATTGCAAGCAAGGAGGAGATGGTATTTCTGGCTGTAGTCTCCCCATGGGGAAGGCAACAAACGAGTTCAACATTATATAAAAAAGAACAAGACTTTTATTAGTGGCAGCTGTTGCTATTGACAGATGGGGTCTTCCACAATAAGCTGTTAATGTTGCCAATGTCCTCCAATGTCCTTTTCCTCCATCCTTACCTCTCACCCTTTCTTCTTCACTCAATCCTGTATTTTGCTGATTTTTGAAAGCCCTCAACCTTTACATTCATTGCAACCTTCCAGCACCCCGCCCTCTCCACAACCCACCTATGAATCCTTAGTTAATTCTGTGCACTGTTTCCCTTGCAGAACGCCCACTGACCTTGCCGACAAAGCTGTGCTGTTTAGTAAAGGAGATGCTGGCACTGCCTCTGGTACCCAAGCAAACCAGCCAAAGACAAGTGAAAACGAAAGACATTTATAAAACGAAAGCTGTGTTTATTGAGTGTCATAGATCAAAATGAGTTTCCTTTGCCAAAGTGACTGCAATTTTATAGCCTCTTGTCTGTTTTGCTGGCTGGCAAAAGGCCTCTGTAGGGCTGTATGAGCTTTACACGTTGTATTTCTTGTCTGACAGTCAGGAAGCCATGCAAAGTTTTGTTCGTGCTTCTTCCTTAATGCAGTGGTAAAATGTTATCAAATTCAAATTTGATGGTGCCTTACGGACCCAATAAAATTGATTCGTGTTTATGAAAATTGTTTAACAGTGCCTTGAGGTTAGCGATTTGAGAAAATAATACCAAAATGACAATTTCACTATGCAGCCACTGGATGACAGCCCAGGTCAATGGAAATCTCTCAATCCATTTCAAAGGGTAAGAAAGTGCAGAGGCAGCTTTAATTGGTATCTAACTTCTGCCCTGAGATGGTGTGAAAGGATAGTGAAGAGGGAGCTTTGCTTAGTATCTAACCTGTTTGTTGAGTGTTTGACAGGACGATATCAAGGGAGCTTCACTCTGTATCTAACCGATGTCAGTCCATGGCCTCCTCCACTGCCATGATGAGGCCACACTCAGGTTGGAGGAACAACACTTTAAATTCCATCTGGGTAGCCTCTGATGGCATGAGCATCGATTCTCCGAACCTCTAGTAATGCCCCCCCACCCCCGTCTCCTTCACCATCCCCGTCCAAATTTCCCTCTCTCACCTTATTTCCTTGCCTGCCCATCACCTCCCTCTGGTGCTCCTCCCTCCTTTTCGTTCTTCCGCGGCCTTCTGTTCTCTCCTATTGAACTCCTCCTTCCCCCTGCATCTCTTTAACCAATCAACTTCCCAGCTCTTTACTTCATCCTTCCCCCTTCAGGTTTCACCTATCACCTCGTGTTTCTCTCTCCCCTACACCCAACCTTTTACAACTATTCCTCATCTTTTTTTCTCCAGTCCTGCCAAAGGGTCTCAGCCTGAAACGTTGACTGTACTTTTTACAATAGATGCTGCCTGGCCTGCTGAGTTCCCTCAGCATTTTGTGCATGTTGTTTTTGTCTAGCTGATGCCTTGACAGTGTGTGATGGGATGATGCAGAGGGAGCTTCACTCTGCGTTTAACCCGTGCCATGCTATTGTATGATAGGACAATGTAGAGAAGGGTTGGCACTGCTGTCTAACCCGTGCCCTGGGCGTGTGATGGGACAGTGTAGAGAGACCTTCACTCTGTGTCTAACCCATTCCCTGGGATGGTGTGATGGGATGATGTAGTGGGACCCTCACTCTGTGACTAACCTGCGCCCTGGGCTTGTGTGGTGGTATGTTGTAGGGGGACATTTACTCTGATGGTGTAGAGGGAGCTTCACTCTGTGTCTAACCCGTTCCCTGGGATTGTGTGATGCGACGGGGTTGTGTTTTACAGGACAATGCAGCTTCACTCTCTATCTAACCCATGCTGTCCTTGTGCTAAGAGCATGGTGATGAGGCAGCATTCTGTATACTGTATCTAACCTGTGTTGACACATGCCCTGGGTATATCTGACAGGACAATTTAGAGAGAGCTTTTCTCCAAATCTAACCTGTGTTATACTTGCCCCAGAAGTGTTTAATGAAACTCTGAGTGAGTGAGTGAGTCTGGGTCCTCTGTTGGTCAGGGTCGACCAAGGATGTTGCATCTGAGCTGTCTATGTGATACGCAAGCCTGGACAGTACGATATTGAGAGCAAGCTGTTGCCCATGTAGCAAGCTCTCCCTCACCACGCACATGATGAACCCAAAGGAATGGCAGAGACCGATACAGTTTGGCATCAGTAGCGTCGCAGGAGTTGCCATTCAGCGTTGAACTCAATGTAGGACTGCCTCAGGGACTCCAGTTCTGGGTTTTTCCCTCGGGGTTTACTTCCGAAGCCTTCCCCATGAGTGGGTACAGCCGCAAGGCAGCGGAGCTTTGAGATCAGAGTTTTCATTCTCCTAGGTGAGCTGCCAACCACAGCTGTCTGAAGCAACTGGTTTTTAGGCACCAGTAACCCACCTTTGCCCCTCCTCCTGTCAGTAGAAATGGTCAAACTGGGCTTAGTAGCCAAGCCACACGTGGAGGCCAGCTCTTGAGTATTTGAAATTAAAAAGTGTACCATTCATTCACCTAAAAGAGGCTCTACCAGAGCTCTCTTGCGATATGATCATCTTCCATTGCTCTGAAATGAAATCCCAATGTCATGATGCCCTGACTAGATTTGTTGCAGGAGTCCAGTGCTTTTCTCCAAGCTGAAGGTGAATTATTTTTCATATGCACGTGAAGATTTTTAGCAAGTGTCTGTTTCCGCTGTTACGCCAATCTGTAATATCTAAGTTGCTACACTTAGTGGGGTGTCAAAACAACTTTTAAATTCGTTCATAGAATGTGAGTATCACATGTTGGCCAGTTGCTTTAGTAGTGTGGCCAGCTATTTCCTTTCCAGTGTGTATTTTTCATTGCCCTTCGATACAACTGAGTGACCTATTGAGGTAAGTTGTGGGGTGGCTTACAATGTTCTTATGGGAAGATTCCTTCCTGAAAGGACATGAATGATCCTGTTGGATGTTTATCATTACTTAGCAGTTTCATGCTTAGTTTCAGTGATAGCAGATTTTGTTTTAAGAATTTGAATTCATTTGATCTGGTCCTCTGAATTTTCAGTCCGGATTCTTAGATTACAAGAACCACCCATAGGCAAGTCCAGCCAGTCCAAGCCTGATGCCAAAATCCAGAAATGGATGCTCTGTTATGGGAAAAGATCCAAGGATGCACTCCCAGCTTCCTTTGGTGGTGGGGGGTGGCGGGGGTGGGAAGCAACATCTCCACTGACACTTGGGAATCCCTGGCCTTTGACCACTCAAAGCGAAGCATGAGATTTGGAATGTTACTGAGAACCTTGTGCCCATGCTTCAGCGACACACAGAAGGCCTGGCACAAGCATTGGAAGGAGCGCACTTGCACTGCCTCACAAAGTTCCCACTAAACCACTTGTCCTGTCTGCCACCTCCTGCCCCGTCTATAAGAGTCTGTGGGTCCCACTGTGGCCTCATCAGTCACCTCAGAAGCCCCAGCATCTGAGAGGAAGCAGGTTACCCTCCATCCCGCCGAACTGCCAAACATAAACAAACCTAAAGAGGTCTCGCCTGCAGGAAACTACTACACACACCTCACAGAATTTCTTTTAATCATGTGTTAAGTTCTCCCTGCTGTAAATCTACATGGTGGATCTGGAATTGTGAGTTAATTTGTAAGGAGGATGAGAAGAAATTTGTATTTTGATATGAGTGAATGAGTGCTGTTGTTCAAATCAGTGGGGAGGAAGGGATTCATTTCAAATTTAAATGAACTTCTACGGTGATGGAGTTTTGTGGTAGTGGTGGGGGGGAAGCAGAGAACAGAGATTCATTAATAAGCGGCAGTGAAGCATCAATCTTTGAGAACTGCGTGACTGGAAGTTCATTTAAACTGTCAGCAAATGGATAAAAATGTGGTTGTGGGCACTGGGATATTTGTCAGCCTGAAAATAACCTTTGTGTTTGTTGTTAAGTCTCCATGGCATTGTACTTCGAGGGAAAACTGGGAGCTAATTTGATTGGAGCTTCAGCTGATGGGAAATAATGAAGAAAGATGCATTGCAGGCAGTGTGAGAGATAGAAGGTATCACAAACTGGCCCAGCCTGGATCCAATCAATGTCTTTTGGGAATGAATGGATCAGCACACGAGCAAAGGAGTGGAATTTTGTCTTCACTGCTTGGATAGAAATCTGCCCAAGGAGACCGTGATCGTACAAACCGATCCCATCTTCATTAATCTCATATGGGATGTGGATCTTGTTGCCCCAAGAAGATGGGGGGTGGGGGAGGAGCTGCCTCCTTGAATTTTTGCAGTCATTCTTCAAGTTCTGGGATTTAGACCCAACGCCCTGCGCTCACGCAACACCCCTGTGCTTGCTGAGCCATGCCGCCTACAGGTTGAAAAATTCCTCCATTTTGAAAATCTAAACCCGGTTTTCATATCTCTTGATAGCCTCATCCTTGTCCTTTGTCCAGAATCACTTTTGGTCCTAGAACACTCCTCCAGTTCCAAACTCTTGGTTCTCCCACACGAACTGATGCCACTTCTACTCCTGCCAAGACCCTAATCTGCAGAATTCTTTCCCTAAGCCTCTTCACATCTCTGCCTCGCTACACTCCTTAGATCTATCTTTTTGAGCAAGGATGGACCATCCATCCATATATCTATTGTGGCTTATTCTTGAAAACCCTCCTTTGCAATCCTTTGGAATGTTTTGGTTGTGTTTAATATGCTGTGTAAATATAAACTGTTTTTGTTGTTGACTCCTTGTGGAAGAGTGCATGAAGCCCTGAGTTACAGCTACACTCAGTGGCCACTATATTAGGTACACCTGCTCTTTCATGCAAATCTCTAATCAGCCAATCATGTGGCAGCAACTCAATGCATAGAAGCATGCAGACGTGGTCAAGAGGTTCAGCTGTTATTCAGACCAAACATCAGAACGGGAAGAAATGTGATCTGAGTGACTTTGACTGTGGAATGATTGTTGGTGCTAGACAGGGTGGTTTGAGTATCTGAGAAACCGCTGATCTCCCGAGATTGTCATGCACAACAGTCTCTAGAGAATGGTGAAAAAAACACAAAAACAAAATCCAGTGAGTGGCAGTTCTGTGGGTGAAAATGCCTTGTTAATGAGAGAAGTCAGAGGAGAATTGCCAGACTGGTTCAAGCTGACAGGAAGGTGACAGTAACTCAAATAACCACATATTACAACAGTGGTATGCAGAAGAGCATCTCTGAATGCACAACATGCTGAACCTTGAGCTGGATGGGCTACAGCAGCAGAAGACCACGAACATACACTCAGTGGCCACTTCATTAGGTACAGAAGGTATCTAGTAAAGTGGCCACTCGGTGTACATGACGTCACCTATGGTTTAATAGCTCGCCGACACACCGACTATGGACCAATCAATGCAAACACAAAGCAAAAATAAAAACCTGCATATGCTATGGATCTGAAATAAAAGCAGCAAGTGCTGGAAATACTTCAGAAGGTCAAGCAGCTTTTGATACAACATTGCCTTGTTTTCTCCACAGATCCCTCCTGACCTGCTACCAGTTTCCACGTTTTCTATTTTTATACAAGGGACACAACTCAGCACATTTTGGAGTGGAGGGGGAGAAAATGCAGAGGGAGGAGGAATCTTGGCAAGTCTTGGCTGCAAATATAGCAGAAATGCATGATTTTATTTTTGAAAGGTGTAGCAATGGGAAAACTCAAAGAGCCACAGGGAAAATCAATAATTTTCTTCAGGACTTGAGTAGCTGGAAAAGTGATTCAGAAACTTGACCCAGTATTTTTCATCTGTTCTGGATGCGGATCAGAAAGCTTATTTCAGGCCTTTATCCCAGACTGCTGTGCACACTTGCTCGCAGTCAGCAATGATCTACAGATGAGTGACCAGCCGTGAGTTAGCACTTGACTGATGTTCGCATGGATGGCCGAGCTGCAATTGTGTTCCAAGCCTAAAGTCAATGTGGCACTCACAAGCAAATCACATTAACTCCTGGTTGTCCAGGCTATCATTGGAAGACTTAGAAAACATCTTTCACATTAAATGTTCAGCACCTTGCTGCACAATAGCTAGTAATTATTAGAGTGAAGCATAATATGTAAAGCTCCAAGCCTATAGGGGCACATATGCTCAGTTCAATCTGGTCTGAAATGAAATTCGTTGCTCCCAGTAGGAATCTGAGCAGAATCAGGTTTATTTTCACTGTCTTATATAATGTGAAATTTGTTTTTTTTGTGGCGGAAGTACAGTATAAAGACATAAAATTTCTATAAATTACAGTATACTTAAATAGTGTAAACAAAAAAGGGATAATAAGGTAGTGGTCATGGGTTCGAGAAGCATTCAGTAATCGGATGGTAGAAGGGAAGAAGATCTTTCTGAATTGTTGAGTGTGGGTCTTCAGGCTTGATGGGAGTAAGGAGAAGATGGCGTGTCCTGGGTGGTGATGAATGCCACCTTCTTGAGGCACCGCTCCTTCAAGCACAGCACAGTTGTTAACTGTTGTTGCCCTTTCTCTGACAGGATCTTACAAATAGTCATAGTCATAGTCATACTTTATTGATCCTGGGGGAAATTGGTTTTCGTTACAGTTGCACCATAAATAATAAATAGTAATAGAACCATAAATAGTTAATAGTAATATGTAAATTATGCCAGTAAATTATGAAATAAGTCCAGGACCAGCCTATTGCTCAGGGTGTCTGACCCTCCAAGGGAGGAGTTGTAAAGTTTGATGGCCACAGGCAGGAATTACTTCCTATGATGCTCTGTGTTACATCTCGGTGGAATGAGTCTCTGGCTGAATGTACTCCTGTGCCCACCCAGTACATTATGTAGTGGATGGGAGACATTGTCCAAGATGGCATGCAACTTGGACAGCATCCCCTTTTCAGACACCACCATCAGAGAGTCCAGTTCCATCCCCATAACATCACTGGCCTTACGAATGAGTTTGTTGATTCTGTTGGTGTCTGCTACCCTCAGCCTGCTGCCCCAGCACACAACAGCAAACATGATCACACTGGCCACCCCAGACTCGTAGAACATCTTCAGCACCGTCCGGCAGATGTTAAAGGACCTCAGTCTCCTCAGGAAATAGAGACGGCTCTGACCCTTCTAGCATACAGCCTCAGTGTTCTTTGACTCGTCCAGTTTATTGTCAATTCGTATCCCCAGGTATTTGTAATCCTCCACCATGTCCACACTGACCCCCTGGATGGAAACAGGGGCCACCGGTACCTTAGCTCTCCCCAGGTCTACTACCAGCTCCTTAGTCTTTTTCACATTAAGCTGCAGATAATTCTGCTCACACCATGTGACAAAGTTTCCTACCGTAGCCCTGTACTCAGCCTCATCTCCCTTGCTGATGCATCCAACTATGGCAGAGTCATCAGAAAACTTCTGAAGATGACAAGACTCTGTGCAGTAGTTGAAGTCCGAGGTGCAAATGGTGAAGAGAAAGGGAGACAAGACAGTCCCCTGTGGAGCCCCAGTGCTGCTGATCACTCTGTCGGACACATAGTGTTGTAAGCACACGTACTGTGGGTACAAAGGATCTAATAGCACTATTTCATAGAAATCCCCAGGATCCTGGATGATATTTATCCCCCAGTCAATACCAATGAAACAGATTATCTGCTAATTATCATATCGCTGCTTGTGGGATCCCACTAGAACATAGAACATGACAGCACATTACAGACTCTTCGGCCCCCAATGTTGTGCCGACCTTTTAACCTACTCCAAGGTCAATCTAACGCTTCCCTCCCACATAGCCCTCATTTTTCGTTCATCCATGTGCCTATGTAAGACTTCCTTAAATGTCCCGAAAGTATTTGCCTCTATTACCACCCTTGCACTCACCACTCTCTGTAAAAAAACTTACCTCTGACATTCTCCCTATACTTTCCCTTAATCAACTTAAAATTATGTCCCCTCTTATTAGCCATTTCTACCCTGGGAAAAAGTCTCTGACTGTCCACTGGATCTATGCTTCTTATCGCCTTGTTCACCTCTATCAATTCACCTCTCATCCTCCTTCTCTCCAATGAGAAAAGCCCTAGCTCGCTACACTTTTCTTCGTAAGACGTGCTCTGTAATCCAGGCAGTATCCTGGTAAATCTCTGCACCCTCTCGGAAGCTTCCCCATCCTTCCTATAATGAGGCAACTAGAACAGAACACAATACTCCAAGTGTGGTCTAACTAGGGTTTTATAGAGCTGCAACATTAACATGTGGCTCTTGAAATCAGATCTCCAACTACTGAAGGACAACACACCATATGCTTTCTGAACAAACCTATCAACTTGCATGGCAATTTTGAGGGATCTATGAACCTCCAAGATCCCTCTGTTCCTCCACACTGCTGAGAATCTTACCATTAACCTTCTATTCTGCCTTCAAATTTGACCTTCCAAAGAGAATCACTTCACACCTCTCTGGGTTGAACTTCATCTTACATTTCTCAGCCCAGCTCTGCAGCCTGTCAATGTCCCTTTGTAACCTACGGCAACCGTCTACAGTATCCACAACACCATCAACCCTCATGTCATCTACAAACCCACCTTACCACTTTCTCATCCAGGTCATTTATAAAAATCATAAAGAGCAGGGCTCCCAGAACAGATCCCTGCGGTACTCCACTAGTCACTCACCTCCAGGCAGAATACGCTCCATCTTCAACCATCCTCTGCCTTCGTAGGGCAAGCTAATTCTGAATCCACACAGCCAAGTCTCCCTGGATCCCATGCCACCTGACTTTCTGAATGAGCCTACCATGAGAGACTTAGCAAATGCCTTACTAAAATCCATATACACCTCATCCACTGCTCTACCTTCATCAATGTGCTTTGTCGGATTCTCCACATCTCTTGGCAACCATGATTCCTTCACTCTATCATCCTTTCCCTGCTTCAGACCTATCCAGAGCCCCATGGAAGTGATCCATAAAAACCTCCACATTTCTGTTATGCTTTTCTCCCAAGTACAACTGTTCCCAATTTATGCTTCCATATTCCTGCCTAATAGCATCATAATTCACCTTCCCCCAATTAAATACTTTACCATACCATCTGCTCCTATCCCTGTCCAAGGCTCTGGTAAAGGTTAATGAATTGTAGTCACTGTCCCTGAAATGCCCGCTCACCAAGAGATCTGTTATCTAACTAGTTTTGTTGGCTGTTACTAGATCCAGTAAGGCCTCTCCTGTCATCAGCTTGTTTACATATTGAGTCAGGAATCCTTCCTGGACACAACTATCAAATTCCACCCTATCTAAACCATTTTCACTAAGGAGGTGCCAATCAGTATTAGGGAGGTTGAAATCACCCATGACACTTCTTGCATTAAACCTTCAACCCATGCTACTGACTGCAATTTTACCCTGTCAACAGCTTATCCTTCCTCAGAGTCTCTCCACATGCTGCATCTACCAGTATACCAACTGCCCTAAGCTCTAACCTATCACCCTGGTTCCCATCCTTTTTGTACAGGTCATACCTTCCCCAGAGGAGATCCCAATGATCCACAAATCTGAAACCCTGCCCCTTGCCCCAATTCCTCCGCCATCCTATTCTTGCTCTCAATGGCATGTGGCACAAGCAGCAATCCATAGATTACTACCCTAGAGGTCCTGCTTTTCAGCATTCTTCCTAGCTCCCTAAAATCTCTCTTCGGGACCTTTTCCTTCATATGTCATTGGTTCCAATTGTACCATGATTTCTGGCTGCTCACCCTCCCCCCTTAGAATGCTGTGGACCTGATCTGAGACATCCCTGATCCTGGCATCTGGAAGGCAACATACCATCCGAGTGTCTCTTTCATATCCACGGAATCTCCTGTGTGCTCCCCTAATTATCACCCTTCATCACCCTTTCCTTCTGAGCTACAGAGACAGACTCAGTGCCAGAGACCTGGTAGCTGCGGCTTTCGTCTGGTAGGTTGTTCCAACACCCAACACTATCCAAAGCAGTTGGTGAAGGCAACGGGTACTCTGCACTATTCTCCTATTCCCTTCCCCTCTCCCAACAGTCACCCAGCCACCTGTCTCCTATAATTTACGGGTGTCCACCTCCCTGTAGCTCTTACCTGCCACCTCCTCATTCTCCTGAGTGATCAGAAGATCATCCAACTGCAGCTCCGGTTCCCTAACATGGTCTGTAACGAGCTGCAGATGGATGTACTTCACACAAGTATGGTTGTCAGGGAGACTGGAGGACTCCCAGAATTCCCATATCTGATATGAAGGACATACCACGGTCCCTGGGTCCACTCCCACTACTCTAGCTAGGCACTAATAGATAAAAAAAGAAACTTACTTCAGCCTTCCCCTCTTCTTGCTGAAGACTCTTGAGCCAAAGCTTCAAGATCTATGCAGTAATACTGACCCACTCCAAAAATGGTCACTCCCACAATGGCTGCTCCACTTAAACCTCACTTCCTTTCATAGGCATTTGCCAAGGCCCTAATAAACTGTGATAACTCAAGCTCGTCAAAAAGTTCCTATGGGCTTGTGCATCATTTGGCTACTCCTTCTGATGGCACAACCGTGACCACACTTCATAACCAATTCCTTCATTGTTTGGGTTTTGGGATGTGCTGAAGAGACACTAATTAAATGCATTTATTTATTTATTTGCATCAGCTTTATAGCTCCCAGTCTATTTAATGGTAAATTTCATCAGCATTTGGTAGGATGCCTCTATGTCCATGGTGTAGAGTGACTGTAGTGGTCTATGATCCATTGTGGTCTATTATTCTTCCTTGGTGCTTTCCATACTGGTTGAAGCCCCTTGACACAAGCAACCACCAGGACTGGGAAGAGGAGATGACACGAGAACCAGCTGCAGGATCAAGGTCTTGCCATCGATATTTTCTTACCTATTGTGGTATTGTGTTGAGAAGTGTGTCCCTGCTCCCCAATGGCCTATTTTCTGATGGAAGCTATAAGTGGGTGATCTTATAGAGCAGGGGTCCCCAACCTTTTTTGCACCGCGGACTGTTTTATTATTGACGATATTCTTGCTGACCGACCGACCCGGGGTGGGGGGGAGGGTAGGGTTGCCAACAGACAAGAGTAGCAGTCAAATATGTTGTGTTTACCCCGAGAAAGAGTACCATGGCCATGAAGCCTTGCGCGGGCACCTGTGTGCGCATGCGTGTATGTGCCTATTTTTTCCTACGAATCGTTTTTAGCGATTCTATTCGGGGGAGGGTGTTAATCACGACCGGAATATAGGTGATAAGTGGCTAATACACTCAATTTCGTTTCTAAAAGGGTTTATCTAATGAATTTAATATTAAACACACAGCGCATATTTTCCTCGCGTGAATATAGTGATAAGTCAATTATCAGGGGAGGACAGGGGAGCTTGAAGTAAGTGTTGAACAAACTTCCAGTAGAAGTGGTAGAGGGAGGTTTGATATTATCATTTAATGAAAAATTGGATAGGTATATGGACAGGGAAGGAATGGAAGGTTATGGGCTGAGTGCAGGTCGGTGGGACTAGGTGAGAGTAAGTGTTCGGCTCGGACTAGAAGGGCAGAGATGGCCTGTTTCTGTGCTGTAATTGTTATATGGTTATATAAGTCACTTATAAGTCAATAGCATCATAACATTTTAAGTAACGTTTGGATATTAAACACACAGTGCATATTTTCCTCGTATGAACATATAAAATCATTGCAACACACCAATATCGCTGAATCAGTGGGAGCCCTGGGCTTGTTTCCCTGCAACAAGACGGTCCTATCGAGGGGCGATGGGAGACAGTGATACTCGAAGGGGGTTCCTTATGTCCAGTCTATTCCGCAATTTAGTTTTCGTTGCATTCATTGCAGAGATATGTTGGAAATGGAAGCAACGTTTTCAGTGCTTTCGTGGCTATCTCAGGATATTTAGCCTTGACTTTGATCCAGAATGCCCAGAGATGTTATGTCAAGCATACTTTTCAGGCCACCGTCATTTGCAAGCTCAAGGAGTTGATCTCCTTCCCGCGCTGACATGGATGACGTGTGTGTGATGACCTCGCGTGCGTTCAAGCTCAACAGTGGGTGTGACAGGGAATGAGGAAAGGTGCGGCTGACTCCTATCGCCAAATCATATCATTTCCTCGCGGCCCAGTAGCACATGCCTTGCAGCCCAGCGCCAGTCCACGGCCCGGTGGTTGGGGACCATTGTATAGAGCAGGGGTTTCCAACATTTTTATGCGAAATGAGCCTTACCATTATCTGAGGGGTCAATGGACCTCAGGTTGGGAACCCCTGTTTTAGAGGTAAACAGTAGCTCACTCATGTAACAAAGAAAATTTAGAATTAGAAGCAGGCTTATTATCAGTGATGGGAAATTTGTTGTTTTGAGGAAGTTAACCCAGAATATATCATTAAACTGAAATACAGTCACTGAATGAAAGGACAAAGGTCAAAATAAATGATTAGCCTGAGTATCTGCATCTTCCTTTGCACTAGAAGTGCTTATTTCAGCAAAGGTGAGCACAGACTGACCCAATTTACAGATGTCAATCTACAACTTTTTGTACAAAGTAGAACTAATGGCGGTTCTATGCTGCCCCACACCAGTAAGTTATTGTTGGATCCCAGCAATTTTGTGATCAAAATGTTTTTGGAAGTCAAGAAAGAGGGATAAAGCTTTGTAGTTACACCTATTCTCTAAGCATAATAAGAACAGTTTGTTGCAGGAGTGACCTCTGTCCCTCACTGGTGAGAGAGAAGCCTGTCTGAGATAGCAAAGTGTTAGGATGGACTGTAGTTTTTTGATGGACTCCAGATCATGGTCTCTTTGGGGGCTTTGCTATTGCATGCACGGTGGGGAGAGAGGTTTGGTGCTTTAGCAAGTGGAGGGAGGGTTCATACTTTTGCTGCTGCTTGTGCATGGGAAGGGGGAGGGGGGTTTGCGGTTCTAACTTGTTTCTGTCATTCTTTGTGTTTTTTTTCTGTTTCATGGATGTCTGCAAGGAGTAAGAGTTTCAGGTCATATACTGCATACATTCTCTGATATTAAATTGAACTGTTGAACAAAGAATGAAACAAAGGCAAAGAATTAGTGGTCATCTTATCTTAAAAACTAGCTCAAATTAGAAGGATAATGAGACATTCCATGTTAAAAAAAAACTATAAAATAGCCAGATTCAAGTCGTGTAACACCTGCTGCAGGAAATCTAAGAAGCTTCTAGAAAATACAAAATCAGCTATGCTACAATGACTGGAAAATTCACTGAACAATTACATGTATATCATACATATATAAAAATACAAGCAAGCATAGGAAAGAGAAAACTAGGAGAAAAATAGCAATTTTACACTCTAATCCAACATTATGCAGCTTGAATGATACCAAACTAAAGGGAATCAGTAGCTTTCTAACAGACTGGGCTTGTAATGTCTCAATTGCCATGACAAACTTAAGAAATTACTAATTAGTATAGTCCAGGGGCACTCAGCCTCACAGCTGAACCCAATATGAAAATGAACTACCACTCACCAGTCAATGTGAATGCATTGTTTTAAAACACTTTGAAAATTAATTCAATCATAGCCCTATGGGGAAAATTGTCAACATGTGCATGTGTTTTTTTTAATAAAGAAATGAACACCACAGACACCAAAACTGAGCTTTGAAGAACCTGGCATGCAGAACTAAGGGAGGTAGGACCTGAAGTTAGGATTGTGCAGGACATTACTCTTGTTGTGTTAGTTCTTTTGTTCAGGAGGAAAGAAACTCTTATATTTAAGGTGCAAAGCCATATTATTAAGCTGCAATTACTTGTGTATGCAATGAAAAAGCTATTATTATCTATTAATATGCTGCAATTACTTTATAATTACACTGTTATTTGTACAACTTGCAATGAAATAGTGGTTAGTTTACTTCATGAAAATGATTAAAATTTATCCAGTCACCCTCTCCACCCTGCCTTCTAACCATGTCAGCTTGTGGCTTGGTCTGAGGAATGTATGATTGAAATGGAGTTTGCCCGGATGCAGCTTCAAGCACAAAAGTGCTTTAGTGCAACAGGTAAAATACCTAGCTCCAAGTTAGGAAGCCGTGGGTGAAGAGCTACTCCAAAGACTTAGTACAATAACCTCCTAGAGTGACACTCTGTAGTGGTAGTGAGGGAGTGCTGAACAGTCAGAAGCATTATTTTTCAGCTGGGGTGATAAATCGAGGCTCTCTCTGGCCATGTGTAGCATTAGGCCACGTTTCCTTAACCATCAAAATAATGGATATTTGTCTCTCTGCTGCTGGTGAATTGACTTGCTTGTGTAATATGGCTGCTGTATACAAGATGTTTAGATTTGACAAGGTGCCACACTTGGGTGGGTGAGTGTGAAATCAGGGCAGTTCTTTAAGTGTGTTTGTTTGTGTGTGTAAATGGAATTTGGTACAGTTCTTTGAGTGTGGGTGTCCTGCTATGTGTCTGTTTGAAATCCAGTACAATTCATTGTGTGTGTGAAATTTGCTTCTGTGTACATTTAACATGCTAAATCATTCGAGGCAACTCAGAGCAATGTAATCAGTTTTGATACCAAATTGGATCAGAAAATACTCAGGTAGATGATCAAAAACTTGGTGAAAGAGGTGGTTTTTAAAAGAGGAGCGAGAGGTGGGCAGGCTTGGGGAGAGACTTTCAGAACTTGGGGCTCAGCTCTGTTGCCAGTGGTGGGGGGGATAAATCAAGGATGAGCATATGACTTGGACTGGAGATCTGAGGCTGTAAAGTGATCTGGAAAAACAACGATGAAAATTTGAAAGTCAAAGCTTAATTTAGCCGAGAGCAACTTACCTCAGTGAGTACAGGCGAATGGGGGTTGGTTGCAAGTTGGGATGTGGTCAGCAGTGTGTATACAGGGTAGAAGATGAAGGATTGACTGGGACTGTGTTGGAATAGTCAAGCATCAATGTTACACAGGAATGGATGAAGTTTCCACCATTAGATAAGCTGAAGGAGGGTGGTGATATTTCAAGATCTGGAGACACTAGCATCTTTAGAAAGGCTGTGGATATGTAGTTAGAAGCTTGTCTTGGGGTTAAATTTGTCACCATGGTTGGAAACAACCCGGTTTGGTCTCAAAGCACTTGCTAAGACGAGGTCTGGAGTCAGTGGTGATGGGGAGTGAGTACTATGGCTTTGCTCTTCCCTGTGTTATATTGCAAGGAACTTCTGAGTGTCAGATTAGTGGTTGTACACCTAGGGATGGTAGAGGGCCAGAGAGAGGTGGGGGTAACCTTGAGCTCGGAGTTAATCATGTATAAGTGGAAACTGAACCTATGCTTATGGGACATGAGATTCTACAGATGCTGGAAATCCAAAACAACACATAAAAATTGCTGGAGGAACTCAGCAGGTTGGCCAGCATCTATGGAAAGAAGTAAAAGGTTGATGTTTTGGGCCTTTCATCAGGAATAGAAAGGATGGGAGAGACCAGAATAAGGTGGTGGACAGAGGGGAAGGAATGCAGGGTAGAAGGTGATTGGTGAAGCCAGGTGGGTGGGGGAGGTGATAGGTGGAAAAGGTAAAGGGTTGGAGAGGGGAGTGGACCATAGGGGAGGTGATAAGCAGGTAAGGAGAAGAGGTAGGAGGGGAGCCAGAATGGGGAATGGAAAAAGGGAAGGGAAAAAAATTACTGGAAATTAGTACCCACTTTCCTGGTTTCACCTATTACCTTTCAGCTTGTACTCCTTCCCCTCCCCTCACCTTCTTATTCTGGTTTCTTCCCCTTCCTTTCCAGTCTTGATGAAGGGCCTCAGCCTGAAACGTCGACTATTTATTCCCCTCTGTGGAAGCTGCCTGACCTGCTGAATTCCTCCAGCATTTTTGTGTGTGTTACTCTGTGCTTATGGGTAAAGTTACTGCTGAGGTGCAACTAGATGGGAAATAGGAGGGAGCTAAAGATTGGCCCTGAAGACAATGGTTATGAGCACATGGAGACAAGAATGAGAATAAGCAAGTGCGATTTCAGCCAGCTACATCAGACAACATTGGAAATGAGACCCCTGGCTATGTTTTGTTTGTTGCTACTTGTCTGAAACTGGGAAGTGGAGATGATTTGGAAACAGGAAGATTCAATTAACTCCATAGTTGGACAGGGCTTTGGGGATTGCAATGGGGGGGGGGGGGATTAGCCAGCCAGCCAGCATCCCTAGCCACTCCACAAATCCCTTATCCATTTGTATTATTGGTCAAACCTATCAGGAATTGCACATCCATGGTTCTTTGACCACTCGTCTATGCAAAAGACAAACAGCAGCTGCTGTCTGTCTGTCTGTATCTTGTTTTACGGCGGTTGGCATCCAGCTTAATGGTGCATTACCGCCACCCTCTGCTCCAGAATGTGCACTAGACATACATTCTAAATCCCTTCACCCAATCCCACTCACGGACACACAGACACACACTTCACCCTCCCATCTTTGACTATCCTAGTATCCTATTCCTGTTTATTCGTCATATTCTATAAAAAAAACCCCTGTACCCCACAGCAGCTGCAAAATAGGAACTGGCCTTAATACCTGCCAAGCAGAGATTTGAATATTGAAGCAATAATTTTGTTCACAGTCAAGAGTTAACTGAATAATTAGGCAATTTAGAGTTGGGTCTTATCTAAACTTGGCAGAATTGGCCAGATGCTACTAATTGTATCGTGCTTGGTTGGAGAAGGGTAGATATACACTTGGGCTCCAAGCATATTGCTTGTGTTCCTACTTCAGAAATATAGTGAGTCACAGTGGAAAAACTTTTGTTCCCAATGTATCTGTGAGGCCAACCTCCCATTGATAAGCAGCTTACAGCCCAACTGCATACTTTATCTCTCCCTTCGCTTGTGAGATTGCGCACAGTCACCACAGTGTTGCATTCTTCCATTTTTAAATTACTTTCTCGCTATTTCTTGCTCCCGATACTGACTGAATTTAAAACCCTTTCAAGATGCACTGTGCTCTGTGATGTCTTCACCACAAATACTCTTGCTTCCCCCTCCCCTCTCCATGGCAAATAGTCAGCCAAGCAAAGTACAAGTTTCTCCACTTTTAAATTATAGTTGACTTTTATACGAGAAAAGTTTGTGACTGGGTAATCTGTGAACGGATGCAAAGAGAGCCCAATTGGATCCTATTTGGAAGAGATGTGTCCATTTCAGTCCTCGATTTATAACAGGTAATAGCAATCTCTTTACACTCAGTGTCACTTTATTAGGTACCTCCTGTATCTAACAAAGTGGCCACTGGGTCTGTTCATGGTTTTCTGATACTGTAGCCCTTCCACTTCAAGGTGCAAAATGTTGAGCAAGTAGAGATGCTCTGCTGCACACCACTGTTGTAACACATGATTATTTGAGTTACTGTCACCTTCCTGTCAGCTTGAACCAGTCTGGCCATTCTCCTCTGACCTCTCTCATTAATAAGGCATTTTCACCCACCAAACTGCTGCTTACTGGATGTTTTTTTTTGTTTTCACACCATTCTCTGTAAACTCTAGAGACTGTTGTGCATGAAAACCCCAGGAGATCATCAGTTTCCGAGATGCTCAAACCACCCTGTCTGGCACCAACAGTCATTCTATGGTCAGTCACTTGGATCACATTTCTTCCCCATTCTGATGTTTGGTTTAAACGACAACTAAACCTCTTCTGTCTGTCTGTATCTTGTTTTACAGCAGTTGGCATCCAGCTTAATAGTGCATTACAGCCACCCTCTGCTCCAGAATGTGCACCAGACATACATTCTAAATCCCTTCACCCAATCTCTTTTTTATATATAAAAAGGAGCAACCCTTTTAATGTGAATTCCTGCATCCCCAACTCCCTTAATTTATTTCTCATCATCTCTCTCTGTATCCCATACTTCCTGCAACTCAGAACTACATGTTCTACTGACTCCTCTTCCTGACATTCCTCACACAATCCTGTCTGGTGTTTCCCTATCATTTTCAATGTTTTGTTTAATGCACAATGCCCCAGTCAACTAAACCCCTTCACCATGCCTGCATGCTTTTGTACACTGAGACACTGTTATATAATTGGCTGAGTAGATATTTGCATTAAGGAGCAGGTGTACCTAATAAAGTGGCCATTGAGTGTGTCTATCTGTCCTTTCTTCACCTGTTCTTTATATGCATCAAATGTGGTTGAGAGCATAAAACAAGCTGCTGAGGGAACTCAGTGAATCATAAGACTATAAGATATTGGAGCAGAATTAGGCCATTCAGCCCATTGAGTTGGCAAGCAGCATCTGAGAAGGGAACTGAATGTTTTGAGTTAAGGCCCTTCATCTAGACCAAAAGAAAGGGAAGATTGCCAGTATAAAGGGGAAGGGGCACAGCAAGAGCAAGCAGGAGATGGGTGGATCCAGGTGATCGGGAGGATAAGGCAGATGGAGGAGAGTTGGAATAGTGACAGACTGAGAGGTGGGGAGTTCAACGAGTGGCAGGTGGTGGGATCAGAGGGGAGAGGAAGGTGGAGTGTGAAATCAAATGAGTGAGGTGGGGAGAGAAGATGGAAACAGTGGAGAGAGAGAGGATCCAGGGGGAGCAGTGTGTGGGTGAGTGGTCGATGGAGTGGAAAGGGGATGGAACTGGGGGTGTGGTATATGGAAAGAAGAGAGTTTGTGCGAAAATCTTGGTCGATCAGAGGAGAGAGGAAACAGGAGTAGGTTACGTGGAGTTGGAGAATTCCTGCCGTTGGACTGTAGATGACCCAGAGGGAATATGAGGAGCTGTTCCCCTCATTTGTGTTTGGCCTCACCCTGGCAATGTTGGCGGCTGAGGACGGACAGGTTAGTGTGGGAATGGAGAGAGGACTTAAAATGGAGCTCCAAATAGCCATTACTGGTGATCAACCAAGCAGTTGCCTCATCTATATTGGCCTCACCAGTGTAGAAGAGGTCACAGCGAAAGCTCCGGATGCAATGGACCAGGTTAGAAGAGATGTATGTAAATACCTGCTTTGCCTAGAAGAGTTGCTTCGGTCCCTGGATGAAGATGAGGGAGGAGGTGTAAGCACAAGGAAGTTGCAACTTCTATGGTATCAGGGGAAAGTGTGTGGGGAGGGCGGGCTGGTAGTGGGATCAGTGAACTAGGAAGTCATGGAGAGAGTGGTCCCTGTGGCAGGAAAGCAGTTGAGAAGGCAAGGTGGGACTGGCGGTGGCAGAAATGGAGAAGATGGTGAGGTGGGAGGTAAGGACCCGGGGGAACTCTATCCTTGTTCTGTCTCAAGGGAGGCTTCTTTACAACCTTCCACCCTCCCTGCCCCATCACTCTGTCTCTTTGCTTCCTCTACCCACCCCATCTGAAAATCATCTACACACTCCTCCCAATGGGTCCCTTCCCCCTCACCTCCCTCATTTGATTCCACTCTTAACTTTCCTTTTCTATCAGATTCCACATATCACCTCCCAGCCTCCTGTTGCTGTCTCGGCCCCCCCTCCTGCACATGACCCCATCTGACAGTCAACCCTTCCTCGTGGATTCCATAAGATATAGGACAGAATTGGGCCATTTGGCCCATCGTGTCTGCTCTGCCATTCTGTCATGGCTGATTTATTATCTCTCCCAACACCATCCTCCTGCCTTCTCCCCATAACCTTTGACACCTTTACTGATCAAGAACCTATCAACCTTTGCTTTAAATATGCCTGGTGACTTGGCCTCCACAGCTGTCTGTGGCAGCCTCACCACCTCTGGCAAAAGACATTCCTCTTCATCTCTGTTGTAAGGGGATGTCCTATGCTGAGGCTGTGCCCTCTGGTCCGAACCTCCCACTAGTGGAAACATCGGCAAGGCCTTTCAATATTCAGTAGGTAATTAATCTATCACCTGCTGGCTCTTGCCCCACCCCACCGCTCAGCTCTTTGTACTGACTGTCTCTCCCCCCACCCCCCTTTAGAGTCCAGGTGAAGGCTTTTGACCCAATATGTTGACTGTCCATTTCTATAAGACAGGGGAGCAGAATTAGGCCATTCGGCCCATTGAATCTGCTCTGCCATTTCATCATGGCTGATTTACTTCTCTCTCAACTCCATTCTCCTGCCTTCTCCCCATAACCTTTCATGCCCTGATTAATCAAGAACCTATCAACCTTAAACACACCCAGTGACCTCTCCTCCACAGCTGGCTGTGGCAACAAATTCCACAGATTCATCAACCTCTGGCTAAAGAAATTCCTCCTCATCTCTGTTCTCAATGGACATCCCTCTATTTTGAGGCTGTGTCCTCTGGTCCTAGTCAAAGAAAATGTCCTCCTCACATCCACTCTATTAAGGCCTTTCACCATTCAATAAATTCAATGAGGTCACCCCTCATTCTTCTAAATTCCAGTGAGTACAGGCCCAGAGCCAGCAATTGCTGCTCATATGATAAGCCTTTCAATCCCAGAATCATTTTTGTGAACCTCATCTGAACATTCTCCAGAGTTTTGAATTTCCTCCCCATTTAGAAAATAATCTGCTTTTATTCTTTCTACCAAAGTGCGTGACCATACATTTCCAAACACTGTATTCCATCTGCCACTTCTTTGCCCATTCTCCTAATCTGTCCAAGTCCATCTACAAGATTCCCTGCTTCCTCAACACTTCCTGCCCCTCCACCTATCTTTGTATCGTCCGCAAACTTGGCCACAAAACCACCAATTTCATGATCCAAATCGTTGACATATAACATAAAAAGCGGTCGCAAGACCGACCCCTGTGGAACACCGCTAGTCACCGGCAGCCAATCCGAAAAGGATCCCTTTATTCCCACAGATGCTGCCTGACACGCTAAGTTTCTCCAGCAGTTTGTGTGTTGCCCCCAGATTCTGGCATTTGCAGACTCTTGTGTCTCCACAACCATAACTCGCTGCTTCCTGACCAGCTTTTTATCCAAGCTAAGACAGATCTTTCTCATTCAGGAGCCCCACTTTTGTTAACTAGCTTTTTATGGGGTGCGTCCTTAATCTATCTAGACAACATCCAGTGTACTTCCTGTGAGGACAGTGCAGTGGTGCAGCAGTCAGTGCTGTTGCTACAGAGCTCCAGAAACTCAGGTTTGATCCTAACCTTAAAGTTCAAAGTAAAATTTATGATCAGCGTACATGCATGGCACCACCTATAACCCTGAGATTCTTTTTCTGCAGGCATACTTTAGCAAATCTATAGAACAGTAACTGTAAGCATCAGGAACTGTTAACTAATTAAAAAAAAGTGCAAATGCAGATATACATAAATAGCAAAAAATAACGAGCATGAAATAACAATACAACAGAGTCCGTAAATCAGTGCAGCTATCCCCTTTTGTTCAAGAGCCTGATGTTTGAGGGGTAGTGACTGTTCTTGAACCTGGTGGGACGAGTCCTGAGGCTCTTGCACCTTCTACCTGATGGCAGCAGTGAGAAAAGAGGATGGCCTGGGTGGTGAGGATCTTTGATAGAAATATAGAAACATAGAAAATAGGTGCAGGAGTAGGCCATTCGGCCCTTTGAGCCTGCACCGCCATTCAGTATGATCATGGCTGATCATCCAACTCAGAACCCTGTACCAGCCATCCCTCCATACCCCCTGATCCCTTTAGCCACAAGGGCCGTAAATAACTCCCTCTTAAATATAGCCAATGAACTGGCCTCACCTGTTTCCTGTGGCAGAGAATTCCAGAGATTCACCACTCTCTGTGTGAAGAAGTTTTTCCTAATCTCGGTCCTAAAAGGCTTCCTCTTTATCCTCAGACTATGACCCCTCGTTCTGGACTTCCCCAACATCGGGAACAATCTTCCTGCATCTAGCCTGTCCAATCTCTTTAGGATTTTATACGTATCAATAAGATCCCCCCCCCCCTCAATCTTCTAAATTCCAACGAATATAAGCCTAGTTGATCCAGTCTTTCATCATATGAAAGTCCTGCCATCCCAGGAATCAATCTGGTGAACCTTCTTTGTACTCCCTCTATGGCAAGGATGTCTTTCCTCAGATTAGGGGACCAAAACTGCACACAATACTCCAGGTGTGGTCTCACCAAGGCCTTGTACAACTGCAGTAGTACCGCCCTGCTCCTGTACTCGAATCCTCTCGCTATAAATGCCAGCATACCATTTGCCTTTTTCACCGCCTGCTGTACCTGCATGCCCACTTTCAATGACTGGTGTATAATGACACCCAGGTCTCGTTGCACCTCCCCTTTTCCTAATTGGCCACCATTCAGATAATAATCTGTTTTCCTGTTTTTGGCACCAAAGTGGATAACCTCACATTTATCCACATTAAATTGCATCTGCCATGAATTTGCCCATGATGATAGACAATGTTTTATGTAGATGTGCTCAATGGTTGGGAGGGCTTTACCTGTGATGTGCTGGGCTGAATCCACTACCTTTTGTAGGATTTTCTGCTCAAAGTATGGGTGTTCCCATACAGGCCATAATGCAGGCAGTCAGCACACTTTCCCCCACACATCTATAAAAGTTTGCCAAGGTTTTCAATGACCTGCTGAATCTCTGCAGACTCCTGAGGGAGCAGAGGCACTGTTGTGCTTTCTTCGCAATAATGTTTATCTGATGGGTCCAGGACAGGTCCTCTGAGGATAATGACACCCAGGAATTTAAAGTTACTGACCTCTCCACTTCTAATCCTCCGATGATTACTGGCTGATGGACTTCTGGTTTCCCTCTCCCGAAGTCTACATTCAGTTCCTTGGTCTTATTGACAAGTACTGTCCATGTGGTGCTTGCACATTCTACGTGTGCGTCTGTGACCCTGGGTGCTTTAGTTTCCTCCCACGTCCCAAAATTGTGCTAAGTGTAGTGTGGTAAACTGGCCTGAGTGTAGGTGGGTGGCAGGAAAATTGGAGGGTGGGGCAGTTGATGGGTATATGAGAGTGAATATTGTGTTCTGAGTGTTGGCATAGACTCGATGGGCCAAGTGGCCTCCATATTGCCTGAAAATATGAAACCTATGTTACTTCATCAAAACATTCAGTTGTTTCCCAAATGCAACCTGCCTGTGTCTCCTTAATGAACTGAAACTTCCCCTAAATGCTGACCCTCCCCCCCTCCACCCCACCGGTTATTATTTCTAAAACATCACTCAATGCTGATGTTGAACCGACCAGCCCGCAGTGATTTGGAATATCCTTACAGAGAGAATGGGACAATCTATCTATGTACTACTAAAACTCGCATGCTCTGTCTGTCTAGCAACACACATCAAAGTTGCTGGTAAACGCAGCAAGCCAGGCAGCATCTTTAGGAAGAGGTGCAGTCGAAGTTTCGGGCCGAGACCCTTCGTCAGGACTAACTGAAAGAAAAGATGGAAAGAGATTTGAGAGGGGGAGGGGGAGATGTGAAATGATAGGAGAAGACAGGAGGGGGAGGGATGGAGCCAAGAGCTGGACAGGTGATTGGCAAAAGGGATATGAGAGGATCGTGGGACAGGAGGTCCGGGGAGAAAGAAAAGTGGGGGGGGGGAAGCCCAGAGAATGGGCAAGGAGTTATAGTGAGAGGAACAGAGGGAGAAAAAGGAGAGTGAGAAAAAGAATGTGTATATATAAATAAATAACAGATGGGGTACGAGGGGGAGGTGGGGCATTAGCGGAAGTTAGAGAAGTCAATGTTCATGTCAATTGATGTGTGTTGCTTGAATCTCCAGCATCTGCAGAATTCCTGTTGTTTGCTCACACAGCGGAAGTTAGAGAAGTCGATGTTCATGCCATCAGGTTGGAGGCTACCCAGACGGAATATAAGGTGTTGTTCCTCCAACCTGAGTGTGGCTTCATCTTTACAGTAGAGGAGGCCGTGGATAGACATATCAGAATGGGAATGGGACATGGAATTAAAATGTGTGGCCACTGGGAGATCCTGCTTTCTCTGGCGGACAGAGTGTAGGTCGTAGCTATGCCTGCCTTTTTGTTGGCTTTGTGGAACAATCCATGTTCCAAGCCTATACTGGTACCTGTCCCCCACTGTTCCTTCGCTACATCGACGACTGTATTGGCGCTGCTTCCTGCACGTATGCTGAGCTCGTTGACTTCATTAACTTTGCCTCAACTTTCACCCTGCCCTCAAGTTTATCTGGTCCATTTCTGACACCTCCCTCCCCTTTCTAGATCTTTCTGTCTCTGTCTCTGGAGACAGCTTATCCACTGATGTCCACATCCCATTCCCATTCTGACATGTCTATCCTTGTATTCCGTCTGGGTAGCCTCCAACCTGATGGCATGAACATCGACTTCTCTAACTTCCGCTAAGGCCCCACCTCCCCCTCGTACCCCATCTGTTACTTATTTTTATGCACACATTCTTTCTCTCACTCTCCTTTTTCTCCCTCTGTCCCTCTGACTATACCCCTTGCCCATCGTCTGGGTTTCCCCCCTCCCCTTTTCCTTCTCCCTGGACCTCCTGTCCCATGATCCTCTCATATCCCTTTTGCCAATCACCTGTCCAGCTCTTGGCTCCATCCCTCCCCCTCCTGTCTTCTCCTATCATTTTGGATCTCCCCCTCCCCCTCTCAAATCTCTTACTAGCTCTTCCTTCAGTTAGTCCTGACGAAGGGTCTCGGCCTGAAACGTCGACTGTACCTCTTCCTACAGATGCTGCTTGGCCTGCTGCGTTCACCAGCAACTTTGATGTGTGTTGCTTGAATCTCCAGCATCTACAGAATTCCTGTTGTTTGCTCTGTCTGTCTGTCTGTTTGTGACCTCCAACTAGCGCAAACGGTGCATTACAGCAGCACTTTTTTTGGCTTAATTGAATTAAAATGCGCTAACTTACAGAATGCAGGCAAAGTTCAGGGTTATATATTCGTATAAAATTGCTCATTCGCCAAAGATCAATGGGCTGGCTTTGACCCGAGACCTGATCACCCATCATGGAAATCGGGATGCGACAGCTCCACACATGCGCATGGCCAGCCTCAGCAGCGACACCTACTGGAGCAAAAGGGCAGGGCAGCTCTATTTTGTGGGGTCACATTCTGCTAATCACCATTAGCATGTGCAGGATTGGGACAGATCTAACTGCCTCCCATCAATAAGAATAATTAAATCTTATTGTAATGACGTACTTCGAGACACCCATAAAACCCTTTGCTGCAGTCAAAGGACAGCTGTGACTATATCACGTCCATCTAGGAGAGCGCCAACCACATCATCAAAAATAATCAGCATCCTTTGGTGTTACTGCTTCGTATCTTCTATCCAGCATTAGGGTAAAAAAAAAATGGTCAGCCTAATTATGCTGCGTGGAAAGGGAAGGGGGATATTATGGTTAAGAGATGATGCCAAACGTTGTCGGGAAGTGGCAAGGAGAGGGAGAGAACAAGAATCGGATGAGGCCAGGACCGCATGACTCCAGAATCAGAGTCAGGACAAAAAAGACGAGACAGAGGAGGAGAGGCATACACGTCTCCAAAACGACAACAATAGGCACAGATGGAGGAGAGAACAAGAATCCGATCAGGCCAGGGCCGCGTGACTCCAGGATCAGAGAGAAAGAACAAATGGTAGAAGAGATGAAGAGACGAAGGATGAAAGGGCTGCGCGTCTCCAGAATGACAAAAACAGGCAGAGAAGGAGGAGAGAGGAAGAGACAGAGGAGAAAAGGAAAGATCAACTCAAGAATATGCAGCACAGAGTAATTATTACGAGAGTTGCTGAAGACGACAATGGCTGCTTTTGACGACAATACCTCGACAGAGGAAGAGCAAGGCAAAGTGCACGACTGGCATGCCGTCACATTTCTGCTGATGTTGGTTCGATGACCAGAGTATGCCCTCACTGTCGTGCCTTCCTATTCACTGGAGAAACCGCACATTTCTGCTGTATGAAGGGAAAGGTCAGGATAGGCAATTTGCAGCCTCTACCTAATGAACTCCTCAATTTATACAGCAATGATGAACTTATTACAAATGAGTTCAGGAAGAACATCAGACAGTACAATTGCCTCTTCCAAATGGCATCCTTTGGTGCCAAAGAAGTCATTCCAACTAGGAATCGATAGAATCCTTCTGTGATTATTCAAGGCCAAATCCATCATTACATCGGACAATTAATTCCAGACCCCAACCAGCAAGGCTGATTCCTTAAAATTTACTTCATGGATCCTCAAGACAGCATAGAATTGAGAATTGGGATACTCCAGAATGATGGAATTCAACGTGAGATTGTTGAATTATTGGAAAACCTACTACGACAATGAAACCCATACATTGCATCCCTTCAACTTGCAAAAGAACCAATTCGAGGCATGCCAGAGGCGTCCACTGTCATTGATCCTGACCGGAGACTGGCATTTGAACATGAGAGAAGATTTAATGCACAAATTGCCAACGAAGTCACTGTCATTATATCAAACAGCACTGAACCTGAAGTAAGATCATGGCACATAGTGTTGAAAGGATGAGGAGGTGATTTGCAAATAATTTCAGAGTCCCATCGCTCATATGACAGCTTTCAATATGTACTTTTCTTTCTGCTTGGAGGCGATGTCTGGCATCATCAACTCCAAATGACAAACAACAAGAAACTGATGGCAATGCATTATTATGCGTATCGAATAATGAACCATGAGAATGAGTTTAATTACCTTCTCAGAGGAGGACGTCTATTCCAACAATACTTGGTCGATATGGCTGCTAGGATTCAAGGTGAGAGGCTGAGCTACATCCGAATGAATCAAACAACCTTGAGATCAACAACATACAGTGGCCTGACTGATGCATTGAATGATGACCATGATTTCAGAAACATCAGAAGGCGCATCATCCTCTCCTCAACATTTGTGGGTGGACTGAGATACATGATGGAACGATGTCAGGACGCCATGATGTATATACGGAAGTATGGTAATGCTTCATTGTTCATTACAATGACATGCAATCCAAACTGGCCCGAAATCCGACAGCATCTTTTGTGGCATCAGCCACCAAATGATCGGCCAGATTTAATCGCGAGAGTGTTTGACTTGAAGAGGAAGTTGTTTATGAAGTACCTCACTGGAACAGATGGTCTCTTTGGTAGGTGTATCGCTTACATTGTAAGTGTCGAATACCAAAAGCAGGGTCTGCCTCATTTGCACTGTCTGCTGTGGCTCGATGAAGCATCCAAGCCCCGACCACAAGATTATGATAAATTTGTTCAAGCAGAAATACCAGACCCAAATGAAGATCCAGAGCTGCATGAATTGGTATTGAAGCACATGATACATGGTCCGTATTGCACCACTAAATCACTGTGTTGGCAAAATGGTACATGCAGTAAGAGGTACCCGAAGCTATTCACTGAGCATACAAGGTGTGGGAATGATTCATATCCTGCGTATAGGAGACGGTCTGTGGAAATGGGAGAATTCGAAGGCCATCAAGTAGGATGACAAAGTCAAACTATAACTTCTGAATGGGTGGTCCCCTATAATGCCCAACTATTAAAGCTGTTCAATTGTCGTCTAAATGTAGAAATATGCTTATCTGTCAAGTCCATCAAATACGTGATCAAGTATACCATGAAGGGGAGTGATAGGGCAATTTTTGGAGTGAATAGAGAAGACGAAATCACACAGTATTTGACAGGCAGATATATCGGGCCCTCTGAAGCTGTCGGACTGATACTTGGATTTCCAATTCACAAGAGGGAACCAGCTGTTGTTCGCCTTCAAGTGCATCTTCCCCAACAGCATCGAGTATTCTTTTCAAATAATGCTGCGGTACAACTGAATAATGATATGTCAAGAACCACTTCAACGGAATTCATGGATCTTTGCACTCGCGATCCGTTTGCAAGAACCCTGTGCTATGCGGATATTCCCAGATTCTACACGTGGACTAATAAGAGATGGGAGAGAAGGAGAATGGGGAAAAGAGTGGAGGAGTACTCTGGGATTTTTGAAGCAACTGTTCTGGGTCAAGTGTATACCGTTTCTCCACGAAGTGGTGACCTCTACTATTTGAGATTTCTTCTTCACACAAAGGGACCAGTATCTTTCGAATCATTGAAAACACATGATGGAGATATCCTTCCATCATTCAAAGACGTCTGCAGGGAGAGAGGATTGTTGCAAGCTGACGATCATTGGCAGCAAACTATGGAAGAAGCAGAGAGAACAAGAATGCCCAGAGCAATGAGAGATTTGTTTGTCGTCTTGCTAACAAACACTGAAATCAACAATCCAGAGCAATTATGTAACCAGTTCAAGAATGCAATGTCTGAAGATTTCTTACCAATGGAGAGGAGAACTATCAATGATCCTAATATCATGATCGATGAGAGGCATCGGGGACAAGCTCTTCAGTATTTCCAAGAGAAGCTTGAGAACTTGGACAAAAAACTTGAAGAATATAACTTGCCGACACCAAGAAATGGTACAATTCCTCAAAGTGCTGGCAATCTGGAATTATTGTGTGAACTGCAATACAACAGAGACGAACAGCAGGAACTTGTTTCACAGAAGGACCCCCTATTGAATAATGAGCAAAGAGAAGTATATAAATATGTATGCGACTGCTTGGAAAGGAATCTCTCTTCAATTTTCATTGATGCACCAGGAGAAACGGGCAAGACATTTACCATCAACTTGATCCTCGCTAAAGTTAGAGGAGATGGAGGTGTTGCTATTGCTATAGCATCATCAGCTATTGCAGCAACATTGATGCCTGGTGGTAGGACAGCGCATTCAAGATTCAAAATACCCCTCAAAGTCAATGAGGACGCCCTTTGTAACATCGATTTTTAAAACACATACTGCAAATTTACTCTATAAAGTGTGATGCTTATTGTCTGGGATGAGTGCCCCATGATTAGGAGGGAGAGCTTTGAAGCTGTGGACCACACTCTTCGTGATGTATGCGGCAACAATGAGGCCTTCAGGAGTATTTTAACCATTTGCTGTGGCGATTTCCGTCAGCTTCTAGCAGTTGTGAAACGCGGAAATGATGCTGATGTGCAGAATTTATGCATTAAAAAATCATACTTATGAAGAAGCTTTATCAAGTTTCAATTGAAGAGAAACATGCGATTGAGTGAGGGAGAAGGATGATATTCTGAGTTCTTATTGGATGTTGGAGAAGACAAGATTGAGAAAAATGAAAACAATGAAATCGAATTACCTGAAGATATGATTCTGCCAGCAACAACTATGGAAGAATGCATTGATTTCATCTACCCGACATTCGACAATCCTGCAGAACTCTTCTCCAGGAATTCTATCTTGGTTTCTCTTAATGAAATTATGCGAAAAATAAACTTCACATGCATTAGACACTTCCCTGGAATCATGAAAGAGTACTGCTCCTTCAATGCTGTAAGTGAAGGAGCTAACGCTACTCATTTTCCTACAGAATTCCTTGATTCGATCGAACTCTCTGGATTGCCACCACATAAACTGGAATTGAAGAGGGGACCTCCCATCATTTCATTGAGGAACTTGGATCCACCAAGGCTTTGCGATGGAATGAGAATGATGGTGGAAGAACTGCGCAACAATCTCATCGTAGCAAAGATAAACACTGGTGCGTTCAAAAATGACATTGTCATGATCCCAAGAATTACTCTGAATTGATCAGGACAGGAGGGAAAGATGTCCCTCTTCAGGGGAGCCAGTTCCTGACACAGTCATGCTTTGCTATGACTATACATAAGGCACAAGGCCAAACCGTGGAGAATGTGTTGATTTATCTGGAGAAACCGGTATTCCAGCATGGTCAGCTGTATGTGGCTTTAAGTGGGGGAAAAAAGAAATGAAAACGTTCGAGTAATCCTGAAGGGTGGCAGATCAACCAGAAATGTGGTCATAAAAAGTGCCCTTTGTTAAATGAGGAACAGCAATACTTGTCTTGCTTCTTTAATACACTGAGTTCTTTAATTTCCAAAGCACATCACATCACACTGCACTACCTTTTTCTCAAAAGGTGCCCCAACGGGTCACCCAGTTGTCTAGTTGGTTTTGTATTTTAGAGTCATAGAGCAATACTTCTATAATACTTCGCTCTCCTACGTGCTAAGGAATAAAGACCTAGCTTGGCCAGCCTCTCCCTATAACTCAGGCCCTCCAGTTCTGGCAACATCCTCCTAAATCTTCTCTGTACTCTTTTCAGGTTAACCATGTTTTTCCTTTAACAGGGTGACCAAAACTACACAGTACTCCAAGTGTGGACTTGCCAACGTTTTATACAATTGCAGCATAACGTCCCAGCTACAGTACCCTGGCTGGTGAAGGCTCGTGTGTGAAACGTCTTTTTCACCACCCTGTCTACCTATGATGCTGCTCTCAATGTATTATGCACTTGTACACCTAGGTCGCTGTTCCATTGCCTGCCCTAGTGCCCTACCATTCATGATATCCTATGTCCTACCCTGGTTTGACTGTCTAAAATGCATCACTTTACACTGAAATCTATTTGCCACTCCTTGCCCCATTTTTGTCAACTCAAGTAAAATGAAATGACTAAAATGCAGAACAATTATTGGGACATTTAAGGAAATCTTAGATGGATGATAGAAACATGGAGGGCTATGTAGAAGGGAAGGGTTTGTTGATCTTGGAGTAGTTTAAAGGGTTGGCACTACATAGTGGGCCAAAGGGCTTATGCTGTGCTGTAGTGTTCTATTTCCATGTACTATGACTCTCCTCTACTAATTAAGGCTATAGAAGCCAAATTATATTTAAGGAGGAGTTAGAAATGATTCTATTGGCTAAGTAGCTCAAGGAATATGGGATTCTGTATTTGGTTTCTTGGGTGTGATTACATTGAGTGACAGAGCAGTTACAAAGGGCCAAATGGCCTAGTCACAGTCCAATTTTCAGTTTCCTTGAATACGTGTGTCACTATTGTCCCTTTGCAATCTAAGATCACAGCCAGCCCCTACAACATTAATGTAATAATGACCACATTGTCTGCTTTATCAGGCTGCTTCAGAGTTGGGTATTGGTCAAGGCAGTGTTTGGAAAATTCAGTTTTGAATTCCACGATAAGAACATAGGGTTGATAGAAAATTGAAGCTTAGGAGGAGTGGCAAATTCAGATTGTCGTTCCGAAACAAAACAGAAGGGTGTACAAGGCAGTAGAAATGCAGCAGTTTCCTGCACAACACTTAAAAATCACTGTTCACTTGTAAGTAGCCCTTCAGGGGACGAAGAAGACATAAGCTTCATGTATCAAAATGCAGAATATATCCAGATCTTGCTTCTCTCTAAGGCTGTCATCACAACTGCTATGTGGGTGTACTGGATGCCCTGACCCCAATTAAGTAAACCTCCAGAAGACAATGAAGCGACAAACATGAATTTTGTTGAAAACCAGCTGTTAAGTAGTTGAACACAGTTGCAGTGAATAGCTGATAAATGAGCAGCAATATAAGGACAAGCCAGGCTAATATTTTTTTCATGTTTTCCTCAATTAAGTTCTTCACCTTGGAGTAAACCTTGTACTGAATAATTTTCTTTGAGTATGCAGATTTTTGTTCTTGAAATTTCAATTTTACAATGTGCTGTAAAGAGGTGAAGGAACCACTCGGTTAAATGGGGCATTACTTCTTTAGCTAATAGGATGTTCACTTGTTTCCTGTTTGCAAAATGGATCTTGAGGGAGACTGTTTCCTCACAAAAGCACTGGTGGCATCTCCCAGATCAGAAAATACCCAGAGCATTGATCCCCTGTCGGTTACAGAGTAAATACATCTGTCCACACCACATCCATGATTCCTTTTCCTGTTCGTTATCTATCCAGCAATTTAGTTTTGAGGGGTAAGATGTGGAGGCAGTCGATGTTTCAGAACATCCATTGAGAAAATATTTTAATATAATAAATGTCTCTGGCTACTTCACAGGAGATGATCAGGCACAAATCATCACATTAGGGCAAGTCTTTTTGAAGTGTAGTCACTGTTGCAATGTAGGAAGTGGAGCCGCCTTTTGTTTTACACAACAAGCTCTCACAAACGCAGTAATAGTGATCAGGACGTTTTTGTTTAATGATGTGGATTAAGGACAGATACAATAACATTAAGCAAGTACAATAACAACATTTAAAGAACATTTATAAGAACAGGCACATGGATAGGAGCGGTTTAGGGGAATGTAGGACATACATGGGACTAGTGTCACAATGCGGGGGCATTGGGGGACCCAAGTGCAAGACACATCTTGTGAGGTTAATTAAATTGAGTTTATTGTTTGATACCAGGAGAGCAAAGCAGAAGCAGGAATAGCGAACTGGACTAGGACTCAGGACTACGACTAGGCTGGGACTAGGGGTCTGGGCTAGGACTCGGAATTGGATCCCAGAACTAGCGGCGACATGAAGAGGACACGGTATGGACTCCGAGCCAGGGACTGGGCAAGGACCCAGTACCTGGGTCTTGCCCTGGGCTCGGACTCCAGAACCAGGCATGGACATGACATGGGCTAGGGAGAGGGGGAACATGGAAAAACAGAGCCTCGGTCTCAGGAGAGCAGGTACGTGGAACCATGGACACCTACACAGAACACAGAGTCGGGACCCTTCCTTGGGTACAGGACATAGGGCCAGGACTCATGACCCTCCGCGGGGCAACGGCAAGATGGCCTGACTTGCCCCACGGAGGCAAGGACAAGACACGACAAGACATGACCCCCCGCGGGGCAATGGTAAGATGGCCAGACTTACCCCATGGAGGCGAAGATAAGACAAGACCAACACGAAAGAACACCAGACAGTACCTATCTAGCTCCAGCGATAGAACTAGACCAAGGTGCAGGCGAGGGCTGCAGACGAGGGCTAGAGGTGAGAGGGGCAGAGAAGGGATTCAGACGGGGGGTAGGACAGGAATCACAGACCGCCAGGGCCAGGACCCGACTCGGGACTTGGATGCCGCCAGGGCCAGGACCCGACTCGGGACTTGGATGCCGCCAAGGCCAGGACCCGACTCGGGACTTGGATGCCCCCGGGCCCGGAGTCAAGACTTTACCCGGAGGCTCCAAGTCGTGCCGAGCTCTCAACTTGGCCTGGGAACAGTAGACAGTGGTTCTTGATCCCCTCCGGTGGGTTACCTGACGGACCCACCTTGGTGAGGAAACTTTGCAGGCTCGCTTTGGTGAGGTAACTTGACAGGGTTGCTCCGGTGAGGAAAGGCGAATTACCGGCACTCGCTTCGGACGGAGACTAGGCTTGCTCCGGCCAGATGACATTGGCACACCAAACCTTGGTGACTTTGCAGACGCTCTTGTGCCGAACAGCTGAAAGCCGGAGACTATAAACTACCGGTTCAGCCGGGAGTAAATTGCCTTCAATCACCAAGGCCGAGGGACACGGGAAAACAGGGAACCAAAGGGAAATGGAGTCAATGGTCCAGATTGTAACATAAACAAAGTAAATTTAAAGGGACCCCGATCCGGACCATGACAACTAGCTTAGATGGGCATCTTGGTTGGTATGGTCTGAATGGGCCGAGGGGCCTGTTTCTATGTTGTACTACTCTTAACTCTGTGCAGAACACTGGGTGGTGTGTGTGGGGGGGGGGGTGGGGTTATTGAAATCACATGCTTTTTTTTATCTGCCTGAGAGGGCAGAGCCGTTTACCTTTCTGGCAAGGAATCACACCTTGCCCGGACTTTCAGCTGCTCGACCGCAGACCTATCCAATGCATTGTCAATACTTGTTCATTGAATGTGGAACATGGAAGAAAAAGAGGAAAACATTCTGGAAGAAAGGCAGTCCAACAGTCATGGGCTACAAATCATTTTACTACTCTTCCTCACTGGGAATAAAGCCACTTTGTCAGTTCCTTTTATCAGAACTTGCTAAAGCAATAAATGCAGTTCATTACTTGTAAATTTTCAATGTAATGCAAAGGCAGTGAGGCGAAGATGCGTGTTATTGGTGTGCAAATGTTTAATAGATTCATGTAACATTTCTTGCCTGTTCTGACAGTGGTTTTCATTTTAATCACCCTGTGTGATCTCACCCTTTGTGAGTGCATTTTATTCAGCAAAAGCTGTAGTTAATTGTTATGTTACAATGGCATGGATGCAATCTCTTTCGGTCTTAAGTTTATAGCATCAATTGAGCAAGTCCTTGGCTTTGAACAGTCCAGTGTGTAGTGGTTCAGTGGCTCTGTGAGCCGACATGACCCACTACACAGACCTCGGGGACCACTCCACAGATCTCGGACTAACTGCAGGAACTAGAACACTTCCTGGAGCTCAGTATTATTGAACTCCACCGACCTCAATATAGATTAACCCTAAGGATTAAAGCAGTCTACAGACCTCAATATCAACTACCTCCCGGGAGAAGTCCACAGTACATACTAACCCCAGGGACTAGAGCACTCCCATGCAGTACTGATGAAGTGTGGCACTGTAGGGATGCTGTTCCATGGAGCAGAAGTTAAACTAAAACCTGATCTGCTTTCCCAGGTGGGTGTAGAAGAATCTTTAAGCACCATCTTAAAGTGTAGGGGTTTCTCCCCGGCCAGTTTTTGACCCTCAAAAAAGAATGATGTCTGAGCTTTCTCTATGTAAATTGGCTGCTGTTTCTTCCAATGCAACAGCAACGGTGCTTCAAAAGTTGACTATAAAGCATGTTAGAATGACATGAAAGGTGCTCTCTACATGTCTCTTGATATGGTTCTTGTTTCCTTATTCCCTGAATAGCCTATATATTTTCCTGAGAAGAGGAACAAGTCTATTGATTACCAATAAACTGTATCTGGTTAGGAGCAGAGAGGGAACCAAATAACACCAAACATTGTTAACCCAGCAACACAGGCAGGTCGTGCTTTAGAAGCTGCCGGAATTTTGTGTGCACAACTGGTACATCTACAGCAGCACATTGACATCCATATTGGATCTGTTTCCAGTTCAAACCTCCCTTGGTCATCTGCAAGCAAGGTGACTGGAAGTCATGTGGCACCAGTAATTATGTCTGGCTTCACCTAAACATGAAGGAAAACTCTCTGATAAGGACTTGATGATTCTGTCGAATCATTTTCTGTGTGTGGAGATCCCTGTCCTTTTTCTGGACAGCCTCCAGGAGTTGGTTACGGCTGTTTGCGGAATTATTTGTTCTTATTTCTCACTTTAGTCAAGTCTGATTGCTTCAACTTGCGTCAGGGATGTGAGAAAGGATTTACTTTAACTGCATGCAAAATATTGATCTCCCACTGCTGATAGGAATCAATGCTTGACTTGCTTGGCCCCGAGACACTAGCTTCTGCTGCAAGGCACACAATTGCCTGCCACCTCCTGAACGCACTTCATACAACACATCCAGCAGACCCGCCACCGTCTGTAATAGGAGCACAATCAATATTAGCCACGTTTACTTGATACTCGTCAAGAGATATAAAGCCGGGGAAATGAGAAAAATATGAGTCCCACTGGGTGCATTTTTCTGCTGATTACATTTCACCTTCTAAATGTATCTGTATCCTCTGACCCTTGATAATATAATTCTTTCTCAGTGTCCAAATGCTGCAGGTGCAGAAAATGTGAGATAAAACAGAAAACAGTGGACATCTGGTTAGAGGGTGAAGGTTCAGAGGAGATTGGCAAGGCGAGATTTCTTACAGGTGGCTTCATCGGCTACCGGGGAGGTGGGAGAAGCAGATATGACAGCAAGGTTTAAGGAAAAGTTTGGACAGATACATGATCAGTCAGGGAAAGGAGGGATATGGACCACATGCAAGCAGATGGGATTAGTTTGATTGGCATCATGGTTATGGGGTGAATGGCCTGTACTGTTCTTTGTTAGCATCTGTGCAGAAGGGTCATTGAGCTAAGATTGCAAATCTATTTCTCTTCCCAACAGATGCTGCCTGGCCCTTAACGCACAGTGCTGGAGGAACTCAGCAGTGCAGGCAGCATCTATGGAGAGGAATGAATAGTTGACGTTTTGGGCTGAGACCCTTCATCAGGACTGGAAAGGAAGGGGGCAGAAGCCAGAATAAGAAGGTGGGTGGGGGGAGGGGAAGGAGTACAAGCTGGCAAGTGATGGGTGAAACCAGATGGGTGGGTGGGGCTTCTGCCCCATTCCTTTCCAGGAAGGAGGGTCTATGCCTGAAACGTTGACTGTTTATTCCCCTTCGTAGATGCTGCCTGACTTGCTGAGTTCCTTCAGCATTTTGTGTGCGTGCGCTGCTCAACATTTCCAGCATCTGAAGACACTTGTGTTTGTGTACTGCCTGACCTGTTTTTATTCTATTCTGCCTGTCTGTCCAGAAGCAAGGACAAGCCAGTGGATAAGTGCCCTTTGGGACAGTGGACCTGCTGTTCATCGCAATGCAAGACTGGAAGAAGGCCAGTGCCCAGATGACACATTGACAGCCAGGGTTATCAGGGCTATCTGTCTAGAGTGAGCTCTCCGGCAGAGTCCAATGAAGTTGGGAGCTCTCTCCTCCCTTAGTCAGACTTCTAGGTTGAAGTACAGGGACTGTAACACTAAAATCTAGGCTGATACTTCTGTGCAGTAGTGATGAAGCACTACCTTGTCAAAAGTGTCAAGTTTGCATACAGCATTTTAGCTAATCTGTTGCCAGGTGTCAAACATTTATCCCTAAATCAACATCACTAAAAATAGGTAATCAGATTATTATCACAATATTGTTTGTGGGATCTTGCTGAGCATAAATTGGCTCTTGTGTCAACAATGACTACACTTCAAAAGCATTGGATTGACTGTAAAATCCTTTGGAATGTAATTAAATAGGGATGTGAAGAAGTCCCAGCCTTTCTCATTTCTAAAGCTGCTCAGGATTTGCCAACACACAGCTCTTGCAAGGATCATTGGGATTACAATTCTTTCTAAGACAAACATTTTTGTTCTGTAGGTCATTGTTCCTTTTCACGCCTTGTGGCACATTGGGTGGCATTTTTGCCTTTTCCTCAGCACTTGTCTGATTTTTGAGGTGAAGTTCCTAGCTCGATGCTCAACCCAGCACAGACAGGAAGCATTCAAGGAGCTGACGAGAATTGAACCCGGGACCATTCGCCTCGAAGTCCGGTGCTGATGCCACTACACCACTGGCCACCAATTCTTTCTAATGCAAGGGTTTTGGTTCTGTAGGTCAGCAATGCAAGGTCCTTTATGACAGCAGTTATCTGTGTTATTGGTGCAAGAACAAAGAGAATTGCTTTAATGTATCCTTAGATTCTTTTCTTCCTATTTTTCTGCCTTGCTTGTGGTGCCATTCTGCAAATGCAGTAAAGAGAAAGACTGACTCTTTTTTAACTTGTAAAATTTAATGGCGGTTGTTAGGCCAACATAAGGTGCATTACCGCCACCTGCTGAGTTGGAGTGTGGAGCAAAGAGACAGGACATATACCCACGAACCACCCCCGCTTGCCAAATAAACTCAAATAGTATCAAAAAGTCTAATGCTTTTCAGAAGGTCATCTACACACTTGCTGTTATATGCATTATAATGGCAGTGATATTCTAACAAACTTCCCATGTTAAACTCTGTCCCAATGATGCACTATCGATTATTCCAAAAGACTGGAAGTAGAGTAAGTACTGAAAGGCTTTTATTAACAGTAAAATGGACCGATGACCATGCTGAGTATCTGCCCTGGACTGGGGGAGGAGCAGTGGCACAATTGCCTTTATTCAGGGTTCTATGGGAGCAGTCAGCAGAGGGGCATGTCCAGACAAGTAACCCAGTTACAACCTATATACATGGTTTACCACATCCAAAGATCTCAATTTAGCAATTAGGTGTTTCCTTTGCACCGCCATAGGAACTGCATTCAAACAATATATGCTGCACCATTTCTTGACACATGCACTCCTTAGAGAGGCCAGTATCATGCATATTAATTCTGAACTGGGAAGAATTCAATCTAGTATGTTCAATACGTAATTGTGTAAGTTTAATGGCAGGAATATTGGTAGTGTGGAGGAGCAGAGGGATCTGGGGGTACATGTCCACAGATCCCTGAAATTTGCCTCACAGGTGGATAGGGTACTTATGAAAGCCAACACCCCATAAGCTTTCTTAAGTCAAAGGATGGAGTTTAAGGGTCGCGATGTAATGATGCAGCTCATTAAAACTCTGGTTAGGCCACACTTGGAGTACTGTGTCCAGTTCCGGTCGCCTCACTATAGGAAGGATGTGGAAGCATTGGAAAGGGTACAGAGGAGATTTACCAGGATGCTGCCTGGTTTAGAGAGTATGGATTATGATCAGAGATTAAGGGAGCTACGGCTTTACTCTTTGGAGAGAAGGAGGATGAGAGGAGATATGATAGAGGTGTACAAGATAATAGGAGGAATAGATAGAGTGGATAGCCAGTGCCGCTTCCCCAGGGCAGCGCTGCTCAATACAAGAGGACATGGCTTTAAGGTAAGGGGTGGGAAGTTCAAGGGGGATATTAGAGGAAGGTTTTTTTACTCATAGAGTGGTTGGTGCGTGGAATGCACTGCCCGAGTCAGTGGTGGAGACAGATACACTAGTGAAGTTTAAGAGGCTACTAGACAGGTATATGGAGGATTTTAAGGTGGGGGGGTGTTATATGGGAGGCAGGGTTTGAGGGTTGGCACAACATTGTGGGCCGAAGGGCCTGTAATGTGCTGTACTATTCTATGCTCTATAACTTCTCTCCTTTATACCCATCTCCCAGTTTGAGTTCCTACCATCCTCTGAGGAGGTTGTGCTGTTGTATAAGCAAACCACATCACACTTGCCACTGGTGTTAACGTTTCTATCCTGTTGTTTCAGAAGATACCTTCTTTATCTTCCTTCTAGTGGACAAAAGTGGTAACTGTGACACACTGAAAACATCCTGAAAGGTTTTGACAAAATAAAAATTCTGTTTGGTTGCTCACTCCTCCATTGTTGAAAACTCTGCACAATTAGAAAGGCTGCAGTAGTATACAAAATATAAACCCATTGTCCCAATCTCACTGAGAGGATATTCCCAGTAACTGCAAGCTGGCTTGTAATAAATAGTTTATAAAAGCTAAGATTTCTGAAAATGCTCTGCAAGTCAAGCACAATCTATGGAAAGAGCAACAGAATTAATGGTTCAGGCTGAAGACCTTCTATCTGAAAGATCTTCACCCTGAAGTGTTCACTGTGTTTCTGAGGAAGAGACTTTGACCTGAAACATTAATTTCTTATTTCTGCAGTTACTGCCTAGGTAGTTTTTCCAGCATTTTCCGCTTTTTAACTTAAGACCATAAGATATAGGAGCAGAATTAGGCAATTTGTCTGCTTTGCCATTTCATCATGGCTGATCCAATTTTCCTCTCAGCCCCAATCTCCAGGGTTCTCCCTGCATCCCTTCATGCTCTGACCAATCAAGAACCTATCAACCTCTACTTTAAATATGCCCAATGACTTGGCCTCCACAGCTGCCTGTAGCAATGAATTCCACAGATTCACCACTTTCTGCCTGAAGAAATTCCTCACCTCCATTCTAAAAGGATGCCCCTCTATTCTGAGGCTGTGTCCTCTGGTCTTAGACTCTCCCACCATAGGAAACATCCTCTCCACATCCACTCTATCAAGGCCTTTCACCATTCGATAGGTTTCAATGAGGTGACCCCTCATTCTTCTGAATTCCAGTGAATACAGGCCCAGTGCCATCAAATGCTCTTCCATATGACAAGCCTTTCAATCCTGGATTTGACACCCTATCTGATATAGGTATCTCTGGTTACTCTCGCTATAGGGAGGTCAAACTATATCCACCTACTCTTCAAGGACTAGCTTACTTCCCTGTCTAGCCTCCGTGGGTGAAGTTTAGCTGCCAATACCCACTATTTGAGTGGTGGGTCCCCCCTCCAACCAATCAGGGAGCAGATACTTCCAGTTAATGAGGTAGTTTAAACTAATGCAGACAAGATGTTTCCTGGTTACTTCCCTTTGCACAGCTGCACCTCCAACTTCAACTTCACACTGATTGCTGCTTGCAATTTACATTACGGATTGGAGACTGGTTCTTGTTTACAAGGAAAAATTGATCGTAGAATATTTGTTTCAAGTTTTTAACTTTATCACCAACCAATCTAAATGTTTGGCTTGTTGAAGATTTTTCATTTACACTGCAAGACTGTCCTAGTTTTAAATCAGTCCACAGGGACATCAAGCAAGTGCCAAGGGCATTTGCAAAGTATCATCTTCTGACAGAGGAAATATGTATGTATGTACATCATCCCAGTGATGAATTTCCAGTGGGCGTCAGCGTTCCCTGGTCAATGATGGTACTGAACTGGTACTTCAGCCTGGCAATACCACCTTCCTGGCACTGTCTTCACAGAAAGATGTCAAGCAAAAGAATTCTTCTTTGCGCCCACCTGTGGCAGCCATCTGTCCATTTTGCCAGCCCTAAATTTTTGCCGCCCACAGACTCCATTTTGTGTCTTCAAAGAATCTTCCCTTTCACTTCATCTCCCCCCACTCATCTTTCCTCAAGGTAGACAGATGTTTCAAATCTATTTTAAGTCATTTGATAGACCAGGAGAAAAAAGTCTCCACATTCAGTGGCATTTGATTGTAAGAACATAGTTTTTGATGGACAAATCACAGGCCTTTTTGGATCTGCATCAGGATCCTTTTCTCTGTCAGCACTGACTTCATTTTTTATATGGTTGTCACGGCAACACCAAAGCACCTATCCTCCCCTCCCCCATGCTAGTCTTAACCTGTCGAGAGTGCCTGAGTCCTGTCTCAGAATATTTGAATTTAAATTGTATTTGACATTGGGAAAGAATGCCACAGCCATCACTGTCTCAGATGATTAGGCCAAAGCAGTTGATGTGGCTTGGTCCTGGGAGAAGATTCGGCCTTCTCATTTGCCAGGCTTTGTGTGTGTAGCTAGTTTTCATATGCAGCCCAATTTTCTCGTGAACCAAAAGCCTTCAATACTGTTTTCTGTGTTCATTACCGTCAGGCTGGAACTGATGACTTGCACATTGAGTGTTTGCTATGGCAGGGACTGCAGAACAGTGATGGGCACTTTATCAAGTATTTCTCAGAATGGAGTTCATACACCGTTTAACAATGCCTACTGTTGGATGCAGGTGACTGAAGTTTCTGAACTACAGAGTATCCAGTGTGGCACTGAACGAAAGCTGAGAAGGCAGTACTGTGATTTGTTCTGTGGGGGTGCTTTGAATCTAACTTTTTGAAGTCAGTGCTTGCACCATGTATAGTGAGGATGTTAAAATCTTAGTGTTGCCATCTGCCTGAATCTTGCTTTAATGGTTCACTGCTTGGAGTAATTGCATTTGTCTCCTCCATGTCTGTGTTTATTTGTATGCATTAACATTTCAAAAACTTGCTCTCTTTGCCTTATTTTTTCCCCACCTGAACAGGTGTTGATGTAAATGGATGGAACTGGAATAGGAACTATTCATCACTACAGGCTAATATTAAAACAGTTTGATATCTTGGTCACTGATGCCACAAAAACAATGGGCTTCATCATGGGGCCCAGTTGACTTGAAGCCTATTCAGAGAGTCTCGGCCCACAGAGTCCATGCCGACCATTTCACACTAATCCTACACAGGTACCATTTTATTTTCCACACACAGCCATTGGCTTCCCCTTCCCGATTCCACCACTCACCTATGCACTAGTGGCAATTTACCTTAGCCAATTAACCCACCAGTTTTAATTAATCAACCACATCCTCTCTTGCCTTTCTCATTGTGGAGGGAAAAGTGCTGAAATCACAGAAGACTACAGATTCTGGAAATCAGGGAGCATAGAGAGAGATTTCAGCAGATGTGTTGGCCTCGTCTGAGTCGAGTTCTTTCTTAGAATCACCACACATGCTGTTGTCTTCATACTTGCTGTATTTGTTATCATCTGTGCAGAATATGCACAAACATTGCTCTTCTCCTTTGAACTCGTGGCTTCTGTGTTGGTCAAAAAAGTAAAATCACTGCTTTGAGTCTGAATCCACTCGAAGTTACCAGCTGAGCTAGGTATATTCCTGGAGACTTGACCATCCAATCAAGTGTCACAGAGTCAATGTTTCAGGCCAAAAACCCTTTGTCTGGCAACCTGAGAATGTTAAATATGTTTCTCTTTCCACAAATTAAGAGCAATGTGGAACAGTTTAGGCCTAGAGCAAGTGAGCAATGATCACATTGAATAGACGGGTAGAAGTTTAAGGGGCTGAATGGCCTACTCCTCTTGTGTGTTTCCAGGACTTGTGTTTCAAATTCAGATTTACAAAAGATCCTCAGCTTTGAGTGAGTTGATCTCTGTAATGAAGAGACACTGTGGTTGCCTTCCATAGTGAAAAGGAAGAGCTTACAGCCAGAGTTCCCTGTCTTCTGAATGTGATCCAATCATGTCTGTCATAAAGTACTTGCCTGTACATCTGTGCGAAGGAACAATCTACTTAACCGATCATTCTCTGGCTTGTATAGCACAGGGCTGGCTTGAAGGGCCAAATGGTATAATTCTGCTCCTATGTCTTATGGTCTGATAACTGGAAGGAAGGGGCTCTGCAGGTTGTACATTTGAGGCTCTTTAAGGATGCATGCCCTCTCAAAGAGAAGGATAAAGAAGGTTAGCTTATGAGCTCAGACCAGGGGGCCAATGTGATTTGCAGCTGATTACATTCTCTGCAGGTCCCAGGACAGAGGAAAATAAGTAGGAACACTGCCCACTGGGTTTACACATTAGCCACAGTACAGTGGAATCTGGTGATGTTGTAATCCGCAGTCACGTTAACTCCATTAGAAATAATAAGTTTAACCGTTCTTAACAAATTGACTGGAGTCATAGTTGAGTACCATTAATGCCATCTCTGTCCTCAGGAGAACCGGTCTCCCCACCTGAGGTGAAATTGCAATCAACTATTTCTCTATAAGCCACAGATATCAACTACCAAAATGTACCTTAAGTCTCACGTAGAGCATTTTTTTCCAATTGAAAAGATATGTCTTGTTCATTTGAGGAGAGTTAATGTACTTGAGGAAGCATGGGTTGAATTCATTGCACAGAACTAACATTTTTTCATTGCAATTAAACCAAATGAAAGCTCTGCATGGCTGAGTACCCTGAAGGCTGATTGAATTCCTGCAACCAATCCGACTTCTTCTAGGGGTCATGCTATGCGATGAAAGGTCACGAGGGGCTGTCGACTCAGCGAATGCTCACTGCTGCTGTCCAAGTAGCCTTCCTTGCCCATGCTCATTAACAGGTTGAGACTGTTCATATTTAAAACGCTTTCACCCCATGGGTCTGAGTGGGAGTGATCCGTGAGGCCAATGATGAATGCACCTCATTACATTGTCCCTCCCTCTCAAGCAGTTAACTTCTTAAACCTCTTGTGTTTCTGAGATTTAATTTAGCTCTGAAGGTTTCATGTCTCCAACTCATAATGGCAGCATTTAGCTTATTGGAGGAAATGCCCCTCATTAAAATTACTCAGTATTGGAATTATTGTGAAATAAAGTACAGTGAAAAGCTTAAACTTGCGTGCCATCCATACAGATGGTTTCAAAGCATAAGTACTTAAAGGTAGCATAAGGGAAAGGCAATAACAGAATACAGAATATGCTGTTAGTTACAGAGAAAGTGCAGTGTAGCTAGGCACTAAGCTGCAAGGGCTGTGACGTGCTAGATTGAGAGATGCAAGTTTCATCTTCAACGTACAAGAGGTTTGTTCAAGAGTCTTATGACAGTGTGATGGAAGCTGCCCTTGAGCTTTAATTTCAGGCTTTTGTAGCTTCTGCCTGATGGAAGGGGAGAGAGAATGTTTGTGGTGAGAAGTCTCCGATTTATGCGCAGCGGGCAAGACCACAAACAATAACAAGCTTTTAGAAGTCACTCCTTGGATGAAGTGTGAGTTAAATGGTCATGGTCTTTTGTTTTTAGCTGATCCATGTCACCGGATGTTCAGATATTTAGATTTTAAAGCTCCCAGCCACCAGCACCCCATCAGATGAGATCTCTTTTCAGAAGTAGACAAAGGATGTGAAGATGCAAGTGGTATTGGGGAGGGGGGGAGGAAAAATAAAAAGGAGATGCTTGTGATAGCACAGAGTGCCTGAGAACATGAAGGCAAAGCAAACTGGAGTGTTAATAGAACAACAGAAGGTGGGTGAAGAGGAGGTGCAAATAAGGATGGCAAAACCATTATCTGAAAATGCTCAGCTGTTGAGTCCTGAAGGCTGGGATGCACCCAATCAGAAGGTGAGGTGTTATTCCCCAGGTTTGCATATTTATCTACAGTACTGTGCAAAAGTGTTAGGCACATATAGCTAACACACCCAAGACTTATGCACTGTATATTCAGTAAAGAGTAAGTATAGGTCAGGTGTTCCTCCAGTGAGGGTTTGAAGGAATAATTGGGCAGTGGGAACAACTAGCAGGAGAAGAATTGTGGAGACATGCAAGTACCTCTGCATGGTCACCTATCAAATGAAATTATTGAAGAGCATTCTATTTGGAGGATTGTTTAATGGGTCAGATCTGCCACGAGGCAAGGTTTTTATGCTCAGCAGTGCTTATCTTGTTTCCATTCTTTCCTCCCAGGCCTGTTTGGGGAAACTCAAGCATCTGACTTCTCATTGTGACTCACATGCCTAGAATGCAAAAATACCATAACCTGTTCCTTAGCTCAATACCTGTCCGGCTCAGTGTTACAAGCTACCTGTTAGTTCAAGGCCAAATGCATTTGGAGTGATTGGTATAAATACCCTTTTTAATGGGCTTTCCACTTAAATTGTTTTTGTCTCAGTACCAAACATGGCTGGCACAGGTAGGAAACTGTACAGAGCAGGTAACAGGCCTGGGGATTCTCCCTCTTTATCCTCTCACCCTGCTAAGGGATTGAGATGACCTAGGAGACCTCTGTCAGAATCAGAGGGTGTGTGAAATTGTTACTGTGATGGAAAGGGCCTTTTATGGTTGACTAATGGTGTTCTCCAGGGGTCTGTGTTGGGATAGCTTTTTATTTTTGTATGTTATTAACTTAGATGACAGAATTGATAGCTTTGTGGCCAAGTTTGCAGATGATGCAAAGATAGGTGGAGGGGCAGGTAGTGTTGAGGAAGCAGGGTATCTGCAGAAAGATTTGGACAGATTAGAAGAATGGGCAAAGAAATGGCAGATGGAATATAGCGTAAGGAAGTGTATGGTCATGCACTTTGGTAGAAGGAATAAAGGTGTGAACTATTTTCTAAATGGGGAACAAATTCAGAAATCAGAGGTGCAAAGGGACTTGGGAATCCTAGTGCAGGATTCCCTAAAGGCCAATTTGCAAGTTGAATTGGTGGTAATGAAGGCAAATGCAATGTTAGCATTCATTTTGAGAGGTCTAAAGTATACTGTATATTTTTTAAAAAACAAGGAGGTAATGCTTAGGCCTTGAGGCATTGGTCAGATCATGCTTGGAATATGGTGAGCAGTTTTGGGGCCCTTATCTAAGAAAAGATGTGCTGGCATTGGAGAGGATGCAGAGAAGGTTCATGAGAATGATCCCTGGATTGAAAGGGTTAATGTATGAGTAGTGTTTTATGGATCTGAGCCTGCATTTGCTGGAGTTCAGAAGAATGAGAGGAGATATCATTGAAATCTATCAAATATTGAAAGGCCAAGATAGAGTGGATGTGGAGAGAATGGTTCCTATCGTGGGGGAGTCCAGGAACAGAGGGCACGGCCTCTGAAAGGTTGGACAACCCTTTAGAACAGAGATGTTGAGGAATTTCTTTAGCCAGAGGGTGGTGAATCTGTGGAACTCATTGGACAGCTGTGAAGGAGTATTCATTGGATATATTTAAAGTGAAGGTTGATAGGTTGTTGATTAGTAAGGGTGTTAAAGGTTATGGGGAGAAGGCAGAAGAACGATGTCGAGGGGGGATAATATATCAGCTATGAACAAATGGAGGAGACTTAATGGGCCAAAATTACCTAATTCTGCTCCCATATTATGATATTTATGGTCTTCTGGACCCACTGGCTTTTTGTTGAAGGGGTTATAGGACATAAGTGGATTTGACTCTTTGGCCTCTCAAGCCTAGTCTTCCACTCAGTTACTGTATGTCACGGTTTGTCCAATCTTGTCCTCCATTCTTCCTTGCCTGCTACCTATAAACCTTGACATGCCTATAGTGCAAAAATCTGCCTTGACTATGACAAATAGACAAAACAGCGAATTAGGCCATTTAGCCCATCAAGTCTGCTCTGCCATTTCATCATGGCTGATTTATTTTCCCTCTGAAGAATTGTTCTAAGGGCTAGAGGGTCTGAAGGATTTAGGGAGAGCTGGAACAGGGGATTGAGTCTGGACGATCAACCATGATCATATTGAATCAGCTTAAAGGGCTGAATGGCCTTCTATTTTCTTGAAGTACTGACCACTTTCTCAATCATTCAATCTTGTGTATAGTCCATCACTTTCAAAGCAAAGACTTCCTTAAGTTTCACAGTGTACTCCAGATTTTCTCTCTCCAAGGTCCTGAATATCACTTCCTTACTTCTGAGTATGGGGAAGCCTTGCAATTCTTTCATTCCTTTCACCTTCCTTTCACAACAATCCAAAGTGTTTTATGACCAAGGGTTGTCACTATTCAAGTGTGGGAAATACATGTACCAATTTGCATGCAGCAAGCTCCCACAAACAGCAAGTGAAATTGACAGGTGCATCTGTTTTTCAATGGTCTATCATTGGCAGTGTCTATGGGAGGCACTATGTTAAGAAGACCTTTATCCTCAAGGATCTCCACCATGCAGTCCCCTTGCATCTACTGCTAGGCAGGAGGTACAGAAGCCTGAAGTCCCATACCATTGGGTTCAAGAACAGCTACTTCCCTTCAACCATTTGGTTCTTGAACCAGCCTGCGCAACCTTAATCACTACACTTGATCACTTTGATCATTTTGCACTAAAATAGACTTTTTCTTCTTCTGATTGCATTCCTCCTTGTAAAAAATTATGTATAATTTGGGTTTAATTTGTTTTTCTTAATGCTGCTAAGTGCCCATGGTGCTGTTGCAAGGATGTTTTTCATTGCACCTGTGCACTTCTGTACTTGTGTATCTGACAATAAACTCAACTTTGACGTTCACTTTGAGGGATACATTTTGGCTGGGATGGGGGGAGATCTCCCTTGTTTTTAAACAGAATTGAATGCTGGATCTCAGGTCAACATCTGTTTGAATACCAATGTCTCTGACAATGTCACATTCCCTTGGTCCTGCATTGTCATGTCAGCCTAGATTAAGAACATAAGACTTGAGGCCTAATTCTGCTCCTTTGGCCAGTCAAGTGTGCTTCACCATTCAATATTGGCTGATTTGTTATCCCTCTCAACTCCATTCTCCTGCCTTCTCCCCATAAACCTTTGACGGCCTTACTAACCAAAAACTGATCACCCACTGGTTTAAATATACCTAATGGCTTGGCCTCTACAGCCAACTATGGCAATGAATTCCACAGATTCACCACCCTCTAGCTAAAGAAATTCCTCCTCATCTCTATTCTAAAGTGGTGTGCTTGTATTCTGAGGCTGTGTCCTTTGGTCCTAGACTCTCCTGCAAAAGGAAACATCCTTTCCATGTCCACTCTATTTAGGCTTTTTAGTATTTGGTAGGTTTCAATGAGATTTTTCTCCTCGTGCTTCTAAACTCCAGTGAGGACAGACCCAGTTTCAATACTAGGATAGTTTTCATAAACCTCCTGGACTCTTAGATAAGGGGCCTAAAACTGCTCACAATACTTCGTGTGGTCTGAGCAATGCCTTATAAAGCTTTGGCTTTATTGCTTCCTTGCTTTTTTATACTAGTCTTCTTGAAATGCTCAAGATTCAAGCTCCGATTGTTTAGGGTATCATAAAGGTTAACCAACTTGAGAGGAAAAACTTTATCTTCATTTTTAAAGGGTCATGCTTTTGAAGATGAGGACTGATTAAAGCATCCATAGCTCCCAGCCAAACAAAGCCCAAACTATTAGTGCAAATTTATTCACTCCAGTAGCTCCCAGTCTCCAGGTCTGGACATATAGTCATAGAGAAATAAAGCTTGGATGTAGCCCCTTCAGCCCCACAAATACATGCTGACCATAGTGCCCACCCAGCTAGTCTCAATTTTGTTTGTTTTGCCTGTATACTTCTAAGACCCATCCCTCCCTCTATCCATTTAAGTGCTTCTTAAATAATGCTATTATAACTCCCTCAACCACTTCCTCTGGGAGATCATTTCATATATTGACCACCATCTGTGTGGGGAAAAAAGTTGCCCCTCAGCTCCCTTTTAAATAACCATATAACAATTACAGCACGGAAACAGGCCATCTCGGCCCTTCTAGTCCATACCGAACGCTTACTCTCACCCCGTCCCACCGACCTGCACTCATCCCATAACCCTCCATTCCCTTCCCGTCCATATAGCTATCCAATTTTACTTTAAATGACAATATCGAGCCTGCCTCTACCACTTCTGCAGGAAGTTCGTTCCACACAGCTACCACTCTCTGAGTAAAGAAGTTCCCCCCCATGTTACCCCTAAACTTTTGCCCCCTAACTTTCCTGTGTCTCCCTAAATGTATGCCCCCTGGCTTTGGACTCTTTGACCCTGGGGGAAAGGACTGTTACTTTCCACCTTATCTATGCTCCATAATTTTATGAACATTTCTATGAAGTCTACCCTCATTCTCGTACGTTCTCAGAAATAAAGACCTAGCCTGATCAATCTCTCCCTGTAACTCAGGCCTTTTCTCCAGTTTAATCCTATCTTTCCTATAATAGGGCGAGCGAAACTATACACAGTGAAGCCTCCTAAATGACTTGTACAACGTAATGTCCCAGATCCAATACTCAGTGCCCTGACTGGTGAAGCCTAGTGTGCTAAGTGTTTTTTTTCTCACCACCCTGCCTCCAAATCAGAATCAGACTTATTATCTCAATATATGTCTTGAAATTTGTTGATTTGTGGCAGCAGTTCAGTGCAAGACATAAAAATCACTATATTGAGATTGGATTCATGGGCCCTTCTGAATTTTGATGGCAAAGGGGAAGAACCTGTTTCTAAAACATTGACTGTGGGTCTTTAGGCTTCTGTACCTCCTCCCTGATGGTAGTAATGAGAAGAGGGTATGCTGCAGATAATGAGGGTCCTTAATGATGGATGCCATCTTCTTGACGCATCGCTCCTTGACGTCCTCAGTGATGGGGAGGTTTGTGCCCATGTTGGAGATGGCAGAGCCAAAGACCATAAGACATGAGAGCAGTATTAGGCCATTTGGCCCATTAAATCTGCTCTTCTATTTAATCATGGCTGATCCATTTCCCTCTCTCACCATCTCCCCATAACCTTTCACCCCCCCGAACAATCAAGAACCCATCAACCTCCGCTTTAATTACACCCAATAACCTAGCCTCCATAGATGCCTGTGGCAATGAAATCTGCAGATTCACCATCCTCTGGCTTAAGAAATTCCTCCTCATTTCCATTCTAAATGGATGTATCTGTTTTCTGGAGTTGTGCCCTCTAGTCCGAGACTCCCCTACTATAAGAAGCATTTACTCCCCATCCACTCTATCCAGACCTTTCAAAATTTGATAGGTTTCAATCAGATCCTCCTCATTCTTCTAAATTCCAGTGAGTAAAAGCCCAGAGCCATCAGTTGCTCCTCATACGATAAAACTTTCATTCCCGGAATAATCTTTGTGAACCTTCTCTGAACCCTCTCCAATGTTAGCACATCCTTAAGGGGGCCGAAAACTGCTCACAATACTCCAAGTAAGGCCTCACCAGTGCTTTATGCAGCCTCAGCATTACATTCTTGCTTTTATATTCTAGTCCTCTTGAAATGAATGCGATCATTGCATTTGCCTTCCTCACCACAGACTCAACATGCAAATTAGCCTTCAGGGAATCCTGCACAAGGGCTCTCAAGTCTCTTTGTATCTCAGTTTTTTTGTATTTTCTCTCCATTTAGAAAATAGTCATCCCCTTCATTTCTTCTACCAAAGTGCATGACCATACTCTTCTCAATACTGTATTCCATTTGCTGCCACTTTGCCTATTCTTCTAATCTGTCCAATTCCTTCTGCAGCCCCCTGCTTCCTCAACACTATCTGCCCCTCCACCTATCTTTGAATCATTTGCAAACTTGGCAACAAGGCCATCAATTACGTCATCGACGTACAAAGTAAAAAGAAGCAGTCCCAACACCGACCCCTGCGGAACACCACTAGTCACTGGTAGACAATCATATTTATTTCCACTCTTTGCCTCTTGCTAATCAGCCAATGTTGTACGCATGCAAGTATCTTTCCTGTAATACCATGGGCTTTCTTCTTGCTAAGCAGCCTCATGTGTGGCACCTTGTTAAAGGTTCTGAAAATCCAAGCAAACAAAATCCACTGGCTCGCCTTTGTCTGTCCTGCTTGTTACTTCCTCAAGGAGTTCCAATAGATTTGTCAGGCAACATTTTCCCTTAAGGAAACCATTCTGACTATTTTATTATGTACCCCCAAGTACTCTGAAACCAAATCCTTAACAATCGACTCCGACATCTTACCAACCACTGAGGTCAGGTTAACTGGCTTATAATTTCCATGACTTACTCCCTTCATGAAAAGTGGAGTGATTTTTTTTTTCAATTTTCCAGCCCTCCAGAATCTAGTGATTCTTAAACAATCATTATTAATGCCTCCACAACTTCTTCAGCCACCTCTTTCAGAAGTGTAGTCCATCTGGTCCAATGGATATATCACCTTCAGACTTGTCATTTTCCTCAGCACCTTCTCCCTAGCAATAGCAACTGCACTGACTTCTACCCCCTGACACTCTCGAACTTCTGGCATGCTGCTAGTGCCTTCCACAGTGAAGACAGATGTAAAATACTTATTCGGTTCATCTACCATTTCCTTGTCCCCCATTACTACCTCTCCAGTGGTCCAATATTAACTTTCGCATCTCTTTTGCTCTTCATATATATGGGGGAAAAAAACTTTTGGTATCCTCTGATATTATTGGCTAGCTTACATTCATATCTTATCTTTTCCCTCCTTGTGGCTTATTAGTTGCCTTCTGTTGGTTTTTTAAAAGTTTCCCAATCCTCTAACTTCCCACTAATTTTTGCTCTATTATGTGCCCTCTCTTTTGATTTTATGTTGGTGTTGACTTCCCTTGTTAGCCACAGTTGTGTCTTCCTGCTTTTGAACACTTCTTATTTTGGATGTTTCTATCCTGCACCTTCAGAATTTTTTGCCGAAGCTCCGGCCATTGCTGCTCTGCCATCATCCCTGCTGGTGTCCCTTTCCAATCAACTTTGGCCAGTTCCTCTCTCGTGCCTCTGTTATTCCCTTTACTCCACTGGAATACAGATACATCTGACTTTAGCTTCTCCCTCTCAAACTGCAAGGTGAATTCCTTCGTATTATGATCACTGTGTCCGAAGGGTTCCTTTACTTTAAGCTTCCTAATCAAATCCAGTTTATTCTACAATGCCCAATGCAGAATAGCTGATCATCTAGTGGGCTCAACCACAAGCTGTTCTAAAAAGTTATCTTATAGGCAATCCATAAATTCTCTCTTGGGGTCCAACGGCAACCCAATTTTCACAATCTATCTGCATATTGAAATCCCCCATGACTATCGTAACATTGCCCTTTTGACCAGCCTTTTCTCTCTCCCTTTGTAATTTGTACCCCACACCTTGTCTCCTGTTTGGAGATCTGTATATGAGACCCATCAGGGTCTTTTTACCCTTGCAGTTTCTTCACTCTAATCACAAGGGTACTACATCTTCCAATCCTATGTCAGCTCTTTCTACGGATTTGATTTCAATTTTTTCTAACAGAATTACCCCACCCATCTGCCTACCTGCCTGTCCTTGCAATATAGTATGTATCCTTGGATGTTAAGCTCACAGTTAAAATTCACAACTCAGTGATGCCCACAATGCCATACCTGCCAATCTCTAACTTTGCTACAGGATCATCTGTTTTATTTTGTATATTGTGTGCATTCAAATATAAAACCTTCCATCCTGTATCCAACACCATTATTTATTTCCTGTCCCGATCTTACACTGCAACTCACCCCACCGCCTGTAATTTTGCTCTATCATCTGCCTGTCCTTCCTCACAGTCTTGCTACACACTGCCTCTGCTTGTAAACCAACAGCCTTGTCACTCTGGTTCCCATCCCCCTGCCAAATTGGTTTAAACCCTCTCCAACAGCTCTAGCAAACCTGCCTGCAAGGATATTGGTTCCCTTCAGGGTCAGGGGTAACGCGTCCCTTTTCTACAGGTCATACCTTCCCCATGAGAGATTCCAATGATCCAGAAATCTGAAACCCTGCCCCCTGCTCAAGTTTCTCAACTACACATTCATCTTCCAAGTCATCCTATTCTTACCCTCACCAGCATGTGGCACAGGCAGCAATCCAGAGATTGATACCCTGGAGGTCCTGCTTTTTAGTTTTCTACCTAGCTCCCTAAAATCTCTCTTCAGGACCTCCTTGCTTTTCCTACCCATGTCACTGGTACCAATATGTACCAAATTTTCTGGCTGCTCACCTTTCTCCCCCTTTAGAATGTTGTGGACTCGATCCGAGACATCCCTGACCCTGGCCCCTGGGAGGTAATATACCATCTGGGCGTCTCTAGTGCATCCACAGAATCTCATGCCTACTCCTTTAACTATGGAATACCCAATCACTACTACAGTCCTCTTCTCCCCCCTTGCCTTCTGAGCCACAGCACCAGACTCCATGCCAGAGACCCGATTGGTGTGGCTCCCTCCCACTCCCGCCGATGATATATTTATTGTTGAGGGGAACAGCCTCTGGTAATCTGTACTGGCTGCCCATTTCCCTTTCCCCCTTCTGACAGTCACCATTTACCTGCCTCCTGCAACTTGGGTGTGACTACCCCGCTGTCGCCCCTATCTATCATCTCCTCATGTTTACGAATAAGCTGAAGGTCATCAAGCTCCGGCTCTAGTTCCTCTGAGGAGCTGCAGCTTGGTACACCTAATGCAGATGTGGTTATCCGGAAGGCTGGAGGTCTCCCAGAATTCACACATCTCACACACAGAACAAAACACAGCCATTCTCACTTCTCTAACTATGTACTAACAGACAAAGGATGAAGAATGAAGAAGAAACTTGCCAGACACTTTTCTTGCCCAAGCCTGATGAGCCAAAGCCTCCCCACTCTAGCACTGGTGTACTCACACCATGGCCGCTCCACTTGTCCTTGCCTTATTTTTATTTGCCTTTGCTAATGCGTGAGGCCACCTGTGCTGCTGAAATTCTGCTAAAGCTTCTTTATTAAAATCTCTCGCTCGCCGATTGCGTGAGGCCAACTGCGCTGATTGGACTGCAACTGTGCCCCTGTGCAGCCTCTTGTGATCCTGTGCATTAACTGTACATTTATGCATCATAAAACTCCGAATGAAGTAGGCAGGCTGGCGTGGTTTCTTTGATTATATCAATGTGTTGGGCTCAGGATAGATCTACTTCTGACTCTGATTTCATCCAACTATCCCTTGTATCCTTTCATTCATGATGTCAGTCCTGAGCTGTCTTGACTTTGCAAAAAGCATAACCTGATATAGGAAGTGTTTCCTGGATTAACAAGGCTCTGCTCTCCGTAACTCTTTGTACAACCTTCTCTATTGCTCTATTTTTCATCCTTTGCGCTGGTCATGTCTAACCCTTGAATTCTAATTCAGCATGCGTTACTTTCGTGTGGTAATCTCTTTCCTTTCCAGCTTTATGCAGTATTTCCACGTGAAAAATGTGGTGTGTTTTTTGTGAATGCAGCAGGCCAGGCAGCATCTCTAGGAAGAGGTACAGTCGACGTTTCAGGCTGAGACCCTTCGTCAGGACTAACTGAAAGAAGAGCTAGTAAGAGATTTGAAAGTGGGAGGGGGAGATCTGAAATGATAGGAGAAGACAGGAGGGGGAGGGATGGAGCCAAGAGCTGGACAGGTGATTGGCAAAAGGGATATGAGAGGATCATGGGACAGGAGGCCCAGGGAGAAGGAAAAGGGGGAGGTGGGGGAAAACCCAGAGGATGGGCAAGGGGTATAGTGAGGGGGATAGAGGGAGAAAAAGGAGAGAGAGAAAAAGAATCTGTGTATATAAATAAATAATGGATGGGGCACGAGGGGGAGGTGGGGCATTAGCGGAAGTTAGAGAAGTCAATGTTCATGCCATCAGGTTGGAGGCTACCCAGACAGAATATAAGGTGTTGTTCCTCCAACCTGAGTGTGGCTTCATCTTTACAGTAGAGGAGGCCGTGGATAGACATGTCAGAATGGGAATGGGATGTGGAATTAAAATGTGTGGCCACTGGGAGATCCTGCTTTCTCTGGCGGACAGAGCGTAGGTGTTCAGCGAAACGGTCTCCCAGTCTGCGTTGGGTCTCGCCAATATATAGAAGGCCACATTGGGAGCACCGGACGCAGTATATCACCCCAGCCGACTCACAGGTGAAATGTCGCCTCACCTGGAAGGACTGTCTGGGGTCTTGTATGGTAGTGAGGGAGTAAGTGTAAGGGCATGTGTAGCACTTGTTCCGCTTACAAGGATAAGTGCCAGTTGGGAGATTGGTGGGAAGGGATGGGGGGGGGAATGAATGGACAAGGGAGTCGCATAGGGAGCGATCCCTGCGGAAAGCAGAGAGAGGGGGTGAGGGAAAGATGCGCTTAGTAGTGGGATCCCATTGGAGGTGGCGGAAGTTACGGAGAATAATATGTTGGACCCAGAGGCTGGTGGGGTGGTAGGTGAGGACAAGGGGAACCCTATTCCTAGTGGGGTGGCGGGAGGATGGAGTGAGAGCAGATGTGTGTGAAATGGGAGAGATGCGTTTGAGAGCAGAGCTGATGGTGGAGGAAGGGAAGCCCCTTTCTTTAAAAAAAGGAGGACATCTCCCTCGTCCTGGAATGAAAAGCCTCATCCTGAGAGCAGATGAGATGGAGGAATTGCAAGAAGGGGATGGCATTTTTGCAAGGGACAGGATGAGAAGAGGAATAGTTCAGGTAGCTGTGAGAGACCGTAGGCTTATAGTAGACATCAGTAGATAAGCTGTCTCCAGAGATAGAAACAGAATGATCTAGAAAGGGGAGGGAGGTGTCGGAAATGGACCAAATAAACTTGAGGGCAGGGTGAAAGTTGAGGCAAAGTTAATGAAGTCAACGAGCTCAGCATACGTGCAGGAAGCAGCGCCAATGCAGTCGTCGATGTAGCGAAGGAACAGTGGGGGACAGGTACCAGTATAGGCTTGGAACATGGATTGTTCCACAAAGCCAACAAAAAGGCAGGCATAGCTAGGACCTACACTCTGTCCGCCAGAGAAAGCAGGATTTCCCAGTGGCCACACATTTTAATTCCATGTCCCATTCCCATTCTAATATGTCTATCCACGGCCTCCTCTACTGTAAAGATGAAGCCACACTCAGGTTGGAGGAACAACACCTTATATTCCGTCTGGGTAGCCTCCAACCTGATGGCATGAACATCGACTTCTCTAACTTCCGCTAATGCCCCACCTCCCCCTCGTACCCCATCCGTTATTTATTTATATATACACATTCTTTTTCTCACTCTCCTTTTTCTCCCTCTGTTCCTCTCACTATAACTCCTTGCCCATTCTCTGGGCTTCCCCCCCCTCCCACTTTTCTTTCTCCCTGGGCCTCCTGTCCCATGATCCTCTCATATCCCTTTTGCCAATCACCTGTCCAGCTCTTGGCTCCATCTCTCCCCCTCCTGTCTTCTCCTATCATTTTGGATCTCCCCCTCCCCCTCCCACTTTCAAACCTCTTACTAGCTCTTCTTTCAGTTTGTCCTGACGAAGGGTCTCGGCCTGAAACGTCGACTGTACCTCTTCCTAGAGATGCTGCCTGGCCTGTTGCGTTCACCAGCAACTTTGATGTGTGTTGCTTGAAATTCTAGCATCTGCAGATTTCCTCGTGTTTGTGTTTTTTGTTTGCAATGCTCATGAAAGGTGACTGAGCAACTTAAAACCCTTTTCCCTTTCTCTAGAATCTCTCATCAAGCAGCGTTTGGCAAGTCAAGTTGAGCTTATTGTCATTTGCACAATTACAGTGAGATGCAACACAATGGAAAAACTTGCAGCAGTGTCACAAGCGCGTAGGTCCAGACACATAGGTATTAGGGAGAGAGAGCCTGTGGCATGTCGAATACCAGGTGAACAATTAGTCTTTGGGGTACTGCAAGTCTGTGTCTATATTGATGTTTTGCTGCACAGGGGGCACTGATGCTTTTTTGGTGGGGGAGGGGTGTAGGTCGTTGCCTTGCTGCTGCTTGTGCGTGGGAGGGGGGGCTTTGGTGTTGTAACATTTAACTGTCATTCATTCTTTGGGGCACTCCTCTGTTTTCGTGGATGTTTTCCAAAGAAAAAGAATTCCAGGATGTGCATTGTATACATTTCTCTGACATTAAATGAACCTATTGAAACAACAGCACAGAATATACGTTATAGATCGAGTGGTTAGCCAAAGACTTTTTCCACAGGGTGGAAATGGCAAATCAGGGCAGCATAATTTTAAGGTGATTGGAGGAACATATGGAGGCATGTCAGAGGTAAGTTTAAGCAGGGGGTGGTGGCTGCATGGAATTCCCTGCTAGGGGTGGCAGTAGAGGCAAGTACGTTAGGGCCATTTCAACTCTTGGACAGGTATATTGATGATAGAAAAAGAGAGGGCTATGTAGGAGGGAAGGGTTGGATTGATCTTAGATTAGTTTAGAAGGTCAGCAAAACATTGTGGGCCAAAGGGCCTGTACTGTAATGTTCTATCTTCTATACCATACAGTGAGGAACAAAAGGACTGTGCAAAAACAAGATCTTTGTGTCAAGTAAACAAAGAGGAACAAAGTCAAAGGCGAAATCTTTCATGGCATGTTTTGTCCTTCTGTCCTTCACATGTTATGGGCATTGGGCACTGGACCCTTGGCTGGTGTATATTAACAAATTTTTTTGAGAATTAATGGCAGAATTCAACTCATTCCAAAATAATGCTTGTAGTATATTTCAAATGGCCTCGGTCAGGAAGGTCACAACGATCACAGAAGTGGCTATACAGTGCCTTGAAAAAGTATTCAGCCCCCAACCCTTCATTCACATAAATGAGTATTATAAGCAGAGATTTTGATTAATATGTCTGAAAATCTTTATTTGTGAATCACATGCTCCTTTTAAAATGGTAGAGTCCCAAAAAACAGGGTAAATTGTAAAGCATGGTAAAACTAAAAATTCAAAAACTGAAATATCAGTATTTCAAAAGTGTTTTCAAGGAACTGTACTTAACATTCAATGCAGAAAAATTAGTCTTTAACCATGTTTGGGATTCGCCTTGGCTCATTGGGTTCCCTTGACATTAATAACTCTTTTAGTTAGCTGGCAGTCTACAGACGGCCTCCGTGTCCCTCTGAAATCCCCACTCCCTTTCTGCCTTTCCCATGGCTTATTCAATCCTTACAAAACTATATTCATTATGAGAAAGGCAAGCCTTTGCCCAAGCTACCAAAATCATTTCATTTCAGTATTGCTCAGAAATAATATAGTTCTGTTCTTGTTCAGTGATCTGCTGAGTTGTGAGAGACTGTGACCCTGTCAAACAGCCAATTCTGCAATGAATCTAAAGTAAAATATTATCATTATCTGTTGTGGGAAGCATCAGTATTGACAATCCCTAACGGGTGTCTTTCAAACGAGTGTCATGTGGTGTAATAGCCTCCTTGATCAGGCTGGGAATGAAAGGATTTGTCTTGTCACCTGCTACAAAGCTTGCAAAACTATTTTAATCGTTATTGACAGGGAGAAGGTGAAAGGTAAACAGCAGTCAGACATCTTTTTTCGTAGCAATATCTAAACATGGCCTTAAATAGACTGATATTAAAAAATTTGTAGCTAAGCAGAAGTCAATGTGAATAATATCTTTGTGGTTATTGGATTTCAATCATGTTTCCCAACAGGGACATTGTCATTACAGCACTCTACTTTGCAAGATGCCTTTGTTTCCATGCTGACTTAAATTGAAATTAAATAGAAATGAAAGCAAACATGCCTCACTTTTCTCAAAGGAAGACTTGCAATTCTATAGCGCCTTTCAAAATGTCAGGGTGTTTCAAAGTGCTTCAAAGCCAAAGTTGAGTTTATTACCATACGTGCGGTACATGTATGCACAGGTGCAAGGAAAATCTTCCTTGCAGCAGAATCAGGGGCACATGGCGTCATATAAGTAACATTCACAAGGAAGAACAGAAATGAAGCATAAATTATACACAAGTTTTACAAAATATAACACAGCTAGAACAAAAAAAACCCATCAATTTTAGTTCAAAGTGGTCAGCTGAACTGGAGTGATTCGGGTTGGTTCAAGAACAGAATGGTTGAGGTAGCTGTTCCTGAACCTAGTGTGGACCTTCGAACTTTTGTATTTCCTGCCCGGTGGTAGCTGCGAGAAGATGGCATGGCCTGGATGTTTTTTTTAAGGCAGTGCATCAGTAGGCCTTTTAACATCTGACGAAAAGACAGCACTTGCCTTGCTGGGGTTGGAGGAGCTGGGCGTGTGTCAAAGTAACTTTATTATCAAAATATGTATATGTTACCATATACTATTTTGAGATTAATTTTTTGTAGGCATTTACAGGAAAAAATAAGAATTTTATGAAAATCTATACATACGCAGAAAAAGACTGGCAACCAACCAACCAGTTTGCACAAGAAGACAAACTGTGCAAATAAAATTAATACTGAGAACAAGAGTTTACAGTCCTTAAAATTGAGTTTGTAGGTTGTAGAATCAGTTCAGAGTAATGGTCAGTGAAGTTATCCATGCTGGTTCAGGTATGTGGTTGCAGGATAATAACTGTTCCTGAACCTGGAGGTGTGGGGCCTAAAGCTCCTGTACCTCCTGTCTGATGGTAGTAGGAAAAAGAGGGCATGGCTTGGATGGACAGAGTTTTGTGCTTTCTTGTGGCAGTGCTCCATGTAAATGTAGCCCATCGTGGAGAGAACTTTGCCTGCGATAAACTAGGGTGTATCCACCACTTTCTGTAACCCTTTCCATTCCTGGGCCGTGTTTCCATACCCAGCCGTGATGCAACCAGTTAGGATGCATACTTCTGTGGCATCCTCCCAGCTGCCCCTGAGCTGAAGCACCAGTTATCAATCAACCACATGGCTAAATATGGAGTCACATAGGTCAGACTGGGGAAATGCAGCAGATAGGTTTAGACTGGTGGCTGGGTAACGTCATGGTGACCATTGTTGAGACGAGTATTTTTTATCTGAAATTATTTCACTGCTTGAATTTAAATTCCTCAGTGACCATAGTGGGATTTGAACTCCTCTCCTGATGAATAACTTGGCTTCTCTGCAATCATAATACAAATAACACCTAAAGTAAATCATGCAATACTTGGTTAATTATGGGACCAACCAGTTTGTATTCAGAACCACCTCCATTACCCAGTTTTCATTACTAATTAAAGGAGCATCCCATTCACTTCCTAATCTGTCACTGCTTGATGAGCCTTGATTTTAAACACAAGAGTGGAATGATTTACCATGCAGCAGCTGAACCATTTCTCTCTTGTCAATGATGCACTTAGAGAAAGAATGGGAGCAAATGCCTTCTAACAATTTCTAAGCCCTCCTTTACAACAGCAATAATTCTGCCATTCTTCTCCACCGGAGTACTACTCATTTGAACTGATTAAGTGGGTTTTTTTGACAAGAAGAGAGGATTGAAAGAAGCATTATTGCAGGTGTGTCATGATTGGCTGTTTTTTTTTCCTTCCTTGATTGGAGAAGGTTGATCAGCTGCCATTTTGAAAAGGAATATCAAAGTTATGTGAGGCAAGGCAAAAATATTATATCTTCACTGTTTGATAATAAATCGCTATTTTCTTAATTTAGGTCACTTTCAAACACAGTAAGTGTAGCTACAGGTTTTTAAATTCTATCTGGAAACTTAATTGCTAAAATAAAACCCTTCCGGTCAAGTATCGCCGAAGACTAATGGAGATTTTACCACTTTGCCATTTTCTTGCCTAATGGAGGGGGGGGGGGAGCATGCCATAAGTTTTTGATTCTATATTCTATGTACGGAAAAGGAAGATTTAGATTTCCCCTTGATCTACCTTTCTTCCCCACCAACAGCATACAAATAAACTGCTCATCAGGGGAACCTTGTACTTGTCTGTCAGTCAGATTCTAGTCAGTATTGAGATACTTTGATGCCTGTTGGTGTGAAGCAGCCTTTGTCTCATGAGCAAATCAGATTGACAAATTACAAGCACATAAACAATTCCCAGACAAGTGAAATAATAAATGTCATTCATTGTGCAATTACACAAGAAAAGATGGCACAATAAAATTTAAAGCTTTTTATGCTAAGGCGAGGAAGAGGGAGGACTGGTTTACACCAGAACACAATTAATGAAATAATTTGGCTTGCAAATTCTTCTCTCTCCTGAGCATCCTCATATAAAACAAAATGCCTCTGGTGCGGCTGCTATACGAGGCAAATATGCTAGTTATTTCATGCACGGTAGAATCCTGGTCCATTTTGGATCACTGCTGATTGCTTTTTGGTACCTCAGAATGTTCGGAGTCTGTCTGAGCAAATGGAACATGTAGATGTGAACTTCGCCTGTGTTTGAATGAAGCAATGGAAAGTCTGACAAGATGAGGATCCTTCAGCATGGTACGTTGGTGCTAATGCTGGCCCATGGGGGAAAAGGTATTAATCTGACCACTGATGCCCTTAATGAGCACGAAATCCAGCCAGCAAATCTTCAAAAGAGATTAATGATATCTACCTCATACAAATAAGATCGGCGGGGATCATGGGGATGTTTTTGATTGCGGCTGACCTTTTCAAACTGATTCCCCAGTGAAAGCTTGTGTTAGTTGGAATGAAATTGCTTGACTTGGTGTAATGGACGTTTTTAATGATGTGCGGGGCAATCAAATCTATCTCAACTTGACCAATTTGTTATGCAAGTATTTACTGAGTCACTAAATGCAAGCAACTGAATACTGTGTACCAGTAACAGGCTATTGATTTAAGCGCAATTATGTAACTGGGAGTCCATTTCATGCCAGGAATCCAGTCAGAATGTCAAGGCTTAAAGACATAAACAGCAAAGCTTTTTGGCATGCCAGATTGATTTTCATTTTACTTGATCTTGTGTAAGAGCCAAGTGTCCAAATGATGGGCTCAAATACTTCAAAGTGGAAGAAAAGTCTTGGAGGGATAGCTTGTAATGAATAAAATGCACTTTACCAATCCATGTAACACTGCAGGAAAAAAAATTCTCTACCATTGTGTGTCTGTGTTTGAATGTTCTTGTACGCATGCGTGCATCTGTGTACTTGTGTGTATGCACGTTGGTGTATGTGTGCTTAGGCATAGACACCTGTGTTTGCATCTGCACCTGGGTGTGTATTGTATGTCTGTGCATGTGTGTGTATGCGCCTCAAATATGTTTGTATGTACACAAGCATTCATGTGTGTTTGTGCGCATGGGGGTGTTTGCAGTTTTTGTTTAAAGAAGCTTTCATAACTGAAAACGATAACTTATGGAGGCTATTTGAATGTCTGCTGCAGGAAGTAGGAAGATCATTTGTGCCTACTCTTCTGAGCTAAGGTACAGCCAATATTAATGGTAATTTTAATAACAATGTCAATCAGCTTTGCCCTGAAATTTCTCCATGGTGTTAGCACATTTGTGTGACTTTTGTCTCTACATATTATTGCATGTCATAGAGTTGCATAGTATTGGGGAAGACCCTTCGGCCCATTACATCTATGGTGACCACCTCATCCTACTTGCCTACGTTAATTCCTTTTCCTTCCTTGCCCCGCTCATTCAAGTGCCTGTCCAGATACTACTCCGATATTCTTCTTATTCCTGCCTCCACCACCTCATTCCAAATGCTCTTTGTGTGAAATATTTACCTTTCAGATTCAGGAACAGCTTCTTTCTGTCTGCCATCAGATTCCTAAAGGACATTGAACCCTTGAACACTACCTCACTTTTTTAACATATTATTTCTGTTTTTGCACAATTTTTAATCTATTCAATATATGTATACTGTAGACACAAGGAAATCTGCAGGTGCTGGAAATTGAAGCAACACACACAAAAAAGTGCTGGTGGAACGCAGTAGGCCAGATTTCTCTTACCATCTCTTCTTTCAGTTAGTCCTGATGAAGGGTCCTGGCCCGAAAAGTCGACTGTACCTCTTATAGATGCTGCCTGGCCTGCTGCGTTCACCAGCATTTTTTGTTTGTGTTGCTATGTATACTGTACACTGATTTACTATTATTATTTTTCTGCTATATTATGTATTGCATTGAACTGCTGCTGCTAAGTTAACAAATTTCATGACACATGCCGGCGATAATAAATCTGATTCTGATTCTTTAAAACCCTTCCCTCTCATCTTCAACCTACAGGTATTTTAGACACCCCTACCATGGGATACAGTGTTTGGAAATCTGTCCAATCTATGGCTTTCATAATTTTATGTATCTCTATCACGTCACCTCAACCTCCTTTGCTCCAGGCAATGTAGTCCCAGATTTTCCACTCGCTCTATGTAAGCCAAGTCCTCTAATCCAGGCAACATCCTTATGAATCTTTTCTGCTGAGTCACATCTTTCATGTAGTTTGGTGATCAGACCTTCTAAGTACAGTCACACTGTTTTGTACACCTGTAATACCCAATTCTTGTACTCAGTGCCTTAGCCAATAAAGGCAAGCCCCCGCCCTGTTTTTTAATGAACCAGAAATGCATCACGTTGCACTTGTCTGAGTTAAATTCCATGTGCTGTTCTCTTGTCCACTTTGTTAGTTGACCTATGTCCTGTTGTAACTTTAAACAACATTAACAGTCCACACCACCACCAGTTTTGGTGTCATCTGCAATCCTGCCATCTATATTCTCATCCAGACCATTAATATATAACAGTGAACCCAGCACCAATTCCTACACATACCTCTGGTCACCTACCTTATTTGAAAAACCACCCTCTGACATCTACTGCCAAGCCAATTTTGTATCCAATTAAGTAGCTCACCCTGGATTCCATCTGCTCTAACCTTCCGGACCAGCCTACTATGCAGGACCCTGTCATGGGCTTTGTTAATATCCACGTAGACAACATCTGTCCTCCTGCCTTTATTAATCCTCTTTGTCACCTCTTCAAATAATCTCAATAAAAATCGTGAAATGCTTGATTTCCTACACACACAGCCATGCTGACTATCCCTTATCAGTTCTTGCCTTTGCAAAGGTAAGTGAGGTGTTCATCCATTTAAAACAGGGGTTCCCAACCGTTTTTATGCCACAGACCCCTACCATTAACCAAGGGGTTTGTAGGCCCCAGGATGATTTAAAAGAACTTCCACTAAATGTACTTGTAGCTCTTGGTCTCTCTGCCCTACAACCCTCTCCAGGGGCCTGTCATTCAATGTGCGTATTCTGTCCTCGTTTATTTTCCTAAAATGCATCACTTTGCACTCGTCTGAGTTAAGAGTTGTGTTAAGATCCCTTTGTGACCACCCCCCCCCCCCACCCCCAGCCCTTTTAACTTCCTCTTTTGAGATCTTTGCTCTTCTCGGAATTTAATTGCTGCATCATTGGAAGGTTTGGCTTGAGGGTGAAAACTTCATATTCTGGAAGTACTGCCCTAACCCTCTGTACGTCTACCTCTTTCCACCTCTAATGCATTCATTAATCCCATCTCAGTTGCCACTTCTTCAACTAAAATCTCCAGAGTGAAATTCTTGTTTAATAACCTGCCTGTCAAGCACCATGTGCCATTTTACTTTACAAGTGGCATTACATAAATAAAAACAAGAAATTCTGCAAATAATGGAAATCGAAAGCAACACACACACACACACACACACACACACACACACACACACACACACACACACACACACATGATGGAGGAACTCAGCAGGTCAGGCAGCATCTGTGGAAGTGAACAGAGAGTCAACGTTTCGGACTGAGACCCTTCTTCAGGACTGGAAAAGAAGGGGACGACGGCAGAATAAACAGGTGGAGGGAGGGGAAGGAGGATAGCGAGAAGGTGATAGGTGAAGCCAGGTGGGTGGGAAAGGTAAAGGACTAGAGAGGAAGGAATCTGATAGGAGAGGAAAGTGGACCATTGGAGAAAGGGAAGGAAGAAGGGATCTGGGGGAGTGATAGGCGGGTGAGAAGAGGTAAGAGGCCAGAGTGTGGAACAGAAGAAGAGAGGGGGAGGGGAACTTTTTATAATTGGAAGGAGAAATTGATATTCATGCCATTAGTTTTGGAAGCTAACTAGATGGACGATACAGTGTTGCTCCTCCACCCTGAGGGTGGCCTCATCGTGGCACAAGAGGAGGTCATTTCTGCATGAATAGAAATTGCTTTTACTTCAAGGCCCCAGGTAAGTTTAGTAGATTTCCCTATACCCAGTCAAGCGTTGTTTAATTCCATGTGGATGGCATGTTGCTTTTGCAAAGCTCTGCTGTGAATCTCTGAATTCAGTCTGGTGTGTGCTTACCTTCGCAAGTGGATTTATTGGCTGCATGTTAGCGTCAGTATCCCTGTGGTGATGTGAGACGTAAGATTACAAATGCTCTGCTTTGATATGGTGGATGGTTGCTTTGTTTACCTCATTATTAGGGTAACCTTGGCCGCTTGCTCTTGATTTGACTCTGGTGTTCAAGTCAGGGGTTAACACTGACACATACTGGGTGGGGTGATGGTCTGTTTCTCTGGTATAAAAGGTGCTAACCCACCTTGGATTACCTGCCTGAGTGCTTGAGTTTGTGGCTATTCATAAATATTTGAGTGTGCACAAACTGTTTGACTGTGAAGGGTCAGAGTATAACCAAATGTATAGTGCATGAGTTTCATTGTCTTGAACAGTAGCTTAATCATTCTCGTCCATGCATCTCATCCACTAGTCCAGGGAAGTACAACCTACTATAACAATTTTTCCTTCAGCTAATAATGAGGCAGCCTACAGAGAAGTCATCACCCTGACGCAGTGGTGTCAAGAAAACAACCTCTTTCTCAATGTCGTAAAAACTAAGGAGCTGGTTGAGGACTACAAGAGGAATGGAGACAGGCTAACCCCTATTGACATCAATGGATCTGGGGTTGAGAGAGTGAACAGCTTTAAGTTCCTCAGCATCCACATCACTGAGGATCTCATGTGGTCTGTACATACTGGCTGTGTGGTGAAAAAGGCACAACAGCACCTCTTTCACCCAGATGGTTGAGGAAGTTTGGCGTGGGTCCCCGAATCCTAAGAACTTTCGGCAGGGGCACAATTGAGAGCATCCTGACTGGCTGCATCACTGCCTGATATGGGAACTGTACCTCCCTTAATCACAGGACTCTGCAGAGAGTGGTGCGGACAGCCCAGCGCATCTGTAGATGTGAACTTCCCACTATTCAGGACATTTACAGAGATAGGTGTGTAAAAAGGGCCCGAAGGGTCATTGGGGACCCGAGTCACCCCAACCACAAACTGTTCCAGTTGCTACCATCCGGGAAACAGTACCCACAGCATAAAAGCCAGGACCAACAGGCTCCGGGACAGCTTCTTCCACCAGGCCATTGGACTGATTAATTCATGCTGATGCTACTGTATTTCTATGCTATATTGACTGTGCTGTTTGTACATACTATTTATTACAAATTACTATAAATTACACATTTGGACAGAGACATAACGTGAAGATTTTTACTCCTTACGTAAGTGAAGGATGTAAGTAATAAAGTCAATTCAATTCTCTGTCTGCTTCACCATCTCATATAATCCCTAGTTAATGACTCTTCTTCCTGTCCACCATCTGATCTTGAACATGACTATGTGCAGTTTTGGTGACTGAGATGAGCTTTGGACCACATATCTACGGCAATGAGACCACATTATGTGTGACAGTGCCTGCTTCTATCCCTGCCGTAGCTCATTTGCTACTGGAACCCTCTGCTCCTCTTAGATCATTCCAGTAATCTCCTGGCTGGACTCCCTTGTCACATCATTTGTAAACCTGAGGTCATTCAAAGTTCTGCTGCCTGTGATATAACATGTATCACAGTACCTTTTTAACCCACATTGGTTCCCAGTTATGAAACACATTAAATTAAAAGGAAATTCCTCTTGCTTTAAATCCTTACTTTGCCTTGCTCATTCTTGTCTTTGTAATCTCCTCCAACCCTATAAACCCTCCAAGGTCACTGTCCTCCTTCAGTTCTGGCCCCTTTATCATTCCTAAATTTAACTGATGCACCTCTGGCAGCCATATAGCCAAGTCTTCTCGAGAATACTGCCCCCCTCAAATCAGTTAAATAACACAGACACCTGCCAACGTTCTTCTGAGATGCTCTCCAGGTTCTTGCCCAACTGCCTTGTCATCTCCTTCAGTGGCAAATTTTGTTTAATGGTGAAACACCGTGAAATGTTTTTGCGATATCACAGGTAGTTACACCCAAGGTGCAGGACACAGGAGACTGGGTGACAGTCAGGAAGGGGTTAAACAGCCAGTGCAGAGTACCCCTGTGGGTGTGGCCATCACCCTCAACAACAGGTATATCACTTTGAATAATATTGGGGCAGGGAGGGGAGAATGGCCCAGTGGAGGAAAGTTACTGAGGGTCTCTGGCACTGAGTCTGTCTCTGTGGCTCAGAAGGGAAGTAGGGAGACACTGTGGTGATAGGCATTTCGTCAGTTAGGGGAACAGAAAGGAGATTCTGAGGTTGAGAATGAGATTCCGTGGTTGAGAATGAGATTCCCAGATGGTATGTTGCCTCCCAGGTGCCAGGGGCCGGGACATCTCAGATTGAGTCTTCAGAATTCTTAAGTGGGAGGGTGAGCAGCCAGAAGTCATGGTCTATGTAGGTACCCATAATATGGGTAGGATAAGTGACGAGGTTCTACAGAGTGAGTTCAGGGAGTTCGATGATAAGTTTAAAGGGCAGGACATCCAGCGTTGTGACCTCAGGATTGCTACCTATGCCACATGCTAGTGAGGCCAGAAATGGGAAGATTATACAGTTTAATACATGGTGAAGGAGTTGGTGTAGGAGGGAGGGCATAAGATATTTGGATCATTGGGCTCTCTTCCAGGGAAGGTGGGACCTGGAGGAGACAGTTTGCATCTGAACTGGAAAGGGACTAATATCCTAGTGGGAAGGTTTGCTAGTGCTGCATAGGGTGTGTGGGGGGATGGTTTAAGCTAGAGATACCGCGGGAAGGGAACTAGAGTGCCAAAGCTGTTAGTCGAGAGGAAACGCGGATGTGCTTGTGGAATTATGAAATTGTAGCCATTAGTGAGACTTGTTGCAGGAGGGGCAGGACTGGTAGCTCAGTATTCCGGGGTTCTGTTGATTTTGACGCAACAAAGCGGGAGAGTTGGCCTTACTAGTCATGGCAAATGTCACGGCCGTGCTCAGTTAGGACAGACTGGAGAACTCGTCTAGTGAGGTGGTATGGGTGGAAATGAGGAATAAGAAAGGTATGACAAGAGATGGAATGTTATATTGCAGTTGTGTAAGACATTGCTAAGGCCTAATTTGGAGTATTGTGTGCAATTTTGGTTACCTACCTACAGGAAAGATGTAAATAAGATTGAAAGATGTAAATAAGGTTGAAAGAGTACAGAGATAATTTACAAGGATGTTGCTGGGACAGGAGGACCTGAGTTACAGGGAGAGCTCAAATAGATTAGGACTTTATTTCTTGGGATATAGAAGATTGAGGAAAGATTTGATAGAAGTATACAAAATTGAGGATATAGATGGGGTAAATGCAAGCAGGCTTTTTCCACTGAGGTTGGGTGGGATTACAACCGGATGTCATGGGTTAAGGGTGAAAGGTGAAAAGTTTTAGGGGACCATGAGGGGAAACTTCTTCACTCAGAGGGTCATGAGAGTGTGGAATGATCTGCCAGTGCAGGTGGTGCATGCCAGCTTGATTTGAACGTTGAAGAGAAGATTCGATAGGTATATAGATGGCAGGAGTATGGAGGGCTGTGCATCTGGGTGCAGGTCGATGGGACTAGGCAGTTTAAATAGTTTGGCCCAGACTAGATGGGCTGAAAGACCTGTTTCTGTGCTGTACTTTTCTCTGACTCTATTACTCTAGTGGAGGTTGTTATTGTGTAGAATGGGCTATTTTCTGCCCTGTGGTCTCCGTACTATCAGGTGAAGACTGGAGCTTACACGTGTAGCACATGTAATTGTAAGCTTTCATCTCGATGTATGGACTGGTGGTTTACAAATTAGCTCCCGTGTCATTTGTCACTGGAGATGAGCACCTTGTGAACTTTCATTCTTCTTCCAACAAAGTTGCTTGCTCCCTTTGTTCCCGGCAGAGCCACAGTTATTGATCGCCCCATCTCTACAAGGTCCTGATATAATCTAAGTTATACTCACTTGTATGCCAGTTTAGAGGCTTTCAAGCACACACACACTATCAAAGAAGTAGGACATCTGGCCCATCAAATATATGCTAGCTCTCAGCACAATCGCGTCAATGTTCGCCAGGGATGTGTGTCCTTTGCACCACTTGGGTCCTCCATATTGGCCTCAAACTCTTGAACTATGTTCCCAGTTCACCCACATCACTCTGTTTCTTCCACTAACAATGATCAAAACCTCCCAATTCACTCTTGCATGTCTCGGACCTTCCTAGCTGATGCACCCTTGAGCTGTTGTGTTGGGATGAAGAAAATGTTAGCTGAAATGTTCAGGAGGATGCCAAGACAAAGATCTGCAGTGGTGCAAAGTTGCTGAGTACACATAGTATGAAATTGAGTCTCTCTCATAATGAAACAAACGATTTTGAAACACTGGACACTTAAATGGAAGTTTTACAGTGCAGTATCTTAACATCTATTACTTATTGAATCCATAAATATTTCATAAAAATAATCAATGAGTACCTTGGAATACCTCTGTCTTTTATAACCCAGTTACATCTTATTCCATCTTCCCAAAGGATGTTCTTTTTAAATTTTCTCTTTTGAGAGTCCCATTGTACCAAAAGTCAATGCTCGTGATTACAGACTTAATTTTCTTCCTGTATCCTTCTTCCTAAGCCTGAAAATGATTAACATCTCTGCTGGGAGCTCCCTCATCAACACTGCAACAGAAACATACTTTCATGTCATCAGTGAATTCAGCGTAATTTTTCCTGATCTCAGTCTGCCATGGTTGGAATATAAATCACTGTGGCATTTAATTTGATGCTAATGAATACCTCCATCCAACATCTGAAGGTAAATTAAGTTGAACATAATTAAATTCAACTGAAAACAGAGGACAGAGGAGCAATAAATAGGCAACTGGGGTTATAGGGTAGGGAAAGAGCAAATGAGTGGAGTGAGTTTAAGGGGCTCGTTTTAAAGAGCTGGCCTAGGCACGAGAGGCCATGTGGTCTTTCTACATGCTGTAGCATCCTGTGATAAATTGTGCACATTGCTCTGTTCATTTCAATGCCAGTGGAGTTGCTATGTATTTGTAAGAGTTGGCGAGTAAGGAGACAGCACTGCCCTTCCATTCAGGTTTTGTTGGCTGCTAGAGATGGATCAGCTCCCAAGCAGGACTGCAGGATCTGAAATGGGAATCTTGTCTGTAGAATAACAACAGCAGCTTCCACTCACCTAGTGCCTGCAATGTTGTAGACCACCCAGGGCACTGAATTTGAGACTGAGCTACCGGACGTGATGCTGCAACAGGCAGTCCAAAGCTCAGGTGAAATTGTAAGTTTCACAGGAGGAAACGGAGAGGGAGAAGTCTGGGATGGGAATTGCAGAACCCAGAACCTTAGTCGCTCTTATATCAGCAGCGGTGCCTCCAGTTACCCATTTCAGAGATGCATGATAGTCAAAAGCTGGAGCCCTGAGATCTCAGGAGGCCTGGATTAGAGTAAATGTTTGGGTAAGTCCATGGAGGGATTTGAAAAAGATGGGATTTCTGTGGAGATAAAGCAATCTCTTAAAAGTTGGCCATACACCGTCACACCACTGATTTTGAAGAGGACCTGCCTCTTTTATCCTGTATTGGAACTCCCACACACATTCGAACCACAGGTTGGGTAAGTCCATAAGAGAGAGCTAGCTGATGGCAGTCCATCACTGTAAACTCTGCTCTGGAGGGTACCGCATCTTTATTGGGTGATCCGGCCATCCAGCCTGTGCTTCCATCAGTACTATTGCTGGCGGCAGTCACCAGAAAAATGAGGATGGGATCTTCAATCCCCCTCCACTGTGCTCGAAAGCCTATCCAGGAGAGAACATTCCTTGCAGATGTATGTGTCTCCTGAGGAAATGAGGACAATTTTAGACCGGGCAGGGCAGGGACATAAATGGAGCAATGGTGGTTTCACACTCATCACCACTTCAATCTCCACTGCAGTCAGTCCTGAGTATTATCAGAGGAATCCAAAGTCACAACTGTGTGCGATCCTATCGGGCTTTGATGAAAATTGCCGCCAGTAACAGGCCTTTCCGGCACAGTGAACCCATACTGACCAATTACACCTACGTGACCAATTAACCCACTAACCTGTACATCTTTGGAATGTGGGAGGAAGCTCGGAGGAAAGCCCATGCAGTCACAGGGAGAATGTGTAAGCTCCTTGTAGACAGCAGCAGGAATTGAACCTGGGTGGCTGGCACAGTAGTAGTTACGCTAACCACTGCACAATGTTGCCATTTACCAGTTCTGTCGCTGAAGGCTCCCAGTTTACAATGAAATACGGTGTCTGTCTATCGTGGAGTCCATCAAGACAAACTAGGGTGCAATAGATCAGAGGTCTGGTGATAATATCAAAGAGACAAGGCCTCAAATGGCTCATGGCAGCCTTGTTGTGGATCGCAAGCCCCTCCATTGCCCCGCCATTGTGGCATAGCCAGCCTTGGGCTTGGTGGGGCTTTGCAGAAACATTACCACTAGCAAAGTTAAAAATACACACAGAGCTCCCTGTTTGCCTTCCTATCATTGATCATTCAATCATATTCAGGATCAGAGTTCTTCCAAACATGCCGTTAACCTATGATCAAAGGGTGAGAATGAAGCACTCTGTCATATTGCTTTAACAGCACAGAAGACATAAGCTGGATTTCCCCAGTGAGATATTTAATAATTGACAATTATCCAAAAAGACATTTACCTTCGGCAGTTTGAAAATCTAGTGTATTATGTTGTACAAATTGAAACACTGTTCTTGAGGAGTAATTTCTATCAAAGGCTTTGCTGCGGGTTGTTGTGGAGTGTGCATTCGTTGCCATTGTCGGGACTCGCAAAGGGGTTTAACTCTCAGCTGTTCCAGAGCGATTGAAGGCCAGTTATTGCAAATGCTCATAAGGCACCTGGGTCTGCACCTCTATTCTCCAGTGTCAGAGGACACAAGTCTGTTAAGCCTTGCTTATTTGCAACAGGGCACTCATGTACAGAACTGTACTGCAAAAGTGGTGGATGTAGCCCAGTTCATCGCAAGCAAATCCCTCTCCACCGTGAGCATATCTGCAAGGAGCACTGCCACAAGGAAGTAGCATCCACCATCAAGGAACCCCACCATCCAGGCCGTGATGTTAGCTTGCTACCACCTTCAGGCAGGAGGTACAGGAGCTTTAGGTCTCGTCACCAGGTTCAGGAACCATTATTGCCATACGACCATGAGGCTCCTGAACCAGGGTGGACAATTTCACTCACCTCCACTCTGAACTGATTTCACAACCTACAGACTCACTCCAAGGAATCGACAACCTGCTTCCTCAGTATTTATTTTTATCTTTCTTTCCAAAATTTGTCTTTCGCATTTTGGTTGCTTGTCTTTATTTATGTATAGTTGTTTATGAATTCCATTGTATTTCTTTGTTTTCCTGTAAATGTCTGCAAGAAATTGAATCTTATATGGTGACATGTGTAAATTGACGTGGGATGAAGGGGCTGGAGATGTTCAAGGAGTAGGGGTTGGGACGGGAGGAGGTGATTGGTGTGATTTGTGTGGAGTCTGACAGCCTGGTTAGAATGCTGCAGATTTCATGTTATTCTTTAGCACACCATGAGAGCTGTTTATTAAACTCATTAGAATCTAACCTTGGTTGTAGTACAGCCCCACCCCATCCTCGTGATCCTGTACTTCACTCTGAAACGTGCTGGCCCAGTGGATCAACCCATGTCACCTTGTAATGTGATGCATTCTAGGCACTGGCCAGGCACCACAGGATTAAAACGTGTTCATCACGTGTTCTTCACCTTGAATCTGTGATCCCTGGTAGTCAACCCTTCTGCCTGTTGGGACAATCTCCCTTCCATCTCAGCAGAGTGGTGTTGCTGCCTCAGCTCCAGTGACATGGGTTCAATTCTGACCTCGGGTGCTTTGTGTGTTTGTGTGAAGTCTTTGCGACTGCATGGGTGCTTTGATTCACTCCCACGTCCCAGAGCTGTACTGGTTGTTAGGTCAATTGCCCACTGTATATTGTGAAGAAGGTCGGAAGAAGAAGAGAATCGGTGACAGGGAAAATTAGTGGGGCAAAGGGAATGCTCTGTGAACCAGCATAGACCAAGTGGGCTGAATGGCCTCTTTCTTTGTAATAAGTATGGAAAGATGGGAATCTCCTCTGGCATTTGTTTGAACACCTTCATCTTGCCTCCTTACAGATTTTCCTGCTTTAAGGAGAGGAATATTAGCGTCAATCCTTCCCTCACCCTCTCTAAGGCTTTCACAGCCTTTCTCAGGTGTGGTGACCAGGATCCTGTGCATCACTCAAGTAATGATTTCAGAAACCAGAGTTGCTCTTCCAAGAGCAGAGAAAGTGGAGAGATTTGAATGGCTGTTGAAAGGGTTCAAGAACAGACTGACAAAGGCAACATTTGGATAAAAATGCTTGTGCCATGATTGCCAAGATCAGGAAGTCACTGCTGAAGGGGAAGCAAATTCAAAAGTAATATTCCATCATGGAACTAGTTGGATACTCCAAGGGAAGTATCAGTAGGGGTTTGGGAAAAGAACAGTGGGGCCACTTGGAGAACTCTTCAAAGTGTTAACACAGCTACAATAAGCCAAGTGTCCTCTTCCCATGCTCACTCATTTGAAGAATACTCCTAAAATTCTTGCTGTTGGTGAATGTGTTGGAGTGGTGAATTGGTAGAAAAATTGCCAAAAACTATATGTTGATTTTCAGTTATCTGCTATTTGCTGATCTGCAATATAAAGATGCCTCACATTGCTGGAAAGGGAAATATTTATTGTCCATCCCCAAATGCCATCATTGTGTGCCTTACTGGGCCATTTTAGCAGGCATTTAATTGTGAACTACTCCTATGGTTTTCATGCACACCAAACCAGAGATAGATTAGCACATTTTCTTCCATGGTCACTGCCACTGACTCTGGCTTTTTAAAAATTTGAGATGGAAGTATGATTAGTATGTTTGTGGATGCCATTTAAGTTGGTAGTGGTGTGAAGAACAAGGAAGGTTATCTGAGACTACAACAGGATATAGATAAGATGGAAAGTGGAGTGGAGCATGGTAGATGGAATATAATCCTGACAAATGTGAGGAGTTGGATTTTGGGAAGTCAAATAGGGGTAGGACATGTACAGTAAATGGTTGGGCACTAAGTTATGTTGATGAACAGAGAGACTCAGGGGTCCCAGTCCATACCTCCCTGAAAATGACAACACAGGTCAGTAGGATAGTGAAGAAAGCATATGGCATAGATTGGTGCATAGAACACAGGTGTTCGATTGGAGCTTTAACACTGATTAAACACTGCAGTTCTGGTTGCCACACTAGGAAGGATGTGAATTTGCTGCAGAGAGTGTAGAGGACATTCACCATGATGTTGTCTGGATTGGAGGGCTTTAGTTATAAGGAGAGATTGGATAGACTGGGTTTGTTTTCCTGGGGCAAAGGATGCTGAGGGGTGAACTGATAAATGTTTACTAAATTATAAGAAGTAGAGGGTAAATAGTCAGAATCTTTGTTCCCATATAAGAGTGGATTTGAAGGAAAATCTTTGACAGAGTGGTTGATAACTGAAACGCATTTCCAGGGGAGATGGTGGCGTTGGGTACAGTCACTACATTTAAGAGATTTCAACAAGACCTTAAATAGGGATAGCATAGAGCAGGGGTACCCAATCTGGGGTCCTCAGACCCCTCTGTTAATGCTAGGGGTCCATGGCATAAAAAAAGGATGGGAACCCCTGGTATAGAGGGATATGGCAATTGGGATTAGTATAGCGAGGCAAAGCGTTTTGTATAGATGTGATGGGCCGAAGAGCCTGCTTATGCCCGATACAACTATATTTGATGATTTCAGCAGAAAGTTCCACAGTTAGCATTGCAGGGATTTGAACTTTTTAAATCAATAGCTTTCAGGACAGCAGTCTTGTAACTTAACTATTGTACTGTTACAGCCCATCCCACCAGCCCTGAACCTCATTCAAAGGATGCCAATAAGACACTGTGCTTCTGTAGTTCTGATTGTCTCCTAGGTTTAGTAGTCTCATGCATTGCAAGTTACTGGCTGTTGTGCCATTCATGATCTGAGACTGAGAAACTCCCAGAACAAGCTCTCCATTTTAGACCTGGCATATTTCCAGCTTTGAATATGATCTCAAGGCAGGAGCCAAGAAATACCAAAATCAGCAAACTTTACTGAGATAAATAAGTTAGGTATTTGCTTTCTCACTATGGAGTTTGTATCCTGATTTTTTTTTTAAAAAAGTAACGCAGAACTATTACTCACCAACACGTTATTCAACGAAAGTCACTGATCTAATCAAGGACCTAGTTAATGAGTTAATAAATGGGGAGTTGGTTCATGCTTGAGATTCTAACAGGTGATGAAAGCTGCATTAAAAACTGAAATTGCCAGTTTAATCTGGATTGGCATTTTTTAATTTGGTAAATTCATGAGATATCTGGAATAACCTGAAGAAAATTGCATCGCTGTATGCTCTAAATGATTTTAAACAAGTTTTTCTGCCCTCTGCTGAATGTTCGATGAGAACTTGCAAGCATCACAGTTATGAGACCCGCAAGCTGTGAGGTAGGAAATCAGAACCACAATTCTCACAGCTCTTTGATGTAATTTTATTTTCACAGCAGTCATTGGAATATAACAAATACGTCAAATTTATGACCTTACAGTTCCTAAGTGAAAACTCTCCAAAGAATAAATATTGGGAGCATTCCCGTGAGTGCTTATTTAATGGAATCGCTTTCTAAGTCTGCTCCTTGATCAATATATTTTTCATTAAAGTCTTTTGCTGTTGAAGATGTGAAATCTTAGTGCTGGAGAATAGGTCTGTACTTAATCTAGAGAGTCCATTCAAATAAGAAATGTCCTGAGTTTCCTTTATGTAACGTGTATGAAATGACTGGCCAAAGAATGGGATGGTGGGCTGAATGAGCAAAGAAGCTGAATCAGGTTAAGAGCATGAATAGAAGAGGGAGAAGGCTATTTGGCCCCTCAAACCTGTCTTGTCATTCAATAAGGTTCTGGCTGATTCCATTTCCTACCTGATCCACCGATCATACCACTCCCTTCATGTTCAATAGACCATGCTCATGACTGAACTTAGTCCTCTAAAGCAGGGAATTCCAAAGATTCACAACACTGTGCAAAGAAGTTTTTCTTATCTTTTTCAAGAGTCTGGCCCATTAGACTGGGAACATGCTCCCCGTTCTAAATTCTGCTCTTGAGGAAAGAGTGCTTGTCTCCTTTGCTACTCCCTCTCAAGTCTCAATGAGTCATCTCTGATTCTTCTAAACTCCAATGAGTATTGGAATCACTAAAGACTGCAGGTGCTGGAATCTGGAGCAGAAAGGGTAATGCTGGAGGAACTCAATGGGTCAGGCAGCATCTGTAGAGGGAAATGGACCTCCACAATTCTAATGAATGGTCTCGACCTACAACATGGACTTTCCACTTGCTTACACAGATGCTGCCTGACCTGCTGTGTTCTTCCAACATCTTTTTTTGCTTCAGTGAATATTGGCCTATCTTCCTCAGTCTCTCTTCTCCTTAATCAATCCCTTCACTCCTCGTGGTGAATCTATGCTACACTACCTCCTGGCCAATATACCCCATGCCCAATCATCTGCCTGCTATTTCCTTATGTGCACATTTGGAGAAGGTTTGGGCTTCCTCCCATTTTGCTGCTCACCTAACCTAGTGCACAGCTTTTATCGCTGTTCCCTTGTGGGATTGGTATAGCTAGCATCTATTTGCAATCTATAATTTCAGGCCATCTCGGAGGGCAGCTAAAAGTCTATCATGCTGCTGTGTGGCTGGAATCACACACAAGGCAGCCCGGATAAAGACAACAAGTTTCCTACTCTGAATGGTATCAGTAAAACGGATGGGTTCTTATAGGAATTACTTAAGTGGTAACTATTGCATACACTACCTTTTAAGACTAGAATGATCTTTATTTACTTAAAGGATTCAATTCTCCTAGTATCAGGCCTCCATATTACAAGTCTGGTAACACAATTACACTGCCTCATAGCTGAGGAAAGCAAACTGCACAGTCACATATCCATTTTGCCTATTCAACATTGTTTAAATTAACTGCCTGGCTTTAAAAAAAATATTTCCAAAGCAGACAAATTAGATGAACCAATCAACATCCAACTTAGGACAAGTCATTGGTGCCTTATTTTGGAGAAGGTTTTTGACATCTGCCTTTCACAGACTGAGAGGATATAGATTGCAGTTGTTCTGAAGTTCAGCAAATCACTCAGAATACATTGTGAACTGGGGTCGTTTTGAATGCCACAAGGATCCGCAGATGAACAAAATGACAAATTAAAGTGGGGAAAATTGCAGATGCTGGAAATCTGTAGTAAGAACAGAAATGGTGTGAACACTCATCATTTGTGCAGAGGGAAATTTTATCGGGTAGCCAAAAGGGAACACGGGAAGTGTATCCATTTGAGTTACCCGGAGGAGTCAGCAGTAGCGGAATATTACATTCGCAATGGCCGTAGGATTGACTTCAGCATAAAACTATTGTGCCACACCAATGGCTTTTGGAAATGCTTGGTGAAGCCATTGAAATAAAACAAGAGAAAAAGAATTTTTAAAAAGACAATAGTCTTTGTAAGGACTGGAATTTGATTGTAAACAAAGTGGGACAGTGAAAACCTGATTGGTTAGTCGTCATCCAATCAGGAGGGACGGATGCTAGGGGTATCGATACCAACGGACTAGACATGCATAGGTATCATCCCAGATAAAGATGGCAGAGATTGTCATTGAACCGTTCGTTAAAATCGATACCTGTACCCAGCTGGAAGCCCGAGAAGAGTTGATTTGTCATGTATGCCGGGAAAGCACTAGATCCTTTGTCAGTTAACATTTCAGGTCAAAGAACCTTTGTCAAAATAAACGGAAAATAGATTATTTGGCCACCCAAGTTTATCCTTTGATTTGTTTTCAGATCCCTTCATGCTTCTAAAAGAGAGGTTCCCAACCTGAGGGTCCACAGACCTCTCAGTTAACAGCAAGGCTCCATGGCGTAAACCAGGTTGGGAACCCTGGGGTTTCTTGGCCCCTTCATTTTATGCAAGGCGATGGCAGGATCACAATTAGGCTCCATCTCACCATCCTTGCTTAGTTGCAAGAAAGGATGGCCGGATGGTTATTAACTCATTACCTGCCCAACCAGAGGAGCTGAGATAAAAAGCAACATACTCACACAAACTGGAGTTTAAACTGGAAACCCAGTTCGGAGCAGCAGTGGAGAATTTGTTTATCAACCCCACTGACAGATTGCAGGTATGCAGAGCAATTAATTGTGTAATTCACATTTAACACTGTTACTTCGTTTTCCAAGCAGATGGACTAGATCAGTGCGAAAACTGTGTGATTCATGCACATTTAGTACCCACCTTCTCAACTTAGTACACTTTCCTTTAATTCTGATCTATATTTCATTAACATCAAGGCACAAATAAACTTTGTCAGTGGTGAATTGGCAATATCTGGACTCATTCATTATATTAAATAACAACATTTAAAGTATGTTTGAATCTTGCTTTCTCTGGACAGGGTAGAGTTTGCAGAATAATCAATATTTGGAAAAAGAAACTTTTACTGGGAAGCATCTCCTGACATTTGATGGCTGAATATTAAATGTGAAGCATCTGAGGAAAGTAAGCCAAAATGTAGTCCTTTCCATCTCTGTGCATTTGGAGGGTGCAATGACCCCTTGCAATGATCTATCTCCAGTAATTTGGGAAACCTGCAGGAGATTAAAGATTCAGAAGGCAGGATAGGGTTCCCGGGTCAGAAGGGGAAGATGGTTTATGGAAAAGAAAAAGACCAAGTCATGACCAGCTGATACCTGGGTTCAGGTTAGATATCACACAAGTTGTAAGAGGGAGAGAAGACTGAAAGGACTGTGGTGCCATCGTTTTAAGGTCTTGGACATGACTTTCTCACATTAACAATGTCTCACAGGAGTAACTACAATGTAACCGTGAAACTGATTTCAACATGACGAGGGTGTCCCACAGGAGGAAGTACACCGTGATTCTGAGTGTGATCTCAAAACAGAGAGGATATCTAGAGTATCCACGCTCTGATTCACATGGATTTTAACCAAGCAAGGATACCTCACAGAAGTAAACCCTGTGACTGAGACTGATCTCATCACAGTGAGAGGTCACACAGGGGTAACCACACTAGAGGCTGAGCTGGATTTCCGATCAGTAGGGAGTAACTACACTCGACTGATCTCAGCATAGGGAAGATGTACTACAGCAGTAACTACAATGTCACTGAGACCCGTCTCAGCACTTTGCACAGGTCTCACTGGATTAACCACCGCACATTGTGATGCTATTGTTGTAACTCGAATGCAAAGAATGTTGGAAACACACAATGGACCAGTCAATAACTTGGAAGAGAACAGATGGATTGATAATCTGAATTTGTGTTTATAACCTTCCTCGGAGATCTGAATACAAAATGTATGGTAATTTATCTCGTCTCCCTACAGCTTGTCCAGGATTGCCAGTATTTTTCTTATCAAGCTTTCAGCTTTGATTAAATGCTCTTCCCAAGGGCTGCTGGTGCATGCAGAGTCACGTCCCCCGATGCAGGGGAGTGGGGGCAGTGGTGATGGATGTAAGACATCAGTTGATCTGAGCACAGCTGGTGTCAGGATCCCACTCACCATCACTGTGAAGGGAACCTGTTGGAAAGTAGCATAGGAGAGAAATGCAGAGGATTACACACGAGCAATCAAAGCAAGTTGCATTGATCAATAAACAGCTACTACTTCACAAGACAAGCCCTAAATCCTTGAATGATCTGCTGAAAAGGACTGTAGGAACAGCTGAGAGGATCATGGGGTCTCCCTACCATCCACTGGGGACATTCAGCAAGAGCGCTGCGTATACAGGGCCCTTCGTATTATCGAGGATCCCAGCCATCCATCCAGCATCCTCTGTGACTTTCTACCATCAGGCAGGAGATGCCGATGCATAAAACGAGAACGGTCAAGATGAGAAATGGTTCCTTCCCCCAGGCCCTAAGGCTTCTGAACTCCCTGTCGTATCATATTCAAAATGTCAATGGTTAATCTGTTCTGTACCTGGCAATATTTAATATGAATGTACTTTAGTTTGTTATTTATGTGTGATTCATCTGTGGATTTTATCCTTACCTTTGTGTTATTGTGTGTTATGTGTACTACTGTGCTTTACACCCTGGTTTGGAGAAACGTTGTCACATTTCTATATACATTATATGGTTCTGAAATGCCCTGGTTTCCTCGGCTGCATAACTCTAGGGGAGACGACCTCCGGCCCCGCCAAACTCGTGTGATTGAAATGCGCTCAATCTCACGCCAAACCCAGGTTTGTGTGGATGCTGTGTAATTTGCTACCCTGTTACAAATTAGTGCCACAAGATAACAAGACAGTACACTGCATACAATTAAAGGAATTGTATTTATGAATCTTAACTAAAGGGTTAGTGAAGAATAACAAAAAGAAAAGGGCCCGTTCTAATTAAACAGTCAAATGAGCATAAGTTGGAGTTCATCTTGAACTTCTGTCACTCGCATGCTGAGCCCTCGGTCAACGTGAAAGCACACACCACCTTCCGAATGTTGCTCACAATCCATCTTGAGCAACTGGGTCTCTCACCAGATCGTATGCTACGACCAGTTCTCCCCAATGTCTTCTCTCTTCACCTCCTCTCAAATGAAAGCCCCAAGCCCAACCTTAGTGTCCCTCACCAGAGAAACCTCCCCTTAATCCAACCGTCCTAATTGGATGGCACACATTTCTCCTCACTCTTATCTTCAACAATAACCCAAACATAAGCTGAAAACAAGCAGCTCTTGCAGAACAGCACAAAATGAAATACAGCATAACAGTAAAAAAATATGAACCAGAGCATTACAGTTATATATGTTATATACATTTATATAGTTAAATGACAATAAACTTGACTTGAAATGCTTCCGTATTCCATTTTTTGGATTGGACGTTCTCTCTGGCCTTTTGAGGGCATTTTTTTATCTTTGATCTGTTGTTCTAAATCAGTTTATTGTATTCAAAAGGTGAAGTCAGGAAACTATGGTTGAAAATGATAATTAATCAGCCACGATGCAATTGGTGGAATAGACTCAATGGGCTGAATGGCCCAGTTCTGCTCTTGAGTCTTATGGTCTTCAGATGTAGAGAACCCTGTGCTATTTGGCAAAGATTACCCTCTCAATTTACACATATTAGTAGAGTACAGTTCATTTATTCTTTAATTGATGAGATTGGATCGGGTTGAGGAAAAGCCACTTCAGCCACCAAAATGCACCCAGTCATTATGTTATTTGCCTCAAGATCCCACTTGATAATCTGTTCCCAATCATTCTTTGAGTGAATATTTCTTCCCCAAATAGCTTTTTTGCAAAATTGTTCTGAGACAATTTAAAGATCTGTTTTCTGTTTCTACTTGTACCTTGAGGTATGATCAGAGTTGACCTATCTGTCTCCTTGAGCTGTGACTCCCTCAGGTTATGACTTTAAAGCCTTTTCTGGGCAGTTGAGCTTCTCCAGTCTTGCCAAAGTTAAACTGTTGGACATTCTGTGGTTTGGATGGATTGTTGAACTGAGCCCCTCTCTGTTAGGTACAAGATCGTGTAGTGCATTTGAAAGGAGAGCAGGGAGGTTCTTGTTGGTGTGCAGCCAAAGAGCATTGGTGTAAAAGATTTTTTTAAAAAAAGATTAGCTTTATTTGTCACATATGCATTAAAATATACTGTACAGTGAAATGCATTGTTTGTGTCAAAGACCAAAGCAGGCCAAGGATGTGCTGGGAGCCTCCTGCAAGTGTGGCCATGCTGCCAGCACCAACATTGCATGCCTGCAACCCATTAGCCCTAACTGTGTGTCTTTGGAATGTGGGAGGAAACCGGAGCACTCCGAGGGAACCTGCAAGTTGACGGGGAGAATGTACAAACTCCTTACAGCCAGCAGTGGAATGGAGCCCCGATCTTAAAGCTGGCATTGTAAAGTATTGCCCTAACCAATACACTTCCATACAGCCCTAAATAAATTGTAACACAACACACACAAAATGCTGGTGGAACGCAGCTGGCCAGACAGCAGCCATAGGAAGAAGCACAGTTGACGTTTCGGGCCGAGACCCTTCGTTAGGACTAACTGAAAGAAGAGATAGTAAGAGATTTGAAAGTGGGAGGGGAGGGGGAGATCTGAAATGATAGGAGAAGACAGGAGGGGAAGGGATAAAGCTAAGAGCTGCAAAGTTGATTGGCAAAAGGGATACAAGGCTGGAGAAGGGAGAGGATCATGGGACGGGAGGCCTAGGGAGAAAGAAAGGGGGAATGCCCCTCCTCCCCTTCTTACTCCATCCCTTATTTTTTTTCCTTTTTTTCCCTCTCTCTCTCTATCTCTCTCTCTCTCTTTCTCTCTCTGTCCCTCTCACAATAACTCCTTGCCTGCTCTCCATCTTCCTCTGGTGCTCCCCTCTCCCTTTCTTCCTCCCCAAGCCTCCCATCCCATGATCCTCTCCCTTCTCCAACCTTGTATCCCTTTTGCCATCAACTTTCCAGCTCTTAGCTCCATCCCTCCCCCTCCTGTCTTCTCCTATCATTTTGGATCTCCCCCCTCCCCCTCCCACTTTCAAATCTCGTACTATCTCTTCTTTCAGCTATTCCTGACGAAGGGTCTCCGCCCAAAACGTCGACTGTACCTCTTCCTATGGATGCTGCCTGGCCTGCTGCGTTCACCAGCATTTTGTGTGTTGCTTGAATTTCCAGCATCTGCAGATTTCCTCGTGTTTGCGTTTTTAAATTGTCATACTGCGGTTTGTGGGAGCTTGCTGTGCACAGATGGTAAGATCCCAACAGGACCATATTGACCAGATACCAGGAGGATCCTAATGGTGGGGAAGTCCAGAAACAGGGCCACTGCCTCTGGATATGCAGGATGCCATTTAGAACTGAGAGCAGGGGAATGTTTTCTCCTTCAGAGCTCAGTGAAGCTGTGGCATTGTCTACCACAGAAGGCATGGAGGACAAATTATTAAATGTATTCACAAAGGAGCTAGATTTATTTCTTCATGTTAAAGTAGTCAAAGGGTATAGGGACAAAAGGAAGAACAGGAGTGGGTGATCAATCATGATCATACTGAATGTACGACAGTCACAACACGCTGGAGGAACTCAGCAGGTCGGGCAGCATCCGTGGAAAAGATCGGTCGATGTTTCGGGCCGGAACCCTTCGTCAGGACTCATGAAGAAGGGTTCCAGCCCGAAACATCGACCGATCTTTTCCACGGATGCTGCCCGACCAGCTGAGTTCCTCCAGCGTGTTGTGAGTGTTGCTTTGACCCCAGCATCTGCAGAGTATTTTGTGTTTACGAATGTACGACAGGCTCAAAGGGCACAGTGAGATCCCATAAACAGTCATTTAATCACAACCAGATCATCTTTTCTGATGATGCTCTTTGATGGTAAATATTGACCTATCAGACGATGATGCTTCCAACATTGCAGCATTCCCTCAGCTTTGCACCGAAGAGTCAGCATGGGGTTTCTGCCCCAACTCGCAGGAATGGGGCTTTGACTCATGACTTTACAATGCAAAGAGTGCAGTCACTAAACTACAGCTGTTACTGAAACATCTACACCCACCCCAATCTCAAAATAGCTTTAGATTTGCAGAGAAATTAAATTCAGGGAGTGCGACAGATGTATGTTCTGTCTACTGAATCTTTAATCTGCACTTTTGACAGCTTTGCGCACTGCCGCAGATATACTGGGACTTATTGATTATTGTGGATCTGGAAGCTACTTCAGTTGATGAAGATTCAAGATAGAGGCTGAAGCATCTTGAAGTATTTGTGCTTCAGCAGAAACTGAGGATAAGAAGACCTCTATTTTGGCAGTCCATCTGGAAGAGTGAATAGCCCCAACCAGTGCATATGATTTTATGGCATTAACTCGTAGTGAAATCTAGCATCAATTTGTGGCTAAGTCCCAATTAGTTGTTTTGTTGACAAGTTAATCAGTCACTATCCCTCTTGCCATGGGTGTGTTATTGTGTAGTAGTTCTGACTCGGTGGCTAGCACAGTTTGACGATTCTAAGGGCTATTCCAGTTACTTGACCATAATATTAGAGGCTAATGCCAGAGGAAAAGCATAGTGCTTTGATTTTTGGATTGGACATATGCAGTTGAAAATTTTTAGTTCAACATTCAAAGATTGTTTAATGTCATTTCCTGTCCATAAGTGTAATTGGACCAAAATAATTGTTACTTTGGATCCGACGAAGCACAAAAAAAAAGCCACAAAAGATGAAGAATGCAATAATAATAAAAAATACAATAAATATAAATACATGAGGTAGCTTATATACATTGATTGTATGTCCATAAGGTGCTGCTAGGCCATACATAAGGTGTCTGATGGGAAATAATAAAGTAGTAGTGGAATTAATGGGTGGAGGTATTGATCAGTTTTACACCCAGGGGCAAGTAAAGGTTTTTGAGTCTGGTGGTCGTCATGTGCCTGATATGTAGCCTCCTCCCTGATGGGAGTGGGACAAAAAGTCCATGAGCAGGGTGTATGGGATGCTTCTCGATACTGGCCCTTTTCCAGCACTTGTCCTCGGTGGGTAGGCTGTTGCCAGTGATGCATTGGGCGGTTTTCACTACCTGTCGTAGAGCCTTCCTATCTGCCACAGTCCAATTTCCGTATCAAGCAATGATGCAACTCATTCTACAGGATGCTCTCTACTGTGTATCTGCAGAATGATGTGAGTATGGAAGTGCAAAGTCCAACTCCCTTTGGCCTCCTCAGAAAGTAGAGGTGTTAGTGGATGTTTTTGACTGTGGAGGATATGTCCTGGGAGTATGAGAGGTTGTGTGTGATGTGCGCTCCCAGGAGTTTGAAACTGATTGCAGTTTCCACTGCTGTGCCGCTGATGTAAGGGGATGGGGTGTGAGTGGTGTGAGTTCTCCCCAAACCGATAACCTTCTCCTTTGTCTTGTTGACATTGAGGAAGAGGATATCTGCCTGGCATCAGGCCTCGAGGTACTCCACCTCCTCTCTGTAGGCTGCATCATCGTTGTTGGTGATGAGCCCCACCACTGTTGTGTCTTCGGCAATCTTGACAATGTGATCACTCACCTGTTTGGCCGTGCCGTCATGTGTGAGTAGAATGTATAGCAATGGGCTCGGCACACTGCCCTGGGGGACAACCGTGTTGAGGATGATGGGGAGGGAGGAGCATTCAGGAGAACCCTGACTATCTGCTCTGTTCATTAGGAAGTCCAACAACCAGTTGCACGGTGGTGTATTTAGACCGAGGAGTAGTACTTATGGTTTTCTGCAAGAACTCCATCTATCTATAGGTGTAGTGGGGAGACTGAGGTCAAGAGACAAGGTGGGAGCCAAGGACATTGAAGACAGGAGCAACTGGAGGGTTGAGTGCAGTTTGGAAGAGCTGAGAGTGAGGAAGTTGGGGACTGGGGGGTTGGGTGAGGGCAACTAAAGGGAGCCAGCTGAGGGTGGGGAATGAGAGTGGGGCTGAGAATGGGGAAACAGGTGGAGACAGTAGTGTGGTTAATGGTGACATTTGGCTGCCTGTAATTAGCATTCCCTTTCAGCAATGATTTGTGGGGTTGTTGTCCATTTATAATCCACTTCTCGAATTGCTGTTTTGTTCCCTGTTTTGTGATGGTCGAACTGAATCAAGAAATGGTGAGTTTGGTTTAAGTCCACTCCAGAGGCTTCAGCATGACAATCTAAAAAGGGCAATGTTACTACCCCTCAACTATCAGACTCCTGAACAAAAGGGGATAGTTGCACTTATTTAAGGACTCTCTTATATTGTTATTTCATGCTTGTTATTTATTGCTATTTATTAATATCTGCATTTGCATAGTTTGTTTATAGTTAACAGTCCCTGATGTTTACAGTTTAGTTACTGTTCTATAGATTTGCTAGGTATGCCCACAGAAAAAGAATCTTATGGTTATATGTGGTGACATGTATGTACTCTGATCATAAATGTTGCTTTGAATTTTTGAACTTTGAAAGGGCAATTCTGGATTTGGGGTTGCATAATAAAGCAGATTTGATTAGGGAGATTAAGGTAAAGGAACCCTTAGGAGGCAATGATCATAATATGATGGAATTCACCCTGCAGTTTAAGAGGGAGAAGCTAAAATCAGGTATATTAGTCTTGCAGTGGAGTAAAGGGAACTACAGAAGCAAGAATGAGGAGCTGGCCAAGGTTGATTGGAAGGGAACATTAGCAGGGGCGATGGTAGAGCAGCAATGGCTGGAGTAATTTGGAAGATGCAGGATTGGTTCATCCCGAGGAAGAAGCATTCTAAAGGGAGGATGAGACAACAGTGGCTGACAAGGGAAGTTAAAGGCAAAATAAAAGAGAGGGAATATAATATAGCAAAAATTAGTGGGAAGCTAGAGGATTGGGATGAGTGTCGGGGAGGGGGGTGCACAGAAGTGAGTATAGTTGCTATTACTAAGGAGAAGGCACTTGGGAAACTGAAAAGTCTGAAGATAGATAAGTCACCTGGCCAGATAGACTACACCCTGAAAGAGGTAACTGAAGAGATTGTGGAGGCATAAGTAATGATCTTTCAAGAATCTCTAGATTCAGAATGGATTCTGAGTACTGGAAAATTGCAAATGTCATTCCATTCTTCAAGAAGGGAGGGAGGATAAAAGCCAGGAAATTATAACAAAGGAGAGTCAGCGGATGTTGTTTACTTGGATTTTCAGAAGACCTTTGACAAGGTGCCACACATGAGGCTGCTAAAGAAGATAAGAGCCTATGGTGTTACACGAAAGATACTAGCATGGACAGGAGATCAGCTGACTGACGGAAGGCAAAAAGTGGGAATAAAGGGAGGGCTTTCTGATTGGCTGCCGGTGACTAGTGGTGTTCCACAGGGGTCAGTGTTGGGACCATTTCTTTTCATGTTGTACGTCAGTGATCTGGATGATGGAATTGATGGCTTTGTGGCCAAGTTTGCAGATCATACAAAGATGGGCAGAAGGGCAGGTAGTGTTGAGGAAGCAGGGAATCTGCAGAAGGACTTGGACAGATAAGGAGAATAGGCAAAGAAGTGGCAGATGGAATACAGTGTATGGTCATGCACTTTGGTAGAAAGAATAAAGGCATGGACTTTTCTAAATGGGGAAAGAATTCAGAAGTTGGGGGGAGGTGTAAAGAAACTTGGGACTCCTTGTGCAGGATTCTCTAAAGTTGAATCGATGGTAAGGAAGGCAAATGCAATGTTAGCATTCACTTTGAGAGGACTAGAATACAAACGTCAGACCACATTTGTAGTATTGTGAGCTGTTTTGGACCCCATATCTAAGAAATAATGTACTGGCATTGGAGAGGGTCCAGAGGAGGTTCACGAGAATGATCCCTGGGAATGAAAAGGCTAGTGTACAAGGATGGCTCTTGGCCTACTCTCTGCAGTTTAGAATAATTAGGAGGGATCTCTCTCAAACCTGTAGAATATTGAAAAGCCTATATAGAGTGAACATGAAGTGGATGTTCCCTATAGTGGGGGACCTGAGGACATAGCCTCAGAATAGAAGGGTGTCCCTTTAGGATAGAGATGATGAATTTCTTTAGTAGTGACTCTGTGGAATTTATTACCACAGATGGCTGCCGAGGCCAAGTTGTTGGACATATTTAAAGCAGTGGTTGATGGGTTCTAGATTAGTAAGGATGTTGAAGGTTACTTGGGGAAGTCAGGAGAATGTGTTTGAGAGGGAAAATAAATCAGCAAAGATGGAATGGCGGAGCAGACTCAATGGGACCAAAGGGCATAATAAAGCCATGTGTGTCTTAATCTGGGTTTACATGGCAATACAGGACTAAGGGAAATTGGCACTGTCAGAGACCCTGGCTTTCACACAAGTTGTTAACCTGAGATCAGGCATCCAATTCTGTTTAAAAACAAGGGAGATCTCCCCTCTGTCCCAGCCAAAATGTATCCCTCACTCACAGTGAAAGTCAAACTTGAGTTTATTGTCATATGCAGTAGAGAAGTGCACAGGTGCAATGGGAAAACTTGTGTGCAGCATCATGAGCACATAGTATCACGTAAGCAGTATTCACCAGAAAAGCAAATTAAATCCAAAGTAGAAAAATTTACAAAAACAGAAGGAGCACAAAAAAAGTCAGTTTTAGTGCAAAATGATCAAAGTGCTCATGGTGTTGTCAGACTGTAGTGACTCAGGTTGTGCAGGTTGGTTCAAAAACCAAATTGTTGAAGGAAGTAGCTGTTCTTGAAATTAACTGTGCGGGACTTTAAGCTTCTGTACCCCCTTCCTGGCAATTGATGCAAGAAGATTGCATGAAGCAGATGGTGGGGCTCATTGATAATAGATGATTGATAGATGTTGGCTCCTTAATGCAGCATCTCCTGTAGACACTGCCAGTGATGTATCACTAAAAACAGATGCACTGGTCAGTATCACTTGCTGTTCATTGGAGCTTGCTGCATGCAAATCGGCACATGTGTTTCCTACATTTTAGTATTGACAATCCTTATTTGACGTAAAGCAGTTTGGATTGTTGTGAATGGCACTACAGGATCCCGGCTCTTTTCCTTTCTACTCTGGCTTCCCCATACACCTTCGGGACCTTGGAGAGAGAACATCTGGAGTACACTGCGATACCTACAGAAGTCTTTGCTTTGAAGGCGATGGACTATATATGGCCACATTGATTGAGGATAAAGTGGTCAGTACTTCCAGGAAACAGGAGCAAGAGAAGGCCATTCAGCCCCTTAAGCTGATTCAATAACATTATGGCTGATCATCCTGAGTCAGTCCCCTGTTCCAGCTCTCTCCCCAAATCCTTCAGTCCTTTTAGCGTTCTGAACAATTCTTAATAATAGGGTTCATCTGCTTCCTGTGATAGAGAATCTCGCTATCCTCTGAGCAGATATTTCTACCCATCACAGTCTTCAATGACATCCCCTGTCCTTAGACTGTCACCCAAATGAAGCTCGTTGGTGCTTATAAAAGAGTAGTGGTATCCCATTGAGGCATACATGACTAAAAGGAGTTGATCCTCGGCTGATGATTCTAGAGCTATAGGATGCAGTCTCAGCATAAAAGGCTAGCCATTTAGGACCGAGATAAGAATAAAACTCTTCATTCAGAAATTAGATTCCAAAAATTAAGCACATCCTCAGAGAAAAGTAGAAACATAATGGTTGAGTATACTCCAGCCAGAGACTAATACAAAGCAACAGTACAGATATACAAAGATACTGAGAGGACTCGAGGGACTGGGTTATAGAGAGAGAGTTTGGGCAGGCTAGGACCTTATTCATTGGAGCTCAGGAGATTGGTGACCTTTAGAGCTGCATAAAAGCACAAGTGAATGCATGCGTGTCTTTTTCCCAGGGTTGGGGAATCAAGAACTGGAGGGTACAGGTTTAAGGTGAGAGGGGAGATCCAAAGGGTGGTCTGCATATGGAACAAGCTGCCAGAGGAAGTGGTTGAGGTAGGTACTGTACATTAAGAACATTTTAAAAAGTGGTTGGATAGGTACAGAGAGAGGAAGCATTGAGAAGGACACGAAGCAAGAATAGTTAAATGGGACTAACTCAGATTGAAACCATGAGCAGCATGGATGAGTTGTGCTGAAAGGCCTGTTTCTGTGCTATATGGCTCCATAACTCAAACTGTAATTGGGAATGGATGGAAAAGTGAATTGGATACCAGTGTTCTTATATAGACATTGCCGCTTTTGAAGATACAGCAGACAGGAGCAATGAAACGTGAGTTTTTAATTCAGTCCTTTTTAAAACAACCATTCTCCGTCTTGTAGTCTCTGAAACACTCAGGGTCTTTTGAATCATTGTTGAAACTACTCCTGAAATTCTATTGAGAATGGAGCTCTAGATTTTTGCCCCAGTGGCAGTGAGGGAATGCCAGTGTATTTCCAATTTGGGTCATCTGTGTGACTTTAGGTGTCTACCAGGTGGCACAGCTTGAAGCTCCAGCAATCCAGGTTCGAGCCTGACCTCTGGTGCTGCTTGTACGGAGTCTGCATGATCTCCGTGCGACTGCATGGTTTCCCCGGATGCTCCAGCTTCCTCCCACATCCCAAGGGCAGGGTAATTGGCTGCTGTAGGGTGGCAAGAGGACTGGGTGTAGGAGATGGGGAAATCAGTCGGGGAATTGGATTAATGGGTATAATGTTTTGTGAGGAAACATGAGACAGAGTTGCCTGTGGTGTTTTGAGGTATACCTGGAGATTTGATAATGCAACATATGATCAAATGTCAGTCACATCGCACATGCTCATGAAATATGGAACATGTGACAAATAATCATCTGAAAATTGCTGTTAATTTATAAATGCCTCAGCTTCATATTACCAAGCTCTGAGTAATATTTTTGACCGAGGCATTATTCTGTGTCTCGCCAAGCTTGTTACATATTTGAGACTGGGAGGGCCAATGATTGTTCTGTTCCCAGAGAATGGGGTGTCATCTCTTGCATGAAGATCCAGTGTATGCTACACCATACCACAGGCATCCCAGGCCTTTCCACCACCAATTCAACATTGCAGACTTGGCAGAGGAAGTTAGGTAGATCATGAGTGGAAGGAGGGAGGGGAAGGCAAGGATCATCAGAGCCTCAGACAAGCATGGGGATCAGGCTGGGATTTGGTGGTCATGACCCAAAGTAAAGTTGGGGCCAGCAGCAAGTCGAAACCTTAAAGGGGACCTACTTTGCCAGGTTGCTTTGGCAACAGACTGAGTCAAGGTGGTTCCCTTTAAGCTGGGCTAAAGCAGGCCTCAAGATTTATGAAGGCCACCTCCATGAATGACTATGAGCAGAAATGAATTGTAAATGACTGATGCCAAACCTGAGTTGAGCACAGTTTGATGCCATTGTGCATGTCCAGCTACCTCCACACGCAAATACATCAGATGAATTTGGCATTCAATGTGACCTGAGCAGTAAGAATGTGATTGGGGGGGAGGGAGGAAGAAACAAACAGTTCAATACGCATTGCACAGAGTAACCTTACAAATAAAAATCCTAGTAATTTTATTTTGTGCGGACATAAAAATTTATGAATCAATGAACACAGAAGAATAGAAAGATTTGAAGATCAGTGATGTTTAAATTAAATCTACTACAATGGTGCTGTAACAATATGATCACAAACATCAAATGAGTCCCACTGGTTCAACATAAAACACCATCGATATGCGTAAGTAACTTCAAAATTTTTGGACAATTTTATGACTTCCTACAACACAGCAAGTTATAAAAGCAATAAATAAAACCAAAATCAAACCTAATCCGATTTGCAACTCCCACATGCTTCTGAAGGAGGTAAAAAGCTTAGTCTTTGGAATCATCAAAGCTCCTGGTTCCTGCAATAAAAGAAATCGTCCAACAAACAGCGTGTATCAAAGGAAGTCTCATTCCTTTCCTTTCCTGCATCCCTCCCTCCCTCCCTCCTGCTTGTCTGAGTCTCTCTCCTGCTTATGCATCTCCAGTTTGTTGTTCTCTCTTCTCCCCTCCCTCATTCTCCCTTCTGCTTCACTTTGTGTTTGATTCTGAGACTCGCACCAACCCTACTGCCAAGATCTTCTTTTCACGATAATGGTAACAGGCCCTTCTGGCCTAACATCCCTGTGCCGCCTAATTGCACTCAATTAAGCTAGTAACCCATGTGTGTTTGGAATGTGAGAGGAAACTGGAGCACCCAGAGGGAACCCATTTGGTTATGGGGAGAACGCTCAAACTCTTTACAGACATTGGCGAGAATTGAACCGGGTCACTGGTGCTGCAGTAGCGTTACGCTAGCTGCTACGCTGTGATACCACCCACAGCATCTGTTTTATCTTTTTCCTCATTTGTTTTACCTTCTACTTCTACTCCTTCAGTCAAGGAGTTCATTAGAAGGAGTTTTTGACATGGGAACTTATTTCGGTTGTGAGTCTGGGAGTGTGGGCTTGAGTAACTGAAGGGATAGCACAGAGAGACCATGACAGGGGAAGAATCAAACACTAAGCAACCAAGAGTCTAGAAGGAAGGCTCTGAACATTTGTACATTGAGAGAGTCGAAGGGAAACTGAGGATACAAAGATTCCAAGTTCAAGTTTATTGTCATCTGACTGCATATACAACCAAGTGAAACAACGTTCCTCTGGACCATGGTGCACTCTCAATGCACACACAGCACATAAGACAGAATATTACTACAAATAAAGTAATAAAATATAATTCAAAATGCATGTAAAGTGTACAACACAGGTGAACAATAAACGGTAAACAGTTCGCCGTCCTAGTGATGAGACCTCGGTGGTGGCAGGGTATTCATTAGTCTCACAGCCTGAGGGAAGGAGCTGTTTCCCAGTCTGGCCGTCCTAATCCTGATGCTCCTGCACCTCCTTCCTGATGGTAGTGTGTCAAGAGATTGTGGGATGGGTGGTAGGGATCCTTAGTATACAACATTCCTGGGAGGGAGGCCCTGGTGATCCTCTCAGTGGTTTTTACTGTAGGGTCTTGCATTCTGATGCCTTGCAGCTTCTGGACCACACAATGATGCAGCCAGACAGGATATTTTCGATGATGCTCTTGTAGAAACTTGTTAGAATGGGGGTGGACAGCCTTGCATGCCTCAACCTCCTCAGTAAGTGTAGACGCTTCTCTGCCTTCTTGACTAATGATGAAGTGTTTTGAGTCTAGATTAGATTATCCGTTTGTGCACACCGAGGAACTTTGAGCTCTTCACTCTCTTGACGGCAGAGCCATTGATGTGCAATCAAAAGTGGTCAACCTGTGCCTTCCTGAAGTCCACAATCATCTCTCTTGTCTTGTCCATGTTGAGACTCCGGTTGTTGTGCTCAGTCCATCTGACAAGCCTCTCGACCTCCTCTCTGTATGCCGGCTCATCATTGTCACTGCTGAGGACGACCACCGTTGTATCATCAGCGAACGATGATGGGGTTTGAGCTGGATCTGGCAGTGCAGTCATGAGTCAGCGGACTGAGCTCACAGCCCTGGGCAACACCAGTGCTCAGCATGATAGAGCTTGAGATGTTGCTGCCAACTCGGACTGACTGGGATCTTTCTGTCAAACAGCCCAAGATCTAGTTACAGAGAGAAGTGTTGAATCCCAGAGAAGATAGCTGACACACCAGCCTCTGAGGGAGTGTGGTTTGTAGAATGATTGTATGTATTGTAGTTGTGTGTGTGTGTGGGGGGGGGGTGCGTGCAATACTACGTTGATTGTGAATTGAAAGTGTGTTTGCATTCGTGTATACTGTGAGCCTTCAAGCTTACTTGACATTTACATCCAAGACGCAGACAAAACTTTGAGATGCAATTAAATAGTAATTGTTTTCTCAAACAGACACCAAAAAAAACATTGACTGCACCTGAATCGCAATCCTCTGAGGTTTATGTCAAATTAATTGCAATCACTGTTAGGTTCAGCAGTTTGAAGTGCCTTTATGTTTTGTATTCTCTGTTTGGATGTGTTTGGCTTGTTGGTAGGGCAGAGGTTGAGACTAGGATTTGGCCAAGGATTCTTTCATTCTACAGGATGTTAATTCCCTGGAGCCCAGCAGGGAAGCTTTGCTGTTTTGAATGCTGGGATCATTGAGGCAGTGCATGTTGGGGAAGGGTGAAGAGAGCAAGGTGACAGCGCCCCCATGACATCATGTTGAAGGTCGAGGAGAGTATGGAGGATGATCTGCTGAATATGGAGGCTGGTGGGGTGGAAGCTGAGGACAACAGGGACCCTATTCTTGTTCTGGGTGGAAAGAGAGGCTGTAAGAGCAGAAGCAAAGGAGATGGAAAAGGAACACTTGAGGACTGGCTCAACTGAGTTTGAAGAGAAATGAGACCACTTGGAAGCACTAGTGTGGAAGATGCAGTAATCAGAATAGATGCAATGGAGCGGAACAAAGTGGGTAAATGGAATCGAATGTTTACAGGAAGCAGGGTGGGAGGAGGTAGTTGCGGGTGTCTGTGGACTTGTCAAGGATACTGCTCACTAATGTATTCAATGAAGTGGAGACAGGCAAATCAGGAAAGGAAAGGGAAGAATTGGAATGGATGACATGAAAGGTGGAGATTAGTGGAAACTAGTTGTGAAGGTGATAAGCTTTCAGATTTTTGTCTGTACTTTTGCGTTTATATTCAAACTGTTTGAGCATGAGCTCCAGGCTGATTCTTGGAAATATTCCTCAATTGGTCTAGAAGGACTTTAGAGGTCCTATGACTCAATAAATTGGAGGGACAGTGACAGACAGGAAAAGGCCCAGTCACACATAATTGTGTGACCTTGCACTGTTCTATTTCCTTAGTTATGAAGAGTCATAAACTTAACGGGAAAGTCATGAACAAGAAGACATAGCTACAAACTATGGCATGCAGGCAACACAAAATTTGGCAGAGTTGTGGATAGTGAGAGAGGTTGTCAAAGGATTTATTTGGAAATGTGGGCAAAGAAATAAGAGGTGGACTTTATTCTGAATAAATGTGAGGCTTTTGTAGAGGGTGCAGAATAGATTCGCCAGGAATTTGCCAGGATTAGAGAATATTAGCTGTAAAAGAAGGTTAGACAAAGTTGGGTTGTTTTCTCTGGAGTGCCAGAGGCTGAGGGGAGATATGATAGAGGTTTATAAAATTCTGATAGAAATATCAAATACTAGAGAGCGTAGCTCTAAGGTCATAGAGTCATACAGCACACAAACAGGCCGTTAAACTATTACTCTGCCTAGTCCCATCGACCTGAACACAGACCATAGCCCTCCTCACACCTCTTATCCGAGTACTTGCACAAATTTCTCTTAAGTGTTGAAATCGAACCCACATCCACCATTTCTGCTGGTTGCTCGTTCCACATTCTCACCATCCACTGAGTGAAGATGTTCCCCTTAAACAGTTCTCCTTTCACTCTTAACCCATAACCTCTGGTTTTAGTCTCCCAAACAAAGTGGAAAAAGCAACCTCATAATTTTGTATCCCTCTATCAAATGTCCCTTGTTCTCCTACGCTCTGAGGATGCAGTCCTAAACTAATCAACCATTTGCTGTAACTCAGGTCCTCTAGTCTTGGCAACATCCTTGTAAATTTTCTCTTGCACTTTTTCAATCTGATTGATATTTTGCCTGTAGGTAGGTGACCATAACTGCACACAATACTACAAGTTAGGCCTCAGCAGCGTCTTATACAACTTCAACATAACATCCCAATTCCTGTACTCAGTACTTTGATCTATGAAGGCCAATGTACCAAAAGCTTTGTTTATGACCCTATCTACCTGTAACAGCACCTTCAATGAATTATGGACCTCCTCTATTCCCAGATCCCTTTGTTCTGCTACACTCCTCAGTGCCCTTCTGTTCACAGTGTATGACCAACCCTGGTTGGTATACTGAAGTGCAACACTTTGCACTTGCCTGCATTAAATTCCATCTGCCATTTTCAGCCAATTTCTCAAGCTGGTCCAGATCCTACTGCAAGCTTTGATAGCCTTCCTGACTCCATTACACTGCCAATCTTGGTGTCATCCACAAATTTGCTGATCCAGTTAACCACATTATCATCCAGATCATTAATATTGATGACAAACAACAACAGACCCAGCACTGATCCCTGCGGCTCTCCACCAGTCACAGACCTCCAGTCAGAGAGGCAACCATCTACTACCACTCTTCGGTTTCTCCCACAAAGTCAATTTTAAATCTAATTTACTACCTCATCTTGAATTCTAAGTGACTGAACCTTCTTGACTAACCTCCCAGGTGGGACCTTGTTACAGGCTATACGAAAGGTGAGGGGGGAAGCGTTTAAAGGAGATTTACAATACAAAGCTTTTTTTTTAACACAGACTAGTTTGTAGCCAAAATGTGCTACCGGGGAGAAGGTGGAAGCAGATATCATAGCAACGCTTCAGAGGCATTTAGATAGACACATGAGCAAGCAGAGGATGGAGGAATGTTGACATTGTTCAAGCAGGTGTGCAGTTTGAATTGGCATCATGGTCAACACACACGTTGTGGGCTAAAGGGCCTGTTCCTTTGCAGTACTGTTCTATGTTCTGAGCTGACTGTAAGTAGATCGATAACCAGGACAGTGTCCAGGAATCCCCGGGATGTCCTACCTCATTACAAAGGCATGGTGGGGATCTATTTTACTGAAGGCAAACAAGTGAGCCTTCCTTTCACTATGGTTGGAACCGATGCTGCAGTAGGTCTGAAAGTGATGCACTCTGTGTCTCTGAAAATGACTGGCTGACTGTCCTAAACACGAGATTCTGCAGATGCTGGAAATCTTCAGCAACACACACAAGATGCTGGAGGAACTCACCAAGTCGGGCAATCTATGGAGGGGAATAAACAGTCGACGTTTTGGTCAAGACCCTTCATCAGAACTAACTTTCCTGATTTGGAATGGGCAACAGGGACAGGAAGTCATGGGCCATCGGAGGAGAGAAATACCCTATCAGGTGTTCAATGTTTTTCTCTGTCCAAGTGTAATCACACTCTCCCTGTTGACCTCCAACTTCCTTCCATTGCCCTCTCTTAAGGAACTACCTAATCACTTTTTAAAAGACTCCAGCAGCTATTGTTATCTCCTGCTGCAAATTTTCAGCTAAACCCATGTGCTCCTAATTTGAGACAGTGTTTCCCTGTACTGTAGTACTCCGGAGCTCTTCTACGCCAATTGCGTATACAAAAGGAAATGTTAACGTGAGTGGCGTCAGAGAAAATGCTGATAAAAGGAGAGCTTTTTTTTTCCATGGCTAGTGCACAAGTTAAAATCAAAGCATTGTCTGTGTCATTGCAGGGAATAGATTTCTAGCAATTTTGGTCCAGTACTGATGAAAGGTCATTATCCTGAAATGATAACTCTGCCCCCTCTCTCCACTAATGCTATTTGACCTGCAGAGGATTTCCAGCAAGCTCTTCCAAAAAAAAGTGATTCTTTTTTAGTTATTTGTTCACAACATGTGCAAGTCGAGTTGAATGTATTGTCAGATGCAAAGTATATACAGTGAGTGTGTGTGTGTGTATATGTATATATGTGTGTGTGTGTGTGTGTATGTATGTATATGTGTATATATATATATATATATATGCACAGATGCAATGATGAATCTACTTGCAGCAGCATCAGAGGCATATATGCAGCATATAGAGAACATTCACTAGAAAAACATAAATTACACATAAATCATACGTAAATTATACAAGAAAGAACACAATTAGAGCAAAACACACACACGGAATGCTGGAGGGACAGTAGGTCAGGCAGCATCTATGGAGGGGAGTGAACAGTCGATGTTTCAAGCCGAGACCCTTCATCCGGACTGGAAAGGAAGGGGACAGATGCCAGAGTAAGGAGGCAGGGAGGAGGGGAAGGAGTACAAGCTCGCAGTTAATAGGTGAAACCAGGTGAGGGGGAAGGAGGGTGGGGGAATGAAGTAAGGAGCTGCAACATTTAAAAACACTCAGCAGGGAATAGATTTCTAACAATTTTGGTCCGGTACTGATGAAAGGTCATTATCCTGAAGTGATAACTCTGCCCCTCTCTCCAGTAATGCTATTTGACCTGCAGAGGATTTCCAGCAAGTTCTTTCAAAACCCTAATTCCCTAACACATATATTGATCTTTTCCTCGAATATTCAGCCACAGAGCCTACATAGTCCTCTCAAGATCCACTACCCTCTGAATGAAGCAATTTCTCCACTAGGCAAATACTGGAAACACTCAGCAGATCAGGCAGCATCCATGGAGAAAGAAACAGAGTTATGTTTGGGACCTTTCATCAGAACTGTGTAATGAGGAAACAGGTTAGTGTTAAGTAGAGAAGGTGAAGGAGGGATAAATAGGACAAGGGGCTATATCTGATGGGTAAAACCAGGGTTGCTTTGAGGATACATTGTTGATGCAGTAACTGATTGATGGGTTGATGAGACCGATTAGAATAAGAACACAAACAAAATGCAGGGCTTTAGGCCACTCTATGCTGCCTGGAAAATAAAACTGAGCCAATATTACGCAGAGGTGAAATAAACTGTGATCCCGTAACTTGATCCTTGACAAAGTATCAAGTCTGATGAATCACAATAATTACTGCAGAGTGTCTTCAGACCGCACAGGTGGGTCATCTAGGTGTGAAGCGACAGCCCATCCACTGTAAATGGTTGGGACTGGAAAACTGGAATGGGTTAAAGGAGCAGGGAGGGGTACTGTAGTCAGAAAAGTTACAGTCATTGGGGTATAGGTATGGACAAGACCCTGAACTGACAGCCTTATGGAAGGAAGGTGGTGGAACTCTGCCATTAAAGGCCGATAAAAGAAGTGAAGTAAGGAAAACTAGAGAGGGACAGTGTGATTGAACCACTAGGCACTGATGGCTTGGTCTTCATTCATGGCTCATGGCCCAAGAGGGTCCAAGAGGAGCAATGTTGCTTGAGGTGTCAGGTAAGTGGTCTGAGGCTGGGCTAGTGTGACCTGGAAACTAATACTCTAAACAAGGTAAAACATTTTATTCATAAGAGTCTCCCAATTGTCTGGGAGAAGATTTATTTGACACTCAGGTAATACCCATTAAAGATCAAAAATTTATTTAAGGAAACTGGCAACAGACACAAAAATGCTATTTCATGGCAAACAAGGAGTAAAAGTAATGATATTTCTGGTCTGGCGGATGCTCTACTGTGCTAATCTAAATGGATAAAGTGATTAAACTTATTGCAGGATATGAAACCTGTTTAATTGTTCATCATTTCATCTTTGGACTTTAATAAAACTTAATTTAGTATAGCATTTTAATTTAGGAAATAAAGTATGAAATATTGAGTTCTTTATGAAAGTGCTCTCAGCTAATATATTTTAGGATTTAATGTTATTTGTAATGTAGTTTAGAACACCCAACTAGTTCTCATTTTCTATTTTGGTTAATCACTTATCCAGGAAAGACATTAAACTATTTAGATGACCTCCAGGGCTTTCCATAATTAAATATAAAAGCCCTGAGCAAAACAAGACAGATTTGAGTTTTTTTCACAGTAAACGGGTAAGTCCTAAAATAGTGGTTCAGTTAATGTAATGAAGGGCTGAGAATGTACCTTCTCTGGTAAGTTCACCAAACTTTAGAGTTGCCACATGCTGAGACATCAAACCTACTTGTACCACACAAACCTACCTAAATGACGTTTTCTCTGGCTACAAATCAGAGTGCATTGGAAGAACTCAGTGAGTCAGATTGGGGTGGACTGAATCATCCCACATGCCCACCACCACCTCTGGACCTTGCACTTACTAAGGCCGACCTCAATAGCTCTCGCCTTGCACCAAAGCCGTGTGGTGGCTTCCCAGCGGTAACTTGCTGTCGGCATTGCAACGGGGCCCCTTCTCCATTGCCCCCCGACAGACTTATCCAGAAGGCTGTCGGATGGGTCGAGCTTTGTCTCATGTCAAAGCTGTCAATAATGCTAATTTTTTAAAATTCAGAAAGTCATTGATAAATCATTAAAAATTTACACATTTAAACATTAAAGCATTTGGGGGTAAATTAAATACAGCAAGGACAGCTCAAGATAATTAAAAACACTAAAGAGAGGCAGAATAATTTAAAGAAAACCTAACCTTCAATTTGTGCTAGTGGTGTAGTGTAAATAGTCCCGAGTTCGAATCCGGCCGGCTCCTTGCACATTTTCCATCCACGCTGGGTTGAACATCAGGCTAATAAGTTGGCCTTGGCAAATGCTACAGAAATGGCAAAAATCCTGCCTGATGCGCCACAAGGCGTGAAAAGGAACAGCGCCAATTCTGTCTCGCACTGCGCAGCTCTGGAAGTTCCATTGAACTCGGTGGGTGGGGGGGGGTGCTGACTGGAGCAGTAACTGGCAGGCAGTTCTTCAACAAGGGTGGGGTCTGATGTTGAACCCCAGGAGGGTTGCATCTGCCCAGTAGCAGGTGATAGATTTGACATGGAGAAGGGCAGCCAAAGCTGACAATAACTCACTGGGGATGGGGGGGGGGAGGGAACGGAGGGGAGGTGGTGTTTTCCGCATCACTGGTAAGGCCTGCATTCACTGGCAACCTCCAAATGTCCCTGAACAGAGTGGTTTGTTAGGTCATTTCAGAGTCAAGCACTTTGCTGTTTGGAGTCTGAAGTCACATCTGGGCCAGACTGGGCAAAGGTGCTTGATTTGCTTCCCTGAAAGGCGTGAGTGAACAAGGTGGAGTTGTGCAACAATCCACGAGCTTCATGCTCAGCATTACTGAGTTTCTGAAAAAAAAATCCAAAATCAACAACTGAATGTAAATCCACAGCTACTGAGCGAGCATTTCATCTTGTTGGATGACTGCTGGACCACTTTGGGAGTTGCATGATTTTACAATCAGTTTTGATATTACATCTGAGTTAGTTTGCAGGGAGCATAAAAACTTCTGTAAGATCTGAGGAGAGAAGGATTGGTAAAACAGATATAAGCCCCTCGCAGATAGAAACCACAGATTTTATAATAGGGGGAAAAAGAAATGTGAGAACCAAATGAACAAATACTGTGGTCACTGAAGTGAGCACGAATAACCTCTTGGAACCAAACTAGAGGCAATTGGTATTAATGGAGAAATGGTGTCAGGGAACTGGACTGAACTGTGATTTGATAGATCTCTATTCCAGAGTACTTACGAACTAGTGAATACATTGCTGGTTATTTCCCAACACTCGGGACTGTGAATCAGTTCCTATGGATTGGAGGGTAGCTAATGTAACCCTACTATGGAAAAAAGGAAGGAGAGAGAAAACAGGAAATAGTAATTCAGTTAGTCTGAAATTGTAGTGGTGAAAATGTTTGAGTGCATCATTAAAGTTGCAATCTTAGAGAACTTGGAAGATGGTGACACATGATTGACCAAAGTCTGTGTGGATTTATGAAAAAAAGATCATACTTAACAAAGTAACTGGAATTTTTTCTAGATGTTCAGTACTTAGTAGAGTGGATGGGGAGAATCAATGGACTTTCAGAAGGGTTTTGACAAGTTCCCACATAAAGGTACAAAATTAATGCACATGGGATTAGAAGTAACATACTAACATGGACAGAGAACTGGTTGGCAGACAGAGAACAAAGAATCAGAATAAATGGTTCTCTTCCCAGTGGCAGGCGCTGACCAGAGGGGTAACGGAGGGTTCTGCACTCGAACCCCAGCTACTCACAATATATATTAGTGAGTTGGATAGGGATTTAAATGTAACATGTCGATGACACAAAGCTGGGTGGGAGTGTGAGTTGTGGGGAGGATGCAGAAAGGTTCCAGGGTGATTGGGATGGGTTGAAGGAGAGGACATGGTAAGTATAGACTGATGTGGATAAATGTGAGGTTACCTACTTTGTACTGAAAACAAGAATGCAGATGGCAAGGGAGCAGGTAAAGGGAAGGTGCAGTGAGACCTGGGTGTCCTTGTACACCGGCCAATGAAGGTGTAGCAGGTGGTTAAGGCAGCTAATGGTATGGTGACAATCTGTGAGAGGATTTGAGTACAGCAGCAAGCCAGGGTGGGAGCGGGGTTGTTGTCGTATGCCCTGGTGGGACAACACCTTGAACAGTGTGCCGAGTTTTGGTCTCCTGATCCCAGAGGTCAAGTGAAGATTCACCAGATTAATTCCCGGGATGGCAGGGCCAATCTACAAAGAGAAATTGGAACCACTGCTTGTATTTACTAGATAAAATGAGAGGGGATCATGTTGAAACCTTTAAAACTCTGACAGGAGTGGGCTGGCCCAATGGTGGGCAAGTCCAGAACTGGGTGTCACAGCCTGAAGATACACGGTAGGCCAACTAGAATTGAGGTGGGGAGAAGTTTCTTCACACAGAGAGTGGTGAACCTGTAGAATCGTCAAACACTGAAGGCAGTTGAAGTCAAATCATTATGTATATTCAAGAAGGAGCCTGATAATGGGTATGGGGAGAACACAGGAAAGGGGTACTGAAATTAAAACAGAAAAGATTGGAACCTCTCAACAGCTCAGGCAATATCAAATGCTGCCTGACCTGCTGAGTGTTTATGTCAGATTTGTAGCTTTTTGATTTTCATCATCAGAGGACAGTATTTGGATCCTCGGGCATGATTATATGGACTATTGGAACGGCCAAATCCTACTCTAAATATCTGTGTTATCTTAGCCTTGTTGTGCCCAAGTTTCCTCATAAAAATGTCTGTAACTGAGATGGATGGCATCTTGCCAAGGCACATTGATTGTGAGCTGCCACTCAACAGGGAACTTCCTCTCTGACTTTGAATGGCTATCCTCAAATATCCGTCTCCATGTCTGGCTGTGAAACATGGGCCCTCTGACTACGAGATGCTCCTGCCCCAATGAATGACTTGGCATCAGAATTATTCTCAGCCTCGTGTAGCCTTTGCATTGTAAGGGGATGTTGCTACTTCAGTAATAAACACCCACTGCAATCTGAAATCTAGCAAATGCATCCTTGTGCCTGTGATCTCTTTCTGATGCAACGGGCCCAAAAATAATCCCTGGTTCTTCCAGAACGAGTAATTTTAGCTTGCAGTTGCAAAGTGACATAGACAGCACACTGAGTGGGCAAAACTGTGGCAGACGGAGTTCTAAAAGAGGCAAACAATCTTTATGCTGACAGGTGAAAAGAAGCACAAGTTGCTAAAAACTTGTAGGTTAGCATTTCTGCAGTGCCCGCAACTCTGATTTTACTGCCGTTGAAATGTAGTTGCTGTTGTAATGTTTGCACAGCACACAGCCAAGAACCAGATAATTCCTGGTGATTCTGAATGACGAGTAGATGTCAGCCAGGGCACTGCTCTTTGCCAGAATGGGTTCTCATACAACCACCTCAGTAGGCAGACAGGGACCAATGTCCAGTGTTTCACCTTAAAGCAGGCAGCTTAGAAATTCTGGAGAAATGACCAGTCTGCTGGAGGAGCTCAACAGGTCAAGCAGTGGTGTCTGGCGGGGGGGGGGGGGGGGAAGGAATTGTGGATATTTTGGGTCGACACCCTGCATCTGGACTGGAGTGTCCTTTTTCCCCCCACAGATGCTGCATGGTGGCCAGTGTAAGACTGCAGCGCCAGCAATTGGGGTTCAAAGTACGTATGCAGTATACAACCCTGAAACTCGCCTTCTCCACAGTCAGCCAGGAAACAAAGAAGAACCACGGAACCAACCCGTTCAGAGAGAAACGTCAAACATTAAACCCTCTACCCCCCACGCGCAAAAGGCAACAAAGAAAACGATCAAAAAGCAGAAAATATAAAACACAAAAAGCATACTTCAGTACAGTTCAGCTCAGTGTTCCTTATCTGCAGGCCTCCCTATTCAAAAATCGCCCAGAACTACAACTAGAAATAGAACACATCATAAAAACTGAATTAGAGCCCAAATCTACAGTCCGCGTTGATTAAACCTTGCTCCAGCGGCATCGAGGGAGAGAGAGATCACTTGAACACAAGGACCTTCCCTCGGGGGCAGGGGATGAGAGACCGCCACACCCAGCCACCTTCTCCGGCAGCAGCAAATAAGAGGCTGGCAGACAGCACTGAATGCTTGCTCACCTTTCGCACCCATCTCGATGATTTCAGTCTTCCTTGGCTTTTTAATCGGCGAGGGATGGAGTCAATCATGGGCTCACATCCAATCTCCATGCCTCCTAGCCTCTATGGCCCATGTTTCGGTTGCAGCTTCGTTGAACACCCCCGGAGACAGCAAAGCACTACTTTGCCCAATAGTCCCGAAATCACACCGCCAGAATGTAGATTACAGGTTCTAACAGTAGTGTGAACCGTATCGGAAATAAAAAGGAGCTGTAAAAAAGTGAAAAGAATTGCTTCGTGACCCATCTTAAGGACGTTGCCTTTGGTAACATTGTACACTGGCACCATCTTCTCAATTCAATTCAATTCCCACTGCTGCCTGTAAGTAGTTTGTACGTTCTCCTCGTGACCGTGTGCATTTCCTCTTCCCACAGTCTAAAGGTGTATGGGTTAGGGTTAGTAAGTTGTGGGCATGCAGTGTTGGCGATAGAGGCATAGTGACACCTGCACATCCTCGGCACTGTTTTGGGCGTTGATGCAATCGACACATTTCACTGTATGTTTTGATGTTTCAGCGTACACGTGACAAGTAAAGTTAATCATAAATGCTGCTCGACCCACTGAGTTCCTCCAGCAGATCCCAACATCTGCAGTCTCTTGGAATTTCTGTGCAGATGATACCAGTGATATGCAGTGGGCCAGCACTCTCCCACTCCTAAAATGAGATTCATTTGCATACAAGAGCTAAGGTCGAAGTCAAAGTACATTTATTATCAAAGTATATATGCTAGACAACCTTGAGACTTGTCTCCTCACAGGCAGCCACAAAGTAAAGAAACCCAATAGAACTCATTAAAACAAGAGCATCAAACACCTAATGTGCAGGGAAAAAAAACAAATTGTGCAAACAGCAAAGGCAAACAAACAGCCGAAGTTCATGAAAGTGAGTCCATGGTCACGAAACCAATCATCACTGCAGCCACGAGGAAACCTGCAGATGCTGGAATTTCAAGCAACACACATCAAAGTTGCTGGTGAACGCAGCAGGCCAGGCAGCATCTCTAGGAAGAGGTACAGTCGACATTTCGGGCCGAGACCCTTCGTCAGGACTAACTGAAAGAAGAGCTAGTAAGAGATTTGAAAGTGGGAGGCGGAGGGGGAGATCCGAAATGATAGGAGAAGACAGGAGGGGGAGGGATGGAGCCAAGAGCTGGACAGGTGATTGGCAAAAGGGATATGAGAGGATCATGGGACAGGAGGTCCGGGGAGAAAGAAACGGGGGGTGGGGGTGGGGGGGGGGGAACCCAGAGGATGGGCAAGGAGTATAGTCAGAGGGACAGAGGGAGAAAAAGAAGAGAGAGAGAAAGAATGTGTGTATATAAATAATGGATGGGGTACAAGGGGGAGGTGGGGCATTAGCAGAAGTTAGAGAAGTCAATGTTTATGCCATCAGGTTGGAGGCTACCCAGACGGAATATAAGGTGTTGTTCCTCCAACCTGAGTGTGGCTTCATCTTTACAGTAGAGGAGGCCATGGATAGACATATCAGAATGGTAATGGGACGTGGAATTAAAATGTGTGGCCACTGGGAGATCCTGCTTTCTCTGGCGGACAGAGCGTAGGTGTTCAGCGAAACGGTCTCCCAGTCTGAGTCGGATCTCGCCAATATATAGAAGGCCACATCGGGAGCACTGGACGCAGTATATCACCCCAGCCGACTCACAGGTGAAGTGTCGCCTCACCTGGAAGGACTGTTTGGGGCCCTGAATGGTGGTAAGGGAGAAAGTGTAAGGGCATGTGTAGCACTTGTTCCGCTTACAAGGATAAGTGCCGGGAGGGAGATCAGTGGGGAGGGATGGGGGGGAACGAATGGACAAGGGAGTCGCGTAGGGAGTGATCCCTGTGGAAAGCAGAGAGAGGCAGGGAGGGAAAGATGTGCTTAGTGGTGGGATCCCGTTGGAGGTGGCGGAAGTTACGGAGAATAATATGTTGGACCCGGAGGCTGGTGGGGTGGTAGGTGAGGATGAGGGGAACCCTATTCCTAGTGGAGTGGCGGGAGGATGGAGTGAGAGCAGATGTGCGTCAAATGGGAGAGATCACTGCAGCCAGTCCAGGAGCCTGTAAGTTGCAGGCCACAACCTCAGTTCAGTGCAGACGAGTAAACCCCGCGGAGCAGCAAGCTGAACTGGCCCATAATCCCTTGCCTCCGGCCCCGACACCCTGACATTTCCAGTTGGGCCCAGCGTTTAAATTGGTCAAACCTCAGGCCTTTCCTTGTTCTTGGGCTCAGACCTGGGCCCTGCCACCTTGACTGTGCTTTGCCTCCACTTGCCTCGCCTCAGTTCTGCCACTCCAGCAATGGCCAAACATAGGCTTACTCCCTGCTCTCGGGCCCGGGTCCTTCTGCCTCTACACCCCTTGTGCATGCTTCACCACAGCCGTCCTGCTCCTTCGAGACCTCACATAGGAAAAATTCCAGGTCGTACAGGTGGTTCAAAAGCTGAACCCTGAAAGGGAAGTTACAGGCTACTGGTTGTAGTGATCGTTTATCAGAAAGAGTGTGATTAATAAAGTATTTAGTGGTTTTCTTTGCTTTGTTTGCTACAGGCAAGTAAACACAGTGCTTCACCAGGATCACATTAAACCTTTTTCAATCCTGAAGAAGGGCCTCAGCGTGAAACGTCGACTGTTTATTCATTTCTATAGATGCTGCCTGACCTGCCGAGTTCCTCCAGCACTTTGTGCGTGTGGCTTTGGATTTCCAGCATCTGCAGAATCTCTCGTGTTTACACTTCGTGTGTGTCAATCCCTTTGCTTAGCTTTCCTGGAGCTGGTGGACACACCTGCTTGTGATGGAAGAGGCGGTGGGGATTGCAGGGGCTTCGTGTGCTGCTGCTATGAATCATTCACAGTTGTCACTGGGGAGTGACCTCGGCTGGCTGTTTGGTTGTGGGTGGTGAGTCACGATTAGCTTTGGGTAGCAGGTGGCATCTCTTCAGGGCATGTCTGTTTAGAGCGGCTGTGTCGTGATTGATTGATCGGTTGTCCGATGTACCCAATGATGACAGTTGAAACCTGTGTGAGAGAGTTTCTAAAGTGAAAAAGCTGTTGCACAGGGGCAGTTCCAACTCTCTTGACCATGGAAGTCCATATCCAGTGGCATGATTGGTCATCAAAACTGGGGTTTTCCTTAGTTGTAGTGGCTGACCATGACTTCTTTGATGGCTCGTCATGCCCTTCCCTCTCCACAGAGTGTTGCAGCACCACCTTCGTGGCCATTGGATCTCACTGTTGGTCTTCCCATGCCAGCACAGGCATGTCCCTTTCTCGCCAGGTATGAGGCTGCCAGCTACCCTCACCTGGTTCAGCCCACCTGTCGAACCGGGGTGTGGCTGCTGTCGCATGCAAACAGCTACTAGGAGCCACAGGTGAGAGCTGAGTGTCCGGTGGGGACCAAAGGTGAGTGAGCTGCTATGATAAGCCCATTCACCAGAAGTACTACCCCTCCAGAGACACCCCATACATCCCCTACTATACTATGGGGGTGGGTGTAGTAAACTGATAGTAGGCAAAAGTGAATTCTTGGTTCTGCCACACAGCGGAGAGAGATGAGGAGATGAGAATATATTAGGGAGATAATGGCGGTCTCTGTAGGGTTGGTATCAGCCAGTGAAAATCTGGAACAGGTTCAACTGGCCTGAGCCACAAACTGTAGGGTGAAGTGAACCATGGTGAAGTCAGTAGTGCAGTGACACAGCAGCTTGACCCGGGTTCAATTCCTGCTGCCGCCTGTAAGGAATTTGTACGTTTTCCTAGTGATCGTGTGGGTTTCCTCCGGGTGCTCCAGTTTCCTCCCACAGTCCAAAGATGTACTGGTTTGCAGATTAATTGCTCTTTGTAAATTGTCCCGTGATTAGGCTCAGATTGCTGGGCGGCGTGACTCTAAGGGCCAGAAGAGCGTACCCCGTGCTGTATCTCAATCCATAAATAACGACGAAGGGTCTCAGCCCGAAACGTCGACCGTACCTCTTCCTAGAGATGCTGCCTGGCCTGCTGCGTTCACCAGCAACTTTGATGTGTGTTGCTTGAATTTCCAGCATCTGCAGATTTCCTCGTGTTTGCGTGAATAAAAATAAAGTACCTGGTTACTAGCCTGGCCACGGCTTCATAAAACTCCAGGGCGGATGCTTGCCATTGTACATACAAGGTCAAAGTGGAACTGCACACCACTCACATAGCACATAGGTGCTGAAGCTTGTCACTGCAAAAGGCTTAGCTCTATGCATACATAGTGCATGTGGGGTAGGGATAGTGGTGGTTGGAAGTAGATAAGAGATAATGCAAGAATAATGAAAACTTTGGATCGGGGAGCATTTGTTCTAGGATGAGCAACTCACAAGTTGTAGTAAAGAGATGTTTGTTCTGAAGGTAAAGCTTGGACTCAGAGTAAATTCTTTCTGTCTACATGGTGGGAACAGAGACCTGTAACACAGGAGAAGGGCAGGTGTAAGGAGCAAGTTACATTTTAGAAGTGGACACAACCCTGCAAGAGAACTCCAAGTGAAGCAGCTGCCACTGAAACAGGGCTCCCTTTTGATGGGAGGGCTGAGTTTTCCCCTCGTAATTCACAGGCCACGGGCCCACAGCTCTGGGCTTAAGTATGTCATGTGCACGGGGGACCCAGAAGCAATTTGACATGGCTCAGTAATCTTGCTGTTGCTTCCCTGATAAATACTAATTGGATGGCATACATAAACATTGCATTCCATTTCCAGGGCTGAACCTTGATGACAATGTAGCCGCTAAGTACCACACTCAAATTTCAGCCTTGATTTTCAATGCACAGATCTCCGGAGTAGGATTTGAAACTACAACATTCCGGCGTTAAAGAAAAAGACAAAGGAGAATCAGTTGATGTTGTGTACTTGGATTTTCAGAAAGCCTTTGACAAAGTGCCACACATGAGGCTGCTTAACAAGTTAAGAGTCCGTGGTATTACAGAGAAGATTCTGCAATGGATGAAGCAGTGGCTGATTGGCAGAACGCAAAGCGTGGGAATAAAGGGAGCCTTTTCTTGTTGGCTGCCGGTGACTAGTGGTGTTCCCCAGGGGTCGGTGTTGGGACTGATTCTTTTTACATTGTATGTCAATCATTTAGATAATGGAATTAATGGCTTTGTTGCAGAGGTTGGAGATGATATGAAGATAGGTGAAGGGGCATGTAGCATTGAGGAGGTAGAGAGGCTACAGAAGGACTTAGATTTGGAGAATGGGCAAAGACGTGGCAGATAGAATACAGTGTCAACTGTATGCTCATGCACTTTGGTAGAAGAAATAAAAGGGTAGATTATTTTCTAAATGGAGAGGAAAATTCAAAAATCTGAGGTGCAAAGGGACTTGAGGTTCCTTGTGCAGGATTCTCTAAATGTAAAATTAGTTGTGGGGAAGGCAAAGGCGATGTTGGAGAGAGGACTAGAATATAAAACCAAAGATACAATGTTGAGGCTTTATAAAGCACTGGTGAGGCTTCACTTGGAGTATTGTGTTAAGACTGGAAGAAGCTGCAGAAGATCATGAACACAGCCCAGCACATCACACAAACCGACCTTCCGTCCTTGGACTCACTTTACACCACACGCTGTCGGAGCAGTGCTGCCAGGATAATCAAGGACATGACCCACCTAGCCAACACACTTTTTGTCCCTCTTCTCTCCGGGAGAAGGCTCAGGAACTTGAAGACTCGTATGGCCAGAGTTGGGAACAGCTTCTTTCCAACTGTGATAAGACTGCTGAATGGATCCTGACTCGGATCTGGGCCGTACCCTCCAAATATCTGGACCTGCCTCTCGGTTTTTTTGCACTACCTTACTTTCCATTTTTCTATTTTCTATTTATGATTTATAATTTAAAATTTTCATATTTATTGATTTGTACTCCAGGGAGCACGAAGCGCAGAATCAAATATCACTGTGATGATTGTACGCTCTATTATCAATTGTTTGGCGACAATAAAGTATAAGTTTTGGGCCCGTTGTCCAAGAAAGGTTGCTCTGACATTGCAGAGGGTTCAAAGGAGGTGCACAAAATGATTCCAGGATTGAACGGCTTGCCGTATGAAGAGTATTTGATGACTTTGGGCCTGTATTCACTTGAATTCAGAAGAATGAGCAGTGACCTTCAGGGAGTGGTGTCTCAGAAAGTCAGCGTCCATTATTAAGGACCTCCAGCACTCAGGACATGCCCTTTTCTCACTGTTACCATCAGGTAGGAGATACAGAAGCCTGAAGGCACACATTCAGCGATTCAGGAACAGCTTCTTCCCCTCTGTCATCCGATTCCTAAATGGACATTGAACCCTTGGACACTACCTCACTTTTCTGTTTTTGTACATTTTTAAAAATCTATTCAATATAAGTAATTGATTTTGAACGCAGCAGGCCAGGCAGCATCTATAGGAAGAGGCGCAGTCGACGTTTCAGGCCGAGACCCTTCGTTAGTCCTGACGAAGGGTCTCGGCCTGAAACGTCGACTTGCGCCTCTTCCTATAGATGCTGCCTGGCCTGCTGCGTTCACCAGCAACTTTGATGTGTGTTGCTTGAATTTCCAGCATCTGCAGAATTCCTGTTGTTTAAGTAATTGATTTACTTGTTTATTTATTATGTTTTATTTTATTTATTATGTTTTCTCTCTGCTGTATAATGTATTACATTGAACCACTGCTGCTAAGTTAACACATTTCACGTCACATGCCGGTGATAATAAACCTGATTCTGATTCTGACCTCATTGAAACCTATCGAATGGTGAAAAGCCTTGACAGAGTGGACGTGGAGAGGATGTTTCCTAAGGTGGGAGAGTCTAAGACCAGAGGACACAGCCTCAGAATAGAGGGGCATCCTTTCAGAATGGAGATGAGGAGGAATTTCTTTAGCCAGAGAGTGATGAATCTGTGGGATTTGTTGCCACACACAGCTGTGGAGGTCAAATCATTGGGTATATTTAAGGCAGAGGTTGATAGATTCTTGATTCGTCAGGGCATGAAGGGATTTGTGAGGGGGAAAGGCAGGAGATTGGGGCTGAGAGGGAAGATGGATCAGCCATGATGAAATGGCGGAGTAGATTCAATGGACCAAATAGCCTAATTCTGCTCCTGTATCTTATGGTCTTATATCCTGAAGGGGGTGGGGAGGGGGGGGTCATCATTGACAAGAAGCTCAAGTAGACCAGCTACATAAATACATAAAAGGTTATAGGACTAGGTCAGAGGCTAAGTATCCTGTTGTGAGTAATTCACTTCCTGATACCACAAAGCTGTTTCATCATCTTCAAAGCACAAGTCAGGACTGTGATGAAGTCAAACTTCTCTTGATCAACACATCATCCACCAACCTAAACATTCCTTCCTTCCACCACCAGTGTACAGTATTGTACAAAAGTCTTAGGCACAAATATATATACCTGGGGTGTCTAAGACTTTTGCACAGTCTTGCAATAATTTTATGTATTGCCACAAAAGTAAACAAATTTCATGACATATATGAGTGGAGTGATGATAAACTTCATTCTGATATGGGTCTCTTTTATGGACTGAGAGTGGGAAAGGGGCAGGGAGAGGGGAGTCATGGTTGGGAGAAGGTGGGGTGGTTGGGAGAAGGTGGGGTGGTGGGGAGTGGGAAGCATCAGAGGACATTCTGTAATGATCAATAAACCAATTGTTTGGAATCAAATGACCTTGCCTGGTGTCCCAGGGCTGGATGTGTCTGCCTATCTATCTATATCTATCTATCTATCTATCTATCTAAAACATTTGCATAGTACTCTATAGTGGCCATAGTGCGGCTAACTACAAAATATATTGCAATTACCCAGCTAGGCTACTCCAACAGAAGCTCCCAACTCTCGACTTAACCACTAAGAAGGACAAGGGTGACCAATGTCCAAGAACAACTTTATTCACCATGTACAATTGTATTTGGAATTTGCTGTGATGTGTTGACATGACATGCAACAAAAAATCCACATTAAACAATTACAAAGAACAATATAAAAAATAAAATTGGGGGTTAAAGTAAGGATATGAAACAGCATTATAAAAGTGGTTGAAAGTGTTTACAGTGCAGTGATTGAGGTAATAGGTAGAAAGGGGTGGTGAGAGGGTCTAACTAGAATGGTTGATCAGATTGACTGTCAAGGAGAAGAAACAGTGTGAAGTTTGTGCTTTAATGGCCCTATAGCACTTTCCAGAAGGGAGCTTTTGGAAAAGGCAGTTTGCAGGGTGGGTAGTGTGTGCAATGATTTTTCCTGCCTGTTTTGTTGTCCTAGACACATAAGTTCTGCAGTGATAGTCGACTGCAGCTAAAAATCTTTTCTGCTGACCTGAGCTGCAGGTACCCTTCCAAGTCGAGCACCTGACTTCAAAATATATTATTGTCCTTTCATTGTCACTGGGTCCAAGCATGTCCATATCCCGACTGAATGCCGATATTAAAAAGACATCGAGAGCAGCTGAAGCTGTGTTTTGATGGGGTTGGTATTGATTTTTGTTCAGCCTCTAGGGTAGTACTGCAATTTTATTTGAAGACAGAATCTTCCATTTTAATGGTGTTTACCTCCTACACAAGTAGAAAATGTCTGTGTGTTGTACATGATGTCCGTCCTATTGTTGCCTTTTTAATGTGCGAGGTATATACTTGAGGAAAGGTGGTGAATTGTATGAAGTTTTATCATCCACAAACACTTTCTTCACATTCAAAATGCATGGAAAGTATTAAGGGATTATATTGCTACGATTTTCTTTCCTGGCTTACAGGTACATTGGCATTACAGTTACAATGCTCGACGAGTATTTGGATAACAGGTTTATTGATCTGGTCGCATGGGGAATTTTAATTTGTAATTAAGTAAATTTAGAATTAAAAGCTAGTGACCATGCAATAACAGTTTGTTGTAAGATTTCACCTTATCCTCTCAAATCCTTCAGTAAAAGGAATCTGGCCATCCATGTGACTTCAGACCCACAGAAGTGTGATTTATTCTTAACTGCCCTCTGATGTAGTCTCGGAAAGGTCTCTTAGTTCAAGGAGGGCTGAGGGATTGATAATTCAACAACGTCCAACCATATCAAGTGATGGATCCTCAGCAAAAGACTTACTGGCAACGGTGGATAAATTCCAACAAAGTGCTTTAAATGTATCTGGTTGTCAGGCCACCAAGCCTGATTCATGGTGAACTGAACCTTGGGAAATACAGTAAGCGAGTAGACAGTCCCCAAGAAGTATCAGAGATGGTATCAGGGAAGAATTTTGGATTTTGCAATTGGAACTTTTGAAATGGAATAAAAACAGAAAATGCTGGAAACATGCAGCAGGAAAATCTGACACGTTAATTCGGTTTCTAACAACGGATCTATAGATTCGTGTATACTTCCATAGATGCATGGTGGAGAGGATACTGACTGGTTGCATCACAGTCTGATATGGAAACACCAATGCCCTTGAATGGAAAAACTTACAAAAAGAAGCGGATGTGGCCCAGTCCATCACAGGTAAAGTCCTCCCCACCACAAGGGACGCTGTTGCAAGAAAGCAGCATCCATCATCAGGGATGCCTACCATCCAGGTCATGCTCTCTTCTTGCTGCTGCCATCAGGAAGAAGGCACAGGAGCCTCAGGACCTACATTACCGGGTTCGGGAACAGTTATTACCCCTCAACCATCAGGCTCTTGAACCCAAGAGAATAACTTCACTCACCCCATCACTGAACTGTTCCCACAGCTCATGGACTCACTTTCAATGACTCTTAATCTCATGTTCTCGATATTTATTGCTTATTTATTTATTACTATTATTTCTTAATTTTTCTTGTATATTGTACATTGGCTGCCTGTCTGTCCCGTTGGGTGCGGCCTTTCATTGACTCTGTTACGTTTCTTGGATTTACTATGTATATCTGCAAGAAAATGAATCTCAGGGTTGTATATGGTGACATATATGAACTTTGATAATAAATTTACTTTGAGCTTGACCTGAAACATTAGCCCTGTTTCTCTTGCCTGTTTTGAGCACTTTCTTATTTTTTTAATTTCCAGTATTTGTGTATTTTCTATCAGCATGAAAGACTGACTACAATTGACACGATTTAACAAAAGCATAGTTTACTCCATGAAATTGTAGTTTAAAACTCCACCCTTTCCTATTATCTCCCTCCCTTGAAGATAGCAATTGTGATGTCTGGCACCTCCCTGGTACCTTGCATTGTTGGGCATCTTGACATAAATTTGCACAGTGAGCAATGAAGGGCAGTAACTGTGTGTTGTGTGAAGAAACACTTGCAAACGTTGACACAATCTGAGGCTTCTCAGCTGGTCTGGTGATAGACGGCTAGCTAATAATTGCCACCATTGTTGAAGGAATAGCTTCTGCAGAAAGAAAATAAACTGCTGGTAGGTCAACAAATACAGAGACTTTTTAAGAGGTCTGTTGACCTTGGAGTGTGGAAAGGCCCACTCCGAAATTGATTTAATTTAGTGCACACGAGGATTTGAAACCGAGTAGCTTTGCACTGAGTTTATTTACTGACAAGCACCACAAATGGTCTTTTTTTATGGGAACATCATTTTCTCTCCTTGTGTGTCAAAGAAATGTCCGTGCACACACGCTGGCTCACTGCACTGTCACACAAGCAGCTTGAAATCTGGCAAAATACAGATCATTATCACCTTTTCTGGGAAGGTTTAGAGGACTGGGGTAAAGTGAGCCACAACCTAAGGCAGTCAAAGAAATAGAATTTTGCTTGAGGCTGTGCAAGCTTCACAAAAGGTCACAGCCAGCGTTGGAATCACATCATCTTCATGACAAGGACAAGGAACATGGCATTAATCTTTTTTTAAACTTGCCTCCTGAAAGTGATTACTTGTGCAGAATCTGCCAGTGTCAGTTGGGAATGCAGCTGAGGTCTCTTTTACAGTATTGTACTGTGACAAATAATTATCGCAACTTGATGTAAAAGCAGAAAGTGCTGTAAACACTCAGCATGTCTAGGCAACATCTGCCGGCTGCCTGACCAACCAAGCATTTCCAGCATCTTCTCTTTTTTATTTAGATTACCAATGTCTTAGTGCAATTGAAACAAACTGTTGAGGACCAGGCACGCTTCTTATCACCAAGAAGCTAATTTTTGAAGCATCTTTTTTGCTGGGAAAGGGGTCAACTTGAGTTTCTGCTTCAAGTAATAAATTGCAATTCTTCGGAATCTAAAAGAAAAATCTAGATGGCTGTTGCAATTTAACACGCTTTTGAATTAAATGTCTTGATTAAACCTCTTTTATGATTTTGAGCTTTCTGCCAACATTGGACATGTGGGCTGGGAAGGTGATTGGCTGCTGTAAATTTTGCCTACTGTGTAGGTGGGTGGTAGAATCCTGGGGAGCTGATAGGATCAGCACACACAAAATGCTGGAGGAACTCAGCAGGCCAGGCCGGAACGATTTGGCAGGACTGAAACGTCGACTGTACTTTTTCTCATTGATGCTGCCTGGCCTGCTGAGTTCCTCCAGCATTTTGTGTGTGTTGCTCAGATTTCCAGCACCTGCAGATTTTCCCTTGTTTGTGATTTGATAGGATTGTGGGCTACTGCAAGTGGGTGGTTAATATTTGGCATGGATTTGGCGAGCCAATGAGTCCATCTTTGTGCTGCCTGGTTCTACGGCTGATTGTGTGGTTTACTTGAGGGTGGAGGATAATGGAGAGTATATCTATACTAGTATGCCTACAAATCCCTTTTCTTGCAATACATCTGGAATTTAATGGGAGTTGACAGAGTTGTTAATATTTTATTCCCTGAGTTCAGAATATTTATTGACAATATCTAATAACTCAAACAGTGCAAATAAGTATTCAACAGAAGCGATTTACTCACAGCACAAAGCCTATTCAATGGAACGAACGACAGCAACTTCTCCCAGTAATAAAGAGGTAGGATAATGACCATAGAACAAGTGTATATTTCCATGTAAGCTGTGTGTGAAATCAATCTCAGTAGTTAACCAAGCAGTGACGGTATGGTTCACCAACTGTCTGCTGGATAGTTGTATTTTTTTGAGATGTTGTAACTGTGTGAGAGCTGCAATCTTCCTCTGCACTCTGAGTAGTTTTCAAGTTGGCTCCACTAAAGGGGGCGATTGTGAGGCCCACGTTCCACTGTCCCACTCAATGGACCCCGTGAGCATCTTCTTTTGTCCCCAGAAATTTATAGCCGCTACTTAGGAAAGTGTCGTGGTCCCTCTGAGGCCTGTTTCTCCTGTGTTTCAGTGGACTCTTGATGCAAGGGAGGGTTCAAAATGCACTTCAGCGATTTCAAGCATTTCAGCTGCAGTGGTGAAGGAACACTGCACTGTGGGAGGGTGAAACATTAAGCTGAGACCTGATCCAGGGCAGTTACTCTAAAGGGCAGCAGCAGAGTCCCCCACTGATTTTATCGATATCTATTTTCGCAACATTTCTTGGGGGCGGGGGGGAATAAAACTCAAGGTAACGTGGTCATTGTCACATTGCTTTTGTGGGAGCTTGCTGTGCACAACTGGGCTGGAATGTTTGCAGTGTTGCAACATGCCCAAACCGTGGCTGTGGTTCGTTGTGGTAAGTGCTGCAGCACTGAACTGCAAGTCATGGAGGGACCTGACCAGCTCCCCTTCCGTCTTTGGGAGGTGGGAGGGAGATCCACGTGGTCACAGGGAGAAAGTGTAAACTCCACACAGACAACGCCGGAGTTCAGGCTCGAACCTGAGTCTCTGGAGCAGCTCTACCTGCTGCCCCACCAAGCTACCCTTCCAGTGGGGAATAATGCCGTAAACTGTATGGAGGTAGGTTTACTGTTCTTACCCTCATCAGTCGTGAGCAGCCACTCCCTGTAAGGACAATGAATCCGAATCGGATTTAATATCTCTGGTTCACTGGCTTAGGTTCTGAAATTTGTTGTTTTGCAGCAGCAGTACAGTGCAATAAAACTATAAATTACAATAAGAAATATATGTATATATATAAATAGTGAGGTAGTGTACATGGGTTCATTGTCCGTTGAGAAGTCTGATGGCAGAACAGAGGACGCTGTTACTAAAATGTTGAGGGTGTGTCTCCAGGCTCCCTAATGGTAGTAATGAGACCGGGGCACGTCCTGGGTGATGGGGGTCCTTAATGATGAATGCCACCTTTTTGAGGCATTGCTTTTTGAAGCTGTCCTTGATGCTGGGGAGGCGAGTGCCCGCGTTGGAGAAGGCTGAGTTTGCAACTTCCTGCAGCTTTTTCTGCTTCCGTGCAGTGCCCCGTCCATATGAGACAGTGATACAACCAGCTTTCCACGGGACATCTGTAGAAATTTGCTAGAGTCTTTGATGACGTACCAAATCTCCTCAAACTCCGAATGAAATATAGGTGTTGTTGTGCTTTCTTTGTAATTGAATCAATATGTTGGGCCCAGGATAGATCCTCAGGGACGTTGACACCCAGGAACTTGAAACTGCTCACCCATTCCACTGCTGATCCCTCGATGAGGACTGGTACGTGATCCATCCACTTCCCCTTCCTGAAGTCCACGATCAGTTCATTGGTCTTACTGACATAGAGGATAAGGTTGTCATTGCAACACCACTCAACTAACTGGTCTATCTCACTCCTGTACACCAACTCATCACCATCTGAAATTCTCCCAACACACTTATAGATGGCATTTGAGCTGTGCATAGCCACATAGTCATGCGTGTAGAGAGAGTAGAGCTGTGGGCTAAGTACGCATCCCTGAGGCGCGCCAGTGTTGATCGTCAGTGAGGTGGAGGTGTTATTTCCAATCTGCACAGACTGTGGTCTCCCAATGAGGAAGTCAAGGATCCAGTTGCAGAGGGAGATGCAGAAGCCCAGGTTTTGGAGCTTGTTGGTTACAACTGAGGGGGTGATGTTGTTGAACATTGTGCTGTAATCAATAAACTTCAATAAACTAATAATCAATGCATAGTAGATGTGGATTTTCACCATTTATCTTCAGTCTGTTTTATTATTTGTGTATTTTGAAGTTGCTTGGAGGCATTTGTCCATTCAGTTGATTCTCATCCAGATATTTCAATCTTCTGATATTACCACCACCTCTTCACCTTCCTGTTTCTCCTCCTCCTTGAAGCCTCATCCTCTCGGGCCCTTTTCTGTTCAACACAAACTGATACTGCAAGCAAAAGCAGTTAAAAATCAATCATAAATCTTTCGCCCAGTGAAATCTCTTGTTCTTTCAAGGGGAGCGAGCAATGCACAGGAGCTTAAACAAAACTATTTGTATTATTTGTACATAATTGTACATATATTGGTGCAAAAAAGAAATCAGAGGTGGAAATCTGGAGTTGGATTCATCCTATCTGCCATTGTGTAGGCTATGATCATAAGGCTCCAGTAAAGGACACTCCTTCCTCATAATCAGAAAATCATGGGTGCCTCTCTTGTGTGTGAGAGCAAGGCAGTGGGAATGTCCCTTGCTTGAGATGTTAAATCAAGAGCTCCATCTGCTTTCCCAGACAAATGTTAAAGACCCTATGAGCAAGAAGCACAGGGGAGTTATTGGCATGACCCGGCTAATATTTAGCCCTCAAATCCTTCTCCAAGGAAATTTGCTGTCCTCACCTGTTCTGGATTACCTGTGACTCCAGACCCAGTAATATGGTTATCTCTGAATTTGCCCAGAGTTCAGCAAACAAATCTATATGATCTATAAATGAAGAATTACAAACAAAATGTAAATGTTTGTTATTAAGTAGTCTTGATTTAGGACCCAAAAGTGGATACTTTTTATTAATACAGTTCCACCAATGGTACTTCAGCATTGTCTGTTCTCCCTGCTCACACCAATGGAGGATTACCTTCTGTTTGCTCATTGTAAAATTCCCCTTCCTTGCTTCTTTGATCTTATCATCAAGCTAATGAGCCAGGCCATATGGTAGGATTAGTTCAAGTCTGCATTGCATTTTATACAAACTTGAATAACACTGTCTATAAATTTTAAACAAAATTCACCCTCTGCTGGAATGAGTCCTTGCTTCTACTGCACAAAAACCTTCCACTGAAGTCTTCCGCCATCCCGTGTTGTCCGTTCGTCTCTACGCTGCACTGTCCTCCTGCACAAAGCTTGATGAGCGGAGCATGTGGAAAATTGAATTTGCCTCTTCATTAGTGCTCAGAACAACATCCTTACCCCCCAACCAAGAGCACATAAACGTATTGACCAGTCTTTCACTGCTGATGGGATCTTGTTGTTCAAGGGGGAAAAATGGCGCCTGCAGTTACAAATGAGTGTAGGATGTTTCCAAGAACCATCATAAACCACAAGATAAATTCTAGACAAATTGCTTTCTTTCCAAATCTGACAAGCGGTTGCAGAACCAAAACATTAATGGTTTATCTTTCCACAGGTGCTGCCTGACCTGCTGAGCTTTTCCAGGATTTTCTGTTTTTAAAAAAGTTCTGGGTTGCCCGTTTCCCGACACTCTTTTGCTTTAGTTCTGCCATCTGTCAATCAGATTCCCATTCAATCCCATTTTAATTTCATTGGCACTGCCAAACAAAACACGTTTTTTGCTCATTTCAGCTGACCATTTCATATGATATATATTGAGACAGCCAGCCGTTTTAGCTGTGAGATTGCTGAATAGCTCCCGCTTCTGTGCTATTTTGTTTGTGAAGTTGTGTTTCTGGACGAGCACACACTGTTTGACACGTAGTCTGTTCACAGAATTCATTCATTTCAACCGGTTACCTGTAATATTGCTGTCAGTGGAATCTTGCTGTACAGCTATTAGTTCCTGCATTACAACAGTGACTACAAGCAGCTCATTGGCTGTGAAGTACTTTTGGATAAAGGCAACCTCCATATTATGGTCACATGAGTTACAGAATTAAGCCCTAATGGAAATCACAAACCATTCCCCAAAAATCGCAAAATATGGCATAAAATTTGTTCTTACAAAATTTATGTGGGAAAAGATTAAACACAAAATGTAAAAGAAACATCAATTTCTTTTCTACTTTTACTTTTTATTCACTTAAATTTCTTGACTTTTTCCCAAGAGTTTTCCATGCATCCCAAAGAATTAGTAATATGAGGCAACCGTGGCTAACAAGAGAAGTCAAAGCCAACATAAAAGCAAAAGAGAGGACATATAACCGAGCAAAAATTAGTGGGAAGTTAGAGGATTTGGAAATTTTTAAAATCTAATGAAAGGCAACTATAAAAGCCACAAGAAGGGAAGAGATGAAGTATGAAGGTAAGCTAGCCAATAATATCAAAGAGGATATTAAAATTATTGCACATTATTACAAATTGGTAAATTATTATTGTGCATATTATTATTCTGTACTTTATTATTAAATGTTGCTGCTGTGAGAAAGAATTTTGCACTCGGGATCAGTTAAGTAAATATTATTATTATTGTTGTTATTATTTAAAGTTTTTTCGGGTATGTAAAGAGTAAAGAAGAAGTGAGAGTAGATATCGGACTGCTGGAAAATGATGCTGGAGTAGTAATAGGGGACAAGAAAATGGAAGGTGAACTGAATAAGTATTTTACATCAGTCTTCACTGTGAAAATCACTAGCAGTATGCTGGACGTTTGAGAGTGCCAGGGGGCAGAAGTGAGTGCAGTTGCTAATACTCGGGAAAAGGTGTTTGGGAAGCTGAAAGGTCTGAAGTTAAATATTTCACCTGGACCAGATGGACTACACCCCAGGGTTCTGTAAGAGGTGGCTGAAGAGATTGTGGAGGCATTAGTAATGATCTTTCTAGAAACACTAGATCCTGCATTGGTTCTGGAGGACTGGAAAATTGCAAATGTGTCTCCACTCTTCAAGAAGTGAGGAAGGCAGAAGAAAGGAAATTATAGGCCAGTTAGCCTGATCTCAGTGGTTGAGAAGATGTTGGAGTCGTTTGTTAAGGATGAGGTTTTGGAGTACTTGGAGGCACATGATAAAATAGGTCGAAATCAGCATGGCTCCTTCAAGGAAAACCTTGCCTGACAAATCTGCTGGAATCCTTTGAGGAGATAATAAGCAGGATAGACAAAGGAGAATTGATGGATGTTGTGTACTTGGATTTTCAGAAGCCTTTGACAAGGTACCTTACATGAGGCTGCTTAGCAAGAAGAAAGCCCATGGTATTACAGGAAAGGTCCTAGCATGGATAGGGCATTAGCTGATGGCAGGAGGCAAAAAGTGGGAATAAAAGGAGCCTTTCCTGATTGGCTGCCAGTGACTAGTGGTGCTTTGCAGGGGTCAGTGTTGGGACCACTTCTTATTACATTGTATGTCAAAGATTTGGATGAAGGAATTGATGACTTTGTGGTCTAGTTTGTGGACGATACAAAGATAGGTAGAGGGGCAGGTAGTGTTGAGGAGCAGGGAGGTCGCAGAAAGATTTATACAGATTAGGGAAATGGGCAAAGACGTGGGCAGATGGAATACAGTGTTGGGAAGTGTACGGTCGTGCACTTTAGTAGAAGGAATAAAAGCAAATACTATTTTCTAAACAGGAAGAAAATTCAAAAATCTGAGGCGCAAAGGGTCTTGGGAATCCTTGTGCAGGATTCCCTAAAGGTTAACTTGCAGATTGAGGCAGTGGTGAGGAAGGCAAATGCAATGTTAACATTGATTTTGAGAGGACTCATGTAGCACTGGTGAGGCCTCACTTAGAGTATTGTGTGCAGTTTTGGGCCCCTTATCTAAGAAAGGATGTGCTGATATTGGAGAGGATTCAAAGGAAGTTCACGAGAATGATTCCAGGATGGAAAGGCTTATCATATGAGGAGCATTTGATGGCTTTGAGCCTTTACTCACTGGAATTTAGAAGAATGAGAGGGGATCTCATTGAAACCTATCGAATATTGAAAGGCCTAGACAGAGTGAATGAGGAGGGGATATTTTCTACAGTGGGAGAGTCTAGGACCAGCAGGCACAACTTCAGAATAGAGGGACGTGCATTTAGAATGGAAGAGCGGAGGAATTTCTTTAGCCAGAAGGTGTTGTATCTGTGGAATTCGTTGCCACAGGTGACTGTAGAGGCCGGGTCATTGGATATATTTAAGGCAGAGGTCGAAGTTTCTTGATAAGTCAAGGCTTGAAAGGTTATGGGGAGAAAGTAGGAGAATGGGGTTGAGAGGAAAATAGATCAGCCATGATCAAATGGCTGGGCAGCCTTGATGGGCCAAATGGCCAGATTCTGCTCCTATGTCTTATGATCCAACTTTCCCCAGAGACAGCCATTTGAGGAACTGCAGAGACATCCATGGCAGCAAATTACTGATCCATTTCCAGCGAAAAGTTCTTTTGTTTTGATCCTGGTTACTGTATGTTATTTGGTTTTGCCCTCTTACATTGTATGGCACACAATGACGCAGTTTCAATCTTGTGCTGTCTGCGTGGAGTTTGCACGTTCTCCCTGTAACAACGTGCATTTTCTCCCAGGTGCTCATGTTTCCTCCCACATCTCAAAGAAATGTGGGTTGGTAGGTCATTTGCCCCCCAGTGTTTGGCGAGAGGTGGAATATGTGGGAAAATTAACATTAGGATTTGTACAAATGTGTGTGCTTGATGGTCAGTACAAACTTAGTGGGCTGAAGGGCCTGCCTCCATCCTGAACGACCCTGTAAGCTTATGAGATCTTTCTGTTTCATAACACTGCTGCGAGGCAAGAGTGGGACACATCCCTTGTCGGTGTTCTCCAGCCCGGTGTGGTGATATTTTAAGGAGAGGCCAGTTGAACAAGTGGTGAGGAGAGAAGTGTCTGTAGAGGAGCTCAGTTAAAATTGGCCAGAAGGCAGCATAAGTGAGAATAAGCACCAACACAAGGCATGCAAGCCAAATGGCTGCTTTCTGTGCTGTAAACTTTGCAGGATTGAAAAAAGCAGAAGTGGACAGAAGGTTATCCAGTTCATTAGAGAGTTTCATGTAAGATGCATTGTGGGTGGGTGCAGTCATGGCATGTGGTGTGACAAATAAATAGAAGCAGCTATGACCTTCGAGGTAATAAATTCACAGGAGCCTGGTGAAGTGTTTATCCAGAGCCCATGGGTGCCGTGAACACGGAGATGAGTACCCTACAAAATGTAATTGATTGCTCATGTATTGTACTGTAATAATAATAAAGGAAAGCTTCCTTGAGGTAAAACAAATCACGTTCACTTAGTCGCATTCATTGTGACTGTGGCTAATTCTGCTCACACTTAAAACGGAGTATTTTTGTTTGCATTTCAGAAACCCTATTTAAAATAATTAGCACAAAGGATTAATTACCTTTAGTTCCAAAGATATAATATTTTGAAATGCGTGGTTGGCTTTGAATTGCAACAGGCTGCTGCAGCTGAAGGCAGGAAACATCAGCCTTATCTATATGAAATGCAAAGTATTGCTGGAAGTCTGAAGTAAGGCTGATAAGTTTTTAATTGTGTGACAGGGAAAGAGTGGGAAGCTGAGATTGATTGGAGAGCTTGACCTACGAGCTAGAAGAGAATGGAGGGGCTGAATGGCCCTTCTTTTGTCACATCAGGCACTAGTTATGGACTGGCCTTCATCAGTCACGGCAAAGAATGTAGAAGATACAAGAGACTGCAGGGCACAAGAACCTGGAGCAGCACACAATCTGCTGGAGAAACTGGAATTAATATCCTGATGCTGGGTTTCGACACAAAACAAAATGTCGACAACTCCCTTTCTCCCACAAGCGCTGCTCGACCCACTGCATTCCTCCAGCGGATTCTTTGTTACATTGAGAATAGAAATTGGGAAGTTCTGTTGCAGTTGTGCAAGACATTGGTGAGGCCACACCTGGAATATTGTGTACAGTTCTGGTTACATTGTGAGAAAGGTGGAAAGAGTGCAAAGAAAATTTGCAAGAATGTTGTCTGACTTAAGGCTGATTTATACTTGTGTGTCAAATCGACGCCGTAGGTACGGCGTAGCCACGAACCCTACACAGTGCCTACGCCGTAGCCTGGCGCGTACCTCTCCCAAAATGTAACTACGCTTCGTGGCAATGCAGACTGCAACAACTGTGATTGGTCCGCTTGGTAGCATCACATTTCCTCCTAAGCTGCAATAGCTTCCCATTGGGCGACTGAAGGGCAGGGAAGGAACTCTGGCTGCAATGCTTTCCATAAAGCTTTACAGACTTCCGAAATTATGGAGGACACATTTAGCTTTTACGAAAAAAGACGCTCGCTTAAAACTTGTTTACCCCGAGAAAGACTACCATGACCATGAAGCTTTGCATGGGCAGGTGTGTGCATATGCGCGACGTGCGAATGCGTGACGTGTATGTGTGCGAATTGCAGAGTGACGCAGACACACCAACGCACAAGTATAAATGCTCACAATGGCGTTGCCCACTTGCATAGGCTACGGCGCAAGCTTGACACACAAGTATAAATCAGCCTTTATACAGGCTAGGACTTTTTCCCTGGGAGTGTAGGAGAATGAGGGGTGTACCCCTCATAACTTTATACACCTCTATAAGGGTACCACTCAATATCCTACGCTCCAAGGAATAAAGTTCTAGCCTATCCAGCCTCTCTCTCTAACTCAGGTCCTCTAGTCCTAGCAACATACTTCCCAAGTTTTCTTTGCGATCTTTTCAATTTATCGATGTCTTTCCAAGAAAACTGTACACAGTACTCCAAGTGTAGCCGCACAATGTCTTATATAACTTCCCAGCTCCTGTACTCAGTGCCCTGATTGATTAAAGCAACTGCGCCAAAGCCTTCTTCACCATCCTGTCTACCTGTGAATTATGCACTTGTGATCCTGGGCCAGAGGCTGGTGAATCTGTGGAATTCATTGCCACGGACGGCTGTGGAGGCCAAGTCATTCGGTATATTTAAAGTGGAGGTTAAGGTGATTATTAGGGGTGTCAAAGGTAATGAGGAGAAGGCAGGAGAATGGATTTGAGGGAGATAATAAATCTGCCGTGAGGGAATGGCGGAGCAGACATGATGGGCTGAATGGCCTAATTCTGCTCCTATGCCTGCTCGATTTTTAGAAGTGCATCAAATCATAAGGGGCACAGATAGGATAGAAACATAGAAACATAGAAAATAGGTGCAGGAGTAGGCCATTTGGCCCTTCGAGCCTGCACTGTCATTCAGTATGATCATGGCTGATCATCCAACTCAGAACCCTGTACCAGCCTTCCCTCCATACCCCCGATCCCTTTAGCCATAAGGGCCATATCTAACTAAGGATGAAGGCACATGGTTTTTCCCAAGGGAAAAGGAATCATAAACAAGAGGGCAGAAGTTTAATGTGAGAGAGGAAAGATTTAACAGAGACTTGCGAGGCAACTTCTTCATGCAGGGTGTTGGGAATGTGGAACGAGCTGCCAGAGGAAGTGATTGAAGCAGGTAGAATAACAAGATTTAAAAGACACCTGGGCAGGTTCTGTGCATGGATAACCACAAGAAAGTCTGCAGATGCTGGACATCCAGGACAACACACACAAAATGCTGGCGGAACTCAGCAGGCCAGGCAGCATCTAGGGAAATTAACAGATAGTCGACGTTTCGGGCTGAGACCCTTCTTCAGGACTGAGAAGGAAGGGGGAGGATACCAGAATAAAAAGGTGGGTGGATGGGAGGCTAGCTGGAAGGTGATAGGTGAAGCCAGGTGGTTGGGAAAGGTCAAGGGCTGAAGAAGGAATCTTAACAGTAGAGGAGAGTGGACCACAGGAGAAAGGCAAGGAGGAGGGGACCCAAAGGGAAGTAATAGGCAGGCAAGAAGAGGTTAAGGTCAGGGTGGGGAATAGAGGAAGGAGGGGGGTGGAAATTTTTTTTACTGGAAGGAGAAAATAATACTCCTGCTATCAGGTTGGAGGCTACTGAGATGGAATGTAAGGTTTTGCTTCTCCACCTTGGATAAGAAAGATTTCAAGGTGAGTGAGTCAAACTGAGCAAATGGGTCCAGCTTTGAAGAGCATCGCAGTCAGTATGGATGACTTGAGCAGAAGGGCCTGTTTCTGTGCTGTATGAACATAGAACATGGAACATAGAAATCTACAGGCCCTTCGGCCCACAATGTTGTGCCGGCCGTGTAACCTACTCTAGAAAGTGCCTGGAATTACCTTGCCGCATAGCCCTCTATTTTTCTACTCTCAGAATTCCTTCATCACTGGGTCTAAATCCTGGAACTGTCTTGCCAACAACATGTGTGGGAGCAACTTCACCAGGAGGGCTGCAGTGGTTCGAGAAGGCAGTTCACCCCCACCTTCTCATGGGGCAATTAGAGATGGGCTGTGAACGCCGATGACACTGAGATCCTGCAATGACTAATTCTTTTGGTCACCGTTACGAAGCATGGACAGGACAGAAAGAGGACCTTCAGCCCATCTAGTCCATGTCAGCTAGGCAAGTCCCATTTACTATTCTACAGAAAGGGGGAAAAGAGGGAGATGAACTTATGAGGTTGATGCTGCAAATACTACCTGAAATGGCCGGAGCAATCAGCGGTCAAACAACCTTAGCAAAACGAGGAACGTCGGGTTCCCATACCCCTCGGTTTCATTCCAAATTGTTGAAACATGCCAGTGACTTTCACAGAGAGGCAATTTATTGATTCAAGGCTGTTAAACACTTCAGTAACCCCTTTTTAAAAGGTGACGATTTTTAGATAGAACAAAAGAACAGAAAAAGTAGTAAATCTTCAACAGGCCAAGAGGCAGCCACACCGAGTTAATGCTTCAGGTCAGTGATTAGTTAGATGCAAAGGGAAAGAGGGCTGACAGATAGTGGTTATGATTATGAATACACGTAGTCCTCTTTTATTGTCTTTTAGTAATGCATGCATTAAGAAATGATACATTATTTCCTCTGGTGTGATATCACAAAACACAGGACAGACCAAGACTGAAAAAACTGACAAAACCACATAATTATAATATATAGCTATAACAGTGCGACAATACCATAACGTGATGAAGAAGTCCGTGAGCACGGTAAAAAGTTCAAAGTTTCTCAAATGTCCCACATCTCACGCAGACGGGAGAAGGAAGAAAAACTCTCCCTGCCATGCCGACCACAGTCTAACTCTGAGTCATCCGAAAACTTCAAGCTCTGATCAGCTCTCCGACACCGAGTACTGAGCGCCATCTCTGTCGGAGCGATTCAACCTCAATCTCAGTCACCAAAAGCAGGCAAGGCCGGGGACTTTGAGGCCTGCCCTCTGAAAGATTCCCGACCACACAGTAACAACAGCAGCAAACGGGCGTTTCAGAAATTTCTCCAGATGTTCCTCTGTGCTTTCACGTCCATTCTCCATCAAATCAGAATTGTCCACGGGCCCTATTTAACAGATACGATATCATTTTTCACCGGAGGGCTGCGCACACGCAGGTGCGCCGCCATCTTCTCCTCACACCTTGGTTACTTGTGAGCCGAGAGATGTTTCTCGAGCAACTGGGACAGCCCCTGCATTGCAGCGAGAAAGCACGTGGCAAAATATAGATGCATTGGCTGAAAGGGTGGTAGAGGTCGAGGCCCTCATCACATTTTGATAGCATTTGACTGTCACCTGCAGAGCCGTGAAGCTTCTGCTTTTAAGGCATTGGTCAGACCGCATTTGGAACTTTGAGCCCCTTATCTGAGAAAGGATGAGCTCGCGTTGGAGACGGTCCAGAGGAGGTTCACAAGAAGGATCCCCAGGAATAAAAGGGTTAATGTATGAGGAATGTTTGCTGACTCTGGGCCTGTACTCACTGAAATTTATAAGAATGAGGGGGGATCTCATTGAAACCTACAGAATATTGAAAGGTCTTGATAAAAGGCATGGTGAGAAGATGTCTCCAGCATAGGAGAGTCTGGGTCCAGAGGGCACAGAGGTACAGAGGGGACAGAGATGAGGAGGAATTTCTTTCACATAGTGTGGTGAATCTGTGGAATTCATTACCACAGAGGCTGTGGAGGCCAAGTCACTGGGTATATTTAATGCAGAGGTTGACAGGTTCTTGACTAAGGGCACCAAAGCTTACAGGGAGAAGGCAGGAGAATAAATCAGCCATGGTCAAATGGTGAAGGATGAAAAGGTTAACGTTTGAGGAGCAGACTCTTATAGGTCAAATGGCCTAATTCTATTCGTATGTCTTATGGTCTTCTGCTGGAAGTGAGATTAGCCTGGAGAGCTCATTCTCAGCTGAATGGCCTTATTCTGCGTCATAAATCTTCATGGTCGTGTCATCCTCCAGAGTGATGTGTTCTTTCTCCCTTTGACTGTACTCTCCAGCGGGAAGGTGATGCTGTTCGTATCCTTGGAAGGATGAGATCAAATGAGCTAAAAGACCTTTTTTCTTCTGAAGTTATCTTGTGATCTCTCCGTCTTCAGTGATCTAAGGTAGCTCTTCAAAGGTTTTATGTAGCTTTAAACTAGTTTGTACAATGTGATGGTGCTCTGGAGCAATGTCATGGGATGGAAGTTTGTCCTCCAGACTGGTGGCAGTGTGAGCAGTCGATCTGTCACTGGTGCAGGGCTGCTAACTGAAAGCAGCAAAGCCGTGCTGGGGTTACCTTGAACACGCAACTGCCCCTCTACACAGCACTTATATTTATGAGTTTACCCTGGTGAATGATAACTTCGGGCTCTTGCCCCACCAGCTCTAGTGAAAGTGACCTGCACCCCTATTGCATCTTGCAGGGCCTGTCAATAGAGCACTTTTAAACTTCACCCACAGATGTAAAAAAAAAGCAGCCTATTTGTGCAGAGCAAGATCCCATATGCAACAATGTGTGCGTAATGGGAGGCACTACCTCTGCCTCACAACTCCGGCGACCCAGGTTCAATTCCAACTGCCAGTGCTGTCTGTGTGGAATTTGCACGGTCCCCTTGTGACCGCATGGCTTTCTCCCACGTGCTCCAGTTTCCTCCCACATCGCAAAGACGTGCTGGTAGATGAATTGCCTATTAATCTACCAAAGGACAAATTGGCCGCTGTAAATGGCCTCTGGTCTGAGGTAGCAGCGTAAAAAAAATCAAAGGGGAATTGATTGGATGTGAGAGAGAATAAGTTGCAGTTCACTGGGGAATAAAGGGAAGGATTGTCGGACTGTTTGGAGCCAGACTGGAGTGATCTCCTTCCATGGTTTGGTTGGTTGTTCGTCCATCGTTGACGTCGATGAGGACCTCGACACCATTATGATGGTGTCGAGACTAGCGCATGATTTGGATTTAAGTGAGGGAGAGTTGCGCAGCGTCAGCCTCACTCTCTCTTCCCAATTCCCATCTGGATCCAGTGGCAAGACAGAGTCGAGACGGCTGGAGATGGGACTAGGCGCAGTGGATGACCGGGACGTCTTCTGTGTCTTGTCCTACTCTACACGTTCCACGACACTTGCAGAGACCGCCTTCTTGACCGTTGGACCTTCCATAGGTCTCGTCCGCTCAATCCGCCGGAGTCTGTCTTCACATGCTGGGATAGACAACTCCCTATCTCACCGAGGGTTTGAGACCCGTCGACTACCCTCACCTGGTTTAGCCGGCTTGTCGAAGCCGTTGCCCGGGGTGTGGCCGCTGTCGCATGCAAACAGCTACGGGGAGTCACAGGTGAGAGCTGAGTGCCAGGTGGGGACCAAAGGTGGACTAACCGCCTTGAAAAGGATGTGACATGTTCCCCCACCAGAGGTGCTACCCCTCCCTGACACCCCATACACCATGGTTTGGTAAGCAATACTGCATTGGTGTAGCAACTTCAATTTTTAGGCTCAAGCCTCAGGAATGTGGCACTTTTTGTATAGAGATGCAGCAAAAAAGCAGGCCTTTCTCCACTCTCGAAATAGGAAGCCACAATCACTGCCAACAATGAATGAGTACTGAAAGGGTTGTGATGGTAGGTGGTGAGAACGATTGCTGAGAGCCACAGTACACAAACCTTTGGCAGTCCTGACCCGTGTGACTCAGAGGCACACCTTGTTACTAACCCATCAAAGTACTTGGGCTTCAGATCTCCAATTGGATCAGGTGGGGTGTGCATGTGATGGGACTCAAATCGATTCAAGTTTTTAAAATTCATTTCGAGGCTGATAATTAACTAAAGCAATGGTGGCAAAAATAAAAGAAACCATCAAAGAAAATCAGGTGATGTTAATGTTTCAGGGTGATGAATTGACATGGCCGTCTTTGCCTATTAACTAAATTGCTTCATGGGTCAGTGGAGCCAAGTTGAACATGGAATGCCCCTCTGCAAGTGAATGATCTACTCCGTTAATAACCCTGACTGGGGTCCCTTCAAGTCCCGAAGAAGATTATTGTGTGAATTCCAGTGGGACACTGCAATGACATTCAAAACTGCCAGATTCTAATGCTTCTGAAAGAATGGGCGAAAAATATGGATATCTGGTTGTGTTAAGTGGCAGCAGAGTTCAGCCCCTGAAATTATCCAAGGCAGCATTCACATCGGGGCCCACCCTGAATCCTGACCAAGGCTTTAGAGATCAGTGTTTATGCTTTGGTGATTGCTGTGAATAAGCTTAAGGTGAAGAGTTTCAGAATTCATCTAAATTCACCATTGAAAACAACCTTTCATTCTCATTGATGCAATTTCACCGAGCTTGTGACAGCACCGGATGCTTTTAGCAGTTATAAAGAGGCAGGTCCAGTGACCTCTGGTCAGGATTGCAATCTCCTTTAAATGTGTCAGCCTGAGGCTTTGATTCCAGTCCACAAGGATCTAAAGCTACAATGAGGGTGGACCAGAAAATTTGCAGCAAGATACCTCTGAAGTACATTTGACAATGGCAACAATGCTTCAGTAATATCAACATTTTTGACAGTATAGATACTAAATTACCAAGGCTCGGAGAAAGCAGGCATCGATTTTTCAACACGTTTTGAAGTACCACTTCTTCAAAACTCAACTTATTTTCACTTGACATTGTCAACTTGTACAATAAATCTCAAGTGCAGAACTGTATCAGTAAAGAAGGAAATGGACAGCTTGTTGATACTGGGTACGGACACAATCTTCCAATTTAAGTGGAGCCTGGCGGTATCATGGTTAATTTTTTCAAATTCAATTTTAGGATTTGTGTGTCACTGGCAAGGCCCTTCCCTAATTTTGCCCTTGAGTAGTTGGGAGTGAGCACCTTCTTGAACTGCTGCAGTCCTTTTGGTGAAGGTGCTCCCACAGTGCTGTTGGGGTGGGAGCTCTTGGTTTAGACTCAGTGACGATGAAGAGGGATATATTTCCAGTCAGGACAGCGTGTGACCTGGAAGACAATTACCAGTGACACCTAAACACAAGTTCAAAGTAAATTTATTATCAAAGTACATATATGTCAGCATACAACCCTGAGATTCACTTTCTTGCAGGCATACTCAGTAAGTCCAAAAACCAAAAGGATCAATGAAAGACTGCACCAACTGAGCATACAACCAGTGAACAAAAGACAACAAACTGTGAAAATACAAAAAGAATGAAGAAATAATAAAAACAATAAATATCAAGAACATGAGATGAAGAGTCCTTGAAAATGAGCCCATAGGTTGTGGGAACATTTCAGTGATGGGGCAATTGCAGTTAAGTGAAGTTATCCCTTTTCGTTCAAGAGCCTGATGGTTGAGGGGTAATAACTATTCCTGAAGCTGGTGGTGTGGGTCCTGAGGCTCCTGTACCTTCTTCCTGATGGTAGCAGTGAGAAGAGAGCATGACCTGGGTCCCTGATAATGGTTGCTGCTTTCCTGTGACAATGCTCTGTGTAGATGTGCTCAGTGATGGGGAGAGCTTTACCCATGATGGACTGGGCTGTATCCACTACTTTCTGTAGGATTTTCCATTCAAGGGCATTGGTGTTTCCATACCAGGCTGTGATGCAGCCAGTCAATATACTGTCCACTACACATCTATAAAAGTTTGTCGAAGTTTTAGATGTCACGCTGAATCTTCGCAAACTCATATGGAAGTGGAGGCGCTGCTGTGTGCTTTCTTTGTAATTGCATTTACATGCTGGGCCCAGGGCACGTCCTCTGAAATGCTAACACTGAGGAATTTAAAGTTGCTGACCCTCTCCACTTCTGATCCACCGATGAGGCCTGGCTCCTGGACCTCTGGTTTACATTTCACATATTGCACTGACTATTGCTGCAAAACAACAAACTTCACAACATATGTCAGTGATTCTAATTCTGATTGTGAAACACTGGATATCCTGTGGTAACTGACAGAGGTGTGATGGAATATTATCTACTTGCTTGGCTGAATAGACCTCCAATATCACTCAAGAAGCCCAGCACCATACAAGACAAAGCAACCTGCTTGATTGAAGCTCCATCCATCACCTCAAACATTCCCTCTCTCCTCCACCAACGCACAGTGAATGCAATGTGCAATATCTGCAAAATGCACTGCAGTTGCTCACCCAGGCTACTCCAATAGCACCTCCCGAACCCACAGTGTCTCCTGTCAAGAATGATAAAGGCAGCGGGTACAGGGGAACACTCAATATGTTGGAGGAACTCAGCATACATAGATGGAATTAAACAGTCAGCATTTCAGGCCGAGACCCTTCATCAGGACGGGAAAGGAAGGGAGGTGAAGCCAGAAATGTCAACTGTTTATTCCTCTCCATTGGTGCTACCTGTCTCGTGCTCTCTTCTCACTGCTGCCATCAGGGGGAAGGTACAGGAGCCTCAGGACTCACACCACCAGGTTCAGGAACAGTTATTCCCCTTCAGCCTTTGGGCTGTTAAACGAAAAGGGATAACTTAACTTGACTTCAATTGCCTCACCACTGAAGTGTTCCCACAACCACTTTCAAGGACTCTTCAAAGATTTTATTTTGGATATCAACCCTTTGTCTTTCCTCTTTCTGCCTGTTTCCTGTGTATTTCCAGAAATGTCCTTTTGGATATCTGATTTTCAACGTTTCTACATTTAGCAAGTGAGGCAGCCTCTTTATGAAGTGTTTGATGTCTTTACAGAAAGGAAATCTAGGTGCCTCTAGGCATTGTGCCTTCATGAGGCCACATGTAGAAAGCTGTGTATCCTCAAGGTCAGATTCTGATTCAGACTCAGGTTCACTCTATGTACTGAACATACATAAATTGACAGGGAGTAGAGGGATACAAACCACGTGCAGAAGGTGGGATTAGCTTACAGTGGCATCATGGTCGGCTCTGACATAGTGGACTGAATAGCCTATTCCTGCCTGTACTGTTCTATGTTACATACCTAAGAAAAGATGCACTTGTGTCAAGAGAATGTGGTAAAGATTCCCTCAACCAGTTCCAGGTTGGCTGGTTGGCATTATGAGGAGAAATTGAATGGACTGGGCTTGTGTTCTCTGGAGTTTAGAAGAATGATGGGAGATCTCACTGAAACTTTCAAAGTTCTCCAGCAGATGGACAGATGGATGCAAGGAGGCACTTCCCTTAACTGATGAGATGAGAACCAGGGACCACAGTCTCTGAAAGTGGTGTTAAACCAGTTTGATCTGAGGTGAGAAGATACTTCTTCACACAGAGGGTGGTGAACCTCTGCTATTTTGTACCCTGGAGTCATTGCAGTCGCAGTTAGCATGTCCATTTGGAAAAAGGATCAATGGATTTCCCGATATTAAGGAATTCAAGGGATATAGGGTTAGGGCGGAGAATTGGCACTAAGGTGGAACATCAGGTGAATGGCAGAGCTGGCTCCCAGGTTCAGATAACCTACTCCTGTTCCTAATTATTGCACCTAACATGTTCAGGACCTCTGTACTTGCAGACTGCCACACATAAGTTGAAAACGTGCCTGAGTTCATATGGATGCCTTTGGCCTTCTGCTATGCCCCTTAACTCAATACTGACTTCGGTTCTTATCTGACCTCTCACCTTTATCCCAGCCAGGGCTGAATGAACGATTTAATCTTCATTAGAAAAGTAAATTTTCTATTTTCTTTATCTTCTGCTTTCCACAATTTTCACACCATTCTCTGTAAACTCTAGAGACAAAGTTATGTTTGCAAATCTCAGGAGACTGGCCAGTAGTTTCTGAGATACTCAAACCACCCTATCTGGCACCAACAATCATTCCACAGTCAAAGTCACTTAGATGACATTTCTTCCCCATTCTGATGTTTAGAATGAACATCAACTGACCCTCTTGACTATGTCGGCATGCTTTTATGCATTGAGTTGCTGCCATGTGATTGACTGATTAGATATTTGCATTAATAAGCAGGTCTACAGGTGTACCTAATAAACTGGCCACTGAGTGTAGAAAAGCTGAGAAGCTTCTAGAAAATACAGAATAAGCAGTACAATGAGTAGAAAATTCACTGAACAATTTCATATACAGTATATGGGTGATTATATAAAATACAAGCAAGCATAGGAAAGTTAAATAACAAGAAAAATATCAATTCTACACCCTAATCCACCATCACGGCAAATGGGACTTGCTTAGATGGGCATCTTGGTTAGCATAAACGAATTGGGCTGAAGGGCCTGTTGCTGTACTGCATTGCTCTATAACTATAATATTATACTGTATATTTATGTTCTTATTAATTGACAGCAGTTTTTAATGTGATGTAACTCAATTATTATCTTTACTTAAAAAGAGTTCTTTACATTTAAACTATTTTTTTCAACTATTTCCAAATATTTGTAAACATTGGGCACAGTGTGATGACCATTCCCATCATGAGCTGTCAGAAGACAGATAGACAGAGTCTGTGAGTCGGCCTTACATCTCACCGCTCCCTAGACAGCGAGACCAACACAAGCTGAAGGGCTGTTCAAGCTGGACAACCCTAGTACATCACGGGGCGGGTGGCAGGGAAACAATCATGAGACGTGGAGTGAATCAAGTGTAAACAGCCCAACATCAGACAGTACTGGAAGTGTCTCAAGTAAGGATGTGAAATTAGTAGCTCTTTTGGAGGCAAATTTGGAATCCTGATGCGGTTTGTTCAATAGGTTGGTGTTTAGTTCCTGATCAGTGTCTCTATCCTCGCTGTTGTCATTTTTTTTTTCTTTCTTCATCTCCTCTTCTTTTCAAAGTAAGGACTAGATTTGATCAGAGCACAGCTTTCTGAGGCAGATGGGGAATTTAGGACCACAGGTTAAAATGCAGGAACATCCATTCAAAACTACTTAATGGATGAAAAATTGCCTGGAATCCACACTTCCTTGCATCCGGATTACCAACGTACACTAGCTGGGCAGGCGCAAAAGCTCCCATAAACTCCTCATTGATCCTCTGTTCAGCCACTGCATTAGAAAGCACTCCTCAAAACCATCCTCAGTAGTCAGAGAATCCCCTGCCGCTTCTCCTGTCACTCGAATGGATGAATTCCTTCAGTGTTTGTACTCAAAATCAACTTGCAGCCCTGAAGGCGCGTTGGTCGAACGATTCAATTACGGAGCAGTGCCCTGGAGGTTCACTTTGGTGTTCCACTCCCCTGTACCACTTGATCCTGTAACATAACAAGCAAATTCTTTTATACCCAATCTTTATCCTTCTGAGTGATGGCCCCTTGATAAGAAGTCCACAAATGACCCATAGACTGAATGGAAATGCATCGGAGGCGTGAGATAGCTGGATGCTGACCACTAAGATCCTTGTATTTAAAAACGCAAACACGAGGAAATCTGCAGATGCTGGAACTTCAAGCAACACACACAAAGTTGCTGGTGAACGCAGCAGGCCAGGCAGCATCTCTAGGAAGAGGTACAGTCGACGTTTCAGGCCCAGACCCTTCGTCAGGACAAACTGAAAGAAGAGCTAGTAAGAGATTTGAAAGTGGGAGGGGGAGAGGGAGATCCAAAATGATAGGAGAAGACAGGAGGGGGAGGGATGGAGCCAAGAGCTGGACAGGTGATTGGCAAAAGGGATATGAGAGGATCATGGGACAGGAGGCCCAGGGAGAAGGAAAAGGGGGAGGGGAGCACCAGAGGAAGATGGAGAGCAGCAAGGAGTTATTGTAAGAGGTACAGAGAGAGAGAAAAAAAGAGAGAGAAAAGGAAACAAACAAATAAATAAATACATAGGGATGGGGTAAGAAGCGGGGGAGGGGGGCATTAATGGAAGTTAGAGAAGTCGATGTTCATGCCATCAGGTTGGAGGCTACCCAGACGGAATATAAGGTGTTGTTCCTCCAACCTGAGTGTGGCTTCATCTTGACAGTAGAGGAGGCCGTGGATAGACATATCAGAATGGGAATGGGACATGGAATTAAAATGTGTGGCCACTGGGAGATCCTGCTTTCTCTGGCGGACAGAGCATAGGAGTTCAGCGAAACGGTCTTCCAGTCTGCGTCGGGTCTCGCCAATATATAGAAGGCCGCATCGGGAGCACCGGATGCAGTATATCACCCCAGCCGACTCACAGGTGAGGTGTCGCCTCATCTGGAAGGACTGTCTGGGGATCTGGAATGAAAAGCCTCATCCTGACAGCAGATGCGGCGGAGATGGAAGAATTGCGAGAAGGGGATGGCGTTTTTGCAAGAGACAGGGTGGGAAGAGGAATAGTCCAGGTAGTTGTGAGAGTCCGTAGGTTTATCCTTGTATGTCTAGCTCTGGTGGATGGGGAGATGACTGTGGAGGAAACTTTAATGAATGTGCTCTCGTGATTCCATGTTAGTAACGTGGATATGCAGAAATGTGTATTTTCCCGAAGAGAGGTTGGAGGAGAGAATGCTATTTCTCTCCTCTTATGGTAGCTCAACAGATTTTGTCTCCTGTTACTTGCACTATCTCCCGACACAACTTTCCCACCCTTTCTCAGCCAGCACTGGTGTCCTCCAGTTAACATCTCAGGCATTCCCTCTTTTTTTTCCTCTCCACTCCTCCTCCTTGCCTACAACTTTAAACTGTCTTAATTTCTGACCTTTCCTAGGCTTGATGCAAGGTTGTCGACCTGAAATGTTGGCCCTGTTTCCTTTTTCCTCTCTCTATAGTTGGTGCCTTACTCGCTGAGTAATTTTAACATTCTGTGTTTTTATTTTGGATTTCCAGCATCTGCAGTATTTTGCTTTTGCGTCTAGTTCAATTTCTGTTAGTAATCTTGAACTTGCCACCACCTCCCTTTCTTCACTGAGTGAAAAAAAGAATGCTCCTAGTCCCTTGAAGCAGAGAAAAAAAAACATACCCTGTCTGGCTTTTGAAATATGTATTTTTTGAAACAGTTGAGAAGTTATGTCCTAGTCTCCCACCATTTCACATTGTCGTGGAAGATGACCAAGGTCATGTGTCTTCTCTGCACCCCACTCTCCCCACTACTGAGTGAGTAATGCAGCACAAGTAGTGATCATAACTTACTTTGTCCCATCACTTGTGAGGCTTGAAAATACACACCATTTGTTTGTAAAGCACAGAAAACATGATGTATTGTGTGCAGTAAGTTGCACATGTACTAATGGCTACATGAGGGTTTCTAATGGCTTTTCTGTCAGTTGTCTCAAAACTTTGCATGCTTAAAAAGTAAATTACTGCTCTGTACTTAAGAGGATAACAGATGGTTGACATAAGTTACCAGACAGTAATTCAATCAAATGGTTCTGGTGACATCATTAAATATGACTGAGCAATATGTGAACATCAGCAGAACCTCAGTCGAACGCTGCCTTCTATTCGTCCGCGAGCGTTTGTTATTTACAATGGTTTTTGTTTTTAAACTGGTTAACCTTTTCTGAACTGTTCTTCACTCTCATTTGGTTACTAACGGAGGAAGGTGTGTGGATTAAGTGGATATATTGCTGCAATGATGTAAAGAAGAATGGTGATGTTGTGTTTTATCGGATGAAGGAAACATGTTTATTAATTACAATACACCATATGTTGACTGCTGGCATGGAGTGTGTGGGTACTCAAGTGGCACAGTGGCAAAGCTAGTGGGACTGCTGCTTTGTAGCTCCAGTCGCCCTTCCGGCCCAAGGAGCCTGCGCCGCTCAGTTACGCCCATGTGACCATTAACTTTCTACCTTGTACATCTATGGAACGTGGAAGGGGACCGGAGCACGCAGAGGAAACCCACGTGGTCGAGGGGAGAAAGTACAAACACCTTACGGACAGGGTGGAATTGAACCCGGGTTGCCGGACCTATAATAGCATTATGCTAACTGCTACGATAGCGTGCGGCCCCAGCCTGATCTTGGGTGCTGACTGTGTGCTCTCCTTCTGACTCCTCTGGGTGCTCTGGTTTCTTCCCACATCCCAAGGATGAACTGGAAGATTAATAGTCTATTGTAAATTAGCCCTCAGTGCAGGTTAACGGCAAAAAGAATCAAAGGGGAATTGACGGGCATGCGGAAAGTCGAATCTTGCAGCGGAAAATAAGTATGGAGCTAGCCTGGACATGATGGGCTGGAAGTCTGAAAGTGGGGTTACCCACTCTGGACAGACTCAGGCATTTTATTGAACATAAATCAAATTATGAAAAAGATAGAATTGTGTCTTAATGCCCCGTGACACTGTGCTATGCATTTTTCCCCTTATACTGTATTGGATGCTGAAAATGGAACTTGAAGTATTTTTGTTTTTTTTTCATCTTTTGGTGTATTTTAAGTTCTGGTCAGCAAAGTTGGGTATTTTAATCTCTTTTTAAAAAATATTAACAGTAATTTCATCAGCTTTCAGTCTTCATAAGGTGCAACTAAATGCGATCAGTAATAACGACACGTATGCATATTAACGTTAAAATTACCACTATTATGGCACTGGCCAGTGTATTTGACAAACAAATGGGATTGGTCAGTGGTCCACAGGAGCATTTTGGAAACCACATTCTTAAGCAAAGTGAGTGAAATGGAAATTTTGCACTTCTGGCATTTATTCTGATACTCTTTTTAGTAAAAGAAAACAAAAATTATCCAAGTGCTTAATTGACCCTCACTGCTGCAGCACAACAGAATGGAGCGGTCGGGTGTGTTCCAGGCTCTTCAGTTACCCACTGGAAGATCGTGGGTCCAATTCCAACCATTGTTTGAACCACAAATATTTAGGCTGACTCTCCAGTACAGTATTGAAACACTGCTGCACTGCCTTTCATTTGAAACTCAGGCCCTTTCTGCTCGCTCAGGTAGATGTGAGAAATCCTGTCACACTATTTCAAAGAGTAAGTTAGTCCTCCTCTCAGTAGTGTGAGTATTTACTCCACAGTCAATGTCATTTAAATAAAAGGTTATCTCTGATCATTATCTTGTTGCTGTTTGTTGGATCGCACTGTGCATAAGTTGGCTGCCATTTTCATGACATTACAGCTGTTTTGAAACTTGGTATTTCCTCTTTTATCCTCTTTCTCTCCTTTATCCTTTCAGACATTCCTTAAGGCCTGTCTCTCCACCTAGCTTTCAATCACCAGTCCCTACTATCTCCCTCTGTGCGCCACTGTTTGATAATCGTTCCTTTGGAGTGCTGAAAGATTTTACTTTGTTAAATGTGCTTTACAGATACAAAGTTATTGTTAGGCAAAGCACGTAGTCAAAGACTTTGAACTCACAGCTTCTGAGTCAGGCAGGGCAGGACTGGGCCTAGGGCAGCAAATGAGCCTCAACCAACCATAGGAGAGCATGCTGCCCTGATCCTGTTTTCACTCACTACACAGACACACACACACACACACACACACACACATACCCCCGGCTGAATTCATCCATGCCAACCAAGTTGCCTTGATTCATATCTCAAATTCAGATTAATTTATCACACATACATCAAAACGTACAGTGAAATACGTCATTTGTGTTAAGAACCAGCACACCCAAGGATGTGCTGGGTGTAGCCCACAGGTGTTGTCACATATTGCAGTGCCAACATAGCAGGCCCACAATGCTCGGCAGAACACGAACAACAAAAACAAAACAAGCCCCTTTCCCACCCACTCACACACCCAGACAGGCCTCCAACCCCAGGGTGGGCCATCTCTGGACGCCAGTCCTTGTCCATGGATTCTCAGGTTTTTAATGAAAGCAGATAATATTGGGATATTCAGCATCTGTTGAGAGAGAAATATAATTAACATTTCACGTCAAACACCTTTAAGAGAAAGGTCACATTTCAATTAATGAAAGGTCACTAACTCTTTTCCCTCTCCACAGATGCTGCCTGACCTGCTGAGTACTCCTGGCACTCTCTTCTTTCATTCTAGATTTCCATGATCTGCAGTGTTATGCTATTGAATCTTGGGCTCTAGGAAGGGATGTGACAATGGAGTGATTTGGATAGAAGGATGATGGCTTTAAAATTGAGGTGTTAATTAACTGGGAGCCAACAATGGTCAGAGAACAACCAAGGGTGATGGGCAAATGGAACTGGACAGACAAGGAGGTGAAAATCTTGAACGAACTCTGCAGTGTAATTTGACACTAAGGAGCAATTCATAAACCAAAAACACAAGAGATCCTGCAGGTGCTGGAAATCCAAAGCAGCACACACAAAATGCTAGAAGTACTCAGCAGGTCAGGCAGCATCTATACAGTCAACACTTTGGGCGGCGACGCTTCAGCAGTACTCTTCATAAACCAATCAAAGTTTGCCCTTGCTCTCTGGCACTTCAGTTGAATTGTAGTGTGCTAACTTTCTCTTGACTACCTTGCTCTGAACCTGCACAGCAAAACCTGCATGATTCCTGTCACTACCAACCCGCACTATATTGGAATACAAAATTGGCTTTCATGTAGCCCATTACAGAACCTTGGCATTGCAGTAGACTGTAATCACACCAGTCTGAGATGAGCTGCCATGCTGAAGCCTACTTGGGAAGACTAATGGGTTATATTTCGAACCATCATTCCCTGGCATAATAATGGATGACAGTTTCGTTGGCTGCAGGCAGAATCTGTTAATCAAACGCATCCCTAAACCAAGAAGCATTTTCCTGGGGCAGTTGCTTTATTCTGAAAGTGTTTTTTTATGCTGATAAATGATTTCTTCTCAGTGCTGTGTAATTCACGCTGGCTTTTGGACAGCCTGAAGGAAAATGAACTGAGCAGACGTAATACAGTTTCAACCTGTGCAGGGTTCTGCTTTGTGCGAGAATGAACTTTCATTCTTTGTGATCATTGTGGACTTAGGCATATCAGAGGCAAGGACAAGGAATGGTAAATCATAACTCAACCCGAAGAACTGGATTCGAGCTCCAAAGAATCGGTTGCAGCCACAATCTTCCACTGGAGACTTGAGTGCACGCTGAACAGTCAGGTTTCCTTCTGTCCTTAGAAAACCAGAAGGATTTTCATATCAATCCAGTAGTTTTGTGATCACCATTCCTGATATGAACCTTTAATCCAAGTTACTTAATTATCTGAATTTACATTCCCCATAGAACTCACATCTCCAGATCAATAATCCAAGCCTCTGGGTCCTAACATAACCCACTGACTTAATTACTAAGCATTGTGTGTTCAAGAGGAGTAGTTTTGGAAGCTGAGTATAATATGGGAGTCAGAGACATAAGTAGCTTGCAACTGTATGATACTTCGATTCTAGTCATTATAGACTAATAAAAGTAGGACATAAAAGAATGGAGGGACCTTGGCAAGAAAGTGGCAGCATAGGTGGATATGTTGGTGAAGAAGGCATATGCCTTCAACATCTGGGACATAGAATATAAGATCAGTTCAAAGTTCAAAGTACATATATGTCACCATATACAACTCTGAGATTTATTTTCTTGCAGGCATACTCAATAAATCCATAACAGAATAATAGCGATAACAGAATCAATGAAAGACCGCACCAACTTGGGCATTCAAACAGTGTGCAGAAAACAACAAACTGTGCAAATGCAAAAATAAGTAATAACAATAATAACTAAATAAGCAATAAATACTGAAAAAATTAGATGAAATGACCTTGAAAGTGCATCCATAGTTTGTGGGAACATTTGAATGATGGGGCAAGTGGAGTTGAGTAATGTTATCTCGTATGGTTCAGGAGCCTGATGGTTGAGGGGTAATAACCTTTCCTGAACCTGGTGGTGTGAGTCCTCAGGCTCCTGTACCAGGGGGAAGGGAGCATGGCCTGGGTGGTTGGGGTCCCTGATGATGGATGCTGCTTTCCTACCCATGATGGACTGTGCCATTTATGGTCATGGTACAATTTTATAGCTACGTCAGCACTGGAGTACCAAGTGCAGTTCTGGCTGCCACTCTGTAGGTAGGATGTGACTGCGCTGGAGAGGCTGCAGAGGAGATTCACCAGGATGTTGCCTGGGATGGAGCGTGTCAGTTTTAAGGAGTGACTGGATTGGCTGGGTTTGTTTCTCTTGGAGCAGAGGAGGCTGAAGGGTGAGGGTAACTGACAGGGGTGTACAACATCTTGAGGGGCATATATATATAGGGTAAAAGTATGAAAACTTTCCCTTGAGCAGAAGTGTCTATAACTAGACGGCATTAGTTTAGGGTAGAGGATAGCAGGTTTAGAGAGCATCCGAGGAAGGGGGATGTTAAAATCTGTAACGCACTGCCTGAGGGTGCAATGGAGGCAAAGCCCCTCACAGCATTGAAGAAATATCGAGATCCATCAAGGCACAGAAACTCACAGACATGTGCTAGTAAATGGGATAACTGTAGATGGATACTGGGTGGTAAGCAGGGACAACGGGCCGAAGGGCCCACTTCCATCCTGTAGGACTTAGTGACTGAAGGTGGACTTGCTGTGCACAGGAATATAAAAATGAGATCAGGAGGGAGCTGCTTTGTCATTTGTAAAGATCTGATCTCATAATGAAACAGATGGAGGTCATTTGGCTCATGGTAGCTCCCAGCAGATCAATCCCATCATTATAACTTATTCTCTCTCACACACCCATCAACCACCTTTCATTCTTTTTGCCATTACACTGCACGAAGGGATAACTTAGCTGAGGTGCATGTATTGAAGATGTGGGAAGAAACTACCACACGCAGAAGAGAAACATGCTGTCACAAAGAGAATGTGAAAAACTCACCACAGAGAGCACCAGAGGCCAGCATTGAATCTGGGTCTTTGGAACTGTGAGGCCTCAGCTCCACTCTTCTGCTGCAAATGAGAACTGACTCCCTCCCAGACACAAAAAAAATCTGTCTGGTGCAGCCTTGAATATACTTAAGTGCTTATCAAATGACAGAACAAACTTAAGGGGCCGAATGGCAGTCTTCTGCTGCTATTCTCTGTGTTTTTGTGTCAATTAGTTATGCTGAGTGATGCATTTTCTATTCTGTTAACTAGCTGGCAGTTGAAATAAAATTGAGAAATAAGAATGAATTCTTAATGTACAAATCATTAGTGGTGTCACTGTTCTAAGCTGGCTGAACTACTGGAAACTGACAAACAAGGGGATATAGCTACAATCCGTCATTAACAACCCTCATCACCCAGGTCATGCCCGCTCCTCACTGTTACCATCAGGTAGGAGGTACAGAAGCCTGAAGGCACACACTCAATGATTCAGGAACAGCTTCTTATATATATATATTATCTGTAATTCACAATTTATTTTCTATTATTATGTATTGATGTATTGTAATGTACTGCTGCCACAAAGACAATAAATTTCATGACATATGCCGGTGGTATTCAATCTGATTCTGAAAACAAGGGGGCAGCCACTTAGAAGTGACATATGCAGAAATTTCTTCTGTCAGAGGGGGTTGAACCTGTGGAATCCTCAACCCCCAAGCGTGGTGGATGCCAGATCATTAGATATATTTAAGGTGGAGATAGATAAATATTTTGAAGATTGGGGGAATGAGTCTTATGGGGAATAGACACAGAAGTGGAGATGAGGTCATCATAGATCAGCCATAGTCATATTGAATGTTGGAACAGGTTTGAGGGGCTGAGTGCCCTCCTCCTGCTCCAGTTCTCTTGTGTTCTTGTTAATTTGGGCCAATGCAGATGCAATCCAGCTAGGTGATTCTGATTAGTGATACCAGTGCTCCTTCAAACGAGGCTGCAATTGTGACTTGCTTTGGAGATTGGAGTGATGTTGGCAGCACTCAGAATTGACCTGGAATATCTCAAAAGGCATCGATTGCCTGAATGCAGCTGTAGGTAAAACCTGGGAGAATAATTCCAAGGTTTAAAACCTGTTGCCTCTTCTCTCCTTAGCACCTCCTCTATCTATTTTGATGACATTGTTATTGAAAGGAAGTTGTTGTGGGTGGGGGTTGTTGGAGGTGAGAGGAACATCCAGGATTCTACCCAGAATGGCCAGCCAAGCTCGATGCCATCTCTTGCCTGCATTTGTGAATCTCAACAACATTCCAGGCTTCAGTCGCTACATGTCTTGTGTAGCTAGCATGAAGCATGTGCTCCTCTTAGGAATTGGGGCATGTGACCAAGTGCTTTTTATGCTGCTCATATAAATATTTCAGGGTAGAACTGGGCAAAACTGATCAGTCTCTGGGGTTGTAGACACACAGCTGAGGAACACTGTTTGTCTCACTGTAAGCTCTTTGATATAATAAGGCACTTTGTTAGTTATAAGCTCCTCCAGTATCATCTGTGTGTGTGTGTGTGTGTGTGTGTGTGTGAGAGAGAGAGAGAGAGAGAGAGATTGAGATAAGGTATCAGAAGTACTGGCTAATCAAACTGAAATTTAGTTGCCATGACGGAGTCTGAATTCTGAGAGCCAGCGGCAATCTCTTCCATTTGAGGAAACATGCTGAGAGACGGTGATTCAATTTTTATACACAGTGGAATTGGATCAAAACATTTAAGGTGCTGCAATTCCAGGCAAGTAACTTGTCCAAAGAAAAGAAGCAATATATAGTGGAAGCTCTGGCTGGTGTACCAGAACGGATGAAAGTTAAGATGTTACTGGCCACAAGGAGAGAAGATTATACCATTCCATAGGGCCCTCAAATGAGACCTAGAAAAATGCACTCGACACACTGCAGCATGTGGCAATCTGCAAGAAATTGAATGGTTGACTGGCCCTGGGTCTTTACTTGCAGCAAGGAGCAGGGAGAATCTTTTGTTGCTTTCCTAACAGAGCCGAGACTGTTTGCAGATAATTGCAGTTTTGCAGATTTTGGAAGAGTTGCTCAAAATGGATCGGATTATTTGTGGAGTCTAGCCTTGGGGAATGACAACTGCAAGAGAGGTCATTAACTCTGGAAGTGTACACACAGATGTGCAGAGCTTCAGAACCAGGACAGAAATGTTGTATTAGCAACAGAAGAAAGTTGCTTCATTATAGGAAAGATGTGGAAGCTTCAGAGAGGGTGCAGAGGATATTTTTCCGGGATGCTGCCTGGATTAGAGAGCATATTTTATGAGGAAAGGTTGAGTGAGCTAGGGCTTTTCTCTTTGGAGCAAAGGAGGACGAGAGGTGACTCAATAGAGGTGTGTAAGATGATAAGAGGCGTAGATAGAGTGGGCAGCCAGAACCTTGTCCCCAGGGCAACAAAGGCTAGTAGCATATGACATAATTTTAAGGTGATTGGAGGGAAGTAAAAGGGGGATGTCAGAGGTAGGTTTTTTTTTACAGAGAGTGGTGGGTGTGTGGAACACACTGCTGGAGGTGGTGGTAGAGGCAGATACATTAAGGACATTTAAGAGACTGTTAGATGGGCACATGGATGATAGAAAAATGCAGGGCTACGTGAGAGGGAAGGGTTAGATTGATCTTCGAGTAAATTAAAATGTTGGCACAATATCATGGGCCTAAGGCCCTGCATTGTGTTATCCTGTTCTATGTTCTTAAAGTTCATGAGGTGCAACACATCAACACGTAGAACTGGGAAAGTGCTGCCGTGATGGCCCTGAAGTCTCAGAATGTGGGTGAATTGCATAAAAACCTGTGCACGGGGAAAGGGCTGTGAGATGTGACTTGGCAAATGATTTCCACAAGCAGTGCACATTGAAACGGACGATGAAAGTCTGTGGAGAGGACAAGAGGAGCCACACAGGGACAGAAGCAATCACCAGCTGTACACAATGAAGCTGGTGCCAAACAAAGACAATTCTGTTTGCAAATGCTGGAACCTGGATGCGGTATCATTTCAGCTTGATTTGGGAGCAGTGTGCAATGTCCTCCTGGATCAAGCCATCAGTCTCAAGATGGTGCCATTGAAACCAGTAAGACGTGACCATAGGGAAGCTGGCTGGGGATGTGGTCTTTGACGGTGGTAAGCCCAGAGTCAAGGGAGCTCTGATATGTAGATCATTGTGCAGGCTAAATCATTGCTGTATCTATGTCTGACATCAGTACGGTTGACAGGACCGATAAAGGTACACTGTGATGGGATCGCAAAGATTATTGTAAGCAATCACTTCAGACACAGACGAGTATGCAGATGTTTTGAACAGAACCAGAGGAACATAACGGAGATGGTTAGAAGTGGCTAGAAGAAGACAGGCTCACTGCTGTTTCCCAGGTTACCAACCCTTGACTCTGTACCTATAAGCAAGCATTTGGGAGACTGGATGGATGGATGCGGACTGATTTGCCGGCTGCAGGCAACTCCTGTCAGGTGGGAGTGGGCCGTTTCTATGTGCCTTCTCTCGCCTCCTCCTCCCCTGAGCCGGGCAGAGCCCGTAGTGCCGAGCAGACTCACTCACATGCTCTGTGAGTCAGTGAGGTTGGCTGGCGGCCTCTCTTCCTGTGCCTGCTCACTCTCCTGTCCCCGTGTTCCGGTGATCCTCTCCCTTGCACCGTGGTAGTTCATTTCCGATTTGCCGAACATTCTGGTTTGCCAAACAGTTCTCAGGATTGGATTGGAACACTGAGTGTGTGCCTTCAGGCTTCTGTAACTCCTTCCTGATGGTAACAATGAGAAGAGGGCATGTCCTGGTGATGGGGTCCTTAATGATGGACGTCGCCTTTCAGAGGCACCGCTTCCATGAAGATGTCTTAGATACTATGGAGGTGAGTACCCAAGATGGAGCTGACCAATTTTACAACTCTCTGTAGCTTCTTTCGATCCTGTGCAACAGCCTCACGCACCCCCCTCCCCATACCAGAAGGTGATGCAGCCAGTCAGAATGCTCTCCACAGTACATCTGTGGAAGTTTTTGAGTGTTTTAGGTGACAAACCAAATCTCCTCAAGCTCCAGATGAAATATAGCCACTGTCTTTCATACACAGATGGGACATCCTGTGGTGAAGCCTCCTAGAGTGTAACATGTGATCTTCACTGCTTCGCATTTTCTCTATTCAATTCATGAAGAGAAAACAAATCGAAAAAGAAGCTCCTTAGAGATTACTCACCAGATTAAAATTGGGCGCTTCACGTTCCTCATTCCAATTAATTAAAACAATCACTAACATATTCAATTTATACAGCAATTTTCAGAATGTAATTCACGGCAATTGATTATCAGAACAAGATTTGACACAAAGCTACTATACATAAGGAAATATTAAGGCAGGTGTCTAAAGGCTTGTTCAGAGGTGATTAGGAGTGCCTTTGAAAGAGGGAGAGAGGTTTAAAGAGAGGCTTCCAGTGACTGGCGCCCATGCATGACCACGAGTGGTGCAGCAGTTAAATCCAAGGCTTATCGGGAAGCTGAGATATGAGAGGGTCATGCTGCGACTTACTGCAGATTTTCCCCACTTCACCTTGCAAAGACAGGATCACGGTGGGATTTAAAAACAATGGTCTGAGTTTTAAAATCAAGGTATTGTGTGACCAGTAAATATGCCGGCAGTACAGGGGCGGTGGGTGAATGGAACAGGGTCACTGCCTGGTGTGGAGGCTCCAATGTGCTGCATTGAAAGGGGCTGCAGAGGGTTGCAAACTCAACCAGTCTCGTCATGGGCACAACCCTCGCCACCACTGAGGACATCTTCAAAAGCTGTATCTCAAGAAGGCGGCATCCATTGTTAAGAAGCCTCAACATCCAGGACTTGCTGTCTTCTCATTACTACCATCGGGAAAGTAGTACAGAAGCTTGAACCCACACTCGCCATTTTAAGAACAGCTTCTCCCCTTCAGCCATCACATTTCAGAATGATCCATTAACCCTTAAACTCTCCCTCATTAACCACCTTTGCACCATTATCTTTGTAACTTTAGAGTAATTTTTTTGTAATGCACTTTACCAATATAAAATTTGACAATATATGTCAGTGATAATAAGCCTGATTCTGATTTTGAATTGAGACACTGGCAGTAGATTTACAGAGAGGAGAGAGAGAGGGGGGCTTCGTTGTGTGCTATGTAGATTTATGAACTGCTTCTAATCAACCAATACAAGCCAAAATAACATCTTGTGGCTCGGTTCATAGCACTCTCATCTTTAAATCAGAAAGTGTATATCTCATTATAGAGACTAACCTAAAAATCCAGACCAGTGCAGGGCATGCTGCATGTCTGGAGGTGCCTACTTTTGCATAATGCACAAAGCCTAACTGGAAGATCCCATGACTACTTTGAAGAAACAACAGAGTCCTGACCAATATTTATCCATGAGTCAACTTAAATGAAATGATTCATATATTGCTACTTGTGGGACCTTACTTTGTACAAACATGCTGTTACGATTCACTGGGCTTCAACTGCCCTGGGGTGGGGAAAGGAGCCTTGGAAACACAAGCCTTTTTCGCAATGCATTGTGGCCTGTTGTCTTCAATTTGTTCCAAGGGTTTCGTTGAACTGGAGAGGGTGCAAAAATGATTTAAATTCAAAGTTCTAAGTAAATTTATTATCAAAGTGCATATACAGTGGCATGCGAAAGTTTGGGCACCCCGGTCAAAATTTCTGTTACTGTGAATAGCAAAGTGAGTAAAAGATGAACTGATTTCCAAAAGGTATAAAGTTAAAGATGACACATTTCTTTAATATTTTAAGCAAGAAAACTTTTTTTTATTTCCATCTTTTACAGTTTCAAAATAACAAAAAAGGAAAGGGGCCCGAAGCAAAAGTTTGGGCACCCTGCATGGTCAGTACTTAGTAACATCCCCTTCGGCAAGTATCACAGCTTGTAAACACTTTTTGTAGCCAGTTAAGAGTCTTTCGATTCTTGTTTGGAGGATTTTCGCCCATTCTTCCTTGCAAAAGGCTTCTAGTTCTGTGAGATTCTTGGGCTGTCTTGCATGCACTGCTCTTTTGAGGTCTATCCACAGATTCTCGATGATGTTTAGGTCAGGGGACTGTGAGGGCCATGGCAAAACCTTCAGCTTGCGCCTCTTGAGGTGGTCCATTGTGGATTTTGAGGTGTGTTTAGGGTCATTATCCTGTTGTAGAAGCCATCCTCTGTTCATCTTCAGCTTTTTTTTTTACAGACGGTGTGATGTTTGCTTCCAGAATTTGCTGGTATTTAATTGAATTCATTCTTCCCTCTACCAGTAAATGTTCCCCATGCCACTGGCTGCAACACAAGCCCAAAGCATGAATGATCCACCCCCATGCTTAACAGTTGGAGAGGTGTTCTTTTCATGAAATTCTGCACCCATTTTTCTCCAAACGTACCTTTGCTCATTGTGGCCAAAAAGTTCTATTTTAACTTCATCAATCCACAGGACTTGTTTCCAAAATGCATCAGGCTTGTTTAGATGTTCCTTTGAGCCTTTTGAATAGAACTTTTGAGCTTAATGGTTAAGGGGCAATAACTGTTCCTGAACCTGGTGGTGTGGGTCCTGAGGCTCCTGTACCTCCTTCCTGATGGCTGCAGCGAGAAGAGAGCATGGCCTGGGTGGTGGGGGTCTCCAGTGATGGATGCTGCTTTCCTACGATGAGGACTAAGGATATTGCTGTGATTGGTGGGCTTAGGTTACAAGGAGGGAGACTGGGGAGGCTGGGACTCTTTTCCCTGTGGTGTAGTGGGGCTGAAGGGGTGATCTTATAGAGGTTATAAACTCATAATGGACATAGATAAGGTGAATAGCCAGGGTACAGGAGTCCAGAACTTGAGGGTATGGGCTCAAAGCAAGAGTGGAAAGATTTAAAATTGACCTGAAGAGGAAGTTTTTTTACATAGAGGGTGGTGTGTATATAGAGTGAACTGCAAGAGGAGGTGGTAGGGTTGGATACAATTACAACATTACTAATACATTTTGACAAGCACAAGGGTAAGAAAGGTTCAGAGTGATACAGGTCAAGTGTAAATGGGACGAGCTGAGATAGGGAACTTGGTCAGCCCAAACAAGTTGGGCTGAAGGGCCTGTTTCTGTGCTGTACAACTCTATGACTGCGACTACTTCTGTAGTGGGGTTAGGAGAGGGTGAGAATGCAGGGGCTTAGGTTTTGAATATCAATGGCAGCATAAGAACAACACATGATATGTCTCCGGAGGGAAAAGGAGCCACGTGAAGGCTGGTGTCATATGAACGTCTTAGTCATACGTAGGGTAAACCAAGACCAAAATGGCAAACAGCAATGTCAGCCAGACTGGTCAGGGACAATTACTTACACGCAATGATGCTAAACTTCTACAGGCCTCTCTGAACCTCAGCTCATGAAGTGGATCACCTTGTCCTTGGACTCGGTTGTACTGCCATGATGAGCGAGAACAGAATCAGTGATGACTGGTGTTCTGCTCCGTGCAGCTAGTTGTAATTCCAAGGCTACCAAATCAAATTAAACGTGCCACTTCACGTCAGTGATCTGCTCGTGGACGGGCCAATTATTTTCTTCCGCTCCTTTCTCGCTGTCTGTCTTTTCCCTCCCAATCCATTTATTCTGTTCCTTATCTCTCCAAATTGACTGCCAGCTTCATGAGTGTTGCCATCTGGTACCAAGGAACCAGAATAACTGTTCAGACTTGATTGTGAAGCTTCAGCTGTTAGCGTACCTTGTGCTCTGGGTCGGGTAATGGAATGATCAGTCAGTGCATTACTCCATGGTGTGTAAACCTGTCCAAAAAGCAAGCCCCTATCGGATTAACAAATGTGTAATTTCTGAATTAAGCAAATTTTTTTTTGGGCATTGCACTCAGTAAGGGAACGATTCATTCTCAGACAACAAAAATTATGGCTCTTGTTTGGAAATGGCATTGCTTCTCACCTCCCTGCACTTTAATCGTCACTTGCCAATTGCTCGTTTTAGTCAAATTGACGATATTCCAAATTTCTAATTAAATTTTCAAATAAAAGCTTTATACATGCAGTAGCATTTTAAAAATATATTTTTTATATGTGAAAAACTAATATTTTCCAGACAGTTGGGCAAGTGATGAGACATTGCCTTTTAAATATGACCTCAGGTTATTATGCATTTGTTAGTTCAGTCAATAAATTAAAGAGGCAGTGCAGACAAAATGATGCAGAGGGTTTGACCTCTTTCACTGTAACTGGTTGTGGTTCTGATTATTGTTCTCTTTGCTTTCCCTCTATATGGTGAATTGGGGTGTAGAATTATTATTTTTCTTGTAGTTTAACTTTCTGATGCTTACTTGTATTTTACCTGTATGCATGTAATTGTAGTATAGCTGATTCTGTATTTTCTAGAAGCTTCTCAGTTTTTCCGCAGCGAACGCCACACCACTTGAATCGGGCTATTTCATAGGTTACCTCTTATTAATGGGATGTATTTTATCTCCCGTCTGAGTATGAAACGACCATGACTTCTTTTCCTTTGTCTTTGGTTCTTTGTTCTTGTAACACTTTACAAAGCGGCCACAATTGTTATGCTTTGTAACTTCAAAACATTAAACTAATTCAAAGACACGGGGAGTGCGAAATGTGGGTCTATACTTCAAGTTTACTTTCTTTTTAGTAAGATGCACATGCAGCGTGATGCCAAATGCAATTAACGCGATTTACATATAATCTGTAATTAATTATTTAAAAGAGCAGGAAAGCTTAATCAAACAATATACATACACAAGATTACTAAAATATTATTGAAATATTAAATACACAACAGCAACCACCAAGATATATGCCTCATTCTTAACTTCCAAAGAAGCTCTAGATCAGGGGTTACCAACTTGCGGTCCACAATTAATGGTAGGGGTGTACGGCTGAAAAAAAGGTTGGGAACCCTGCTCTAGATCAATATCACCACATCTAACAGTATACAGTCCAGTCACTTTTTGTTGTTGAATAGAGGTGACACAGTGGTAGAGCTGGTAGAGACACTTCCTCATAGCTCTCTTGAGCTGTCATTCACAGTTCTTTATTTTCAGTGTTACACAACTGAAAATACACTTCTGCCAGAATCAAATCGGATAATGATCATTTCTGGGTTGTTTTCAGTCACTCTAGATATTCCACGACATATTCCTTGATGTGAATCCTGCTCCTCTGTAGCATTGCTGGGGAAATTGGTCATTCCAGGGGCAACAGCACCCGCCTATTGACTCCCAAATCCTCTGAGGCCTCTGCCCCAACCTCCAGAACAGAAGCATAGAATTAGAATTAGAATTAGGTTTATTAACACTGACATATGTCGTTAAATTTGTTGTTTTGCAGTAGAGGTACAATGCAATACATAAAAAGTTACTATAAGTTACAATAAGAAATACATATAAGAAAATGTAAGTGCAAAAAGACAGCAAAGTGGTGAGGTGGTGTTCATGGACGGTTCAGAAATTCGATGGCAGAGGAGAAGAAACTGTTTCTAAAATGTTGAGTGTGTGTCTTCAGGCTCCTGTACCTTCTCCCCAGTGGAAGCAATGAGATGAGGGCCTGTCCTGGATGGTGAGAGGCCTTTATGATGGATGCCACATTCCTGAAGCGTTCCCTTTTGAAAATGTCCCCAGTGGTCTGCACAACCCATTGTATCTGTGCCGGCTCGACCAGAGCAACTCACCAATTCCAGCTACCAGGCCCTCACCACTGACCTCGTACCTGATAATTGAACCGAATTGCTCCCCTGCACCCCCAGCACCATTTGGGTCCCCACACCCACCCTCACCCACCCTCAGTCCCAGATGCTACATTGTTGTTATCAAGGAAGTGTAACACTGAAAGGAAATACCACCAGCAAGAAAATGGAAGAGGTGGTTATGATCTTTAACAATATATTGATGCCAGAAGTGATTAATTGAGGGGAGGGTTTACATCCTGAACCTCATTGGGTTATTGGGAGAGGGCAAAGTCAGAGTGCAAATGGGGTGGAAAATTCAATACCATTTTCGATATATTGCCTTTATCTATTGGCCCACCCTTTCTTCCCTACCCTGTATAAAGTGGCTTGTTGAGCCTGATGTCTGATAGTCCACCAAAAGCACAGAAACAGACCTTTCAGCCTACCATCCCCATGCTGACCCAGTGCTCATCTACACTAACCCCATTTTCTAGCACTTGGCTTGTGGTTTTCTATGCCCTGGTGTTTCCAGTGCTCATCTAAATTTGTCTGAAATGTTATGAGGGTCTCTGCCTCCACAGCCCCCATGGACAGTATGTTCCAGATTCCAATCTCCCTCTAGATGAAAAAAATCTTTGCTAGATCTCCTCTAAACTTCCATTCGCTTACCCCAAACTTACGCCCTTTACGCAGGGGAAAAATTAATCACTGTCGACCCAGTCTATGCCCCTCAGAATTTTGTACACCTCATTCAGGTCCCTCTCAGCCTCCTCCACTTGAGGAATACAAGCCCACCCTCTCCAGTCATGTCTTATAACCGAAGCACTCCATCTCAGGCAAAATCCTGGTTAACCGCCGCTGCACCCTCTCGAGTGCAATTGCATCCTTTCGCTGGTGTTATGAGCAGAACTGCACTGAGTATTTCAGCTGTGGCTTCACTAATATTTTATATGAGTCCTCTGCCAGATATAGCCATACTTCAAACTGTATTTGGAGAATTTGTGTTAATTAGTCCAGCATTTCAAATACTGCAGACAACTATTTGTAAAAACCATCCATCTGTTTTACAAGCTTGTATTGGATTTGTGCATGGCAACACATGTTAATGATATTAATTTAATATGCATAAGATATATCTTTAAATAGTTTTTATGCAGGATGTACCACACAAGTGCAGGAATTGATAAAAAGTTATCAGACAGAAGTGAGCTACCAGCTTGCATCCAGTATATCTTTTAAATGCATGATTTTTTTACACAGTTGACAAAAGGAGTGTAAGGTACGAATTTAAATTTGTTTTTAATAAAACAAATATACTACTTGAGCAGTGATGGAACTGAATTGACTAAAAGCAACATTTTCCTTGGAGCAGGAGAGGAACAGTTAGGCCATTCAGTCTCTCGAGTCCATACTATCATTTATTTTGATCTTGATTTGAGAGGGTGATTGAATGGCAAGAAGTTAGATTTAGGACTTCCAGTGTGCAAAAAAGAAAATATTTTTGACTGAAACAGCATGGCAAAGATTGAGGATATCTTTACATTCTTTGTATACTGGCTACTTTGTTTTGCACATCATGAAAGTGACAATATTTCAAAGGAGCTTCATGAACCTTCAAGTACTTAGGGTTGTTCTGAAGAACTTTGAGTTCTACCTCAAACCTCCACTATGCCAGTCCTTTATCACATACCAACTCGCCGACAATCCATTTGATTCTATTTCAGCATCAGAATCAGATTCATCATCACTGACGTAAGGCACTCAAGTTTGTTATTTTGTGGCAGTAGTACAGTGCATGATGAAAAAAATTACTATGTTAGAATAAAAAAAAGATAAGTAAATGGTATAAAAGAGGAATATCAAGGTAGTATTCATGGACCATTTAGAAATCTGATGGCAGAGGGGAAGAAGCTGTTCCCAAAACATTGAGCTTAGGTCTTCAGATTCCTGTACCTCTTCCCTGATGGTAAGAGAAGAAGGCATATCCTGGATGGTAAGGGTCCTCAATAATGGATGCCGCCATCTAGAGGCACTGCCTTGAAGATATCCTCGACGGTGGGGAGACTTGGCTACTTGGTGCGCCATGGCAAGATGACAGTGGGCACTTTTCTTGAATTAGCATCATCCTTGTGTTGGTACTCCCACATTGTTGTTGCCAGTTGTACTGAGGAAAATACGGCACTACTTCTGGTTCAGCAGAGAGGCTGTGGCCCTTTGATCATACCTATCCAAGCTGTCTTTAAGAGATTTGGAAGTGTGTAGAAGAGTAATATGTAATTAATACAATTAAGGATGGATTGATAGAACTTCTGATGGCATTAGTACTTTTTACTGAAGGTGTGTTGCTCAGACTATTTCCCAATTGGACATCTTTGCTCAGGGCCTGCCATTCCCGAGAAGGACACTTGACCACACCATGTCGCGGTGAAAACTCACCACTACATCCTTTGCCAGATGCTGACAATTCCTTTTGCTGCAAGTTCCTAGTATCAGTGAGGAACTGGCAAATTATCCTTGCTATGTCACACAGTCCTGGGAACATTGATTTCTCCTGGACCTGCGGTGACCTGAGCAGAGGAGAGTTAGCAGTTGATTGCAACACACTGTCTCAGTGATTCAAAGCAATTTGCCAATCTTGATTGTTATCACATCATGTGATGAAGCAGGCGGCTCACTGCAGCCTGATAACATTACTTTATGTGCTCGTTTAAATATCTCAATGTTCTTGAAACGATTCAATTTTAAACGCGCAAATGGAGAATATCAGGGACGGAGAGCAGATTAGGTGTGCTTCTTGTTGACTGCTGCTCATTCCAAATCAGACTTAGCATAGGTCAAGACAAGATGAAGCTTCTTTTGCCTGTGCTCTTTTTCCCAGCCTGGCATTACCATATGCTGTCTTTTTAGTTGGTCTGAGTGACGCTGATGTATGTGTTAAAGTCGGAAGAGTTTCCATCTTGCAGGCTTACGTCAGTGGGGAACTGGGATGCAAATGCCTGAAGCTCATTTCTTCCAGGTTTGATCTCAAGCTCCAGCAGCAAAAGCCAGCAGAGAAAACGCGCTCCATCGGTATGAAGGGTCTCGGCCCGAAGCGTCGACTGTTCATTCCTTTCCACAAATGCTGTCTGAACTGCTGCGTTCCTCCAGCACTTTTTGTGTGTTTCCACCATTTGGCTCATCAAGTCAAGGCCAGCTCCCCTTTCCAGGCTTCACACAGCCACATTAGTTGCCATTTCTTGAAAAATTGGTAAATTAATTTATTATTGTCACACGCATCGAAGTACAGGTTTCCCCTGCCATCCAAAGGTAGAGCGTTCCTATGAAATGGTTCATAAGCCGAAGGTCACAAAGCAAAGAAGCAATTACCATTTATTTATATGGGAAAAATTTGTGAGCGTTCGCAGACCCAAAAATAACCTACCAAATCATGCCAAATAACACGTAAAACCTAAAACAACAGTAACATATAGTAAAAGCAGGAATGATATGATAAATACATAGCCTATATAAAGTAGAAATACTTCTCTACAATCATTGCCTGTACTGTTCTCCGTAGCGAAAATCTCACACAAGCGCTCTCGGCAAAAACACAGCGCAAGCACTCTCCAGTAACCTTTAAGCTATGAAGCTGCCAAGTCATACCAAATAACACCTAAAAATACACAGCCTATATAAAGTAGAAATAATGTATGTACAGTGTAGTATCACTTACGTGAATCGGGAAGACATCGAGCACACTGATGATGGTGTGTTAGGCTGAGTCGTCGGAGGTTGGGGTGGTGCAGTGGCCGCCACCCTCCAGGCCGCCGACCGATACCGATCTGAGAAGAATGCAGTGGTAGCCAGGACGCACCCAGCACATCTTTAAGAAAAAGCCCGAAATAAACAAGCTAAGTAATTAGGTGCCGCCCGGCACGTAAATGTCGGCCCAGATCAGAGGCGACGCAATCGGCAATCGCCTCTGATCTGGGCCGACAATTACATGCCGGGTGGCACCTAATTAATTAGCTTGTTTATTTCGGCTTTTTTCTTAAAGACGTGCTGGGTGCCTCCTGGCTACCGCTGTATTCTCCGCGAATCAGTATCTGTCCGCGGCCCGGGGGTTGGGGTGGTGGGACACTGGGGTGTCATCTCATCATCGATCAGGGCAGGCAGGTCATCTTCTTCTATGTCTGCCTGCCTCGATGTCGAAGGTCAAGGTTCGTCGTCTGCTGAAGGCTTGCTTGACTGCTAGCCCCGCGCATTTTTCTATCATACAGTTCTTTGTAAGCACTCAAACCATCTTGCAAATACGCCCTAAGGCGACGTACCCTTTCAAAATTAAAGTTGTACTTTATCGTTGCAGCGAAAACCTCACGCAGTTGCATCACGTTCAGTTCCTGGGCGACTTTACTTTCGGTCCGTTCGCTACTGCATTCGGTTTTGATTGTTATCCTTTCCTCTTCCAATTGCATCAGCTCTTCATCTATCACTTCTTGGTCATGAGATGCCAAAACCTCTTCAACATCATCTTCGTCAACGTCCACAAGCCAAACTCATTTTGTCCTTGCTTCGTTCACCACGATCGAAATGCTTAATTATGTCTAGTTTTATGCTAAGTGTAACACCCTTACGAGCTCTTTTAGGCTTTTCTGATACCTTAGAACTCATCTTGCAAATGGATGCTCACAGGCACGTGTTTAAGCAATGCTGGCGAGAATGCCGTTCCGAATCTAGGGGGAGGAGTGGCTGCTCGAGGCGCGCGCTGCTTTTTTTCATGCGCTGCTTTTTTTCCGTGCGCTGCCTTTTTTCGTAACAGTGAAAACATCTTCTGTTAGCGAAAACAGGTAACTAATGTAGGTCTTTTGTAACAGTGAGGTTTCGTAAAGCGAACGTTCGAAAAGCGGGGGACACCTGTACAGTGAAAAACTTGGCTTTGCATGCTGTCCATACAGATCACTTCATCGAGGTAGAGTTTAACAAGGTAGATTGTGAAGTTAAAAGGCCCTCTTATTGTACAAGAGATCTGTTAAACAGTCTTGTAACAGTGGGGTAGAAGCCATCCTTGAGCTTGGTGCTATGTGCTTTCAGGCTTTTGTATCTTCTCTGCCTGATGCGAGGGAGGAGAAGACAAAATGTCTGGGGTGGGTGGGGTCTTTGATTATCCCAAGGTGCAAGGAGTGTAGGGAATAAATAGAGAAGAGGCCGGCTTCCATGATATGCTAACCTGTGTCCACAACTCTCTACAGTTTCTTGCGGTCATGGGCAGAGCAGTTGTCACACCGAGCTGTGATACATCTGGATAGGATGTTTTCCTGTGGTAAATAACTAGGTAGTGCAAAAAGAGAGCAAAATAATCAGATAGTGTTCATGAGTTCATGGATCAATCAGAAAACTGATGGCAGAGGGGAAGCAGTTCCTAAAACATATAGAGTGTGGGTCTTCAGGCTCCTATACCTCCTCCCTAGTGGTAGTAATGAGAAGAGGGCATGTCCTGAATATTGAGGGTCCCCAATGACAGGTGTTGCCTTCTTGAGGCACCACCTTTTGAAGATGTGCTTGGTGGCAGGGAGGGTTGTGTCACGATGGAGCTGGTTGAGTTGACAGTACTCTGCATCCTCTGGCGACCCTGCACATTGGAGCCTCCACACCAAGTGATGGTGCAACCAGTCAGAATTCTCTCCACGGCACATCTGTAGAAATTTGCAAGAAACTCTGTAAATCTCCTCAAACTCCGAGTGAAGTATAGACGCTGGCTTGCCCTCTTCATCATTGCATCAATGGCCCGGGATAGATCCTCTGAGATGCTGACACTCAGGAACTTGACATTGTTCACTTTTTCCACTGCTGATCCCTCAATGCATACTGGTGTGTATTCTCTTGACTTCCTCTTCCTGAAGTTCACAATCAGTTCCTGGGTCTTACTGACGTTGAGTGCAAGGTGGTTGTTGCAACAGCACTCCTCCAGCTGATTTATGTCACTGCTGTATGCCTCCTTTCTTTCCCCAGATTCCAACACCTTCAGTTTCTTTTGGCTTCTGCAACCAAGTAAGTTGTCCCTTGCCTGTTTCCTGTCTTCCTTCTTCTCCCCCTTGCTGTTGTTTCAATCCTGACACTGCCTGTCCATCAAGAGTTGGTCTGCGTCAGCACGTAATGGATTAGGAATCACACAGGAACAGAATAAAAGACTGTACCTAGGTTGGCCTTGTGGAAGCAATCAAGGAAATGACAAATTTCATTTGACCACTGGGGAACTGCTGAGGCTATGTGCCAAAGAACAAGGTAAACCTTGATAATGACGGACTTTAGCTGAATGTGAAAAAATAACTAACAACACCAAGTTTACTCTCTCCAGTGGGTTATTCTTTTTAGTCTGGCTGCTATAGTGAAGTGCAAAGACATTCTCATTCCAACAACTTGTTTTCATGTCAACCTGATTATATCCTTGCAAAGGGAAACAAAATTGCTAGGTGATGGGGCAAGAGCAGGGTGAAGAGACTAAGTGGATTGCGGATTCAAAGTCCTAACGTGCATGATGAGCCAAATGCTCTCCTTCTGTGCTGTCTGCATGAAAGGGTACTGTCACAACCTGTCCCAGGGAAATTCCTGGACGTTTAACTTCAGATTGAGACCCAGTGCAAAACGGTGACTGTTTAAAAATTCAACCTCCATTTCCTCAGCTAGCACAATGGTAATGGAGCAGAGAACTGATTTGTGGCGTATCCGTACTCCTGTGCTGAGGCTGGTTTAGTGGCTGCATTGGAGAATGGGGATTCCAGCCACAACGGTTATGAGGTTGGGATGTAACTCTTCTAAAAAGGAGAATGTGGGGTCATGGTAATGGGCACACAGTGGCCAAATGTACCTGACTGGGTATGAGTGAGAGACTTAGAAGTAAGCATTGATGAGTGACTAAAATGATGTCTTTAGCTTTCCTGCCATTGAGTGAAACTTTGACTCCATTTCGAATACTTGGATTTGGTCAGTTGGAATTGATAATCATGTTGTTGTGAAATAGCAGATAATGCAATGTCTTTTGGATGGGGTGCTGTACCTGTGCAAAGCAGTGTTTACATTAAATTGCCCCTCATGTAGGTGGGCTGCAGGGGAATCATGGTGGAGTTGATGGGCACGTGAGAGGGAATAGGCTCCAGGGTAATTAGTGATGGAATCGAAGTAATGGCAGTGCTCTGAGCTGGCATCATCTTTATACTTATACATTATTGTTGCCAAACAATTGATACTAGAGTGTACAATCATCACAGCAATATTTGATTCTGCACTTCCTGCTCCCTGGATTACAAATCGATAGTAAATATTTAAAAATTAAATTATAAATCATAAATAAGAAAATAGAAAAATGGAAAGTAAGGTAGTGCAAAAAAACCGAGAGGCAGGTCTGGATATTTGGAGGGTACAGCCCAGATCCGGGTCAGGATCCGTTCAGCAGTCTTATCACAGTTGGAAAGAAGCTGTTCCCAAATCTGGCCGTACGAGTCTTCAAGCTCCTGAGCCTTCTCCCGGAGGAAAGAGGGATAAAAAGTGTGTTGGCTGTGTGGGTCGTGTCCTTGATTATCCTGGCAGCACTGCTCCGACAGCGTGCGGTGTAAAGTGAGTCCAAGGATGGAAGATTGGTTTGTGTGATGTGCTGTGTCGTGTTCACGATCTTCTGCAGCTTCTTCCGGTCTTGGACAGGTCAACTTCCATACCAGGTTGTGATGTACCCTTGATGGCCTGAATGACCTCCTCCTGAGTCATAAGGAAAAAATTAAACATTTCTCACTCATGTGCAACATGCAGAGTTGAATACGTTTAGTGCCCAGTATACTCACAGATGTTGAGTGCTGGCAAGCAATAGGAATTTCTCCTCACCTCTCATACCCAAATAAGGGTCACTGTACTCATTTAAAGCCCACCACTACGGAGGCCTAATACGTTTGCTGACATAGACAGGATGAGCTGGTCTGGTTGACTGGCTGGTTTCAAAGCACAGAGTTTAAAGGGCTTCAAAACAGCTAATACTTCAAAAATTTACAAGCAGAGTTTTCGCAGTAAACACACGTAGAGCAAAGGCTCTGATTTGAAATCATACACGTTAACAGTGGGCCCATGAACATTATTACACTCGAGTAAACTGATAGATTGTGAGGGAGATTAGTAATGGCTGTGGGCCTGAGGTGGCAGTGATCTGTGGATTGCAATATCTGGTTGCCTTTGTACCACAATGATTTTGCTTTGCTTTGAAGGTTTGCAGGAGATTGTTCCACTCTGGTTGTGAACATAAAAATGGATTTAAGGCTTCACAAAGCTGGATGTTTTGGATTTTGAGCACCGTTGTATCATGCAACAAGTTTTAAAACAGGGCACAGTGAGAGCTGAAGAATCGGAGCCATTTATAAGACACATTGGGACCATTTGGCCCATCATGTCTTCCGGGGCAGAAAGATCCACACACGACCTAGCTGAACTGGAGGGATGCTGGCCAGGGTCAAACATGGTCCAGTGCCAGTGGAAGCAAAAGCTGCAACTCGGGGAAGGAGCGCAGAAAAGCAAGGGAGGATGAAGTCCTTATGATTGTGGACTTCAGGAAGGGTAAGTCAGGAGAACACGCTCTAGTCCTCATTGAGGGGTAACCCTCAAGGGTGAGTGAGTAGCTTTAAGTTCCTGTGTGTTAACATCTCAGAGGATCTAGTTTAGGCCCAGCTTATTGATACAATCATGAAGAAAGCATACGTCATTAGGAGTTTGAGGAGATTTGCTATGTCAACGAAGACTCTAGCACATTTCTACAGATATACAGTGGAGAGCGTTCTGACTGGTTCTATCACAGCCTGCTATGGAGGCTCCAATGCAAAGGATCAAAAGAGGCTGCAGACGATTGAAGACTCAGCTAGCTCCATCGTGGGCACAACCATCCCCGCCATTGATGATATCTTCAAGCTGCAGTGCCTCAAGAAGATGCCATTTATCATTAATGACCTTCACCATCCGGGTCATGCCCTTTTCTTAATACTGCCATCAGAGGCCTGAAGGCTCACACTTAATGCTTTTGGAACAGCTTCTTCCCCAAATGTTCCACAAATCCATGAACACTACCTCACAATTCCTCTTTGCACTATTTACTTATTTTTCTTCTATATCTTAAATAGTTTTTAATGTCTTGCACAGTACTGCTGCCACAAAACAAAAAGCAAATGCATGACATATGTCAGTGATAATAAATCAGATTCAGATTTTGATGTTGTGACCTTGGGCTGACCTGGAGTGATTAACTGGAAAGCTTCACAATGGGCCTTGAACATCTTTGTGAATGATGTTGTGCCCCCCTATTAGTGGCGCAATAAACGGCCTCTCTGGGCACTGTCCAGCCTGTCAACATGTGATATGTTGCCCTGCAAAATATCACACTGCGGAGATGGGAATTTTTTTCCTCGCCCGGATCCCCTTTCAAGAGCCGGAAGAGAGATGGGTACATGAGATGCCATTCCATACATCAAGAGGCAGAAAAACCAAGAGTCCCCAGTAATAAAGCTCTCTTGAGACAACAGACAGGGCAGTGAGGAGGCAAGATGATCAAAAAGAATCTTGCTGTCCTATTTGCTGGAACAATTGTTACAAGTATCAAAGATCATAACATTATGTTCTAAATTATCATTCTAACTGTTCCTTTCACTTTCAATTAGCTTCACCACACTGCTTATCCATGTAACTTGAGATAATTTTAGACACTATTAATTTTCTTCTACGTTCTTTTTAAAAGGCAGTATAAAATTAATACTTCATTCTTTGCTGTGCAAACATCTGCAATTCCTTCTGCAAGAATTTTTAGTTAAATTGTTTAGATTTACTGTGTAATTACATTGCCTCTTGCAATATCAGCTCCATTGCACAGATGTGTATGGGTGATTGGAGAGTGGATTTATGAAATCATTTCTGTTCTTAATGGGGAGCAAACATGCCATCATCAATTCAGGATCATTTGGCAAACTCAGAACATGAGGCTTTGTTTCCAAAATGAACATTTTTTACATATCCTTAAGATGGCTTTTTTTAATCCACCTAACCCCTTTTGGCACTATTGTGGACAGTGAAGAAGAAAGCTTAAAATCCCTGCTCCATAGGGCAATTCTTGTGTTTTGGAGAAAATAGCCCACATATTGCTCTGGAGTAATTGTATTTGAAAAGGATGTTTGTGAAGAGGATGTTACCTCTTTTTTTGAGGCCCTCCATTGGACAGGGTCAACCATAGATATTGTGTCCTAGCTGTCTACGTAATACGCAAGCCGTTGCCCATGCAGCCAGCTTACCCTCTCCACTCAGCTGATGAATCCAAAGGAACGGCAGAGACCGATACAGTTTGGCGTTAGCGGCATTGAAGGAGTTGCCAATCAGCGCTGAACTCAATGGAGGATTGCCTTGGGGACTCCAGTTCCAGATTATTCTTCGGGGTTTACTCCCAAAGCCTTCCTCGTGGGTGTGTATAGCCACAAGGCAGCAGAGGTTTGAGATCAGAGTTTTCCTTCTCATAGATGAGCCCCATCTGCCCAAAAGGATGGAGATGGACGTGAAAGCACAGAGGAACACCTGGAGAAATTTCTGAAATGCTTGTTCACTGCTGTCGTTACTGTGTGGTTGGGAATCTTTCGGAGGGTAGGCCTCAAAATCCCCGGCTTTGCCTGCTGTTGGCAACCGAGATGGAGGTCGAATCGTTCGGACAGAGATGGCGCTCAGTACTCGGTGTCGGAGAGCTGATCAGAGCTCGAAGTTTTTGGATGACTCAGAGTCGGACCGTGGTTGGGCATGGCAGGGAGAGTTTTTCTTCCTTCTCCCGTCTGCGTGAGATGTGGGACATTTGTGAGACTTTGAACTTTTACTGTGCTCATGGACTTCTTCATCAAGTTATGGTATTGTTGCACTATTGTAACTATACGTTATAATTATGTGGTTTTGTTAGTTTTTTCAGTCTTGGTCTGTCCTGTGTTTTGTGATATCACACCGGAGGAAATATTGTATCATTTCTTAATGCATGCATTACTAAATGACAATAAAAGAGGACTACGTGTCTTCATCATCTAAATCTAAATCTAAATATAACCTCTTAGGCTCCTATTTAAGGAAAAACATTGATGCATTGGAAGCATTTCAGAGAAAGTTTGCTAGGTTTACGCACCCTATGAGGAGTATCTAGACATTCTAGGCTTTTGTCTGTTGAAGATTAGAGAAGGGACAATTGATACACCTGCTCATTAATGCAAATCTCTAATCAGCCAATCATGAGGCAGCAACTCAATGCATAAAAGCATGTAGACATGGTCAAGAGGTTCAGCTGTTGTTTCGACCAAACATCAGAATGGGGAAGAAATGTGATCTAAGTGACTTTGACCATGGTGCGGTTGCTGGTGCCAGATGAAATGCTTGAATATCTCGGAAACTGCTGATCTCCTGGGATTTTCACACGCAGCAGTCTCCAGAGTTTACAATGAATAGTGCAAATAACAAAACATACAGTGAGCGGCAGTTCTGTGGACGAAAATGCCTTGTTAATGAGAGAGGTCAGAGGAGAATGGCGAGACTGGGTCAGGATGACAGGAAGGTGACAGTAACTCAAATAACCATGAGTTACAATAGTGGTGTGCAGAAAAGCATCTCTGAATGCACAGTATCTCTGTTTTGAACCTTGAAGTAGATGGGCTACAGCAGCAGAAGACACTGTGTTCCACTCCTGTACCTAATAAAGTGGACCCTGACCCTGAGTGTATATAAGATCATGAGGGGTCTTGAAAGTTTGGTATGCAGAGAAGATGTTTCCTCATGAGAGAATCTTAAGCTGTTCAAAAATAAGGAGTTGCCCAATTATAACAGAGTTGAGATGATTTTTTTTCTCTCTCCCTGGTGAGTCTTTGGAACTTTTTAGCTTTAAGAGCATGAAAGAAGAGTCTTTGAATATTTTTATGGCTGAGGTATTTAGATACTAGATGAACAAGAGGGTGAAAGTTCTCTGTGCCTGGGTACGAATAGAGTTGAAGTTACCTTCAGATCAGCCACAATCGTATTAAATAATAGAGTAGGACTAAGGGACCAAGTGGCTCAAAGATTGTGAACATTGAGGGACAAACCAGGACTTAGAAAATAACAAAGAAGTGGGACTAGAAGGGTCCAGGGGATATTATGGGGAATTGGTAGGGTTTTGAGGGTTTGTATTGTGGTCAGTGGGACAGAAGAAGCCCAAAGCTTCTTTGTGGGACTGGAAAGAAATTAGTCATGACCCAGAAAGAAACTACTTAAAAAAGAAACTGCTGATCTCTGTCTCTGCTTTCCCTCTTGTCTACTTCCCTGTTATTGAGTACTACAGCCACCCTTCCCCAGTTAAGGTTAGTGATAGGGGTCTGAATTAAGAAGTAAAATTGCGATGGGCGTACATCCAGCCAGGATGCGACGGGCAGACGGTTGCCATTTTAATCCCTTGAAACTCCGTCACCACCCTGGTTAAAATAGGGGCTATGAAATGAGCTCCATTGTTCTCTGGCATCCTGACACTGTCACATCTCTGGGCTTTGAACACAGTGAAGAATTCTTAATTGAGTATTGGCGTCCTTTTGCCACATCTTGTTCCATCTGTGGACTGTATGAGTTGAGATGGAGGCAACAAAATGCAATAGCTTTCATTGGTGTAGCTGGTCTATGCTTTCGAAAGCCAAGTACAATTACAGTGAATAATACAAAGCTATCCCTTGCTGTAAGCTGGCTCTAGTCCTAACTATTAGGCCAGCAGAACTTTGTGCTGTGCCAGTATGCAAGGCCTTTAAGAGCTTAATCACGCTACACAATGATGATGGGTTTCTTTGTCCTGTCAAATAGAGTTATTTTATTACATGAGGGCAGATTTTCTGGGCTTGCTTTATGTTTGCGTTCCCTTGTATCTTCCTGGACTGTACTGGGCTGCGGATCATGATGTTGTGTGCCCATTAATACTCTGTCCAATTTGGCACTTTTTGCGTCTTGGCCAAGAGCACAGGCTCTGGGAGGGTGGGCAAACGTTAGCCATTCCAGGTGAGGCCAGTCTCATCTGAACCCCTGATTCTGGTATGAGGCAGGGGCAGTGAGTCATAGTCTTGATCCAGACCTTGGCTGTTTTGGCCCCTTCCGTGGAGCGAGGAGTCCCAGGCCAAATGTGGCACCATTTGCTGTCACTCTGGTGAACCTACACTGATCTCTATCAGCCTAGGCCCACTGATAACTGCTGCCTATTGTAGAGTCATAGAGTGATATAGAACAGAAGCAGGCCTTTCAGCCCAATTCATCCATGCTGACCATGGTGGCCACCAAGCTAATCCTATTTGATACCTTTGGCCCATATCCCTCTATACTTCTATCCATGTACTTATCCAAATGTCTGTTAAATGTTGTTATTGTACCTTCCTCCAGCACTTCCTGCAGCACCTTACACCACCTTTTTTGTGAAAAAGCTGCCCCTCAGGTCCCTTTTAAATCTTTCACCTCTCACTTTAAACCTAGCCTTCCCTGGGAAAAAAGACGGTGTGCTTCACCTTACCTATGGTCCTCATGATTTTATACATTACTATAAGGTCACCCCTCAGAATAAAGTATAAAGTGCCAGCCTGCTCAACCTCTCCCTATAATTCAGACCTTTGAACCCTGGCAACAGTTTTGTTAATCTTCTCTTCACTCTTCCAAGTTTAACGATATCTTTCCTAAAAATGGATGCCAAAAACTGTGCACAATATTCCAAGTGCTGCCTCACCAACGTCTTGTACAACTGCAACATAACGTCCCAATTCTGGGCGTTGAGACAACTTCATCCAGCTCCTTTGATGGGCACTGGGGACTCATTTCTTGCTTTATGGCCTGTGCCACAAGTGAGTCTTGCATCAGGTAGTCAGGGGACCTGAGAAATGCTGTATTTCAGAAGGCCTCAAAGGTTTATTCCACATCAGCAGTGTGCTTTCAATGATGGTAATAGAATAACTTTGGAAATTCAAACTGCTGACAGCCTGCTGTGTATCGAGCATTCAACTCACCTTCCAGTTCACTTGGCCTTGGTTCTGTCATACAGGCACAAGCGAAGAGTACGAGAGCATCTAGTGCCCCAGAACGGACAGAGAACATACAGTACAGAACCAGGCCATCCATCCAACTACTGTACTTCATACGTTCAACTGACCTCACAGACATAACTTTCTATTTCTTTATTTCAATCAACAAGACTTTGACTTGAAACGCTAACCCTTTTTAAGACTTTTCAGATGCTACCTAGTCCGCTGAGCATCCCCAGCATTTCCTGCTTTTCTTTCAAATTTCAAATTTCCAGTGTCTGCATTTTTGTGATTTTCTTGTGCCTCATTAAGTTTCTTGTTTTTTTTTTTGCTTGGAATCAGGTGCCTCTCCTCGGACAGATTCAGCTGGAACATACATATAGGGTCTCAGTGGCATGGGTTAAACCTGCCCTCCCAGGGAACTCACAAGAAACTGCAGAGAGTTGTGGCACATCACAGAAACCAGCCTCCCTTTCATGTACTCCTTCTGTACTTCTCACTGTCTTGGTAAAGCAGCCAGCATAATGAAAGACCTATTCCATACAAGGCATTCTCTCTTCTCCTCTCCGCCCCAACCCCCCTGCACTCAGTGCACGGAAGATACAAAAGCCTGAAAGCACGTTCCACCAGGCTCAAGGACAGATTTTATCCTGCTGTTATAAGACTATTGATTGGTCCCCTAGTATGATAAGGTGGATTCTTGACCTCACAATCTACCTCACTATGACCTTGCACTTTACTATCGACACACTCTGCACTTTTTCTGTACCTGTTAACCTACCAACTTGCATATCTTTGGAATGTGGAAGTAAACTAGAGTGTTGTGTATGTAATATTTCAGTAATATTTGAGTAATAATGTAAATGTGTTGTTTGATTAAGCATTCTTTGTTGTTTACATAATGCATTGCAAGTTATATGTAAAAGTACGTGAATGGCACATGTCATCACGCCACCATGTGATAGGCGCACATCTTGCTAAAGTAAAAACGAAGTACACATGTTTATCTCCCAGCTCCTTGTTTTGCTTTCAATTAGTTTTAATGTATTGGAGCTACAAAACATAACTGTGGTGATGATGTATTTTCAAAACGAACCCGAGACGATTACCTACCTGTTGAAGTGCAGTGAGGTGTTGGAGTTTAAAAAAAGCGCAGCAAGAAACGGTTGAATAAAAAGAAACAGTGGAGCATGTGCTTTTCTTGAAGGGAAGACACGGTTGAGTTTTAAAAAGGCAGAAAATGGAAGAATTCACAAGTTCATAAACAGTGAGTACTGGCTGATAATAATCATAAAGATGAGCAGAAATGGCTGGCTACATTGGAAAGATTAACACATTTGATTACACAACAGATAACTGGATATTATATATAGAGTGATTGAGCAGTATTTTAAAGGAAATGAAATAGCCAATGAGAAACAAGTACCAGTTTTGCTGAGTGCACTGGGTTTAAAGGCATGAAGTTTGCTTTGAAGTGCAACTGCTCCAAACAAACCAACGGAAATGAGCTTTGCTGATATTGTCAAAGTAATACAGGACCATTTAGAACCAAAGCCATTGTTGATTCCAGAATGCTTTCCGTTTCATAAGCAGAATCAAAAGAAAGGGGAGTCCATTTCAGCGTATGTGGCTGAATTGAAGAGATTGTCTGAGCAGTCTCAGTTCAATGATGAGAGATCCTTTAGTTTGTGGAATCTTATAAGAAAGCATTCAAAAACAGCTCATAACTGAAGCACAACTCAAGTATAAAACACCAGTTAAAATTGATGTTTCAATGGAAACAGCAGATGGAGATGCAATTCAATTCCAGTCAGGAATGAAAGTGAGTGTGAACAAAATTGTAGAATCTAGATGGAAGCCTGAATGGCTGAACAAATTGTGTTACTATTGTGGCAGGGGCTCACATACACCAAACCAATGCAGATTTAAAGGCGAAATATGCAGAAAATACAACAAACTAAGACACATACAAATAGCATGTCATGCAGACAAAAATAAATGGGCTGCACAGAGAAGACAAAAAGATAAAAAGTCAAGTTGAAATTTCAAAAAGAACACTAATCTGCATGCTGTTGTTGAAAGACGTGATAATAATGAGAGTGACGCAGGACTGAGCAGCCTTAAGATTTACAATGTGAAAGCTAACGTAAGACAAACAATGTATGTTACACCTGAGGTGAATAGCAAATTAATTAAAATTGAATTGGACACTAGTTCAGCTGTTTCCATCATTCCACAAAGTGAGTTTTAATGGCATTTCAAATATATTAAACTGAAGCCTGCAGATATCCAACTAAGAACTTATACTGAAGAAAAGGTAGCTCCTGTGGGAATGACATTCATAACAGTGAAAAACAACAACCAACAAACCACATTGAGCTTGTATATGGTAAAAACAGGAGGGCCAGCATTGTGGGGATGTGATTAGCTGGGACAACTACAACTTGATTGGAGATCCATCCACCATTTGCACGACATATTCTCTGCAATGAAGCCAACTGAAAGTGAATTAAGAAAGGTACTGGATGATGCCACAACTGTCTCCATGCTGTACACCATCAACTGTTGCCCAACAGAGGACAAATAGATTTTGGTGCCAATATCTGTGCCTTTGTTTGGAAAGCATATTGGTCCAAGGAATGCTCATGCTGCTCAGAGGAATTGTGAAATTGATGAAAATAGTGGTCTGACTACAACAGTTTTTGTAGGCAATGTATCTGTAAAAGCTTCTGATATGTTAGTCAGGCAGTTACCTGTGAAATCTGGCTTGGTATTAAGCTGGAAGAGAGAGTTCAAGGAGCTTCAGGAAAGTTGCAAGCGTTGGGCTTTTGTGAGTATAAAGAATCAGAATCTACTCTGTGTGCATTAAGGTTATTGCACGAGCTTCAAGTGGGAGACAGAAAGCTGCTCATAAAAGGAGATGCAAAGTCCAAAGCCCAGCTGGTTGAATGGAACGCCAAGAAGAAAAGATTCAATGGAGATGCAAAAACAGAAGATTTATCAGATGATGTTGTGGATAAGAAAACCAAGAGGAGAGATCAGAATGTGGAGCAATAGGAGGATTAATAAGAGAATACTCCAGTGAACTAAATGCACCTTCCCAAGATCAACATGCACATCCTAAATGGAAATGAAAGAGGACGATGACATAAGTGTTGTGGAAATGGAAGAGGATAAACGAGACAAAATTTATTAAGAAATAAGTAAATTCAGAATTCCTCACAAGAAACTAGATGAAGAAAAAGGAAGGTGAGAAAAAGAAAGACAAGGAGTTGAAAAGGAGAGAAGAGAAAAGGAGGATAAAGGTGTCCAGAGCTGTCAGAACCAGTTCTTGCAGGCCCGGAGCTGATTCTTACACCACCACAGAGGAGGCCCCAGAAACTGAGAGTGTTTCACAGCCACAAGTCTCACCTGCCAAGCAAAGTAATCCCCTTGTTAGGAAAGACATTATCCCACAAGAGTAAGAAATCCTCCACAGCGATTAAATCTTTAGGCCTGATATATGTGTGTGTGTGTGTGTGTGTGTGTGTGTGTGTGTGTGTGTGTGTGTGTGTGTGTGTGTTTTTGTTTGTTTTATATATATATGTGTGTATGTATATATGACCATAGATAAGCAAGGCATGTTGTATGTTTAATATTTCAGTAATATTTGAGTGATATTGTAACTGTTTTGTTTGATTTAGCATTCTTTGTTGTTTACATAATGCATGGCAGATTACCTACATACTTCATCACACCACCATGTGATACATGGGTGGCTCGCTAAAGTAAAAATGAGGTACACACGTTTTATCTCTGGTGGCTGCTTATTTTGCTTTTAATTAGTTTTAATGATCTGGAGTTACAAAACATAGCACAGAGCACCTGTAACATGGAAACTCCAAACAGACCCACTCAAGGTCAGGATTGACCCATCAAAGACCCCTCCCACCCTGGACATTTTCTCTTCTAAGCCCTCCCGTCAGACAGAAGACACAAAAGCTTGAGAGCACATACCACCAGGCGCAGGGACAGCTTCTGTCCCATTGTTATCAGTCTATTGAACAGACCTCTTGTGTGATAAGATGGATTCTTGACTTCACAATCTACCTCATTATGGTCTTAAACTTAATATTTGCCTGCACTGCATTCTCTATGTAACTGTAACACTATATAACACTATATAATGGAGGGGGAGTCCATTATTCAGGATGAGGTTTCTGGGTACTAGGAGGCACATGATAAAATAGGCCAAAGTCAGCATGGTTTCCTCAAGGGAAAATCTTGCCTGACAAATCTGTTGGAATTCTTTGAGGAAATTAGAAGCAGAAGAGACAAAGGAGAATCAGTGGATGTTGTATACTTGGATTTTCAGAAGGCCTTTGACAAGAAGCCACACATGAGGCTGCTTAACAAGATAAGAACTCATGGTATTACAGGTAAATAATAGCATGGATAGAAGATTGGTTGACTGACAGAAGGCAGAGGGGAATAAAGGGGTGACTTTTCTGGTTGACTGCTGGTGTCTAGTGCTGTTCAGAGCGAGTCGGTCTTGGGACCACTTTTTATGTTATATGTTAATGATTTGAATGAAGGACTTGATGGCTTTGTGGCCAGGTTTATGGGCAATATGAAAATAGGTGGAGAGGCAGGTAGTGTTGAGGAAGCAGGGAGGATTCAGAAGGATTCAGATAGATTGGGAGAATGGACGAAGAAGTGGCAGATGGAATACAGTGTGGGGAAGCATATGGTCATGCACCTGGTAGAAGGTATGAAGATGTAGATGTAGATGTTCTTTTCTAAATGGAAAGAACATTTCAAAAATCAAAGGTGCAAAGGGACTAAGGAGTTCTCGTGCAGGATTCCCTAAAGGTTAACTTGCAGGTTGAGTTGGTGGTGAGGAAGGCAAATGCAATGTTAGCATTCATTTTGAGAGGACTAGGTTATATAAGCAAGGGTGTAATCCTGAGACTTTATAGGGCATCGGTCAGACTGTATTTGGAACATTATGAACAGTTTTGAGCCCCTTATCTGAGAAAAGATGTGCTAGCATTGGAGTGGGTGAAGAGGAGGCTCATGAGAATGATTCTGGGAATGAAAGGGTTGATGTATGAGGAGCATTTGATGGCTCTGAGCCTGTACTCTCAGGAATTCTAAAGGATGAGGGGGTTATCTCACTGAAACATGTCAAATATTGCGAAATGTTTCATATAGGTTGGAGTCTAGAATGAGAGGGCACAATCTCAGAATAGAGAGATATCCATTTACAACGAGATGAGGAATTTCTTCAGCGAGATTATAGTGACTCTGTGGAATTCATTGCCTGTGGAGACCAAGTCATTGGGTATACCTAAACAGGAGCTTGATAGTTCTTGATCAGTCAGGATGTGAAAGGTTATGAGGAGAAGGCAGTAGAATGGATTTGAGAGGGATTATAAATCAGCTATCATGGAATGGAGGAGCAGACCCAATGGGCCAAATGGCCTAATTCTGCTCCTATACCTTATGGTCTTATTCTGCATTCTGGTATTGTTTTTCTCTTGTATCATCTCAATGTATTTGTGTTTTGAAATAATAAACACAAGAGATTCTGCAAATGCTTGACATCCAGAGCAACACTTTTAAAATCCGGGAGGAGCTCAGCTGTCAAGCAGTGTCTATGGAGAAGAATAAATGTCAACGATTTATTCCTCTGTATAGATGCTGCCTGAGCTCCTGAGTTCCTCCAGCATTCTGTGTGTGTTGCCCTTGTGTTTTGAAATAATCTGTATGAATGGCATGCATTCACTGTATCTCAGTACATGTAACAATATTAAACCAGTTATCAATTACCAATAGTCTTGGTAGCCAAATATTATGTTGAAAATGGCTGCTTCAGCTTTTAGTTTTCTTTCATTTGGTTTCCCCTTTTGCAGTTTGATCTTTCCTATTTCACGGTATGAAAGTGGAACTCATTCCGGAAGGCACATTTTCCATTATCTTTTGCAAAGTCTAATTTGGAGTGTTAAGACAAACAAAACTATCCTCAAAAATAGGTGAGCGACCCAGAATCAAACCATGTATTAAGGGGACTTACAGCCTGTTGATTCAAAGAATGTGCTTGGATCTCATTTGGGCTTTCATCCAAATAAAGCAGCAGCCCTACAGATTGGAAGGAGCAGGGCTGTGTTACTTGTACCTAAAAAACACTCACCACCCTGGAGCATGAAGTAAGTGGATCTGTGAATGGTACTGGAACACACCCAGCTCAGAGATAACCTGCATTTGCCAGATAACAGAGCTTTTCTCCAGTGATGCTCAGGCTCGGGTTTTTCTTTAATAAATTGGAACGTGCTCACCAAACACTCGTGTGTTTTGCCCATTTCCCATCACTGGGATGTATTGCCGTTTCAGAAGGAACTAGGTACTGGCAAACCTCAAAATCATCATTCACCACCGGGTTTAAGTTTCCCAACATTTCTTTAAATAAAGGGGAGAAAAAGAAAACTTAATTATTTCAGTAGGCTGGAAATCAAGATTGCATGTCCATTTGAAGGATAAATTTGGATTTGTCCTCCCTCTGTAAAGTACAAGGGTAAGGTGAAATAAACTGTGGGTAACATCGGCCGTGCAAAAAATGGAAAGGCTTTGAATTCAAATGTTTGTTGCCAGGACCTAATTCTTGAGATAAATAGAAAACACTGATGTAAGTGCATGAAATATGGCTTGATTGTCTAAATGCAGAGACCATTGCCTGAAAACTGTTCTTCACCCTCCTTTGGTGTGTTAAACGTGCAGACGGCAACACAGACCCACTTGAATTTTCCACAGAAACATATGAAATTGAAGAGAACCCCATTCGAAGTAGCAGAATGGCAATGAGCACATGGATCCATGTGCTGAGACAGGACCAGCGTGGTTCCCTTCACAATCCGTCTGCACATTTCAAACATTCATCCTCTACGTTTTTCCAGCTATCGAACAAGCAGCCCGCACACAGAATATTTCTCATGCTCTGTTCTCTGTGTGTGTGTGTGTGTGAGTGTGTGTGTGTGAATGTGTGTCTGGGTGTGTGTGTGTGTGTTACTGTGAGTGCATGTGTGTGAATGTGTGTCTGAGTGTGTGTGTGTTCGTGTGAGTGTGTGTGTGTGTGTGTGCGTGTGTGTGTGTGTGTGTGAGACTGAGTGAGTGAGTGTGTGTGAGAATGTGTGTGTCTGAGTGTGTCTGTGAGTGAGTGTGTGTGTGTGTGGGTGTGAGTGTGTCTGAGTGTGTGTGTGCGTGAGAGTGTGTGGGTGTGTGTGGGTGTGAGTGTGTGTGTGTGGGTGTGTGTGTGTGCCTGTGAGCATATGTGGACATGGTGATCTCATGTGTGTGTGGACACGGTGATCTCCTCTGTGTGTGTGGACACGGTGATCTCCTGTGTATGTGGACATGATCTCCTGTGTGTGTGGACATGATGATCCCCCATGTGTGTGGACACGGTGATCTCCTCTGTATATGGAGACTGTGATGTCCTCTGAGTGTGGACACGGTGATCTCCTGTGTGTGTGGACATGGTGATCCCCTGTATATATGGAGACAGTGAACTACTGTGTGTGTGACCATAGTGACCTCCTATGTGTGTGGACATGGTGATCTCCCCTGTGTGTGGGCAAGGTGATCTCCTGTGTGCTTGGACATGGTGATCTACAGGTGTGTTGACACAATGATCTCCTGTGTGTGTGGACACGGTGATCTCCTGTGTGTGTGACCATAGTGATTTCCTGTGTGTGGACATGGTGATCTCCTCTGTGTGTGTGACCATGGTGATCTCCTGTGTGTGTGGACACGGTGATCTCCTGTGTAATTGAACACTATGATCTCTTGTGTGTGTGGACATGGTGATTTCCTGTGTGTGTGACCATGGTGATCTCGTCTCTGTGTGTGACCATGGTGATCTCGTCTGTGTGTGTGGTCATGGTGATCTCCTGTGTGTGTGGACATGATCTCCTGTGTGTGTGGACAATGTGATCTGTGTGTGTGGACATGGTGAACTCCTGTGTGTGTGGACATGGTGATCTCCAGTGTGTTTGGACATGGTGATCTCCCGTGTGTGTGGACATGGTGATCTCCTGTGTGTGTAGACATGGTAATCTCCTGTGTGTGCGAACAATGTGATCTCCTGTGTGTGGACATGGTGATCTCCTGTGTGTGGACATGGTGATCTCCTGTGTGTGTGGACACAGTGATCTCCTGTGTGTGTGGACAATGTGATCTGTGTGTGTGGACATGGTGATCTCCTGTGTGTGTGGACAATATGATCTCCTGTGTGTGTGGACATGGTGATCTCCTGTGTGTGTGGACATGGTGATCTCCTGTGTGTGTGGACAATATGATCTCCTGTGTGTGTGGACAATGTGATCTCCTGTGTGTGTGGACACGGTGATCTCCTGTGTGTGTGGACACAGTGATCCCCTGTGTGTGTGGACACGGTGATCTCCTGTGTGTTTGGACATGGTGATCTCCTGTGTGTGTGGACACGGTGATCTCCTGTGTGTGTGGAGAATGTGATCTGTGTGTGTGGACAATGTGATCTCCTGAGTGTGTTGACATGGTGATCTCCTGTGTGTGTGGACATGGTGATCTCCTGTGTGTGTGGACAATGTGATCTCCTGTGTGTGTGGACATGGTGATCTCCCCTGTGTGTGGGCAAGGTGATCTCCTGTGCGCTTGGACATGGTGATCTACTGGGTGTGTTGACACAATGATCTCCTGTGTGTGTGGACACGGTGATCTCCTGTGTGTGTGACCATAGTGATTTCCTCTGTGTGTGTGACCATGGTGATCTCCTGTGTGTGTGGACACGGTGATCTCCTGTGTAATTGAACACTATGATCTCTTGTGTGTATGGACATGGTGATTTCCTGTGTGTGTGACCATGGTGATCTCGTCTCTGTGTGTGACCATGGTGATCTCGTCTGTGTGTGTGGTCATGGTGATCTCCTGTGTGTGTGGACATGATGATCTCCTGTGTATTTGGACACGGTGATCCCCTGTGTGTGTGGACATGATCTCCTGTGTGTGTGGACAATGTGATCTCCTGTGTGTGTGGACATGGTGATCTCCTGTGTGTGTGGACAATGTGATCTCCTGTGTGTGTGGACACGGTGATCTCCTGTGTGTGGACACGGTGATCCCCTGTGTGTGTGGACATGGTGATCTCCTGTGTGTTTGGACATGGTGATCTCCTGAGTGTGTTGACATGGTGATCTCCTGTGTGTTTGGACGTGGTGATCTCTTGTGTGTGTGGACAATGTGATCTCCTGTGTGTGTGGACACGGTGATCTCCTGTGTGTGGACACGGTGATCCCCTGTGTGTGTCGACATGGTGATCTCCTGTGTGTTTGGACATGGTGATCTCCTGAGTGTGTTGACATGGTGATCTCCTGTGTGTTTGGACGTGGTGATCTCTTGTGTGTGTGGACAATGTGATCTCCTGTGTGTGTGGACACGGTGATCTCCTGTGTGTGGACACGGTGATCCCCTGTGTGTGTCGACATGGTGATCTCCTGTGTGTTTGGACATGGTGATCTCCTGAGTGTGTTGACATGGTGATCTCCTGTGTGTTTGGACATGGTGATCTCTTGTGTGTGTGGACAATGTGATCTCCTGTGTGTGTGGACATGGTGATCTCCTGTGTGTGTGGAAAATGTGATCTCCTGTGTGTGTGGACATGATGATCTCCTGTGTGTGTGGACCTGGTGCACACTGCATTATTGTAAACTGGATGAGTGGCAATAATCCTAGGTAGTCTGATCCATCCAGTTTCAGAATATCTCCATTATCCTGGGTTCTTGTTAGCTACACTATTTAATTCCAGCAAAACTCTTCAGATGAAGTGCATAGCATTTATATTGTACTCTACTAGTTCGTTCAGTCTAGAACAAGATAATGTATAATTTGAAATTGTCATGGAGTTTGAAAATTCATGTCTTCCAGAACTTAATTCCAAAGGCAAGTGGAAATATCCCACAGAATTTCAGATCACTTGTATTCTGCAGGTTTAACATTAAGATGTCCCCGTTCTTTCACATCTTGTTCTTTTATTCTCCCCTCCTCTCAATTTCTCACTATCTCCCGGCCCCCACATGTTCTCCCTGTGTGGAATCATTTCAGTGTAGGAGAGGCCATTTGATCCTTCCTGCACTTCCTCTCCCTTCAACTCTAGCATTAGCACATCAATCGCTGAGTGTGTCTAAGGGCAGGGTGTGGTTTAGGGGGCATAAAACATGGACCTCTACCCTTTGAAGCTTTCACCATACCTTAATAATCAACTAAAAAAGAAGAGTAATTTCAATGGATACAAATTCTTACCTCTGCCCCAACATAGTAATGTCCCTTCCAAAATTTGCCAATTCTTCAACTTATAGTCCCCCCATAATTATGCCCTCCTGTCAGCCAATGGTTCCTTATACTGTTGGAAACTAACAGGTTTATGAAGTCCATCCTGTATCTTGAATCCAGCCTCTTGATGGACAACTCATATAACAGATCCACTGTGTATGGGAATCTGTGATGTCAACATCAAAGCCTCTCTGCAGGCTGGTCAGGCTCCTTGAGGGAATGGGGCAAAGAAATGGGAGGTTTTGGGTGTTGTTAGAGTGGTTGAGAAGGTGGGGTGGGTAGAAGGCAGTGAGAAAAAGAGAGAGGCCTCAATTATACTCTAGTGAGGTTGTGATGGGGGAGGTGAAGGGCATGGGGCTGGTATAAAGCATTACATGAAAGTAGCCAGGAGTAGGCCAATTGGCCTCTCAAGCCTGCTCTGTCATTCGCCTCAACATCACCTTCCAGCCGAATTCCCTGTAATACACATCTCTCCAAAAATCTAGAGGTCTGTCTATCTCGGCCTTGAATATATTTACTGATTGCCTCCACAGCTCTCTGGGGGAGAGAATTCCACATGTCGTGACCTCCTGAGAAGGAAATTCTATCTCACCTCCATCTGAAAAAGGAAGGTGCTTATTCTGGAATTATACCCCCCAGTTCAATCTCTCCCCAGAAGGAGAAATAAATCAGCCCACTTGGATTGCAGAGCAGACCTGATGGGCCAAATAGCCTAATTTGGCTCCTGTCTTATAGGTGTGAGCAGGCCGGTGTTAGAGGCTAAGGGTGCCGGCTCCAGAGTTAGTGTGATTGAAATCTGGAGCGGAGATGAAGGCAAAGAAAAACATCTCCTTGTTTGACTTGATTTCCTTTCTATTTGATTTCTTCTGGTCTCTGTACTCCTTTGCCCATCATATTTTTATACAATAGTTTTTTTGGCATCCCAAATACAACAGCAAGTGAGATATAATGACCCACAGACCTCAAGGGCTTGTAATTATAACAGGAGAGATGCCTTGGGAGCTGTTTGCCTGTTACCAACTATGTTCTCACTCCAAAATTAATCAGCTGGAGCAGTGTTGTGGAATTGACTGCTGAATTAGGAATTGTACTTTCAAGAGGGTTGGAATCATATTATGTGATCAAACAATGTGCCCTTCACCTCAAGGGATGGAGTTTTACTCTCCATCAATCACAGTTCCCAATAGCAGAGCAAAACCCTGAGGGTTCACAACAAATATATTCAAATAATTTAAAAGATTATAACATAGTTCTAGTTCAAACTTCAAATCTTTTCTCACTCCCCCCCCCCACGTAAGTTGTTTGTTTTTTAACTGAGCACTTGTTTTTTACTGAGTACACGGGACTTTGAATAGGTCATCTTTTAGAGGGTGCTTCAAGCATGCACATGTGTGCACATGCATGAGCGTGACAGCGCTCACGTATGTTCAGACAAATGCACAGTCATAGGCATACACACACACACATACAGCTTCCTTAACGTGCTTGAAAATTTAGTCTGGGTGTACCATGGAAACACGGGGCAGGAAGAGACCATCTGGCCCGTTGCACCTATCCTGTCTCAACAGATTCCATCTTCTTTCTTTTGTCAGTAACAGTGTGTTGTTCCTGTCCTCTAGTACCCATGCAAATCCCTTCTCACATCACTTCCAGAACCTGCTTCCATCCCCTGCTCAGGGAAACCATTCCTGATCCCAGCAATTTCAGGATGAAGAAATCCTGCACTTTGCCTCTTTTGGCCTGCTGCCACTGATTTTGAGCCTTGGAATTGTCACAAGTTCCGAAGTACAGTAAAAAGCTTCTCTTACATACTGTTCAAACAGATCAGATCATTACACAATACATTGATGTTAAAAAAGAGTGCTGAATAAAGTGTAACAGCTCCAGAGAAAGTGCAATGCAGACAGACAAAGTGCAAGGTCATAATGAGGTAGATTGTGAAGTCAAGAGTCCATCTTATCATACTAGGGAACCATTTAATAGTCTTATAACGGGCGGGCGGGGGGGGGAGGGTGTAAGAGCTGTCCTTGAACTTCAGCAACTTGTTTTTCTCTCTTGTCACCTATGAAACCCCCCATCATCATCATCATCATCATCATCAGGTGCCGTGGCCAGTTTGAGCTTTGACTGCCATGGCCCACACACTCCTGTTTCGGGTCAAGTGGATCAATTCATTGGTATTCATTTCCAGTTCTCTGGCTACTGTCTCCAAAAAAAAAACCCAAGTGGGCCGATTTATTTCTCCTTCTGGGGAAATAAATGAACCCCCCCCCCCCGACCCGTCCCAAAAACCAGCAATCACATCATCTCATGGGCCAACCTGTTCCCAGGACAATGCAAACTTCTTCAGGTTTCTAATCAAAGTTCCTCATTGCTATTAATGTCCTGAAAACTTTCCTCTGTGCCTTTTCTCAGGCACTTTCATCTTCTCTGGTGCCAGGATAGATCAGTTAAGTTTGAGCCAGTGATTCACAAACTTCTAACATGTGCTCTTTGCTCTTTTGCTCATATATGCACCCATATATGGTTTTTATCAGAAAATCTACAATCTTATTAAATGTTGGAGCAGACTTGACAGCCCAAGTGGCCCACTCCTGCTGCTAATTCGTATGTTTATGTGTTTGTAGGCCCCTGCCACTTTTGTCGAGAATGTCATCTGTGACTTGCTTTGCACTCTTAAAGTTACAAAACGAAGGGTTTCTCATGCATGATTCACAGACTGAAGTATGCAGTTACAGCAAATAATTTGGAAAGCTAACAGAATTGTTAGCAATTGTTTATTGCAAGAAAGATTAAATACAAAAGTTGGAAGTTTGTGCTAAAGTGATTTAAAGCCTTGCTGAGACAACATGTTTAAGGGGTGATTGTCTGATGAAAAAAGGTTAGAGGTCATAACAGCTAGGCTTGTACTTGCTGGAATTTAAATGAGTGAGGGGGGGCTTGACTAAAAGATATAAAACCTGAGGGGTTTTGGCACTGTGGAGATTGAGAGGATGTTTTCTCTTGTTGAAGAATCACCGTTTAAAAGAGCCACTCATTAAAAATAGACATGAGGTGGATATTCTTGGTAATGGTCTAAGTTTATTATCATCACATATACTGGGATACAGTAAAAAACCTTTGTTTCATGTGCCATCAAGACAGATCATTCCATACATAATTACGTTGAGGAAGAAGAAAGAAAACAAAACACAAAATATATTTCAATAATATTGTTTACATGTCTTACGAGGAAAGGTTGAGCAAGCCAGGGCTTTTCCCTTTGGATCAATGGAGGATGCGAGGCAACTTGACAGAGGTGTGCCATGTGCCAGTGAAGATAAGAATAGGATGTTTTGGCAGATGAATGTGTGGCTGAGGAATTGGCGCAGTGGGCAGGGTTTCCGATCGCTGGATCACTGGGATCTCTTCTGGAGAGTGTATGACCTGTACAAAAGGAATGAGTGACACCTGAACCCAAGGGGGACCAATATCCTTGTGGACAGGTTTGCTAGAGCTGTTGGGGTGGGTTTAAACTAATTTGGCAGGGGCATGGGAACCAGAGTGGTAGGATGGGGCAGTTGGTATACAAGTAGATGCAGTGTGTAGGATGGACATGCAGAAGATGGGGCAAAATTGCAGTCAGCAGAATGAGTTAAAATATAACGGGGCAAAAATCAGAAAGGGTGATGAATACAGAATGATGAATATATTTGAGTGCACGCAATATATGGAATAAGTTAGATAATCTTGTGGCACAGTTAGGGATTGGCAGGTATGATGTTGTGAGCATCTCTGAGAGAAGATCATAGTTGGGAGCTTAACATCCGAGGATACACTTTGTATAGAAAGGATAGGCAGGTAGGCAGAGGGTGGCTCTGTTGGTAAAAAAAATAAAATCATATCCTTTGAAAGAGGTGATTTAGGATTGGAAGATGCAGAATCTTTGTGGGTAGAGTTAAGAAACTGGGGGATTTGAATATGCAGGTAGATTGAAAAAATCCAGTTGGTACTGGATCCCAAAAGAGGGCATTTGTAGAATGCCTATGAAATAGTTTTTTAGAGCAGCCGGTGGTTGAGCCTACTAGGGGAATTGCAATTCTGGATTTGGTGTTATGTAATGACCCAGATTTCATTAGGAAGCTTAAGGTATAGGAACCCATAGGAGGCAGTGATCATAATATGGTAGAATTCACCCTGCATTTTGAGAAGTGTAAGATAAAAGTAAATGTATTGGTATTACAGTGGAGTAAAGGGAATTACAGAGGCATGAGAGAGGAGCTGGCCAAAATAGATTGGAAGGGGACACTAGCAGAGATGATGGCAGTACAGCAATGGCTGGTGTTTATGGGGAATTTCAGAAGATGCAGGAATGATACATCCCAAAGATGAAAAGGTATTCTAAAGGGAGAATGAGACAGCTGTGGTTGACAAGAGAAGTCAAAGACAGCAGAAAAGCAAGAGAGAGGGCATATAACATAGCAAAAATTAGTGTGCATATAGAGGATTAGGAAGCTTTTAAAAACCAACAGAAGACAACTAAAAAAGCAATAATGGAGGAAACGATGAAATATGAAAGGAAACTAGCCAATAATATAAAAGCGGGTACAAAAGATTTTTTTTCAGATAGTGGATATAGGACTGCTGGAAAATGATGCTGGAGAGGTAGTAATGGGGGACAAAGAAGTGGCCAAGCAAATTATTCTAAGTATATTGCATCAGCCTTCACTATGGAAGACACCAGCTGTATGCCAGAAATTCAAGAGTATCAGGGGAAAGAAGTGAGTGCAGTTGCTGTTACAAAGGAGAAAGTGCTTGAGAAACTGGAAGGTCTGAAGGTAGATAAGTCATCTGGACTAGATGGACTACACACTAGGGTTCTGAAAGAGGTAGCTGAAGAGATTGTGGAGGCAGTAGTAATGATCTTTCAAGAATCACTAGATTCTGGAATGATTCCTGAGAAATGGAAAATTGCAAATGTCATTCCACTCTTCCAGAAGAGAGAGGCAGAAGAAAGGAAATTATAGGACATTCAACTGACTTCAGTGTTTGGGAAGATGTTGAAGTCTATTACTAAGGATGAGGTTTTGGGGTACTTAGAGGCACATGATAAAGAGGCCAATGTCATTGTGGTTTCCTTGACGGGAAACCTTGCCTGACAAATCTGTTGGAATTCTTTGAGGAAACAAGAGTTATTTTGAGGAAATAACAGGCAGGATAGACAAAGGAGAGTCAGAGGATGTTATTTACTTGGATTTTCATAAGGTCTTTGACAAGGTGCCACACATGAGACCGCTTAACAAGATAAGAGTCCATGGTTTACAGGAAAGATACTAGCATGGATAGAAGAATTGGCTGACTGGTAGGAAGCAGAGTGGGAACAAAGTGGGGGGGGGGGTTTCTGGTTAGCTGCTGGCAACTAGTGGTGTACCACAAGTGTCAGTGTTCGGACCACTTCTCTTTACATTATATGCTAATGATTTGGATGACGGAATTGATGGCTTTGTGACCAAGTTTGCAGACAAGACGAAGGTAGGTGGAGGGGCAGTCGTGTTGAGGAAGCGGTGTGTCTGCAGAAGGACTTAGACAGATTGGGGGAATGGACAAAGAGGTAGCAGATGGGATATAATGCAGGGAAGTGCATGGTCATGCACTTTGGCAGAAGGAATAAAGGTGTGGACTATTTCCTAAATGGGGAGAAAGTTCAAAAATCAGAGATGCAGAGGGACTTGGGAGTCCTTGTGCAGGACTCCCCAAAGATTACCTTGTAGGTTGAGTCAATGGTAAGGAAGGCAAATACAATGTTAGCATATATTTCGAGAGGACTAGAATATAAAAGCAAACGTGACGCTGAAGTTTTATGAGGCATTGGTCAGACCGCACTTTGAGTATCCTGAGCAGTTTTGGGCCCTTGTCTAAGAAAAGATGTGCTGGCGTTGGAGAGGGTCCAGAGGAGATTCACGAGAATTATCCCAGGAATGAAAGGGTTAACATGTGAGGAGCATTTGATAGTACTGGACCTGTACTTGCTGGAGATTCGAAGAACATGAGGTAGTCTCATTGCAACCTATCGAATATTGAAAGGTCTGGATAAAGTGGATATGGAGAGGATGTTTCCTATGGGAGTCTAGGACCAGAGGGCACAGCCTCAGAATTGAGGGACATCCATTTAGAACAGAGATGAGGAAATATTTCTTTAGCCAGAGGGTGGTGAATCCGTGGAATTCATTGCCACAGACAGCTGTGCAGGCCAAGTCATTGGGTACATTTAAGGCAAAGGTTGATAGTTTCTCAGGGTGTCAAATGTCACAGGGAGAAGACAGGAGAATGGGGTTGAGAGGGCTAATAAATCAGCCATGTTGGAATGCTGGAGCAGACTCGATGGGCCAGTTGGTCTAATTCTGCTCCTATGTGTTATGGTGTTATTATGACTGGTATAGATAGTGTGGACAACCAGCACCTTTTTCCCTGGGCAGCAATGGCCAATACTTGAAGACACCCATTTAAGGAAGGTTAGGGGAGAGGTTAGAGCTAGTTTTTGACACAAAGAGTGGTGGGTGCCTGACATTAGAGGCATTTAAAAGACTGTTAGATGGACACATGGATGAAAGAAAAATGGAGAGTTATGGGTTTTGTAGGAGTGACAGGTTAGATCGATCATGGAGTAGGCTGATATTGGTTGGAGCATCATGGACCTCAGGGCTGTACTGTTCTGTGTTATATGTTCTAATATGGTATTAGGTTTTTGTATTCACTGACGAGTGAAAGTTTTTTGTAGTCTCTCTTCCTGAAAAGGTGGTGGAATATTTTAAGGCCAGCACAGACGTTTTCCCAATAAGCAAGGGGGAAGAGTGAAAGGTTACCAGCGGTGGATGGGAACACAGAGTGGAAGCTACAATCTCATCAGCCATGACAATATTGACTGGTGGAGCAGGCTTGAGGAGCTAAGTGTCTTACCCCGGCTCCTTATTTGTGCGTTCATGTGTTTAATTGAGCAGTGCACTCTCATGGTCCCTGTCCAGGTTCCAGTAAAATTATATGCTTAGTTCCAATGAACATCAAAGAGGAACAAGCTCGACTGCTTGCATATCAGCAGAGAGTAATTGTAACCCTGACTTCCACAGTGATCCTATTCTAAGACAAGGGCATTTTCAGTTACATATAATTTGAACTTCTGATCCATACACCTTCCTGGGGAAAAAAAAACTTCTATTTTTGTGGCCCAACAGTTCTTATTTAATAGGATCTTGAAATGAATCTCCCATGGGCACATCAGTATCCCTTGGTGTTTAGATTTCAATTTGGCAAAGCAATTTTAGTTTAAAATAGACAGCTGAAATTTTGCAGCACAGACTCGGGGAAAAAAAAATGCTTAATGTGACTGGCTTGTCAAAGTTTTTAAACTACTTATCGAAGATTGCCTGTCAGCCATTTTGACAGCTTGACTTGTCACTCTGCAGAGAGGGATAGTAGGTTTCTCACTGCTGGCTCTTGTGGAAGAACACCGCAGTCTCACTGCTTTCATTTGTATTTTTAAGTGCTATTTGCTGAGTCTCAGATCTCCTTCCCTGCTGGTTCACTTCGGTGAGATGAGCTCTGGAGATAAATGGCATGAAAACAGGCCCTTCACCCCACAGGCCTGTGCTGGCCAGGCATAAGGAGACCTTCTAGTTCCAGACTGTGGGGGGGGGGCACGAGGGGTGTGCCCACATTCAAACACATTTGAAAGTCGCTTGAGGGCACCGTTAAAACTGAGGAAATTGAACTCTGCAAAAAGGAGAGCATGTTGGACTTCTCATTGAGTCATTCCACATCAGAATTTCATGAACACATCTGTGTGAGTTGCTCAGCTCAGAACCTGCCCTTGTAGTCACAGTACATATGTTGCTTGTTGTCCAATTGAGTTTCAAATTAACGGTGACCCTTCGGATATTGATCAGCGATGGCAATGCCATTAAACATCAAGGGTAGATGTTTAGGCTCTCTATCTTAATGGAGGTTGTCATTCCCTGGCAGTTTTGTGGCATAAACATTATCAGCCCATGCCTGAATATAGTCTTGATCTTGCTGCATGCCAAGGAGTTGTGAATAGAACTGAACAGTGTGCAACCATCAGTTAGCATCTCCCCCCTTTCTGTCTCATGATGGAAAAAAGGTCATTGATACGACAGCTGAAGATTGCTGGATGTAGCCCACTGGCCTAAGAAACTGCCACAGTCGTATCCTGGAGCTGGGATAATTGACCTCCAACATTCATAGCCACTTTTGTATTGTGAGGCATGGCTCCAGTCATTAGAGTGTCATCTCCCTGATGCCCTTTGACCTGTTTTACTTCCTTGGGTTTGTGCTACAGACGTCTTGGTGCAGTTCCCTGTTCCTCCTTTGTGCCCTGACTAGGGTTTATGTCCTGACAGATACCACAGAGGAAACTAATCTTTCTCTTGCTTTTTTCATCATGGCCAATAACTATCTCTTCCAGTTCCTGGCATTGTAGGAGAGTTAACACCCAGAAACTGCACCATTAGTGTAAGATTGTGCATGAGCAGGAGAAGGTCAATTCGACTCTCAAATCTAAGATCATAACCAATCCGATCTTGCATGCAACTCTATTTTCCTGTCCCTTCCCCATAACCTTTGACTCCCCTCTTGGCCGAATATACTTGCATTTTAAACTTGATTCACAATGCTCAGGATTAGTGAATTGCAAAAATTTACAATCCATGCGGAGGAAAATTTTCTTCACCACTCAGTCTTCTGGGTGATACTGACCCTGAGACTCTGTACCCAGGCTCTGGATTTCCCCGGATAAGAAACAACCTCTCAACATCTGCACCCTGCAAAATGTTTCAATAAGCTCACATCTCATTAGAAGACAGAACAGTAGAACGTGGGAGCAGGTCCTTCGGCGCACTGCATCTGCTCTGAACATAATGCCAAATTAAACTGATCCCATCTGCCTGCATTTGATCCATGTCCTTCAATTTCCTGCTTGTTCAAGTGTCGGTTGAAACGTCTCTTGGACCCCACTATCGTATCTGCCTCCATTACTACCCCTGGCAGCTTATTCCAGGCATCCACCGCTCTGTGAATAAAAAAAAACTTGCCTTGCACATCTCCTTTAAACTTTCCCCCTTCGCACCTTAAATACAGCACTTGATATTTCTACTGGCGAAAAGATTCTGGCTGCCTACCTTATCTGCTAAATATTATAATTTTATGATCTCCCATCAGAGCTCCCCTCTGCCTCCACCACTCTAGAGAACAACCCAAGTTTGTCTAACCTCTCCTTATAGATCACACTCTCTCTAATCCAGCAGCATGCTCTTCTGCACCCTTTCCAAAGCCTTCCCATCCTTCCTGTAAAGAAGCGGCCAGAATTGCACACGATACTCCAAGTGTGGCCCAACCAAAGTTTTGCACAGCTGTAGAATGACTTGCTGACTCTAATACTCAATACCCTGACTGATGAAAACACGTCATATAGCTTCTTTACCTCTCTCCCACTTTCAGTGAGCTAACATTCTTTGAAATCCAGACAGAATATGCTTTGGGCTGTCCAAGAGGTTACGAAAATGCTCTGTAGAATTGTAAACCTTCTTCTTTAAATACCCAGACACAATCAGACAACAATTAGAGTACAATGCAATTCCTTAAGGCTGGGACGCAAAGCCAAGATTTTTGCTGGAGATTGGGCCGACCTCCATTATAAATATGCTCGAAATATGCAGAGAGCGCAATCAGCAGAAGCACTCACAGTCAAAACAAGCTCAGCGCGGGACTTCAGTCACCACTTTAATTTCACTGCTCTCAACAAGAGGGCAGACCATGTGTTTACATTTCTAGCCAGCATCTCCGACCAAATCAACAGTCCTCATTATGTATTTTTAAACCTATTTTGTTAGAAAAATGTGTCCTTTGATTGATGAATTCAATATTAAACCGTACAGCAAATCATTCGGCAGCCATACCACACAACGTGCCGGGAGTGCGCGAACGACATCGCATGCATACTGAATGCTGCACTTAGATCAGTACAGGCAACGTGCAATCTCTGCTGCCAGTGGGCTCCTTTGCTTCGATATCTTCAGTCAGGTTGTTTTTTTTTCCCCAGTGTAATTTCACATTCGTTCCAGTATCTGGAGATTAAACAGGGAGCCTCGCTGTCAGTATGTATTAAATTTGAAAAAAAGAAAAATTAGAATTCCACTTGCCTTTTGCATTGAACTCACTCTCTTTCTGCACCAAGCCTATCTCCTGGCGCGTTGCTGTTAATATTTTGTTACATAAAAGAAGCAATTGGGACTTTATTAAAGAGAGCACTTCGTTTAGAGGAATGGGTGAGCTTCGTAGTTTGAGGCAGCTGAGAGTAGTGGACATTGAGAAGTGCACTTGATGGACGTCGGTGTCTCTACTGAAGTGAACACGGCTCCTGTCTCATGTTTTCTGCTCTGCCCTCAAAACTGTGAGGTACCTTTTGCATCGCCTTTTCCCATCTCTGACAAGTCCACTGCCTTTCTGAAAGCCAGGCCATGTCTTACTCCCATACTCTGCTCTTAATTTCAGTGGCACTTGTCAAGTAGAGTTGTTTAACACTGTCACCAGCTACGCATCTGAAGGCGGGAAGAGAAAGAGGGAGACACAGAAAAAGGAGGAAAGAGAGGTAGAGTTAAGGCTGATTTATACTTGTGCGTACGGGCTACGCCATAGGCCTGATTTATACTTTTGCGTAGCCCTTCGCCGTAGCGAGCATGCGTAGTTGTGTCTGCATCGCTCTGCAATTCACTGCCAAAACGCTAGTTGGCGGTGGGGTTTCTATGCCACTGTGTTGAGTTTCTTTGTGAGAGACATGGACAAGGAAATGCATTTCAAATATTTTCAGATGTCGGCAGGTAGATCTGATGATTTGGTTCATCGTCTCCAACCATTTATTTCACATCAGTGTACAGACATGGCAGGGAAAAGCAACCGGAAATGCGTAGGAGGAAATGCGATGCTACCAAGTGGACCAATCACAGTTGTTGCGGTCTGCATTGCCGCGACGTGTCAGTTACATTTTTAGGGAGGTGCACGTCACCCTACGGCGTAGATTTGACGCACAAGTATAAATTGGGCTCTAGGGAAGGGTTTGGGGAATGTGATAGAAAATCAGTGGAAAACACAAACACGTCCTTCCTCGCTTCTCCTCCTAAAGGTAGTTCTGATATAATTTTGGTTTCCATAATGCGAATTGGTTATTCACATAGCCCCTTCTGCTTTTACGTGAATTTCTCTAACACAAGGTGTAACAGCAGAGCTACCTATACAGACAAGGTCCTGTATCAAGAATGACTCTGGGAATGATGGCTCTTGGTGCTTGCAGTGAAGGTGTCTGCTTGGTGTGAGGTTGAAGAGTGCCTCCAGTATATGAAGGTGGGTGGGTGGAGGGGGTGGGGGGAGAATGATGTGAGAAGCCTGCCCCCACCCACCCACCTGCCCCCTCACCTATCATCTGCCAGCTTGTACTCCTTCCCTTCCCCTCCACTCCCCCCCAACTTCTTATTGTGACTTCTGTCCCCTTCCTTTCCAGTCCTGATGAAGGGTCTGGGCTGAAAAGTCAACAGCTTACTCCCTCCATAGATGCTGCCTGACCTGCTGAGTTCCTCCAGTACATTGTGTGTGTGTTACACTACAATAGACTTTTTTTTGTTCTAATTGTGTTCTTGAGCTCCTCCAGCATTTTGTGTGTGTAACTCCGGATTTCCAGTATCTGCAGAATCTCTTGTGTCTCTACCATTCCCTGTTTCCTAACTGCATTTCCTGCCTTCCTAACTGTGGAGGTTATTAGAACCTGTAGGATTTTGGAAGATGACCCACTATCTCCACATCTACTGCTTTCAAAACCCTGGGGATTTGTCATCTTTTAGTCCCAAAATTTTCTCCCATACTGAATTTTTGAATTAATTAATGTCAATTTCTTAGAGCTCCTCAAACAATCTGAATCTAGCCCTATTATATTTACAGATCTTCCATGTAGCCAGACACAAAACCTGTTCAATATACCTAATTTTCCTTTCTCCGCAGTATCATTTTCCATCTCAGCCATGTTAACTTCAAGCTAAACTTTTCCTTTTCACATATCTGTAGACACATACAGTCTGTTTTTATTTTTCTCATATTCTACTTTCCTTCTCCTTATGCATTTCTATTGCTGAATTCCAAAATGTTCCCAATCATCAGGCTTGCTGCTCTTTTTGGCAACATTATAAGCCTTTTCCTTTGATCTAACACAATCTTTAACTTCTCTGAAAACCATGCTGGGTCACTTCTCCTGTTGTTTCGTTGCCTTAAACAGACATATATATTACTTGTAAACTGTGTATTAATTCTTTAAAAGCCAGCCATTGCTAGTTTGTTATCATGCCGTGCTTTCCCAATCTACCATTTTTGCTTTAGTCAAATTTAAGACCCTGGTTTCAGAGCAAAATCACTTTCAATCATTATCTAAGATTCTATATCATGATCTTTTTACTTACTAGATCACAATTTAACCCATTCCGTTACACGGTATTAGATTTAAAATAGCCTCTTCCTTTGTTAGTTTTTCAACATACTGATCTAAAAAAATCCACGAATTCACCTCCAGTGTTGGTTTTCTCAGTCCGTATGCAGATAACTCTCCAGTAATTATTATATTACCTTTGTTACATACACTGCTAATTCCCTGATTTATACCATGCTCCACAGAATCTCTAATGCATGAGGATCTATATATACAGTAGCTCCCATCAATGTTTTCTGTCCCTTGCAGGCTCTTAGCTCCAAACTGACCCTACTTGTTAATTTTCCAACTCAAGGTCAATTACCTCTGCTGCCCAGTTCAGGGCTTTCCCTCCTCCTTTTCCATTGGCCAGTTTTTTTGTAGAAGTTAAAGACTCTTGAATATTTAATTCCCAAACATGATCATTTTATAAGTTCAATTCTGTAACGGCATTTAGACTGTACCCATTTAATTCTGTTTGTGCCACAAACTCATCAAGGTTGTTTTGAATGCTGCATGCATTCAGATAAAGAGCTTTCCATTTTATCTTTGTGCAAGTTTGCCTGCTCTGAATTTAGCTTTGTTCCAGTGTCGCATGAATTGGAACCCATTTCTCCCACATCAGTCTTTGCACCACACATTCAAACCTCTGCATTTATGCCTCTGATCTCAATCCTGCTTGGCTAGTAATTCTCAGGGTAGCACCTCTTGAGGTTCTGTTTCTTTTTAATTTGGACCCCAGCTGCACATATTCCTTCAGCAGAGTATCCTTCATGGTCCTACCTGTGCTATTGATTCCTACGTGTACAGCAACTGGATTTTTCCTCTCACACTCCAAGTTCCTCTCCAGCCCAGAAGTGATGCATTTCACCCTGGGACTGAACAGATAATGCATTAGCACTGAAGAGAATGTATCCCCCTAATTAGACACCTCTAACCCCACCAACCCCATTCTTTTGGACCGCTGTACTGTAGGAACTCCCTGCACTCTCTGTTCTCATCCTCATAGGCTGCAGTGCTTCTGGTGTTTTCCCCCACAACGTTCTGAGGGAGGGAATCCCAGGATTTCACCTCAGTGACGACGAAGAAATAGCCGTGTGTTTCCAAGCCAGAATTCCCTCATGGTAGAGATTGTAGCCCTTCCCACCACTGAGCACATTTACAAGGAGCACATCCACAAGGAAGTAGCATCAAGGATCCCTACCATCCACTTCTCATTGCTACCTGAAGCCTCGTATCCCACATCATCAGGTACAGGAATAATTATTACCCTACAAGCATCAGACTTCTAAACCGGAGTGGATAACTTCACTCACCACAACTCTGAACTGATTTCACAACCTACAAACTCACTTTCAATGAATCTTTAGCTCATGTTCTCTGTATTATTTGTTGATTAATTGCACAATTTGTCTTCTTTTGTACATTGTTTGCCAGCCTTTTTTTATGTATAGTTTTTCATAAATTCTATTGTATTTCTTTATTTTCCTGTAAATGCCTGAAAGAAAATGAACCTCAAGATAGTATATGGTAGCATATATGCACTTTGATAATAAATTTACTTTGAACTATGACTTGTAGGCTTGGAAGGTACTATGTATTTTACAGACAGCATGTACCATGTGCTGGTGGCAGAGAGAATGAACGTTTAATGTAGGGGATGGGCATCAATTAAGCAAGCTACTTTGGATGGTGTCAGAATTCTCGAGCGTTGTTGGAGCTGCTCATCCACACCATTGTAGAGTGGTCCATGACATTCTTGGCTCGGCCTTGTTGATGGCAGAGAGGCGAGTCACTCATTGCAGGATCCCCAGCCTTTGGTCTGCTCCTGTAGCCATACTCATATGGCTGGTTCAATTCTGCTTCCGGTGTTCACCCTCAGGATGTTGGTGATGGTAACGGCACTGAATTGCAGGGGTCAGAGGTTGGACTCTCTCTTGGAGATAGACATTGCCCTGGCACTTTAGTGGCACATATGTTACCTGCCTCTTATCAGACCAGGGCTGAATGTTGTCTCAGTCGTGTTGCATGCAGACAAGGGCTCCTTTATCAGCTGACGAACTGTGAATGAACTGAATTGACCTTATTACTTACATCCTTCATATACATGAGGGGTAAAAATCTTTACGTTACGTCTCCGTCTGAATGTGCAATGTGCAATTTATAGTCATTTGTAATAAATAATATGTACATCAGGATAGTCAATATAACATAGAAATACAGTTGCGTTAGCATGAATTAAGCAGTCCAATGGCCTGGTGGAGGAAGCTGTCCTGGAGCCTGTTGGTCCTGGCTTTTATGCTGTGCTACTGTTTCCTGGATGGTAGCAGCTGGAACAGTTTGTGGTTGGGGTGACTTGGGTCCCCAATGGTCCTTCAGGCCCTTTTTACACACCTATCTTCGTAAATGTCCTGAGTAGTGGGAAACTCACATCTACAGATGCGCTGGGCTGTCTGCACCACTCTCTGCAGAGTCCTGCGATTGAGGAAAGTACAATTACCATACCAGGCAGTGATGCAGTCAGTCAGGATGCTCTCAATTGTACCCCAGGAGAAGTTTGGGCTATACCAAACTTCTTCAACCCATCCACTACATTAAATGTTCATTCTCTCTGCCACCAGCACACAGTACATGCTGTCTGTAAAATACATAGTACCCTCCAAGCCTACGAGTCAAAGTTCAAAGTAAATTTATTATCAAAATGCATATATGCTACCATATACTATCTTTCACCACACAGCTTGTACGTACAGACCACGTGAGGTCCTCGGTAATGTTTACACTGAGGAACTTAAAGCTGTTCACCCTCTCAACCCCAGATCCATTGATGTAAATAGAGGCTAGCCTGTCTCCATTCCTCCTGTAATCCACAAACAGCTCCTTTGTTTTTGCAACATTGAGGGAGAGGTTGTTTTCTTGACACTACTGTCTCAGGGTGATGACTTCCTCTGTAATTGAACACTGTGCAATAATTAGCAAACATCCCCACTTCTGACCGAAGGTCAACTGATGAAGGGCTTGCTCAACCCAGGAGAACATAAGACTTCACTGCCAGCCCGTGATGTAGGTCATTTGTTCCTTCTAGTGAGTGAAATTGGTATTTCATTTCAGTGTACAGAATATCATGGGTAGATGGTTGAACTCACTCTTACTGCAGATGATAGCTGCCTGGCAGTTCTGCAATAGTTACTTACTACTTCTCCACCCATACCTGAATGTTATCTCAATCTTGTGGTGTTCTAGTTAATCTTGGACAGAAGACCAGGAGATCATTCAGCCTCTCAAACCTCAGACTTTCCTAAACACACACATATCAATCTGTTCTGAAGTTTGCAGTTGCCCCTAGCCTTGAGGGAGAGTTCTGGATTCCCACGAGCTTTCGTAAGAAGAACCTCCAACCGTCACTCCTGAATGGTTGGCTCCGATTTTGCTCTGGGTTATCCCACCAAAGGAGATGCTTTCTCTTTCTTCCTCCCTGAAGGACTCATGAATCTTCTTGAACTGTTCAAACACACTTCTGCTTCTATAATCTAACCAGGCAATCTGCCATCCTAATTTAACCTTGAACTTGCTGGAATCAGACAATGTGATATTGATCGTGTCCACCTGTGTTAAAGTTTGCTGGATACTCAACCACATCAGGATATTTCCTCAGAGAATTGGCCAAGCCCTCTTCCAATGGAGAATGAGACACATATGTGACTCACCCAGCACAAACTGCAGAGCATATCACCCAATTCACTGCTAATGCAAGCCACTGGCAATCAAAATTAGGTGTTAGTTTCTAGAAGTTTCTTCAAGTGTGACAGAAGGCCTCAATCTGTGAACGGACATTGGTATTTACAAAAAGCATTCTTCAGATGGTGAATCTGTGGAATGCATTGCCACAGAGGGGTTTGGAGGCCAAGTCACTGGGCATGTTTAAGGCAGAGATTGATAGGTCCTTGATTAGTAAGGGTGTTAAGATTTATGGGGAGAAGGCGGGAAAATGGAGTTTAAAGAAATCAGCCATGATTGAATGGCAGAGTAGAGTCGATAGGCTGAATGGCCAAATTCAGCTCCTACATCTTGTCTTCTGGTTATTCTCTTGCATGAGAAAGTGTCCCTGTGGGCTCCTGTGCACAGTGCTGTGCAGAAGCAGGTGGTTTCACATCAGCTTCATAGAACATACAAAAATTATTTTCATAATTAAATATTGATTTTCCTATATTGTGTGGAAAAGATTAGTGAAAAAAAATGGACCCATTTACAGTAAATCTCTGCTTACAGTGTAAAAAATTTCCAAGGCCCCAATTCAATTATCCTGAATGTGAAAGGGAAGGTTTCTAAACCCTTGAGTGAGGAAAATTGCTTCCTGATTTCAATTCTAAATGGCATCCCTCCAATTTTAAGATTTTTCCTTCTCTATTCTTTCATCAAAGGATACTTTCTCTGACATGTGGCTGACCCTTCCAATTTCACCCTTTAAGCCACAATAGGTTTTGGTGCCTTGGTGCGATGGCCCGTGCATTCTCAGTGTAGCCATCCTGAGGAGCAGTGCCCAGGTGGATCTGTCTGAAGCCTTGTACATCGGACTCTTGAACAGACCGCTTGTGTGATAGAGATAAACTCTTCATCCCCAAATCTACTTCACTGAGGCCCTTGCACTTTATTTGTCTACCTGCACTGCTCTTTCTCTGTAACTGTAATACTATATTCTGCATTCCATTCTCTTTTTTTATAACTCCCTTGATGTACTTGTGTATGGCATGATTGGTCAGGATGGCATGTAAACAAAAGCTTTTCACTATATCCCAGTACATGTGACAATAATAAACCTATAGCAATTGAGGCATCACTTCCTTTAGGCAGTGAATTCCAAAGAGTAAAGTTCGCTTATTCTCACATCCTACTTGTACGTTTTTTTTAAGGCCATAAGATATACCATTTGGCCCATCGAGTCAGCTCCACCATTTCATCTTGGCTGATCCAATTTTCTTCTCAGCCCTAATTTCCTGCCTTCTCCCTGTATCCCTTCATGCCCTGACTAATCAAAAATCTATCAACCTCTGCCTTAAACATACATAAACTTTTGGCCTCCGCAGCTGCCTGTGGCAAAGAATTCCACTGATTCACCACTCTCTGGCTAAATTAACTCTTCCTCATCTCCATTCTAAAAGGACGCCCCTCTATTCTGAGGCTGTGTCCTCTGGTCTTAGACTCTCCCACTATAGGAAATATCCTCTCCACATCCACTCAATCAAGGCCTTTTACTACTTGATTGGTTTCATTTAGGTCACCCCTCATTCTTCTGAATTCTAATGAGAGCCATCAAACACTCTTCATATGCCAAACCATTCAATCCTGCAATCATTTTTGTGAATCTCCTTTGAACCCTCTCTAGTTTCAGCACATCCTTTCTAAGATAAGGGGCCCAAACCTACTCACAATACTCCAAGTGAGCTTCATCAGTGCTTTATAAAGTCTCAACATTACATCCTTGCTTTTATATTCTAGTCCTCTTGAAACTAATGTTAACATTACATTTGCCTTCCTCACCACAGACTCAACCTACAAATTAACCTTTAGGGAATTCTGCACAAGGACTCCCAAGTCACTTTGCACCTCGGTTTTTTGTATTTTCTCTCTATTTAGAAAATAGTCAACCCTTTCATTTTTTCTTCCAACGTGCAAGACCATACACTTCCTGACACTGTATTCCATTAGCCATTTCTTTACCGATTCTCCTAATCTGTCTAAATCCTCCTGTAGACTCTTCTTCCTCAAAACTACCTGCCCCTCCAGCTATCTTCATATCGTCCACAAACTTTTCAAAAAAGCCATCAATTCCATCATCCAAATGATTGACATATAACGTAAAAAGAATCAGTCCCAACACAGACCCCTGTGGAACACCACTAGTCACCAGCAGCCAGCCAGAAAAGGCTCCCTTTGTTCCTACTTTTTGCCTCCTGCCAATCAACCACTACTTTATCCATGCTAGTATCGTTCCTGTAATACCATGGGCTCTTATCTTGTTAAACAGCCTCATGTGTGGCACCTTGTCAAAGGCCTTCTGAAAATCCAAGTACACAACATCCACTTATTCTCCTTTGTCTATCCTGCTTGATATTTCTTCACAGAATTCTAACAGCTTTATCAAGCAAGATTTTCTATTGAGCAAACCATGCTGACTGCAGCCTGTTTTATCATGTGCCTCCAAGTACCCTGAGACCTCATCCTCAATAATCGACTCCAACATCTTCCCAACCACTGAGGTCAGACTAACTGGCCTATAGTTTCCTTTCTTCTGCCTCTCTCCCTTCTTGGAGAATGGAGCGATATTTGTAATTTTCCATTCTTCCTGAACCATTCCAGAATCTTGAAAGATCATTAGTAATGTCTCTACAATCTCTTCAGCCACCTCTTTCAGAACCCTGGGGTGTACACTATTTGTTCCAGGTGACCTTCAGACCTTTCAGTTTCCCAAGAACCTTCTCTCTTTATTTTACAGTTTTGGTCCATGATCTTTGAGCCATTCTCGTGACAATAGCACCATCATCCTGAGCGCACTCCTAAACGCCTCTTAAGACCATAAGACACAGGGGCCAAACCAGGCCGTTCAGCCGATCGAGTCTGCTCCACCATTCTATCATGGCTGATTTATTATCCCTCTCAACCTTGTTCTCCAGCTTTCTCCCCATAACCTTTGACACCATTACTAATCAAGAATCTATCAACCTCCGCTTTAAATATACCCAAAGATGTAGCCTCCATACTCACCTGTGGAAATCAATTCCATGGATTCACCACTCTTGGGCTAAAGACATTCCTCCTCATTTCTGTTCTAATTGGGATATCCTTCTATTCTGAGGCTGTTCCCTCTGGTCATAAACTTGTCCACTATTGAAAAAATCCTCTCCACATCCACTCTGTCTAGCCTTTCAATATTTGACAGGCTTCAATTCAACCCACTCTCATTCTTCTAAACTGCAGCAAGTACAGGCCCAGAGCCTTCAAACACTCTTCATGCATTAACCCTTTCATTCCCAAAATACTTTTTGTGAACCTCTTGTCCACCTCGTATGATATCTCCTCTCAACATCCTTTGCTCCGAGGAAAATAAAACGTCAACTTTTCAGACTAACGTCACAGCAGAAGAGTCTCATTCTTGGATTTAAAAAAAGTGTCCCTGCTGTAATGCTCTGACCCTCTCTTTGTGAAACCCAGCATATCATATGATCTCCTACCTGCTCTCACATTTCCAAGGATTTATTCACATTTACACATTTCTGCCAAAATTCACTATTATCTGTGCAAAACTGCATCTGCCACTTGTCTGCCCATGACTGTACTGATTGTCTTTATATTCATGTCCATCTGTCTCCCTGGCCGCTCAGTCATAGAGCACTAAGACTGCAAATTGGAAGTGAAGAGCTGGAAACAGTCGGCAAAAAGTCCCCTAGAGTTGTGGTGTGGTGGGTGTGGCTCTGAGGAAATCATCCCGGACATTAGCAGTTTCAGCATTCTTGGTGGCTGGCGTGGCAGCTGTAAGTAAAGGTTTGCACAGCATGTGTTGTCGCAGCATGTTCAAAAGCCAGTTTTATCAACATCTCCACAATGGTGTAATGATACCCTTAAAGGACTTAATTTTAAAATTGTAGGGCACTGTGTTTTTAAACTGCCTTGAGTATCAGGCTGTCTTGCACTCTGTTAATTTTCCTCAGCTTCTTCTGTTTACCTCTAATTTAATGGCTACCTCCCTTGACAAGCATCACCCAGTCAATGAGCTCCAGATTACATTCTAAATTTCTTTCTCCAAACAAGATTTCATGTGTATTTAACATTTCAATTCAGTGTGACGTTAAGAGGTTCCCTCTCCACTGTGTTGGGTAGTAATACACGTGAATGGAGTTTGCTTGTGTTTTGCTTTTTACAGTCAGTTTGTGCAGGTCAGTGAAATTTAAACTTTTGACCACATGTCAGCTTGATGCCAAAAGAATTGACTTAAACCTGCTCCTTATGCCTCTAAGCATCAAATGTTCTGACGATTGGGCAGGGTTTGCAGCTCCTTGGTTAAGGAGGCAGTCTGTGCCCACTGTGCAGCCCCAGACAAATTCAAGGCTTGGAAAGCGGTGCTTAAAATTGCCTCTTTGCTAGTGTCCAGCCCTGGCCATCTAGTATAGAGGCTTAGCTATGTTACTATGACCAAGCCCCCTGCCATCAGCAAGCATTCATTGTTGAGACACTGTAGTTGCTAGAATCTGGAGCGGCACACAAAACACTGGAGAAACTCAGCAAGTCAGGCAGCATCTATGACGGAGACGTTTCAGGTTGAGACCCATCAAGATAGTCCTGAAGAAGGGTCTTGGCCCAAAATATTGACCATTTATTTCCCTCCATGGATGTCGCCTGACTTGCTGAGTTCCTCCAGCGTTTTGTGTGTGTTGCTTTGGCTTTCCAACATCTGCAGGATTTCTCGTGTTCACAGATCCAGTGCACCGCTGTATCAGAGGTTAACATATTGGTGGATTCTGTAGCCAGACTCCCCACCAATCAGAATCATTTTGTTGTGAAGTTTGCTGTTTTGTGGCAGCAGTACAGTGCAAAGATGTAGAATTATCATAAAACTACAATAAATTTTATTTATTGAGGGACCGTTCAGAAATCTGATGGCAGAAGGGAAAAAGCTGTTTCTAAATTGCTGAGTGTGCATCTTCAGGCTTCTGTACGTCCTCCCTGATGGTAGTAATGAGAAGACGGTATGTCCTGGATGGTGAGGTTCCTCAGTGATGGGTGCTGCCTTCTTGAGATACTGCCTTTTGAAGCTACCCTTGATGATGGGGAGGGTTGCACTCATGATGGAGCTGAATGAGTCTCCAACCCTCTGCAGCTTCTCGTGATCCTGTGCATTGGAACCTCCATACCAGGATGCTATCCACTGTACATCTTTTGTCGGAGTCTTTGGTGACGTCCAAATCTTCTCACGCTCCTTCTTGCACAGGGAGACGTCTGCCTCTTCAAGGGGCACTTTCTTGGCCCCGCATACTTCGGCTGGGACCTGCTTTCGTGTCCGTGCCCCTCGCCCCCACTGTTACCTCAAAGTAATGTCGCAGGAGCAGGGTCCCTCATCCATTGCGCAAAGATTGATGTCACCGCTCCACGCCTGGTATCCTTCGAGCGTTGCGCTTCCTGAGCATTGGATCTGCCATTGCTTTGCATGCTGGGAAAACTTGGCACACTTTGCACACCTGAAAAAGGCAGGCACGATGTGATGATGTATGCAGCCCTGACGCTAAACGTTGGAAACTGAATGAGAAGTCCGTGAGGCTCCAGTCTACAATCTCTAGCCCGTGCTTTGATCCCTGCATGCTCGGACTATTGAGTTTCATTCAAGTACAGAAAGCAGGAGACGGTTAACATGTCTCGCCCCACCCCCCACCCCTCCTTAATAGAAAAGGATGCATTGCTTTTGTAATAGTGACTGGTAGACTCCACAGGAAGCTGGCAGCCTGCCCAGAACAGAAAGGTGTTAATTATTGCTTTCAATTCTACAGCAACAGTGAGAGGATCTAGCATGCACAGACCAAATCCTTGTGTCTGGTCTTGAGTGAAGTGGTTTAATTGCTGGTTTAATTGGAGTTGGAGAGTGGCACACTTCTAGTGCTCCAATGTGCTATTTCCACCCTTCCCCTGTGACAAAGCTGTTTCTTAAAACTGCGGCCCACTTGCCAGGAATCTCCTGGATACTCAGAAGAAGGAGCTCGAATCCATAACACGATGGGAGCTGTATCGGGTGTCTCTCTCACTGCCGCCTCCTGCCCCCACTGCTGTCAGGGAAGGGGGTCACCGCTCTCTTCTGACAGGTTAAGGGCACTAAGTAGAAATAAGGCAAGGTGGCATCTTTGCCAGCTCACTGGGCGACTTGATGGATCAGAGTGAGGCCATGAAACAGGGTGGCATGGTGGTGTAGTGGTTAGCACAATGCTTTACAATACAGGTGATCTGGGTTCAATTCCCGCCGCTGCCTGTAATGAATTTGTACGTGCCGTTGTAAATTGTGCCCATGATTAGGTTTGGATTAAATCGGGGTGAGCGAGGTGGCTCAAAGGCCAGAAGGGCCTACTCTGTGCTGTATCCCAATAAATAAATATTGTTTGCTGGTGCCTCCCTCACAACCCGACCTCTGGTGCTGTTTGTGTGGAGTCTGCATGTTCTCTCTGTGACCACATAGGTCTCACCCGGGTACTCTTTCCACACGATGTCATCTGGCAGCTGTAAGTTGCCCGAGGGTGCAGGTGAGTGGTAGAATCTTTTTGGGGGGGAGTTATTGATGGGAATATCAGGTGAGTTAGTGTAGGAATAGTGGAGCTAGTTGGTTGGTGGTCAGCACAGAGCTGGTGGGCCAAAGGGCCTGTTTCTGTGTTGTATTTCTCACTGACTCTAGGACTCTAACCTCTGGAGACTGAGTAACACATTCAAACGGCTGGAGGAACTCAGCAGGTTAGGCAACATCTACTGTATGGATAGGAATAAAGAGTCAATGTTTCAGGCTGGGATTCAGGTCTAGGCCCGAAATGTTGACTCTTCATTCCTCTCCATAGATGCTGCCTGACCTGCTGAGTTCCTCCAGCATTTTGGATCTGGATTTCCAGCATCTGCAGAATCCCTTGTGTTTATGCTCTGGAGACTGAGGCTGCTTGCTGGCGTCCAACACTTTGTGTGCAGCTCTCTGGGCCGAGACTGTGAAGATGGGCCAGGTTTTTCCAGCGGTCTCTGCAGAGAGTGTACAGCACCACTGAGCCCCACTCTCATCACTATCCTCCTCAGCATGAGTTGCTGGATGCCATTGAGAAATAACTTATTTTATCATCCTGCTCTCTATCATTTGTGGTAATTGTATGGAAACACTGGGCACTACAGATCTTGGAATCTGGAGCAAAATCCAATTTGGTATTTGGTATTGCTATTAGTTTGTTACAGTCACATTTACTGAGCTGCAGTGAAAAGCCTTTGTTTTGCATGCCATCCTGACGGGTTATTCCATTCCTGCCGCTGTTTGTAAGGAGTTTGTACGTTCTCCACGTGACCGCGTGGGTTTCCTCCGGGTATTGTGGTGTCCTCCCACAGTCCAAAGAAGTACCGGTTAGTGGGTTAATTTGTCACTGTAAATTGTCCTGTGATTAATGGGGGATTGCTGAGTGGTGCAGCTTGAAGGGCTGGAAAGTCCTATTCCACGCTTTATCTTAGTCAGTCAATCAACCAATCAATAAATCAATAACATCAGTACGTTTACAGCAACACACACAAAATGCTGGCGGAACTCAATGGGTCAGGCAGCAGTCTTGGAGAGAAATAAACAGACGTTTCAGGCCAGGATTTTGTGTGTGTTGCTCCGAATTTCCAGCGTGTGCTTATCACATTGTGTTTATCAGTACATTGAGGGAAAACAGAATGCAGAATTTACCGTTGCAGTTACAGAGAAAGTGCAAGGGCCATGCCAATGTAGATTGGGAGATCAAGAGTCCATCTTCTTAGCGGATGAGAGGAGCAGCACCCGGGTAAGGCGGCAGGAGGAGGGGGTAGGGAGATAGAAACTGTTGACATTCAGGTCCCGATGCAGGGTCTTGATGCGAAACACAGCATTTCCTTTCTCCTCACAGATGCTGCTCGACTTGCTGAGTTCCTCCAGCAGATTATATCCTGTGGTAACCACATGACTGGCCTGCCCTGGATCAGCCAACCTACCACCAGCAGGAGTACAGACTGTTGTGGTGCAGGTGGCTTGGTTCCTCATCAAGTGAGCCATCGGGTACCTGTTGATTTCCCTGTGCCCACGAGAACGTGGCATGCTGATGTCCTTTATAAGCATGGTACAACTTGCACTGTTGCACTGACCTTCCATGTATTTGGTCTCCATGGTGTTTGCTGGGATCCTGCTGTGCCCTGGCCCAGGAAAGAATTGAACCAGGGGCCATATCATACCTTAGGAGAGCAGGGGAATAAACCTTTGTAAATGAGGCAAGACATGGCAGTGAGTGCTACCTGGCCGTGAGCTCGCATGGGCACAAAGAGCTGAAAGGCCTGCAGTGCTGCAAATGTCCAGGGTTGTTGTGGGACGTGAATATAAGAAGCTGAATGTACCAGACAATTGGTGATAATAATGCAAAATCCAAGACAACAATGTACAAGTGTAATATACAAGTGAGTCTCTCTCCCCCTCTCTCTCCCCCTCTCTCTCCCCCTCTCTCTCCCCCTCTCTCTCCCCCTCTCTCCCCCCTCTCTCCCCCTCTCTCCCCCTCTCTCCCCCCCTCTCCTCTCCCCCTCTCTCCCCCTCTCTCCCCCCTCTCTCCCCCCTCTCTCCCCCCCTCTCTCCCCCCTCTCTCCCCCCTCTCCCCCCCTCTCTCCCCCCTCTCTCCCCCTCTCTCCCCCTCCCTCCCCCTCTCCATCTCTCTCTCTCCTCTTACTCTCTCTATGGAACAATCTCTCTTTGTTCTCCCATTCCCTTTATTCCCTCTCTCTGTGTTCTTTCTCCCTATCCCTCTGCTTTCTCCGTCTGGTTTCTGTTCTCAGTCTCTCTCTCCCTCTCTTTGTTCTCTCTGCCTTCTTATCCCTGCTCCCGACACTACCACTTTGACTTTCTGCCGCTCCTTTCTCATTGTCACCATCTCCCTTTGTCAGTATTTTTCTCGAGCATATTTTCATCTTAACTTTATAGCTAAAAGATAGCCTTTGATTTTCTTCTTTGCCATTGCGTGAAAGGCAAGCTGATTGTGGTGGAGCTGATGTGACATATGGAAAAGCGAATAAGATGATGGTGCCCGAAGGTACATTTGTATATTATAAATTGCTTTGTAATCTTAGTTTTTCTGGCAGTGGATATCTAAGACATGATTAAATATGTATTAAAATGTGCAAAATGTCATTGTATGCTTTTGCCTTGTATTTGCCTTTCTTTAGATGTGAAGGGGTGGAGGAGGGATGTTCTGCTGCAATTGGCTGAACAGGGCTGCAATTGGACAGAGGCTGACTGCTGTCCCCACCCCCACCTCTCCTGCCCCAGGCCAAACATCCTCTGCTCTTGCTGGGGCCATCACTGTTCAATCTTTCAGCAGGGAGTGGAGGGAGCACCCCTGTACCCTGGGAGTACCTGCGTCATGGTGTATTCTCTGCACTGGCGATAGGAAGCTTACCACCTCCCAGTTCTCCTGGTGGAGGGAGAGGGCCTTTCTTCCCCCAGTACAGCTTCAAATACTTACTCACAGACCCTACCAAAGCCCTCTCTGGGAGTAAGATAAAGACCCTAGGATCTTAAATTCAGCCATCTTATGTCGAGACCGCTAACACTCTGGGTCACTGGCACTTCTCTCCAGAACATGGCATTTCAGCCTGGGCCAGTGGGTTTTCTCTGTGGGCTACTGGCATTTCATTGGTCTTATTAGCTTTTTGCTCTGCCATATACCTGGCATCCAAATCTGGGCCACTGCCATTTTCCTCTGGATCACTGTTGCACTTCCACTCACTGCTGGGATTCTTGCCAGGGCCCCTGAAACAAGCGGCAACTGACCCCAAAAAGTCGGGAAAAGTTTGTCTTGCATTCTGTTCATACAGATCAGATCATTACACACTGCATTGAGGCAGAACAAGGTAAAACAATAACAGAATGCAGAATAAAGTGTAACAGCTACAGAGAAAGTGCAGTGCAGGTAAACGATAAAGTGGTAGACAGTGAAGTTAAGATTCCATTTTTTTGTACTAGGGAACCGTTCAGTAGTCGTACAACAGTGGGATAGAAGCTGTCCTTGAGCCTGCTGGTACATGGCTTCAGGATTTTGTATCTTCTGCCTGATGGGAGAGGAGAGGAGAGAGAACGTCCAGGGTGGATGGGATCTTTGATTACGCCGGCTGCTTTATGAGAAGTGTAGACATAGTCCATGGAGGGGAGTTTGGTTACTGTGATATGCTGAGCTGTGTCCACAACCCTGCACTTTTCTAACAAGCTGCCAAGTTGGAGCCCTGAGCTGCAAATCATCCTGCTTGTTGCCCTCTCCACACATTACAAGGTCACTCCTCTCATATCGGTTCAGCTATAAATGCCTACCTCAGACAGCCAATAAATATTTTAAAGACATCTCTCGAAAAGCACAAGTGTGTCTGCCTGGGCTGCACATTATCATTTTGCGGGTTTTAATGTTGTGTCTACGGCTTTCCTGTTCAAGTTTTGCAATCGGATCACTCCGTAATGTCTTCATCCCTTCTCTGTTGCCTTGAGTTCAGGACCTTGAGGTTAGGGACAGCAAACAGCAGCCTAACCTGCCTTGGATTAGGGTGAGCAAAGTAAGGTTCCCTCTACTGGGTGAGAACAGTTAGTCATTATCTCGGGCCCCAAATTCCCTTACAGCCCCTACACCTCCCACCACTTTGTGCTCTCCTGATTCTGATTCTGACTCTGGTTCTTAGTGAGATGACAGACTTAGTAATAACTTGTTCAAGAGAGGAATATTTGTGTGGTCAAATCAGCAATCAGATTGGTAGGTCAATTAGGAAGACTTGTACTTAATAAGCTTCACTTCCTCTGAATTATTTCTGAAGTATTCTGAAGATTTTTCGTTAGTTAAATACACAAACCAATTTGCACACAGCAGGTTCCCACTGGAAATATTATAATGGGCACTTGTTGTGCTAGTGGGGTAGAAAAGTAGGCAGGCATGGCAGCTCTGCTCCTCGATATGATGCTACAAGAGCCGTTTCAAATCTCACCCAGATGACAGCACTGCCACCAGAGTAGTGCTCCCTTAATAGAGCACTGGAGGCTCACCATGTGGTTTCTATGCTGTAATCTTTGGAGGGAGATTATCCAACTGTTGTTCTGCAGGCAGTCCATAAAGGAACCTTTTATCCCACCTGAATCAGGTGAGTGAAGTTGCAGGTTCCAGAATGAACAATAATCGTTTCAACATTTGCCCTCCCCCAGCCTCTATTACAGTAATAACTGATATTTCATATTTTCTCATGACATAGAAGGAGGCCCTTTGTCCCATTGACTCCATGCCAGTTGTCAGAGCATTCCCATCAATCTCGCTCCCCCACCTATTTCTCTGTGACCTATTCTCTTCCACATTCCCATCACCTCTACCCCAGTTCTCCCACAGCTCAGTGACACAGCCGGGGACAATTTACGGACTTGAATTAACCTACCAACCCTCACGTCTTTGGGACGCGGGAGGAAACCGAAATTTTCGGGGGGAGCACATGCAGTTACACAGAAAATGTGTAACGTCCACACACAGACAGCACACAGGGTCAGGATTGAACCCACAACTCTGGAGTTGTGAGGCAACGGCTCTACCTGCTACACCATTGTACAACTATCCGTTGTCAGTTTGCAAACCCTAATGCTGTACACCTCCCTCTGTAAGCATCGTCATCTCTGTAAGAGTCTGGGAAGTCTGCACTCTTCTTGACCATTCCATGACTTGATCACTCCATCACTTCATTGTTCCTTCATCTGCCACAGCCCCAATTACTGGAATTCCCTAAACCTCTCTGCCTCTCTCTCTCGCTCTGTAAAACCTGCGTTCAGCCAAGGTTTTGGTGACCCAGTATTTCCTTAAATGTCTCAGTGTTTGTGGAACAGCTTTGGCACATTTTACTGTCTCAAAGGCACTATATAAATTCAAATTTGAAACTCCACTTGTGCTCCATTTAAAGAATTCTCCCGGGCAGATTGACCTGGGACATGTTTTGCACACTTACCCTGCAAGCAACTAGTTTCTGTTGACTGGGAAAAAAACATTCTTAAAAAACAGTGTATTTTTGATCAGCAGTTATAATTGGTTCCTTTCAGGATAAAACAATCCCAGCAGAAAGCAGCTTGGTTCCACCAGAGTGGGTCCAAGAAATGGAGAGGGTTGGGGGGGTTGTATTTCAATTTCTTTTGGAACCAAGAAATCTTGCTTGCATTTGTTCAATTTACCATTAAGGAAGCATCTATATTTTATCCAAACATATGACATTTTCAAAGGTGTTAGGAGGATGTCAGCCAACTTCAGAATCATTCCACTTCACCTCAGACTGTCTTACACCTGTCATTGTTGTCTTGCAAAGGAGATAGATTGTCCATCATTAAGGACCCCCACCACCCAGGACATGCCCTCTTCTCATTTATACCGTCAGGTAGAAGGTACAGAAGGCTGAAGACACACACTCAGCGATTTAGGAACAGCTTCTTCCCCTCTGCCATCTGATTTCTGAATGGCCATTGAACCCATGAACACTAACTCACTACTTTGTTCTTAATTTCCTATTTAGTTTAACTATTTAACATACATATATATACTTACTGTAATTCATTTTTTTCCTCTATATTTATCATGTTTTGTACTCCTGCCGCAAAGTTAACAAATTTCACGATATATGCTGGTGATATTAAACCTGATTCTGACTCTGATTGGAGGAGAGGAGGGTGGGATCAGTATTGCAAGCTTACTGTCCCCGAACCCCGCTTCGTAGTGGTTGATGTTGAAGAGGGCATAATCGTTCTTCAAGAGTGGCGGTGTACTTAGTCTTCTGGTGCATATAAGTAAGAAAATTAATCAGGGTTGAGGCTTTAATGTTATATTTTCCAACAAGGTTATAACAACATTGACTCCAGGGACTGGCTGTGACGGCCAAGCCCAGCATTTATTGCCCATCTCTAAGTTGCCCTTGAGAAGGTGGTGGTAAACTGATTATAATTGTACATTTCTGTCGAGTATCAATGCTGTAATTCCAAACATGATCTTTCCATTTTAACCTTGCCTTGAAATTGCTTTGGAAAGGCATGTTAAATTGATTGTGTGATAGGGTCATAGAAACATACAGTATGAAAGCAGGCCCTTCTGTCCAGCTTCATACTAACCATCAAAAGCACCCATTTAAACTAATCCTGCATTAATCCCTTTTTTGGATCACAGCATAAGACCATAAGATATAGGAACAGAATTCGGCCATTCAGTCCATCGTGTCTGGTTCACCATTCCATCATGGCAGACCGCGGATCCCACTCAACCCCGTACAGCTGCCTTCTCGCCATATCCTTTGATGCCCTGACTGATCAGGAAACAATCAACTTCCGCCTTAAATATACCCACAGACTTGTCCTCCACCACAGTCTGTGGCAGAGCATTCCACTGGTTCACTACTCTCTAGCTAAAAAAATTTCCTTCTTACCTCTGTTCTAAAGGGCCGCCCCTCAATTTTGAGGCTGTGCCCTCTAGTTCTGGATACACCCACCATAGGAAACATCCTCCCCATATCCACCCTGTCTAATCTTTCCAACATTCGGTAGGTTTTAATGAGATCCCCACGCATTCTTCTAAATTCCAGTGAGTACATTGGGACTTGCACACTTCTGACATTCCACCATTGTTGCTGGTGACAAGACAAGCTTTATGCTCTCTGAAGTTCTGTGCAACACAAGCTCTTTGTTCCATTTACTGGGATCTGGGAATCATCAGCAAAAGCCAGTATTTATTGCTCATCCCTAAATGCCATCAAAGGAAATGGTGTGACCTGCCTGGTTTTGTATGCTGCAATCTTTCAGTCTCTCTCTCATTCGGCAGAAGATACAAAAGCTTTGAAAGTACATGTTACCAGGCTGATGACAGTTTCTCCCTCACTGTAATAAGAAAGGTTCCTGCGAACAAAAAGATTGACTCTTGACCTCACAATCTATAGTACTGTCCAAAAGTCTTAGGCACTTATATATATCTGGGGTGCCTGAGACTTTTGCACAGTACTGTAGTAATTTTATGTATTGCACTGTACTGCTGCCGCAAAAAAAAACAAATTTCATGACATGTGAGTAATGATAAACCTGATTCTGATATGGGTCTCAATTGTGCACTGAGAATGGAAAAGGTGTAGGGAGAGGGGAGGGAGCGGGAAGCACCACAGAGACATTCTGTAATGATCAATAAACCAATTGTTTGGAATCAAATGACCTTGCCTGGTGTCTCAGGAGTGGATGTGTCTGCATCCCCCCCCCCCCACCCCGCCCCTGGTATTGTTTTATCTTGCTGTCTCGCTGGCCCTACATTCATCTCTGGAGCTTCCGGTCTTCCACAAGGTTGTGTCCTCAGCACACTCAGACTGCATGGCCAGATTCTACTTCAACTCCATCTACAAGTTTGCACCGTAGTTAGCCGAATCTCCCATAACAGTGAATCGGAGTACAGGAAGGAGGTGGAGATCTTAGTGATGTGATGTCATGGTATGGCACCTGCTCTGCATGTGACAGTAAGAAACCCTAATTATGCCCACTAGTCTAGGTGCCTCTGCTGAAGGTAGAACATTCTCATTATCTGCTTTCATAAGTCGAGGGATAGAGTTTAAGAGTCGCGATGTAATGATGCAGCTCTATAAAACTCTGGTTAGGCCACACTTGGAGTACTGTGTCCAGTTCTGGTCGCCTCACTATAGGAAGGATGTGGAAGCATTGGAAAGGGTACAGAGGAGATTTACCAGGATGTTGCCTGGTTTAGAGAGTATGGATTATGATCAGAGATTAAGGGAGCTAGGGTTTACTCTTTGGAGAGAAGGAGGATGAGAGGAGACATGATAGAGGTGTACAAGATAATAAGAGGAATAGATAGAGTGGACAGCCAGTGCCTCTTTCCCAGGGCACCACTGCTCAATACAAGGGGACATGGCTTTAAGGTAAGGGGTGGGAATTTCAAGGGGGATATTAGAGGAAGGTTTTTTTTACTCAGAGAGTGGTTGGTGCGTGGAATACACTGCCTGAGTCAGTGGTGGAGGCAGATACACTAGTGAAGTTTAAGAGACTACAAGACAGATATATGGAGGAATTTAAGGTGGGGGGGGTTATATGGGAGGCAGAGTTTGAGGGTCAGCACAACAATGTGGGCTGAAGGGCCTGTACTGTACAATTCTATGTTCTTTGTTCTATCCAATCCATGCTTCTCATAATATGTACCCTTAATTCTACCCCCAACCTCCTTTGCTCCAAGGTAAACAAACCCAACCTGTCCCATCTCTAGAAACTGAGCCGCTCCATTCCAGGGAACCCCTGGGGAATCTTCTCTCAGTGCACTGACATACTTCCTGTAATTCTTGATGAGGAATAAGAAGTAGACACCGATGGTTGTTTTGTACAGCAGGCAATAACAGGAAAGTCCCAGTAGAATGAGAATTATCTGAAGAGGTTCAAAGGTGAGAGAACCCTAGAGAGTAACTCCACTTCTGGGAGCATCCAGGAGTCATAAATATAAGGTCATTTTTAATGGCTCCAAATCCAGGGGAAACATTTTCACTGCCTGTGAGACTGTGGAGCTTCCCACCATAGGGAGAGGTTGAGGAAATGTACAGAGATGATGTTAGGACAAGGTTGGGTGATTTGAAGGATGAGTCATTTGAAGGATGAGTCAAATGGAAGGGAAGAGGCTCATGCGGAGCCTAAATTCTGGGCCATAAAGTCTGCTTCTGTGTTTTTATGCAAAAAAAAGAGGTTCAGTGGACCCTTCAAAGAATTTAAACAACCATTGGCCAAAGTATATTGGAAATATAGCAAAAACAGTGTAAGCAGTGTGCTTGGAAGCAAATATTGTTAAATATAGACTGGTTGAAGTTATTTCGGCCCATTTGATCTTGTTCGTATGAAGCACAAATTCTTTAGACTTCTCTGCTGTATCCAGCTGTTTTTTAACCCAGATTACAGTTGCAGTCAAATTCAGTAGGAACAGAGAGGCCAACTGCAGTTCAAAATCAGTCACTCACCAGGGAGCCAGCAAGGTGATGGCTTCCCACTGTCCCCTCCTTCATTCCTGAAACCGCTTCAGAGTAGAAAAGGCTCGATTTGAACATCTTCATGCTTGCTTGCACATCACTCCAGTTGTGTCCCCTCTGTGTCTCTGGAATCCCCTCCAATGCTCAGAGACCTCTTACTCATCCCAGAATCCCTCCATAACGGTGGCCGTTTCAGTGAAAGTAACCACAGAATGGATTGTTGTTTAACAGTAAACCTCTGGCTCCCAATCCTCCTCAGGCAAAGGAAATTTGCTGCTGTATGTGGCCCACCAATGTGTTTTCCTGCCTTCTCTGTTCAGGAGTGATTAGAGATGGACAGTGAATGTTGCCGCTGCCAGTGGTGTCCACGTCCTGTGAAAAACAAGGAGCCGTTCTCACGTTTAGTAAGCACCCTTCATCATCATCATCTGTTAGCAGAGAGAATTGCTTTCTCTTTTTATTTTTTCTTTAAGTACCCACCCAGATGTGTTTTGAAAGTCACCCTCCCAGTGATCCAGGTACAAGTCAATCGCACCATTTTCTTCACATTTCATAGCCAGACAGGAGTCACGGAGTGACAAAGCACGGAACAGGCCCTTTGGCCTGCCGAGTCTGTTCTGACCATCATCCACCTGTCTTACACCAATTATATTCTCCCCACATCCCCATCAACTTCCCCCGACATTCTACCCCTCTCCCACACATGAGAGGTAAGTTACAGTGACCAACTAAACCAACCAAGCCCCAGATGTTTGGGATGTGGGAGGAAACCAAACACCCAGGGTGGGGGGAGGATCCACACGGTCACAGGGAGAACATGCGGATTCCACACGGACAATGCCATCGGTCAGGATCGAACCCGGGTCTCTGGGAGCTGCGACACAGTTGCTAATAACCTTAAAACACAGTCCTCTCACTCTCGACTCTCCTTCCAGTGGGACCAAACTTCCTCACTAATTACTACACCCCTGAGCTAGGGAACCAGTTTCCTGATAAATTGTGTCCATGTTATTTCCCAGCAGAGCAATCCCTTTAGTCCAATTTCTCTGTATGACCTGCAATGTATTCTCTCTCTCACATATCCATCAACTCCTCTGATTCTTTTGTTACCCACCTACACTCAGGGCAATTGCCAGTGGACAGTTAACCAACCTGCACGTCTTTGGGAGTGGGAGAAAATTAAATACCCGGGTGAGGATCCACACAGACAGTACCCAATCTCACGATCGAACCTGGGCCTCTGAAGATAGCAGCACTACCTACTGCACCACCATGTCACTCTTTACTAACTGTGTCTTGATCCCTTGTTAAAAGCAGAAAATGCCATTATCAAGGACCTCCAGCACCCAGGACATGCCCTTTTCTCACTGTTACCATCAAGTAGGAGATACAGAAGCCTGAAGGCACATACTTAGCGATTCAGGAACAGCTTCTTTCCCTCTGCCATCCGATTCCTAAATGGACATTGAATCGTTGGACACTACCTCACTTCTTTTAATGTACAGTATTTCTGTTTTTGCACATTTAAAAAAATCTATTCAATATACGTAATTTATTTATTTATTTATTTATTATTACGTTTTATTTTATTTACTTTTTTTTCTCTCTTTCTGCTGGATTATGTATTGCATTGAACTGCTGCTGCTAAGTTAACAAATTTCACGTCACATGCCAGTGATAGTAAACCTGATTCTGATTCTGAAATACTCAGCAGGATAGGCTGCTTGTCTGGGGAAAAGAAACAATCAAGCCTCTTTCGTCAGAACGAGGACATGATCCTCTTGTCGATCTTCTGACTCTCCAACTGTTCCCATCCACTCATTGACCAGCTAAACTTATTTACAGCTTATCTGCATGGTCACTCCAATTTTAGCTGATCAGAGACGCTCCCTCCTTGCAGTTTACAAGCTCTTTTATTCCCTTCTCAGTTCTGATGAGAGGTCTTCACCCTGAGACATTCAGTCTGTTTCTCTTCCCGCAGATGCTGCCTGATCTGCTGAGTATTTCCAACATTTTCTGTTTCATTTTAAATTTACAGCGTCTGCATTTTTTTTTACCCTGACCCTTTGTCAGTTTGAACACCAACTAAAACTACTCTGTTCAAGTAACCAAAGTCAATTCTCCCTCTGGAAGGAGTTTCCCTTCCTCCTGTATTTAACAGAGGTTCACACCACTGCTTCTGGGAGGTTACTGTGCTTAAGTTGACTCTAGGATGTTCTGCATTACAGCAACAACAATACTTCAAAAGCCGCCTCATTTAGATGTACTGAAAGGGACACAAGAGGTGCTATCACAATGCGAAATGTTTGGGTGTTAATCAACTGCAGTCGGTGGGGAGAAAAAGATTAACTTAAATCACACAGCACCCTCTGATATCTGTGCACGTCAGCTACAGCTAGACGCATGATCCACCTCTCTGTGTTCTGACAAAGCAAGTAGAAATCCATTTTGAAACCTCTTCTCCAGCTAATAAGATATATAAGAGCTGAATGCCAGTCCTTGGTACTAGAGGACTGTTTGGTATTTTAAATAAAAGCTGTGCTGAAGCCAGAACCTCCCCTTTAAAGACTCAGCAGACAAGACAAAAACAGGTTGTTACAACCAACTGTGCAACTTAGCAATTTAAAATTATATTACATGGACAGGCAAGGCAGATCCATATATCTACAATGATAAGACAACTGTATCATCATTTCCTGAAATGCTCATTCATGTAACTTGTTCTTTATTGAAAAGCATAAATATTCTAACTGTGACATAAAATCCACCAGCAACTCCTGTTGGAAAGTCATCTGGTATTTTTGTGCTGACATATTATTTTGAAGCTGAGCCTTGAATCTCAGTTCAATCGATTACAGTAATTACAGGTTGCAGAAACTAATTAAAGTGCACAGGTTTTGGGCAGTGTGCAAGAGGGGCTTAACTGACAGGCAGGTTTAGCCAAAGGCTTGACCAGAGAAAAGTGGAGAGGTGAATTTCATTGTGTTGCAAAGCTTCTTTGGGGTACGTATATATTAGGAGTAGGCACTTAGTGTTCTTGGAGTCGATTATGAGCCTTCAGTGCTGCCAAGAGTTCAAATCTCAATTAAAGCCATCCATCTTAAACTTGTTTTTATTTCCCTTGGTACGACAATGTAAGTTTGTCAGTATACTTATGGCACCAGAGAGAGAGAGAGATCCTATTATGTGATAAGTTTCCATCTTGCTCTCTATTGAGTTAGGAATAAAGGATGTTTTAACAGGACAATTTTGACATTAGAGAAACCAAAATTTTATTGCTTCATTCATGGAGCCATTGTCGTACAACACAGAAACAGACCATTCATCCCACTGAGTGCACACTAACCATTTACAGTAACCGGACACTAATCGTCATTTTTATTCTCTCCACTCTCCATTGCACATCAATGGCTTGGCCGTGGAAAGAGCAAAGAGTATGAAGTTCCTTGGTGTGCCCATAACAGGCAATCTAATCAGGACCTACATCACCTCCTCATTAGTCAAGAATGCACAGCAGTGTTTACCCTTCCTGAGCACATTCGAACAGCTTTCTACAGGAGAACTATCAAGAGAGTCCTGTCTGGCTGCACCGTTGTGTGGTACGGAAGCTGCAAGGCCTCAGGCCGCAAGACCCTACAGAGGATGGTGCAAACCGCTGGGCACATCACTGGGTCTCCTTCCTCTCTATTTGTGGCATTTACCAGGAGCATTGCATACAAAGGACCCAAAGTATTGTTGAGGATCATGACCACCCATCCCACAACCTTTTTGACTCACTACCATCTGGAAGGAAGTACCGAAGCCAGACAGAGTAACAGCTTCTTCCCTCTGGCTCTGAAACGAAGGAATACTCCACCACTACCGGGGTCTCATCACTCGGACAGCGAGCTGCCTACTGTTTACTGTTTAACTGTGCTGCGCACTTAACATGCATTTTAAATTATATTTTATTAACTTATTCGTGATAATCTTTTGTTTTATGTGCTGTGTGTGATATATGTATTGAGGGTGAACTGTGGTCCGGAGAACACTTGCTTTGTTCGGTTGTATATATGTACAGTCAGATGGCAGTGAACTTGAACACAGGGAGAATGTGCAAAGGATGGAACTCAGGTCTCTGCCAGCCTTGCTACTGTGCTGCCCACTCCACGTCAGAATTCCAGCTTGAAAATTACTGTTTGATTAACGTAGTTATTCTCATCCTGTAGCAAGTTAAATATTGGTTTGCTAGCTGATATTAAATATGATCAGAGGGCTTGATTCAGTAATTCTGAAATGCAACCAGGAGAAGTAGATTTCAAAGACTAACCTTGGAGTTAAATGACCCCATTTCCTACATCTCATTCTGGTCATAAATGAAGCACTGAACATCAAACTGAGCGCGCCCACTTAAGAAGAATTGAAAGGTGGACAGAAAAGTCTGTCTGCTGATTGCTGTCCATGAAGCATCTCCTGTTATTTGACATGGAAGTGGTGATTCTAGTGCATAAAATGTCCATTTTCCCCTTACTTTGGTGCCTGAATGAAAAATAATGAAACAGAAAAGTGCAGCAATGCAGGATTAAACAAGCTGACTTCAGCTTGTAGGGAGAATTTCTTAGTGATGTGGACCCTTGTCGATCCCCACTGTTCCACCCCGGCCCCTCTTGAAGTCAAGGCCATTTAGCAGAGCCACACAGTTCTTCACTGACAGAGAGTCCAGAAGGTTATGGTGAAAGATATTCAAATGATATCAGGCAGCTTTGTTGCAACAGGTGGCCTGTTTGCCTTCTTTACACCAATGCCTCCGTCCAACAAACCTTGCAAAAGAGACAAAGGAAACATTCAGCTTGCAAAAACCTCTTGCATGAAAGCAACTTGCCGGTGGTGTTTTAGAAAAGAACTGTTGTTGGAGGTTGTCATGGTAGAGAGCTCCTCATTACTCCTCTTTATGGTCAAGCAAGTATTGATTTGAGCCACCAGCAAATGATGGACACTTTCAAGCCATTCACTGAAGTGTTGAATAGCTTTCGAAGCCTTTGCATGATTAGTCATTCAGCAAGAGATTGCAGGATTTCTGCACAACGGTACGTTGGGCCTGTGAGTCTCATCTTTAATGCATGAGGCTTGTCAGATTTGACTAAAAAGAAGGATTTTTACGAGAGTTATTTATCACATTCAGTGAAAGATAGCCAGTTAAGCATGCCTATTTGTATATGGCAAGTATACATCTTGATGCCAATTCTTGCCTTTAAACTCCATAAGACATTTTGCTCATTATAAATGAAGACATGACTTATAAAAAGGGAATCCATGTTAATGATGAAGGTGGCAAATAAAATATGCACCATCTCACTACCGTATAAATAATGTACATGTCTCCGAGAACACACACTCAAGGTAGACATCAGCATTAACTTTTGAAATGGTGTGCTCGAGACATTGTTGGCTGGATAAGTTAATCAGCCTGCAAGAGCTGGGAGCCAGGTACTTGAGAGTGAGACTAGATAGTTGAGGAGATTGGATTTGAGGACAGAATAGGCTCGTTAATGATGCAGAGGTGTAGCTTAGTTGATAATTGATAAGCTAGTATTGTGGAGCAGGTTTGGTGGATAGTGCCAGACAGGATGGTGTTTGAATATATCTGGGGCCTGTTTTTTTGCCCAGTATCTCCAATGATAATCACCACCAACAGCTGTGATAAAAAGCAGTGCTTTCTTCTGCAAAACATGTTGTACTTCTGAAAGAGCTATGCAACGGACAATCCAGTTCAATATAATGGACAATTTCTTAGTGTAACAGAGTGTCATTTATTAAATGAGAGCATTGGGAAAGTTAATTGTATTGGCAAGAAATTATCAGCTGAAGATCAGCCTATGTGAAGTATTGGACTGGACTGAACGCAGAAATGCCTGAAGCGGTTGCAAATATGTTTCTAATTGTTAAAAAAGCCTGTTTACAATGGGCAGAATTTTTCAAACCCCAATGCCTATCGGCAATGAGCTGCCCAAAAGAGAAGCAAATTTCCATTGGTGTTCATGCTGAGTATTATTTGAAATGGCTGGTGAAAACCAATTGGGAACATAGGGGAACAGCATTGCTCGCATTGAAGAGAGACCCTGACACGTAGAACAAACACTACAGCTTGCAGCCTTCACAGCAGTTGAACAGGATACAGAGTTGTCTGTGGATTCATTTGCAAGCTCGTACCTTTTGGAAGATTTATATGAAGAAATTATTATTGTAGTAATTGTACTCATTGTAATTGTACATATCTGTGGAATACCAATGCTGTAATTCCTAACATGCCTTTTCCATTTTAACTTTGCCTCGAATTTTTTGGGAAAAGTATGTTAAATTGGTGGTGTGAGATACAGTATGGAAACAGGTCCTATGGCCCACCACGTTCACAGTAAACATCAACTGCCCATTTACACTCATCCTATATTAATCCTTTTTTTTGGGGAGACAACAAGTGAGGTTTAGAGCAAAATACCCTATACGTTATGATGTGCACACGTTTTATACTTGTGATACTCCGCCATTGACCTTGCAAGCCCCTCTTCTAGTGATAACGCAAGCTGTAAGTGCCATGAAGGTCTGTGTACGCACAAGCTTCTGGAATCTGAGAACTGCCAAAAGCCAGCATTTATTGCCCATCCCTAATTGCTCTCAAGAAGCTGGGGGTGAGCTGCCCAGCTGAGGTGCTGCTGGGGAAGGTGTTCCAGGGTGTGGACCCAGTGATAATGACCAGGGAAAACCTGGAAGAAAAACTGTGCACAGCATGATATTTGCCTCTGCCTCGGGAATGTAGCCAGCATAATCAATGACTCTTCCCCCTCTCCCATCAGGCAGAAGATACAGGAGCCTGAAACTATGCATCACCAGGCTGACAGAGAGCTTCTAGCCTGCTGTTATAAGACTATTAAACAGTCCCCTAGTAGAATAAGATGGGCCTACAATTGACCTACAGTCTACCTCATTATGGCCTTGCACCTTACTGTCTGTCTGTGTTAATACTGTGGCCCTTTATTCTGCACTCTCATGTTGTTTTCCCTTGTACTTCTTCAATACACTGCTGTAATGAAACGATTGGTATGGATGGCATGCAGAACAAAGTTTTTCACTGTATCTTGGTACCTGTGACAATAATAAGCCAATTTAGCAATTAATTTAGTGCATTCACGTGTTCTGCTATGCAGCACAACTTTTAGTCTTGACTCCTTTCCATCTGCTTTGGCGGCGAGACTGCAAGCATTTTAACCATTGCAAGCGGTTGTTTGCAACATTGCCCAAGTTTGTTAGTTCTGGAGCTATTTTAAACATGGCGTTGTACGTGAGTGGCTTATGATGCTTGCATTAAATTCCATTTTCAGCTTACTATAATTGCCCTGTTATTACTTCACTTTGTAGCCTTTTACACTGTCACTTTACAGCTGCACTGTCTCGGAAATTGCCGTTGCTGAACTCCCAAACAATGTGACAGAAAAATTGGTCCATCTCTGCTGGGACTAAATGTGAAGATGAGTTTCACAGATCAGTTTCACTTACTTACGCAAAATTAGTTTCATTTTATGTGCCCTTCTGAGCGCTGATGAATTTCCAGCTTTGATTGCCCGATCTAAAGATCCAGTTGATCTACCCTGTATTTTATATGGAATCATGTCAGTGGAGGGAGGCTAATATTCCAAATGCCGTTCAAATTGATACCCCTGATGGATGATAGATCGAGCGTTTGGTTAGAGAGGATGGCATTGAATGCAATAGCATATGACGTGTTTTTGTCTGTGGACTGTTATTTTAAGTACTATTTGCACAGCTTATGGCTCGACGCCTAGAGCACATTTCCAAAGATATTTCAAAGTCGTGGTAAACTCCGCATGGCACTTAATTGAGAATCAGCAAACGAGCTGGCAGATGCTTCAACATTGTGGATGAATGTGAGGGGTGCATCAAATGAGAAGCCACCACGTCAGTTGGTGTTTAGCATCTAGTTTCAAGTCAAATCGAGTTTATTGTCACTTACAAGTACCGGTGTAATGAAGAACTTACTTGCCGCAGCGTCAAAGGCACAGAGCATCAGTTACACAATATTCACAAGAAAAACATCAATTAAACAGAAATTATATAAAATTATATAAGAATTATGGAACAAAAATAAAGTTGATTGTAATGCAAAGTGGCTGAAGTGGTCATTGTGTTGCTATACTGAGGTAGTGATGATGGTTGTACGTGTTGGTTGAAGAAACAAATGGTTAAAGAGAACTGGCCATTCCTGAATCTTGTGGTGTGGGACTTCAGGCTTCTGTACCTCTTGCATGATGATAGACTATAAGACCATAAGATATAGGAGCAGGATTAGGCCATTTGGCCCATCGAGTCTGCTCCAGCATTTTGTGTATGTTGCTCCACCGTTAGCTATGAGAAGATGGTGGAGATCTTTGAAGATTGATCTTGCCTCCTTGAAGCAGCACTTCCTGTAGATACTGTTGATGATGGGGAGGGATGAGCCCAAGGTGTATCGGGAAGAGTCCACGACACTCTATGGCTTCTTATGTTCCAGCATATTTGAACTGCTGTACCAGACCATGATTGGAATCAGTCAAGTCACTTTTAACAGTGCATCTATGGAGGTTTGTTAGAGCGTTTGGTTACAAGCTCAACCTTCTTAAGCTTCTCAGAAAGCAGAGAGGTGTACCTTCCTTCTGATTGCATCTCTGTGCTGGACCTTGGACAATCCGTTATGTTAATGAGTGATTCCAGATGATCCAAAAGGATGGAGTGCTAAACAAAAAAATTCCGAGGTGTTATGTTTTGTAACTCCGAAACGTTAAACTAATTGAAAGAAAAACACAGACCTGGGATAACTAGTGTACATTATTTTCTTTACTTTAGTGAGGTATGCACATATGATGTGGTGGCATGATGAAGTTTTCCATTCACGTACTTTTACGTGTGCTCCATAATAAATTATTTAAACAAACAAAGAATGCTTAATCTAACAATATATTTACAAAATTGCTCAAATATTACTGAAATATTCAACATACAACACGAGGTACTGGCTGAAGAGCCCCAGTTGTTCCATGATTCCCAAGTGGATAGCAAACATTGTATATATTTTTATAAAAAAAACAGAGAGCTTTATTTTCTTTCCATATTTTTCACAGGATTTGAGAATTATTTGAAAAATGACCATGTGAATTTCTTCCTTCTTCCCTTCTGTCACTGTTTGACCATTTCCTTCAACATCTGCAATGTGTCATTATCTCAGTTTTTAGAAAGATTAGAATTGAGAAAAAGTTGGTGGAATTTTGAAAGGTAACAAGCTGTTCCTTTCATCTCAGTTCACCTTCAGCTAGGACTAAACTCCTGTTAACCATAGATCATTAGACATAGGAGCAGAATTAAACCATTTGGCTCAATGAGTCTGCCTTGCCATTCCATTATGGCTGATTTATTATCCCTCTCAAGCTCATTCTCCTGCCTTCTCTCCATAACCTTTGATGCCCTTACTGACCAAGCACCTAACAAACCCCACTTTAAATATGCCCCATGACTTGGCCTCCACAGCCATCTGTGGCAATGAATTCCACATATTCACCATCATCCAGCTAAAGAAATTCCCCCGTTCTCTGTTCTAAAGGGACATCCTTCTATTCTGAGGCTATGCTCTCATGTCATAGACTCTCCCACTATTGGAAACATCCTCTCCACGTCTACTCTGTCTAGGCCTTTCAATATTTGCGAGGTCTCAATGAGCGCCTCCCTCATTCTTCTAAACTCCAGCGAGAGTCATCAAACCCAGAGTCATCAATGTTCCTCATTTGTTAGCCCTTTCACTCCTGGGATCATTCTTGTGAACCTCCTCTGGACCTTCTCCAATGCCAGCATATCCTTTTGGAGATAAGGGGCCAAAAACTGCTCACAATACTCCAAGTGCACTCTGAGCAATGCCTTATAAAGTTTCAACATTACATCCTTGGTTTTATATTCAAGTCCTCTCAAGATGAATGCTAACATTGCATTTGCCTTCCTCACCACCAACTCAACCTGTAAGTTAACCTTTAGGGAATCCTACACGAGGACTCCCAAGTCCCTTTGCACCTCCAGTGATTTTAAATGACTGGATGCTAGGAAGAAGTTTCACCTGGCTGAGGAATCAAGTAGTTTGAGAATAAGCGGTTGGTCATTTTGAACTGAGACGAGGAGAACTTTATGAACTGAGAGTGAGGTGAATCTTTGAAATTCTCTTCTCTAGAAGACCGTGGACCCATCGTCACTGAATTTAATTGGAAACAGGCTTCTGGGCGTTATAGGAGTCAAGGGATAAGAAGGTAGTACAGAAAAATAACACTGAGGTCGAAGATCAGACATGATCTTATTGAATGCCGACTATCAAGTCTCCATCGATACTAAGCCCATTCACCAGCTTGTGGTCTGTGGTCTTCTCTGCCTTGGTTGACATGCCTCATCTCAGGGCAGGGACTTTTCATCAGCATGTCACGGTAGGCCAGATTATACAATGTCACCAAAACATGACAATGTTGGCAGCACATTACACAGGCAAGTTGTCTATCATTTCCTCCATTACAGACGTGTCCTCTGTTCTACCCATTGCCCTCCTCCGCCTTCCCTGCTACTTACACTAACATGCTTTTGGCCAGTAGCATTAACTGGTTCGATGCTGCATTTCTGTCAGTGGAAGTTAGGAAAAGGGGTTGGGGTGTCAATGCCTCAGGACCATTGGGAGTTAGGGGTCAAAGTCATGTGGGGCTGAGGACAGAATTGCGGTGGGTCAAGGACAGGGGTCATCTAGGGTTTGAGGGTGCGAGGCATTCATGGAGAATGGACCGTAAACATGTACAGTCTAGGCCCAAAATGTCAACTGTTTATTCCTCCATAGATGCCACCCGACCTGCTGAGTTTATTCAGCATTTTGTTTGTGTTGCTCAAGATTTCTAGCGTCTACAGAATCGCTTCTTTTTACAATCAGTAGTTGTCTTTTATTATATTCATGGTGTCATTAAGTTAATACAGTCAATGTACAAGGCACCAATTCACTCATGTGGCCTCTTTGAATGATACACTCCTTTAGTGTTTGTGTCCAGTGGCATGAAGACCCAAGACGAGGGGTTCCCAATCTGGGGTCCATGGACCCCTCGGTTAATGGTAGGGGTCCATGACATAAAACAGGTTGGAAGCCCCTGTCCTAGACCATGGTCTTTCCCCTCTGAGCCTTTGCATTGGCTGCACTGAGCTTCAGCACATTGACCAGCATATACCTTTGCAGCCTGGAATATGTCAGGAGGCAGCATTTCTCTATGGACATCTCACTGACTTGGAAGATCAATAAGCTTCAGACAAACCAACGAATGTCTTACTGAGCTGATGATAATCCAGCAGCACTTGATGTCTGTCTCAGTGTATGTCCCTGGGAACAGCCCGATATAGGTGCGAGGCTCCTCTGTAACGCAGCTGCTCATGACAAATTTCCACAAGGTCCCTTGCATCCGTTTCCAGACTTTCTTTACAAACACACAGTCCACAAGGGAGTGGACGATTGTCTCGTCTTCATTGCAACCATCCCGAAGGTAACGGGTGTTAGGAGTGAGACTCTGACTGATTCAGTTCTGGGACTACAACTCTGTGTATCAGCATTGCACTTCACTAGTGAGTGTCCCAGTGCTCTAACCATGTTCACTTCCAATACATACATGAGGTATATCCTGCATTGTAACAATATGCTCTCCACTTGTGAGAGCATCAGATGTGAATTGTGTTCATGTGAATAACTATACAAAGCCATTCAGATTGATTCAGAATATTTAGAAACTCACCAGCAGTGCATCCTGTTAAGCAGATATTTAATTAACTACTTAGCATGCTCCTTTTCAAGGGATCAGCTCTGTGAATCCAAGAATACGAATTTCCTGTTTTTTATAAGTCCTCCAACCTAGTCAGTGGTATTGGTGCAGCAGGCTGGTCATTAAGTTTCTACACTGGGAATCTAAAAATCTGGGTTTATATCTCTGCCCACCCTCCTCCTCTCTCCACGGCAACAGAGGAATCTAACTTTATTTAACCAAATAAATTCAGAATGAAGGAATGGCAAGAAGTGAACATGAATTGTTATTAGCCACACACAAAATGCTGGAGGAACTCAGCAGGTCAAGCTGATCTGCTGAGTTCCTCCAGCATTTTGTGTGTGTTGCTTTGGATTTCCAGCATCTTCGTGTTTATGAATTGTCATTAACACCTTATTGTCCTTTAAGGGTGGAAATCTTTTGCCATATCTGCATATGTGACTCCAGAACAACAGCAAAGACTTTTAAGCAACACACATAAAAGTTGCTGGTGAACACAGCAGGCCAGGCAGCATCTCTAGGAAGAGGTACAGTCGACGTTTCAGGCCGAGACCCTTCGTCAGAACTGAAGGAAGAGCTAGTAAGAGATTTGAAAGTGGGAGGGGGAGGGGGAGATCCAAAATGATAGGAGAAGATGGGGGGGGAGGTGGAGGGATGGAGCCAAGAGCTGGACAGGTGATTGGCAAAAGGGATATGAGCAAGGACTTTTTTATCTGTCCTCCTAAAATGCCCCAGCTAGCCACTTAGTCCAGGGAAAGCTAGGGTCAGGCATTAAGTACAAACATGTAAGTAGCAGAATAACTTTAAAAAGTAATTAATGGGGTAAGCTGTAAACTTAAATGATTTTGTGTTTTCAATGCACAGCCACAGTATTGCTGGTAAATTTGCATTTAGAGTGTTTGCGCTGGATTTCAATTGAATGTCTCAGTTTGCTCTTTCAGTTCATGCCATTTCTCACTGAAATGCTTTACCCAAAAGAAGCAAAGGGTTTGAAGTGTCAGACTCATAATAAGAGGCGTGAAACAAATTCTTCCCATTGTCCGTTAGTAAGCTGATCACTCCCCCTGCATGCATATGAAGCTCTTTAGGCTGACTTGGGAGGACGTGGTACCTTTAAGGCAGAAAATCATGGTTCGAGTCCTACTGAGGCCTGGTGCCGAGGGAGCGCAGTGCTGAGCAAATTTTCAACGGGAATGACTGAAAGCCGGCCAATCATGACCCACTTCTAATAATGTTCTTTTTATGCTGTTCAGACAGTCAATGACCACTCAGGCAACAGAAGAGACAACATTTGTTCAGTCGGACGTGGCATATGCAGTGCTCCTGGTGGAAGGGCTCCATGGATGTGGAGCAATCTCAATTTATCCTCAGTGCAGGGAGCATTCCGATATTCGGATCACATCATCAATGTTCTTTAAATATTCATTTATGATTTCCATTTATAGAGCCACTCAGACGTCTAACTTTGCTCTCATTACAATTCTGTCTTAGAAGCATAATAAAAATTTAAATCAAAGTAATACATTTTAATTTGAACTCCGTTATTATTTATACACTCAATTAATGGCAAATTAACTTTTGACAGTCACCTAAACCAAATCATTTGACATGTCAAATTAATAGCATGAAACTGACTCAATTAGCTGAATGAAGATTGAATTCATTTCGATCTAAGTCATTGAACTGATAGGGTCACAGTGCTGGAATGTGACAATTCACTAGAGAATAATTTTTAGTGGGTGTGCACAGTGGGTGGGATACCAGGACCTTTGCCCACAACAATGTAAAGTCTGGCGCCTACTTCTCATTCAGAATGTCCCTGTCCAATATGGTGAGAGAATCAGCACAATCTCTCCATAAAATTGCATTTCGTTCACTAATATTCTTTAAGGTTAAGAATTGTTCTCTGTTGATTAACGCTCTAAATGACCTGCAAGTGCCTCCACTCTAAGCATCTGGAAGCAAAGTAGTTGACCTCAGAAAAGGCCTGACATTATTGCCCAAGGTTAAAATCTTTAACCAAGAATGGGAAATATTGTAATGTTAAGTATCCTCAATTGGTGAAAACTTCATCAGCTAGTTTTCAGGGCTGCAATAAATGCTGGTCTTGTCAGTCAGCCTGCACCCCACAGATAAAGTATTGCGCAGCATCTACAGAAAATTGGACCGATTGGGTTGAGTGGTTAATTTGAACCTCCCCTACTGGTACCGCCATTCTGTTCTCCTTTCCCTGATGTACTTATCCAATTCTTATAGAATCATACAAGAAAACATTCTGACACAGAAAGAGGCCATTCAGCCTATTGTGTTTGAGCTGGTTGAAGAAGAGCTGTCTAGCCACTCTCACATTCCCTCACTAGGTCCCTAACCCTGCACATCACAGCTGTTTAAGAATACACTCAAATATAGTTCAATGTGATAAGGGTTTCTGTCTCCACCATCCTTTCAGGCAATGAGTTAGTTCCAGTAAACAAATTTTTCCTCATCTCCCAAGATCTCCCATTCATTTTAAATCTATACCCCCGATTCATGACCTTGTTAAGGGAAATAAGTCAGTCCTTCTTACTCGGTCTGCACTTCATAATGTTACAAACTCTTCCCTCAGCCTTCTCCATTCCAACGAAAACAATTCCAGACTCTCCAATCTTCTCCCATACCTGTAATCTTCCAGTCCTGGCAACTTGCTCATAAACCTTCTCTGTATCCTGTTCAGTGCAATCACATTTTACCCCTAATGGTGTGACCAGACCTGTGCACAACCTAAGGTCTAACTAACTGGGATTAAGGTAGGTGGGTACTTGATGGTCAGCATTGACATGGTGGGTGGAAGAATCTGCTTCTGTGCTGAAGGGCTCTTTGACTCTAATGGTGGATAAATTTCCACCATAACCTCCCTGCTTTACTATTCTGTGCTTTGGCCAATAAAGGAAAGCACCCAGTATCCCTTATCAAACATCTTACCATCTATTGCTGCTTCCTTTAAAGATCTGCAGACATTTTCTCCAAAGTCCCTTTGTTCCTCCACATCCACTGAAATCAGCTTAACCACTTGGCACTTCCACTTCCTTGCCATGTTCTGAGTAAAGAGGTTGATTCTGAATTTATATTGGAGATTTGTTAATGACTGTCTGATATTCATGGACAGTTCCAGTTCAAGAATCAGTCTCGCCCTGAAGATTAAGCACATGCAATGAAAGAAACCAGACTCCTATCCTATTTCCTATGCAGTGGCACATCCAGCTCTTGTAATGCCGAGAAATACAGACATCAACATTTTTACTGTTGCAGTTGTCGCTCCAGCTGAACTCGAGCACTGTGCACTGTTCAGGCCACCTACCATTGGATATATCCCCAGTTAAAATTTGATTCTGAAATTTCCGATCAGCTCAAGGGGCATTATCAATTTTTGCACCAATAAGGCAAAATTCCTTCTCTCTAAAGGTCCTGGGTATTTGGAAATTTCTTTGGAAAATTGATAAAATGATAAGTTGGTTTATTATTGTCACATGTACCGAAGTACAGTGTAAAAAATTGCTTTGTGTGCCAGCCATACAGATCATTTCATCCCATTGAGGCAGTGCAGGGTAAAACAATAACAGAATGCAGAATAAAGTGTTACAGTTCCAGAGAAAGCGCAGTGCAGGCGGACAATAATGTGCAAGGGCCTTGGCGAGGTAAGTTATGAGGTCAAGAGTCCATCTTATCATGCTAAGGAACCACTCAGTAACCTTACAACAGCGTCCTTATAACCTTATAACAGTAAACCGTCCCTGAGCCTGGCGGTATGTGCTTTCAGGCTTCTGTATCTTCTGCTCGATGGGAGAGGAGAGAAAGGAGATTGCCTGGGTTGGGTGGGGTCTTTGATTATGTTGATTGCTTTACGGAGGCAGTGAGAAGTGTAGATGGAGTTCATGGACGTGAGCCTGGTTTCGTTGATGTGCTGAGCTGCGTCCACAACTCCCTGCGGTTTCTTGCAGTCACAGGCAGAGCGATTGCCACACTAAGCTGTAATGCATCCAAATAGAATGTTTATTGTGGTGCATCTGTAAAAACTGGTGACAGTCTACAGGGACTTGCAGGTTTTCTTTCGCCTCCCATCACAAGGCAGTGGACACACTGTCATAAGTATTTTAAGGTAGAGGTAGATAAGTTCTTCATCTTATCAAGGGGTTGAAAGGTTACTGTCAGTAGACTGGAATGTGGAGTTTCGGTTTTCAATCAGATCAACCAGGATTTATTTAATGACAAACTCGACTCAAGGGTTCAGGTGGCCTACTCCAGCTCCTGATTTGTGAGTTGTTATAAATTGTACAGATAGCCCCTGGGCACTGCACAGTGCTGATTGGTTGAATTATATCTGCCTCACCAATCTCCTTCAGGGAAGGAATTCAGCCAGCATTGTCAGTGGAACCTTATTCAGAACTCCCTCCCCAACAGCACTGGACCAAGCAAGCACCTTCCCCAAAAGGACTGCAGTGGTTGAAGATAAGGGTTCACCACCAGCTCCTCAAGGACGATGAGTGATGAACATTCCCTATAGTCTCTAATGAATGTAAAGCAAAAAGCACGTTGGGGGATCTCATGGTCGGCTTGCTCCTGGGCTTGACCCAGGTGGCCGTTCACAGGTCCAGGTGGTGGGCATTCGAGGGTTCCCTGCCCCTCTTTTGGGTAATGTCTGTGCCTGTGTATGCAGTTATCCAAGGGTATATTGGGGGGTTTTCCAGGACCTTTGGAGAGCTCAGAGGCTTGAGTGCATTCTGGATAAAGATGTCAATGTTATAATTTTAAACTGTAAATAGTGTGAATTGTGGAATATTATAATATTGTAATACTGTAATGTGATGTTGTAATTGCCAAATAAGCCACATTTGGAAAAAGAACAAGCACAGGACATCTGATAATATAACAGTTAGCACTAAGGAGTGTACAGTGTGGCCTTCGAGAACCCATCTGTGTTTTAGGTTCGAATCTCTGAAATAGAACTTTTTTCTTCAGTAGACTGATACATGACTGACACCTGTACAAGTGATAACTATTTCTATGCCTTCCACCTCAGAGGAAGCCAGACCGAGGGAGTTTTAGAACTGTTGTTAAATTACTGTTTTGAAGTTAAAACTTCCTTCAAAAATAGATGTCCACCTCAGGTTCAGCTCTCCTTGAGTAATTGTGACAGCGTTCGTATTGCATCAGAAATCATGGCTTTGAGGTGTTTCAAATGCCATTATTTTTGAGCACCATTGATTGTCGAGCAGATCACTCAGCACAGTTCCTTTATTAGTCTGGCACATTAGTACAAATGGTTGCTTTATATCAATGTTTCCATAGATGATGATTGAACTTTAACAACATCTTCAGCACATAACAACTGCATGGTTAATCAAATTTTGCCAAGTTATTATTTTGACTGCATGCTATTGTATTGTTGGACGCTATGTTTGGAAAATTGTCCTTTCAGCTAACCAACTTACTCTGTACTCAGTCTAAGCCTAGGGTTCAATTTCAGTCTCCCTTTCCAAATCCTCTAAATAAAAATAATGCTCAGGGGCATTTTCTGAGTGCATTTAAAAACAAGTAATTGATTGTGGCGATCCCTTCTTCTACCCTATCAGATTCCTTCTTCTTCAGCCCTTTAGCACTTCCACCTGTCACCTCCCAGCTTCTCACTTCATACCACTTCTCCCCCACCCATCCACATTCCCCGCTCCTGGTCTCACACCACAGTGCCAGATAGTGGACAAAGCCTGCGACTGCAGCGTGACTGCTGACATAGCAAAAGAAAATAGGAACCGTTAGATCACCAGCCAATAGTGGTCCTCATTGATCCAACTTAACTGGAAATTGTGACAGGAGCGAGTAGGGTTTGTGAATGGGAACATTTTTATTCAGGGTGATGGTATCATTAGCAAGACCAGCATTTATTGTTCATCTCTACTTGCCCTTGAGAAAGGTGTGATGAGTCATCTCCTTGAATTACTTCTGTCCTTCTGGTGAAGCTGCTCCCATGGAACCCTTGGTGAGGAAGTTCCAGGGTGTGGATCCAGTAAAAATGAAGAACCATTGAAGTAGTTCATGATCAGGATGGTGCGTGACTTGGAGTGAGACCTGCTACTAATAGCGTTTCCTTGTTCCTGCTGCTCTTGTCTCGCTAGAAAGTAGTGGTTACAGGTTTGGGAGGTGCTGCCAGAGTGGCCTGGGCACGTAACTTCACTGCAGTCATTGTGCACCGGTGGTGGAGGGAGGGACTGTTCAAGGTGGTGGAGAGGTACCAATCACCCACTCATTCACAAAAGGATCTGGCGCTTCTAGCTGAAACATAGTTTCAAATACTTCAGCCCTGTCTGTGGTACTCAAGTGCTGGTCCTCATCATCGTAGAGGATGGGGACATCCTTGGTGCCTCCTTTTACCCCCATTGCTGTTTGATTGCCTACCGCCATTCATGAGTAGATGTGGCAAGCTTGCAAAGCTTTAATCTGATCGATTGGCTGTGGGATCACGTATCACTGTTTATTGCTTGGTGTAATTGCCGTTCAGCTTCTTTAATGTTCCAAATTCGGCAGGTCAGCTGAGGAACCTGGTGATACTCTTCCACAGATGCTGCCTGGCCTGCTGAGTTCCGCAGGCAGTTTGTGTGTGTTGCTTGGATTTCCAGCATCTACAGATTTTCTTTTGTTTGTGGTTGTCGGAAATTAGCTGTTCCTGAACCTGGTGGTGTAGAACTCCAAGCTTCTATACCACCTGCCCAACAGTAGCAGTGAGAAGAATGTATGACCTGGATGGCAAGGATCCCTCATGGTAGATGCTGCCTTTCCGAGGCAGCGCCTTCTGTAGGTCCTGTCAATGGTGGTGAGGCATAAGCTTATGGTGGACCAGGCTGCGCCTTTGTGTTGGAATTGCCGTACCTGGCCATGATGCAACCAGTCAGGATGCTTCCAACAGTACATTTGTACAAGTTTGTTAGACTATTTGGTTAAAATGTCAAATCTCCTTAATCTTGAAAGAAAGTAGTGGTCCCAACATTGAGGACTCCTTGGGCGATTCCTCTCACTTGTACACCGCTGTACCACAGCCTCTGATATGTCTGTCCTTCTGGTGCGATAGCAGTTGATAGTGCACTGATGAGACCTGTGTGCAAGAAGTTCTGAAAATTTCTATGATAAGCTCAATGCTCTTTGCCATTCCAATCTTGCTTGAGTGGTTTAGTTCAGAAAGGAACTCTGCACAGTAAGTGCTCTCAATGAATAACTTTCCCCTGAGATATTAGAGTTCAAGTGTGTAAGTTTAAAGCACCTTTTCCCCTAAGCAATGAATTTACTCTTAACATGTTGTGTTCAAGCAAGAATCATGCATATTTGAAAGGAGGTGTCATTGAAGTTGCTAGTGCTAATTGTCTTCCATAGCATTTTCGCATACTGTATTCTCTATCCCTCTCATTCACAAAATTTTCTTATCTGAATATTTATTCGTGATGAGGATTGTTGGTGTGACTCACCAATACTGAATGTTTTTGATTCAGATCACGCTGTGTTAACTCTCTTCATACTGTATATAATAATTTGCATGCTACGTTTATAGATAAAACAGTAAAAACTTGGGTTTCATGCATGCCAGTTAAATATTTAGAAAATGTTGCATAATGTCACCCGAATTCAATAGGTTTCAATAGGTGCATTTAATGCTGAGAAATGTATGCAATATACATCCTGAAACTTTTTTTCTTTGCAAACATCCACAAAAACAGAGAAGTACCCCAAAGAATGAATGACAGTTAAAAGGTCAGAGCCCCAAAGCCCCTGCCAACTCCCCCTCCCATGCACAAGCAGCAGCAAGACAACGGTCACCACCACCGTCCCCCAGCAAAAAACATCAGCACCCTCCACCGAGCACTCTAGCGTGCAGCGAAGCATCAGTAAAGAGACAGACTTGCACAAAAACTACTCATTCACCCGGTATTCAACATACCACAGTCTCTCTCTCTCTCCCTGTTAAGAGAAAAAGAGGCGCCCCCGTTTCACAGCGAGAGAGGAGACATAACAAACAACCCGATAATTTACAATGTTAAAAGTCTGTTGCATTGCTTTTTCTGAGCTCTGTGCTCAGAGACTCGGCACCAGAAAGACGCAGCTCTCCTGACACACAACCCCTGGTAGCTAACCCGCTGCTCCCGATGTTCCGGGTCACCGGCCTAGAATCAGCACGTCCCCAGAGTTACAGAGAAAAGCTTGCTTTAGGAATTAGAGAATTCCAATTTTTGTAATAAGGTGACAAAGGATTTGGAATTAGTTTTTCCATGAAGTACTACAACCAGATGGGAAATGTGACTGGTTTCATTTTTTATAGTCTGGATTTCTTTGAGACAGATTGTGTCAGATTAGTGTCAAATTGGGACAGAACTGATTACGACATGCCTTGCTGCTGGGGGGCTCTTGATAAAGCTGAGGATTGGATGAGTTTGGCCAGTAGCCTGAAGAGCCATCTGGTTGGCCAGGAGAAGTATGACTGATATATGCAGTTGATTGACTTGGATTGGATCTTTGTCCAATTCCATATGTGGGTAAGGTCTTTGGTCTCGCTGATGGTTGGACTACATGAATGATTGAAGTACGGCTATGATGGCACAGTGGCCCAGCTAGTAGTGCCACTGCCTCAGAACTCCAACATCCTATTCAATCTTGACCTAGGATGCTGTCCATATGAGGTTAGCACGTCCCCCCTGTGACTGAATGGGTTTTCCCCAGCTGGTCCAGTTTCTTCCCACGTCCCAAAGACGCATTGGCTGTAAGTTAACTAGCCACTGCAAATTGTCCCCAATGTGTAGGTGAGGGATAGGAACTAGGGGAAGTTGGTGGGAATGTGAGGAGAATAAATTGGAATCACTGTAAATGCGTGATTGGTGACCAGTATAGACTCAGTGGGCTGAATGGCCTGTTTCTGTGCTGTGTTCCTGTATGGCTTTGAGATACAGCAACAATGCTGTTGGTTTTTCCCATTCTACATTCATCTGTCCTCACACTGTGCCCTTGTATTCTGCTTAATTGTCTCCTCCATCAAGAGCAGGGTATGTACAATTCATCTTCACAATTCATGTGTGATCCCTCTCTTCAGTATACCTGTGCTTTGCTCAGTGCTGAGCCTGATGGTGGAGTGGGAGGTAAGTTGCAACAGCATCAGACGCGCCCCCCCCGCCAATTTCTCACACCAGTCATGGTGACCAGAGACCAGATGAATGGAGAAATATGACCAGGCTCATCATCCGCAGTCCATCAGAGAGGAATTTATCAGTCCCCACCCCCATTTACCGAGCACCTCCCCACCACGATCAAATTGAATGGGTCACCATTGCCTCCAACATACCATCTGCCCACATGCCCAGGTTCAAACTGTGTCCCGTCCTTTCTGTTGTATCCATGGACAACACCACCTCATGATACCAGGGTATCACCATCTTCTTAAAGGCCACTGGGGTTGAGCACTAAATGCTGGCCTGCTCAGCAACATCCTGGACATAAATACTGGTTACTCTCTGCGTACCATTTTGATTGTTTTTATTTTAACTACTCCACACATCTTTGTTTGTTCCAAATAATATTACTCTCTATTTCTATTTATAACCGGACTTTGATCCCTGGTTATAAACACGTTCGTATAAGCTCCTCCTACTCTGTGATTTTCACACTGTTTATCAGGATTGGGTTCACAGCTTTGCTTAAATGATAAATTGGAACATCTCACACCAAAGTTGAGTTGTGAATTGGACCTGAAAACTGCATGGACACTGGCTCTGGGAAGTGACATCTTCCCTCTTCTTGTGTGCTCCTCATGAATACTTAAAGTCACTTCAGTTGAGCCGTGGATTGACTGAGTTGTGTTTAACACTAACAACATTGCCTGTTAAAGATCAGAGGGAGATCATTCATGTAAAGTTTTGGCAGTTTACTTGACATCATGGAATATTACCTTAGACCAAACATATGATCTCAAGGGACCTATCAATTGAGCTTGGTAAGTATTTCAGAATGTGATAGTTACCCCAAGGGCAAGCAGTTATTCATATCTGTAGTTACATTGGAATACAGTGAGCATTCATTAATTTTAAAGATTGCATTTATTTCATTTCCACTGATAAAAGTGGAATTTTAATCTCTCTGCTTTTAGAAGTAGCACTTCTATAATATCTCGTCTTCAGATCAACAGTTTTGAAATTTGTCTGATATTGCAGTGTGTTACGCCCGATGAGATTCTTTCTAAAGTGTTGTCATTGCTGGAAATGCAGCAACCAGATTGCCATCCTTAAATCTCACCAGGAAATCTTTCCCCACACCCATTTCTTGGACTTAATATCCATCAGGGAAGGAGATCTTCCTTCCTTCCCTAGTGTGGTTCCTATGTGGCCCTGGCCCCTCCAGCGTGGTTGTCTTTTTCACTGCCACATCAGTTCAGGGGCAATTAGGGATGGGCAATAAATGCTGGCATTGCCACTGGCATCTGCTGTCTATTCTTTGTTCTGTTTTCCTCCTCTTAGTCACTCCTTCAAACCTCCTACTTTGTCCAACCTGCTAGAAAATCTCTTTTTGTGCCTAGCTGTTAGCTTCTTGATAATTGCTCCTGTGTAGTTCAGTCGGCCATGTTAAAATTCCACTTGAAGGAGTAGGGAGAAGCTTTGCACAAACAAATTGGGCAGAATTGCCATTTAGAACAATTTCTATGTGGGGTTAGGCATAATGTCACAGAGAGTCCCTCCTTGCCTATTATGCTGTAAGCTCCTGATTTCTAATTAGGTATGAAAAGGGTGTCACTTAATGCAACTGTTGTTCTGTTCATGAAAGGGGTGGGGGAATATGATTCACGACAGCAGACTCTGTACTTTCCTTGTCATGAAGGATATTTCACAGCTTTCAATGCAGTATCTGGGATCTGATGATTCTGCTGGAACGTAACAGACCTCATTAGCGCAAGTTGTAATTGTAACCATCCGAAGAGTTTCTGTATAATTACTATCAATGAAATTAATTAGTGCCTCAGACATGAATCTTTTTTTTCTCTCTCTGTGCTCAGGAACCAAGAACAAATGGAGGTAGGACACAAGTAGCGTGAGGTGATGTGCTTTGAAGCTGTGGGTTAATGAGCAGGTAATGATGATAATATTGGTTGGGAATAGATACAGTATGTCACTGGCTTGCTCTGGCACACTGAGAGGTGGGTCTGCTCTGAGCATGAGCGAGATGGCAGCCAGCAACAGGCCACGTTTGTTGTCAGTAGAGCTCTATAATCAGCAGCTCACTGGCACAACGGACTGGCCACTTTGTGAGATGGAACAAGCTGAAGAACTGAAGTAAAAAATGTGGCATTGGTTCAGCAGTAGTTAAAACTGCTTAGCTTTCGGAAAACTCAGTAACTGGGATCGCCTGAAGGAAACAGCTCACACGCTTGCTGTGCCCTTTACAATCACATTGCAACCCAAGCAGTATTTTTTTTTTGAAACCTTGTTCACCGATATAGCAACAGGGAATTTCTGGAGGCAATTTGTACACAGCAAGATCCGAGAAAACAGCAATGATCACTTAATCCATGGTAGATTTTTATTTATTTATTTATTTATGGGTTGTGGGTATTGCTGGCAAAACCATTTTTTTTGCTCATCCTTAAGTGCCCTTGAGAAATAGGATTATGGAACTGGTGCCATTGCGCAATGAGGTCACACAGCACTGAAACAAAACCTTTGGCTCACCGTGACCATGCCGTTCCTTTTTGCCCATCTAACTTATCCCATTTGCAAACACGAGGAATTCTGCAGATGCTGGAAATTCAAGCAACATTTCCCATTTGTCTTCATTATGTCTGTATCCTTCTGTACCTTGGCTATTTAAGTGTCATTCTCAGTGTCCCAATAATGTGCTGATTGTGTCGGATTCCACCACCTCTTCTGGCAAAACGTTCTAGACATTAACCACACTCTGCAAAAATATCACATGAGAGATTAATGTTGGCCAGGGCACGCGGAGACCTCTCCCAATATCTTTCTTGTGGAGCCTTGTAATTTTTTACAAAAGCTGAGCAATAGTTGATGTGACCACCTTTGAAAAAAGTTCCTCTCATTTCTTTGTTTCCTACCCCTACGAAAGGTTTGGGACCATCAGAGGCTAAAGTTCCTCCTGTCCCTAAGGCAGTCTGGACTATGATGTGATTCTGACTTCAGAATCTCTGACATTCCATTCTTGAAATGGGAGTAAAATTGTTTGCAAGAATTGTGACTCTAACAAATAAATCCAGCCTTTAGTACCACTGATTTCATGCAAAGATTTTTACTCCCTCACGTTGTGGGATGGATGTAAGCTTTTAAATAAGTTCTAAATTCACTGGTGCGCCACAACCTATAACCACCAACTGATAACAGTACCCTCAGTGTAACACTAGATCCTCTGGCAGCACTATGTATATCTAGATAACTTGCGTGCAATGACCACTTTGCATCCTTTAACGGTGTTACCATTTTGTAACCTTCCATTCCTTCTCTGTCATGCAACTGCCCAGCATCTCCTTATTCCTCTAGGCTTGAGTGATGATGAGCTCCACAATCCTGGAGCACTTAAAATATACTTGGACAGGTACATGGACATGGAAGGTTCAGAAGGATATGGGTTAAATCTGGGCAAATGGGACTAGCTAGATGGGCATCTTGGTCAGCATGGATGAGTTGGGCCGAAGGGCCTGCTTCTGTGCTGTATTACTCCATGAATCTCCGACTCAATGACACCTCTGTGTAAAGAAATTCCTGGTTGGATCTCTTATCAACTGTCTTTTATTAAGAGTCCTTGCTTCTGTTCCTTCCTCTATATCTATCAGATCATTGTCGTCTATCATTTTCCTTTTTGTAATGGAATGAATGCTGGCTTGTTCAATCTGTAAAACCTTTCAGGTTTGGTGCTTCCACTGTGCCTAGAAGTCTAGGGTTATGCAAAGTGTCCACACTGTGAATTGGAATTAAACTCAGAGCAGTATGTGAACCTCTGTAGCCATCCCACTTGTTATTTCCATAGCCAACTCAAATCACAAATAATAACTACATTGCAAAACACATTTTGTATTCACGCTGAAAGACAGTGATCTATTATGTTAATTATCACAGGTAATTATCATACTTATCAATCGCACTAATAAATAAAAGCATCTGAACCGTTTTTCCATCAAACAATAACTATTGGTGTTTATGGTTTCTATGGCAACGGTGGCCCAAGGATGCAGATATCCATACAATTAACAACGTTGATTTAGTTTATTAAAATACACATCAAACGAGAAGAGGTACTGCACAATGGTGCCCCAATGCCCAGTTCATATCAAACTGAAGCAAAAAAGCTCCAGATGGTGGAATTTTATGCATCACTACAAATCTATAATTGTTCTTGTGAATTGATTTTGTTTACTGCAGCATAGTGATTAGTCTAATTTGGCGGGGATTTTTGGAATGTTGTCCATACAAGAGCAAACAATCATTGCCAGCACCATGGAACGTTTGGGACGGCTCTCTGTGGAGGAGTGTCACCCTGTAAACTTTTGAACTAGTCTGGCATGAGCGAACTTGCATTTGCCCCACAAGTATCTGACCAGAATAAATGAAGCTGAGCAGATTAGGTAATTTCATTGCAGAAAGTAAGGATGAATAAAATAGAGGTGAGAATCACTGATTATTTCATTCAGAAAATTCTAAAGGCCAATAAAGAACGATGCAAAATTCTCCCTTTGAATAGAAGCTAAGTCAGGTAGGTTGAAATGATGAAATAGATTGTGCAGGGTGCTAAAGGGGGCAAGCTGCCTAGATCAAGTATGCTCCTCCCAATCCCAGTGTTCCTCAGGTTCATCCGTGTGTGGCTCGGGGATGAAGAAGCTGACCCAAGCTGGGCTTCTGTTGAAGAGACAGCACAATACCAGGTACTGCTACACACTCGAACATTTCCCACATTCAAGCTAGAGGACACTTGGTTTTCCCAATTGCTTGCACTTTCCATGTGCTAACTCTTGATGGTTTGTGTTTGTGCTATTTTGTATTAATGATCAATAAGGGAAGAGTCTATCACTGGTACTTCAGAACTTCAGAATCAGATTTAATATCACCAGCATATGTCGTGAAATTTGCTAACTTTACGGCAGCAGTACAATGAAATACATGATAGATAAATATAGAGAAAAAACTGAGTTACATCTGGTATATATGTGTGTATTAAATAGTTAAAATAAGCAGTGCAAAAAAAAAGTTTTAAAAAAGTAGAGTTCGTGTTCATGGGTTCAATGTCCATATAGGAATCGGATGGCAGAGCGGGAGACGCTGTTCCTGAATCGCTGACTGTGTGCCTGGTGGTCGGAACCCTCAATGATGGACGGTCACCTTCCTAAGGCTAGCTCCTTGAAGGTGTCTTGGATAGTATAGAGCTGACTAATTTTACAAGTTTCTGCAACTTATTTTGATCTTGTGCAGTAGCCCCCCTCCCCCCACATACCAGATGATGATGCAGCCAGTCAGAATGCTGTCTGTGGTACATTTGTAGCAGTTTTCCAGTGTTTTAGTTCACAAACAAAATCTCCTCAGAATACTAATGAAATATAGCCATTGTCTTTCCTTTATTAGGTTGCAATAGGCTGCGTCCAGGTTGGGTCCTCAGAGAAATTGACACCCAGGAACTTGAAATTGCTCACTCTCCGGTAAGCCGAGCATTTACTGTTCATGCCCCTAAGACCATAAGACAAAGGAGTAGAAGTCGGCCATTTGACCCATCGAGTCTGCTCTGCCATTTTATCATGAGCTGATCCATTCTCCCATTTAGTCCCACTCCCCTGCCTTCTCACCATAACCTTTGATGCCCTGGCTACTCAGATACCTATCAATCTCTGCCTTAAATACACCCAATGACTTGGCCTCTACTGTCACCCGGGGCAACAAATTCCATAGATTCACCACCCTCTGGCTAAAAAAATTTCTTTGCATCTCTGTTCTGAATGGACACCCTTCAATCCTTAAGTCATGCCCTCTCGTACTAGACTCTCCCACCATGGGAAACAACTTTGCCACATCCACTCTGTCCATGCCTTTCAACATTTGAAATGTTTCTATGAGGTCTCCCCTCATTCTTCTAAACTCCAAGAAGTACAGTCCAAGAGCAGTCAAATGTTCCTCATATGTTAACCCTCTCATTCCCGGAATCATTCTAGTGAATCTTCTCTGAACCCTCTCCAACGTCAGCACATCCTTTCTTAAATAAGGAGCCCAAAACTGCACACAATACTCCAAGTGAGGTCTTACTAGTGCCTTATAGAGCCTCAACACCACATCCCTGCTCCTATACTCTATTCCTCTAGAAGTGAATGCCAACATTGCATTCGCCTTGAGAAAGATATGGGGAGCTGCCTTCCTGAACCATTCAAATCCATATGTAAGGTATTTGTAGTGATCTAGCATTTAGATGAGCAATGATGAGGGAGCCGCAATATATACCCAGTTGCCACTTTATTAGATCCACTTGTACACATGCTCACTAATGCAAATAGCTAATCAGCCAATCAGGTGCCAGCAACTTAGTGCATAAAGGCATGCAGACATGGCCAAGAGGTTTAGTTGATGTTCAGACCAAACATCAGAATGGGGAAGAAATGTGATCTAAGTGACTTTGACCAATGAATGATTGTTGGTGCCAGATGGGGTGGTTTGAGTATTTCAGAAACTGCTGATCACCTGGGATTTTCACGCAGTCTTTAGAGTTTACAGAGAATGGTGCGAGAAACTAAAAAAAAAAATCCAGTGAGCGGCGTTTCTGAGGGCGAAAACACTTAGTCAATGAGAGAGGCCAGAGGAGAATTGCCAGACTGCTTCAAGCTGACAGGAAGGTGACAGTAACTCAACCATGTGTTACAACAGTGGTGTACAGAAGAGTGCCTCTGAATGCACAATACGTTGAACCTTGAAGTGGATGGGCTACAGCAGCAAAAGACCACGAACATACACTCAGTGGCCACTTTATTAGGTATAGAAGGTACCTGATAAAGTTTGGAAGATGCTGTTGGATTTGTTGTAGTGCATTTTGTGTCTATTCACAGGCCACTACCCGACCTCACTTTGTACTTTCAGCAAACTTGGATTTATTAGACTCTGCCCTTTTATCTAAATGATTAATGCAGATTGTAAATAACTGGAGCTCAGCACTGATACAGTTCAGTGAAAGGCACCCTATTGGTAATACCTTGCTGATCTAAAATATGACCTGTTTCCACTCTCTGAGTTTTGGCCAATTACCCCCAATGTAATGAGCCTAAATCATGTGCAGTAGTCTCCTATATTGTTACAAGCCATCTGAAAAGCTAAATACAATCCATCTACCATCTCCCCATTATCCAGCCTCAAAATATTATTTCAAGTTAATCAAAGCCAACTAATTTTTCATAAAACTGGAGTGATTTTGCCTAATCATACTGTAAATTTTCAAATACCTTTTTGAAGTATCATTAATCATGGATTTTAGCATTTTCCTGATATCAGGCTAATTGGCCTATAGTTCCGTTTTCTCTCTCCTTAGTTTCTTGAATAGTGGAGTTCTATTTCCTTATATGACTGCTGATGGAGCCATAATTGAGCTGTTTGGGATCCAGAATGATGATGCATGAAATTTCTTCTTCTAGGAAGCTTTTGAGGTCTGGACCGTAGAACTTGAAAGTACTGAAACCAGATTCCATAAAACAAGAGGCTAATTTGCAGAGCTGGGGGGAAAAGGCTGGTGTCTGCAAGAAGATTGGACAGCAATTGTAGAGCGATGATACAGGAATGGCCTCAGTATATGCTGTTCATTCCCCGATGAGTGGCATGTGGAACAGTAATACATGCCATTTGTACACTGCTTTAAAGCTTGGCCCCCTTGATTTAAAGTGTGTGAATTTTAGAAGCAGAATTTCTGCTTCCATGTTTTATTATTAGTTCATATAACTGAGTGCAAATTTCCACAGCGCCTTAAAGTGGAAGAGGATGGGGTTAGCGCAGGTGGTGAGATTATGGCTTGAGTCCTGATGTTTGATTCAGTGCCACCGAAAATTAATTGAAAAGCTTTAACAATCATTAGTAACAAATCCTTTTGTGTCAGCAGACATCAGGGAAGTTGAGCAAAAGGAAGGTTCAGGGTGAATGGCTTGCAAGATCTAAGTTGTCGTCTTCCAGCCAGCTGGCAACCAATAGCCAATGAGGTCATGCAGACCACAATGCATTGGGGGCAAAAAGATGCATTACAAGTTGGCACACACTTCTTCTTCCTGGCAAAGTACCATGTTTATAGAAAGCTTGCTGGCAGCTTCCATTCATTTAAGAAAGAGAGCATAAAATGCTCATGCCACATAGATTTTCAATTTGGGATGCTTTTTGAAATGGATGAGCAGATTGAATTGAGAGCCATGTGGTGCTTTCTGAAGTTAGAGAACCTGGATTCAGGTTTAACAAAAATCAGTTGTCTTTCTTATTTTAAAGTGAATTCTTGTGCTACAATACGTTGAGTTCTTAATTACAACCTAACAAACCACATAGTTAGACCTGGAAAGAGTGTGGGCTGCTGCAGTTTAAGAAGAAACTCACTGCCTGATTCTTGAGGCCAAATGACCTAATTCTGCTCCTACATCTTATACTCAGAGATGGTTCCAAACTAGTAAATAACAATGAACTCCCCCATCTCATGGAGGGCTTGGTTGGCCATTTCAGACAATGGTCAAGGATTAAAGATTTGTGTGTTTGTGTGTTTGTAATGTGTGTATATGATGCGTTACTCTATATATGTATAATAAGTTTATATAGTGTATGCATAGAATATGTAGGTGTATGAATTTAGTATGTATGCTTAACATGGGGATGTTTATATGGAGCATGTGTGGAATATGTGGATGTATGTATGTAATGTGTGGGTGTACATACAATGGTCAGAGAGTCCTACAACACAGACATGGGACCTTTGGCCTAACTGAAACACGTCGATCAAGATTCCCATCCTAGCTAGTCCCATTTGCCTGTGTTTGGCCCATATTCCTAAACTTTTCCTACCTGTCCAAGTGCCTTTTAAATGTTATTCATGTACCTACCTCAACCACTTCGTCTGGCATCTCGCTCTATATCGATACCATTCTCAGTGAAAAAATTAACCCAAAGGTCCAGTATGTATGTGTGGAATAGGTAGACGTATGTATGTGCATATACTGTGTATACAATGTATGCCTATATAATGTGAGTATATAATATTTGGGTGGTGTGTGTGTGAGGGAGGGTATATGATGTATGGATGTGTGAATGTACGTAATGTGTGTACATATGTACATACACAATTTATTTGCTCAGTGGCCACTTTATTAGGTACACCTGTATAGCTGTTCATTAATGCAAATATCTAATCAACCAATCAATCTCAAAATGATCAAGAGGTTCTGCTGTTGTTCAGATTAAACATGAGAAAGGGGGAAGAAATGTGATCTAAGTGACTTTGATCATGGAACAATTAATGGTGCCAGATGGGGTGGTTTGAGTATCTCAGAAACTGTTGATCTGCTGGGATTTTCATGCACAACAGTCTCTAGAGTTTACAGAGAATGGTGTAAAAAACAAAAAAAACATCCAGTGAGCGGCAGTTGCGTGGTAAAAATGCCTTGTTAGTGAGAGAGATCAGAGGAGAATGGCTAGACTGGTTCAAGCTGACAGGAAGGTGACAGTAACTCAAATAACCATGTGTTACAACAGTGGTGTGCAGAAGAGCATCTCTGAATACACATGTTGAATTTTGAAGTGGATGGGCTACATCAGCAGAAGATCACAAACCTACACTTAATGGCCACTTTATTAGGTACAGGAGGTATGTAATAAGTTGGCTACTGAGTGTACAAATCTTGAAGTGATGGTAGACTGCAGCATGGCAGATATCTACACTGCTATAAAGAGTCACTTGCCTGATTACTTTTGGCATTTCAGATTAATTTTTTGTTTAGCAAAGTCAACATTATTCACCAGAAACATTTACGTGTATTAGGAAATTGCATTTGTGTGTTGGTGTTACATGCAACAAAAAGCAACATTCAACAGTTATAAAGAATTATACAAAAATAAATGTATGGATATGGAATAAAATGTGCATAAATACCAGCATATATTTACAATGTAAGAGCATTATAAAAAGTGGGTTAAAGTGTTAACATTGTATTGCAGTGACTGAGGTAACAGATAGAGGGGAGTGGGGGTGGCTAACTAGGATGGTTAATCAGATTAACTGCCTGGGGGAAGAAATTTTTAAGTCTGCATGAATTTTTTTTTAATAGCCTTAGTGCCTCCAGAAGGGAGCTTTTGAAAAAGGCAGTTTGTTGGCTCGGTATTGTCCACAATGATTTTTCCTACCTGCTTCTTTGTCCGGACACATAAACATAGTTGCCACTTTATTGGGTACACCTTTACACGTGCTCTTTCATGCAAATATCTAATCAGCCAGTCATGTGGCAGCAACTCAAAGTATAAAAACACGCAGACATGGTCAAGAGATTCAGTTGTTGTTCAGACCAAATATCAGAATGGGGAAGAAATGTGATCTAAGTGACTTTGACTGTAGAAAGTTTGTTGGTGCCAGACAGGGTGGTTTGAGTTTCTCGGAAAATGCTGATCTCCGGGGATTTTCATGCACAACAGTCTCTAAAGTTTACAAATGGTGTGAGAAACAAAAACATCCAGTGAGCGGCAGTTCGGTGGGTAAAAACGCAATGTTAATGAGAGAGGTCAGAGGAGAATGGCCAGATTGGTTCAAGCTGACAGGAAGGTGACAGTAACTCAAGCATAACACATCAAAGTTTGAAATGGATGGGCTACAGCAGCAGAAGACGACCAGCATACAGAAATTCACTCAGTGGCCATTGTGTTAGATACCTCTTGTACCTAACAAAGTATATGTCGTGTATGCATTTGGGTGACGGCACTACACTGATTGGCCTAATCTCAAATAATAATGAGGCAGCCTACAGAGAAGAAGTCATCACCCTGACACAGTGGTGTCAAGAAAACAACTTCTCCCTCAATGTTGCAAAAACAAAGGAGTTGGTTGTGGACTACTGGAGGAATGGAGACAGGCTAACCTCTGTTGACATCAGTGGATCTGGGGTTGAGAGGGTGAACAGCTTTAAGTTCCCTCGGCATAAACATCACTGAGGATCTCTCATGGTCTACATACCGACTGTGTGGTGAAAAAGGCACAACAGCACCTCTTTTCACCTCAGACGGTTGAGGAAGTTTGATATGGGCCCCCAAATCCTAAGAACTTTCTACAGGGGCACAATTGAGAGCATCCTGACTGGCTGCATCACTGCCTGGTATGGGAACTGTACCTCCCTTAATCACAGGACTCTGCAGAGAGTGGTGCAGACAGTCCAGCACAGCTGTAGATGTGAACTTCCCACTATTCAGGACATTTTCAAAGACAGGTGTGATAAAAGGGCCTGAAGGATCATTGGGAACCCGAGTCACCGCAACCACGATCTATTCCAGCTGCTATCATCCGGGAAACGGTACCACGGCATAAAAGCCAGGACCAACAGGCTCCAGGACAGCTTCTTCCAAGAGGCCATCAGGCTGATTAACTCACGCTGATTTGAGTGTATTTCAATGTTATATTGACTATCCTGTAGCACGTAATACTTATTATAGATTACTATAAATTGCACATTGCACATTTAGATGGAGACGTAACGTAAAGGTTTTTAAAGTAATAAAGTCAGTTCAATTCAATAAAGCTACAGGGTGAACAATCTGCTGAATTCAACAGAAAGTAATTGACAAAAGCACCACCATACAGTGGCACGATTGGTGTTAATGGCTTGGAGAGTGAAGGAAGAGAGAATGGTATGTCTATGTTTGTAGGTGACACAAAGTGAAGAGGAATGTTTCAAAGCTGGAAGTTGCAGGGTCTCACAGAGAATCAAAGTGAACAAGGCTATCATGTTGGAGGTCAGGCTGGGCAGCATGCAATTCTTGGGAGTTAGCCAAGACTAAATCAGTTGCTCAATGAGACGGATGGGCAGGAAGAGAAAAGTGGTTCTAAGATAAGTACGCCCTCACCATGGTAACTGAGCGTGCCCTTACTTATCAATCCTGTTCTATGAGTCCCCATGGAAGGTGAGAAAAGGTCAGGATTGATAAGGGAAAAAATATTCTGGAATGCCAACTGAAGCCAATGCATGCCAACGTGCTTGTGGGCCATGATCTACCAATGTACTGTCAATGCTGACATACATTAAATACTACCTTACCAAGGTTCCAGCGGACAGCTGGTGCCTGTGTCATCTAACACCACCAAGAGAAGAGTAAGACTGATAAATCACTTGGTCGAAGATAGTCCACAAACCAGTTACACCATTTGTATGAAGTGTCCTTGCAGGGAAGTAATTATACTCGGTCACTTTAAAGAAAGGAGACTACGTGTTAAATCTAATCATCTGGATTAATGCAGTAAATGCCCATCATCCAGTTTGAACAGGATTGGTGGAAATCCTAAAATCAATACTGACAATTCAAAGATCAGCAGCTTCTGGTGAGAAGCAGCACATTGAACTTGACAGATGTACAGCTGAACTTGGTACAGGGAATGAAGTTTTCATAAATACCTGTTGACATCTCAGTGAGCAGCTTGTGTTGGTCTTTAGCCCAGAAACTCCACACGGCTTTATGAGTGAAAGGAAATCAGTTATTTCTTGAGTGGAAAACGTTTGCAGCCATTTTTGTCTCACTGCTTGCTTCTGAACACTGCTGTGCTGATGGCGTGACACACATCGTCATTCCTGATGCAACGCTTCGTGCTCAGGAAGTTCTGAGAGGAGCTAGCCATTGGGAACCCCTGGAAATAGTGGCCGTTTGATAGTGTTGCTCCCTTGGAAGATCTCACCGCAACTGAGGTGGGTCCCTTTCCATTTTAAATGGAACCCCTCCACCCCACCCACCCAATGGTTTGAACCTCTGTTGGTGCCCACACCACGCCCTGCTCTACAAGCCATCAGTTCTTGCTCCCTGAACATTGGGCTGGTCTCCACCACAAAGATAAAGATGAGCTTTATTTGTCACATGTACATCGAAACATTGAAATATACTGTGAAATGTGTCATTTGCAAGAATGCCCAACACAGTCTGAATATGTGCCAGGGGCACCCCTAAAGTGTGCTTTCAGCACCAGTGTAGCATGCTCAAAACTTACTAACCTATGCATCTTTAGTCATAGTCATACTTTATTGATCCCGAGGGAAATTGGTTTTCGTTACAGTTGCACCTTAAATAATTAAATAGTGATAAAACCATAAATAGTTAAGTAGTAATGTGTAATTTATGCCAGTAAATTATAAAATAAGTCCAGGACCAGCCTATTGGCTCAGGGTGTCTGACCCTCCAAGGGAGGAGTTGTAAAGTTTGATGGCCACAGGCAGGAATGACTTCCTGTGACACTCAGTGTTGCATCTCGGTGGAATGAGTCTCTGGCTGAATGTACTCCTGTGCCCACCCAGTACATTATGTAGTGGATGGGAGACATTGTCCAAGATGGCATGCAACTTGGACAGCATCCTCTTTTCAGACACCACCGTCAGAGAGTCCAGTTCCATCCCCACAACTTCACTGGCCTTACGAATGAGTTTGTTGATTCTGTTGGTGTCTGCTACCCTCAGCCTGCTGCCCCAGCACACAACAGCAAACATGATAGCACTGGTCACCACAGACTCGTAGAATATCCTCAGCATCGTCCGGCAGATGTTAAAGGACCTCAGTCTCCTCAGGAAATAGAGACGGCTCTGACCCTTCTTGTAAACAGCCTCAGTGTTCTTTGACCAGTCCAGTTTATTGTCAATTCGTATCCCCAGGTATTTGTAATCCTCCACCATGTCCACACTGACCCCCTGGATGGAAACAGGGGTCACCAGTGCCTTAGCCCTCCTCAGGTCTACCACCACGTGGAACATGGAAGCAAACCAAGGTACCCTGAGGAAACCCATGCTGTCCAACTAAGCTCATGGCAATGGGAGGAGAGTGTACCAGAAGACTGATAGACTTGTAAACTGAGCTTCCTGACCTTCGCCAGATGGAAATCCTGGCTGTGAGTCTCCCACCCCCAAAATCATTTGGGATGATTTTGCAGCTTTCTCCAGAACACCATGAGGTACAGGACTAGAATTAAGCCCATCAAGTCTGCTCCACCATTCAATCGTGGATATATTTTTTTCTTAGCACCATTCTCCAGCCTTCTTCTTGTAACCCTTAAGCCCCTTACCAATCTAGGAACTATCAACCGCTGCCTTAAGTACACCTAATGGCTTGCCTTCTTCACCCTCTGGCTGAAGCAACTCCTCACCTCAGTTCTGAGGGACATCCTTTTTATTCTGAGGCTGTGCCCTGGGATTGTGGACTCTACTCTTAATGGAAACATCCTCTCCAAGTCCACACTATCCAGACCTTTCAGTATCTGATAAGTTTCAACTAAATGAGCCCTCATACTTCTGAATTGCATTGAGTACCAGTCCAACAACATCAGACACTCCTCTTGCATTTAGCCTTTCATCTCTGAGACTGTTCTTGTGAACCTCCTCTGGACCCCATCTAGGACCAGCACATCTTTCCTTAGATCCTATGCTTTTAAGAGTGTCTGCTCAGAAAGTTGCTTTGTGAGTCACATTCAAGTGGAAGACTTTCATTTGAGGACCTCCCACAGAGCCTTACAATCGATGAGCAAACAGTCATGTGAAAGAGAAGCAGGCGTAGCCACTTAGCCTCTCGAGTCTGCTCTGTAGTTCAATCAAAATCATAGTTCCTCTGATGGTGACCTTAATTCATTTCCCCTCTCCGATTCCCATAATCTTTGACTCCCCGGTGGTCTAGAAACCTGTTTTGGCCTTAAACATATTCAGTGACATGCTCTCCCAAAGTTCTCTGGGGGAGCAAACTCCAAAGTGCTTCTGAAGTGCAATGGCTGTGGCATTTTAGGATTTGCAGCAGCTAATTTGTGCACACCAAGTTGCCACAGACAGTGATGTGAGAATAAATGGGTCATTTCTTTTAGTGATGTTGCATTATTGATTAATGTTGGTCTGGACACCAGGAACAGTTCCCTGTCACTTTTTCAAAATAATGCTGCAGAATCTTTCCAAAGGCCTTGAGAGGTCAGACAAGGCACCTAATTTCGCATCACCAAGGCAACACCCCTGAAGGTGCAGTAGACTAATACACAAGAATGTCAGAGAAGGCATAGGCCACCAGGTTCTTCAAGCCTGCCCCATCTCCGTGTCAGATCTGTGCTGGCCTGAACTCCTCTTCTGTGTCAGTTCACTAACATTATTAACAACATTTAAAGGGCATTTGGACAGGATAGCAAAGGTTTAGAGGATATGGACCAAACGCAGACAAACAGGACTAACTAAGATGGGAATCTTGATCACTATGGAACAGTTGGGAAGAAGGTCCTGTTTCTATATGCTATATGACCCTGTGTCTATAAGCCTCAATTCCCCAATCTTTCATAACTCATTTAACTGCACATTAAATATATCTCATGATCCGGCCTCCACTGCCCTCAGGGGCAGAGAATTCCAGAGATTCTCCACCCGCTAAGAGAAGACATTTCTACACACTTCAGTTTTAAATCACCTTCACTTTATTTTGCAGCTATGGCTTCTTTTGCCTGACTCCCCCAGCTGTGAAAACATCCCAACATTCACCCTGTCAACTCCCCTCAGGGTCTCATGTTTACCCTTATTCTTCTAAACAAGGAAAACCCAAATTCTCCACCCTCTCTCACCTCAGGTATTATTACCCTGTTGAACCTCCTTTGGACTGCCTCCAATGTCACTGTATCCTTTTTCAGGTAAGAAGATTAGAACTGTGAATGGTATTCCAGATGAGGCCTCGCCAATTTCTTGTACACTGTCACAAAATCTCCTGAACTCAAACACCTTGGCAATAAATGCAAAATGCTATTTGCCTTCTGAACAACTTGTTAGACCTGTCTGCTAATGTTTTGTGATTCATGCAACAGAACACCTTGGTCCCTCTGAAATCCACTTCATTTGCAGTCGCTATCCATTGCAATAAAAATCCACTGTTTGTTTCCTCCTACCAAATTGCACGACCTCACAGTTCCCCACATTGAGCTCCATTCGCCAAGTTTTCGTCCAATCATTCAATCTGTCAGTATCCTGTTGCAGAAACACAATGTCCTCACCCCAACATGGCTGTCCACCTGCACCCCCTCTGTTGACTGCCTTAGCTTTTTTGTTCAAGTCTCTGGAATGCAAGTTGAACCCACGACCTTCTGCATCACAGGTGAGCGTGCCACCCACTGAAGCTAACACCCACCAGGGCGGAACAGTAAAAATGGCTGGAAACACTCAGCGGGCCTGTTGGCATCCGCGGCATGAGCTGACGTTTCAGGTGAGGACTCTTCCTGCGCAATAAATAAATTAAAGATCAGCTGTGCCTGATAAGGAACAGGACAAAGGGAAAGGAAGGAGGCAGTGCCACTCATGTTCGTAGCCCTGCTGAGTACCTCCAGTATGTTCTGTTTTTGTTACAGATTTAGAGCAGTCAGAGCTACTTGCTTTTTGTGTTTGCACTGAGCTGCCAGCGTCCTCTCAGACTGAACAATGACTCATGTTGGAAACACAAGATTTCACCCTTGTTCCACAGAGGGGAAGCAGAACGGGGAAGTGAAGCAGTTGGAGGGGGTCCTGGTATATAGAATCGTAAAATGACAAGGAATCTTTGGTACAGAAGGAAGCTGTCTGGCCCACCGTACACATTCTAGTCACAAAAGAGCTCTCCAGCATGGATCCCACCTCTCAATCCATGCTTCCTCATTCATTTAGCATTCATTTTGAGAGGACTAGAATACAAAAGCAAGGATGTAATGCTGAGGCTCTATAAAGCATTGGTCATACCACACTTGGAGTATAGTGAGCGGTTTTGGGCCCTACATCCAAGAAAGAATGTGCTGGTATTAGAGAGGGTCCAGAGAAAGTTTTTGAGATTGATCTCTGGAATTAGAGGGTTAATTGTATGAGGAATGTTTGAGGCCTGTACTCACTGGAGTTTAGAAGAATGAGGGGGGAATCTCATTGAAACCTACTGAATATTTGAAGGCCTAGATAGAGTGGTCGTGGAGAAGATGCTTCCAATAGTGGTAGAGTCTAGGAGCAGAGGGCATAGCCTCAGAATAGAAGTATGAATCTATATTTCTGGGCATTGACTTCTCCATTTTGGTCTCTAATGTGTATGCCATCTTGCCGTTCTTATATTCTCATACATCCTTTACAAATGTTGTCATGGATCTTGCGCAGAAATGCTGGCAGTTCCTTGCAGAAGTTGCCACCATTTTCCATGCAGAGATTAGGGACTGCCCCAAATTGCATTCTGACATTTGATTTGTCATAGAGTGCGTGTTGAGAGTGCATTTCTGGCTGCTGCTCTTCACCAGCTCAAATCGAGTGCAAGATCATCAAGCATATACATTTAAATGGAGAAGAATGGCTTCAAGGGAGAAGGGTATTAGATAAATTGCATTTTTTGCAAACTAACTGATTTGATTTAAATGTATTTAATTGCTTTTGTGTTTTCTAGTGTTTATAAGTACTTAATTTAAAAACAGCTTTAAATGTCTGTAAATGTTAGAGACTTCATAAACATTGAATCTCTAGTAAGCTAGGGGTCTAGCCACCAGGACAATTCAGTGAGCAGCTCCTGCCATCTTTAATTTGCAAGACATGTACTGCACTGTTGGGAGTCAGTCAGGTTCCTTATGATAGCTCAAGGTGAGAGAGTAACAGATAACAGGCAAGCAATTGGCAAACTTGGCCAGTGTTAGAATTATCTGTTAGCTTCGTCGGTCCACTCACGTGAAAGAAAACCATGGGCTCTAATTGGTCATATTTTGTACATATACAAACAAATTTAAATTACATCACTTCAGCACAGTCTTATTCCTTCCTCTTTTGCAAAGTTTCCCCAATAAGGATTAGATTTGCTTGCAATTTTGGACATGCCGCCAGCTTTATTCACTGGCTAGAAATACAGTCCAGTGGAAAATAGTGAGTTTTACACTGCATTTGGCCTCCCCCTCTTTCTGTTTTATTCTCACTTTGCAAAGATACTTTATTTCAAGGAAAATAATTGTAAAGACGGTTATTTGGATAAATGCAGGCAATGTTTGGATATTTACAGTTGATATGTTTGTACATTGCTAAATAATATATCACCTGTGACACTGCTCTCAACAAATTGTACACTTGTAGGATCCTCTGTTCCATTAGCGTCTCCCATGCCCTACCGTTTATTGTATGTCCTACTCCCCAAAATGCATCACCTCACACTTATCTGTATTGAAATCCATTTGCCCACTTCCCGAACTTAGCAACGCCCCCCTCCCCCCCCCCCCGGAAATCTAGCACTTGGTTGCAAGTATTCCTTATGCTGGAAGGTTTTGAATGAACCGCAAAGCTTTTTTTTCCACTTCAGCGTGAGTCTCCAGGAAGAGCCCATCGAGCTCGGAGTCCCCACTGCAGAAGTACCTCACTGCTTGGCAGATGCTTGCTCTTGCTTCAGTTCTCAGTTGCTTGGTGAGTACACCCTCTTTAGGAACGGAACTAATGATCACAACACTCAACCCAACAATTTTGTTTTCAAAAGAAATAATTACGTACAGCAACTGGAACGTCGTTGATCAATTTCATCAGTAAACTACTCCAGTACTTGTGTTTAAACTGAGTAATTGTCAAATACAAATATCTCATTACACTCCTACACAAGGGTAGAATTTGAGTGCGGATTTGAAAGACATGATTTGTTAGGAATTCATTTATGTGCTGTTTGTTCCCAGGACAACACTGCCAGGAATGAAGGCAAGGGGACAGAGAAATTAAAATAATTATACCAAACAGTCGAGGCTGCATACAGTGGTGCAAAGCCAGTACCCCTTTGATCTAGTGCTATTCCACAGACAGCCAGAGGGACGGCGGTTGTTCTGTGATATTATTGTACAAGAGGTGAAGAAAATCCAGCATAAACACAGAGAGATATTAGAGGCGCAATGAAAAGCTCCATTTCAGGAGGCAGGTTCTAAGGAGGCCTTGAAGGATGTGGTTTAAGGTGGCGGAGAGATTTAAGGAAGGAATTCTTGAGTTCGAGGCCTCAGAAGTTGAAGGGGGAGCTAAAAATAATGGTGTAATTAACTTTGGAGAGGATAGAGGATAGACTGGAATGAGTGTAGAGTGGTTATAATCCCACAGGGAGAGACAAGAGCACAAAATAGATTCTAAACGGAGGATTTTGAAATTGCATGTTGCTCATCAGGAGCCAGCTTTGGTCAGCGTTGTGGTGATGGATGAAAGGGACTCCTTTAGGTTAGGCGGAGAGCAAGATAATTCCCAGTTGACAGGAGGTCCCCGAGTTCTGTGACAGCGAGCACATGAGCAAACCATCCCATGGGGTGTCAGTTATCGTCGGGGTCTAGCCGTTTAGCACTGAACTCAAATGAATGATGAAGGAAAAAGTCCTGCATCTCTGTTGCACCTTTCACAAACTCTGGACGCCCCAGAGGCGTACAATGCCTGAAATGCCTTAGCAGGTTTTGCAATGCAGGCAGTCAGTTCATGCACAGTGTGCTGCCAGCAACAGCAGATAATCTCCCTTGAGGGACATCTGAAAGCTGGTGCCACTGACAAAGCAGCGCTCCCCAGATTGTTAGCCTGGGCTCCGGAGACTATACTCCTAGAGCAGAACCTGAACCCCTCGCCTTCCATTTCAGATGTATGGGAGTGACCCTCCAGTGCCATCTCTTTCACTTTGTAAGTTCTTTACCTGGACGTGGATTGAGATCAAAATTAGATTTACTGATGATGGAACTGCTAAAAGCATCAAAAAGCTCCTCATTAACCAGAGGACATTCCAAGCACGAAAACTTTGCAAGGTGACTCCTGCCCGTGTTTATCGCATCACAGTTGAAGCGACCTTTCTTCTTGCCCAAGCTCGATATCCCCTTGTTGGCTGATGAGGACAGAGATGTGAAGCTGAGTGTGGGGGAGAGAGAGAGCTGGGCAGAAAATGATGAATGGATTCAAGTGTACTCTGTGCTCAGGATTCAATGTTAATGATGCGAGGCGAAATTAGTAGCACTATTTAAAACAGATCCTTTCCTCTGCATTGGAATACCAATATTTCATTAAAATACTTTTTGGATAGTTTATTAGTCCCAGTTATTCATACTCCCTAAGCTTAAGGCATGGTGGCATCTCTTGATCAATAACATTGTTTTGTCAACGTCAAACAAATGTCACACATATTCTTTAAAACAAAGCAGAGAGAAATCGATATTCAGCATGAACCTTAATGCAATATTAAACAACTTCTTTCTAATTAAACCATGTGTTTCTGCACTATGTAGATAAACACTTGCTGTACTACAGGCTATAAGAGGATGTAAGATTTGTTTCCAGAGCCCAGAGTTGACATTAACGGAACTGTTCCCTTATGTTGTTTTGCATGTCCTTTTCTGTCCTGCAGCTCTCCCCACCCACCCAACAAGCCCTCCCCATCCCCTCCAGCACTTGAATACTTGTCACGGCTCGTGACTGGCTGCAGCAACCCTGTCCACCTGCCTGATAGTTGCGCCTCGAGCTCTGAAGATGATCAATGCAGAAGCTTGAAACAGAACGACTCAGGGTTTGCTCCACTTGCCAGTCAGTGAACAAAATTACTTGCATTTAATTAAAGCCTGAGTATTCCTGATGGCCCCAAAGAATTTACAAATGATCTCAAAGGCGCTCGCCAACTTCCATTCCATCTCTGTGACCTCCAGCTGTACAACCTACTCAGACCTCTGTTGCTTCCCCAAGCCCTGCCTCTTGATCACTCCCCAGTTTAATTTCTCCACCAATGTTGGCTGTGCCTTCCACTGTATGAATTAGACCATTGGACCGTACAAGATGGGAAAAGAATTGGGCCACGGCTCATTGAGTCTGCTCCACCATTCAATCATAGCTGATTTTTTTTTCAGCCCCATTCTCCCACTTTCTCTCTGTCACCCTCAACCTCTTTACCAATCAAGAACATATAAATCTCTGCCTTAAATACATCCAAATACTTCCACAGTCCTCTGTGGCAATGAATTCCAGTTTCACCACCCTCTTGCTGAAGAAATTCCTCCTTGCCTCAGTTTTAAAGGGACATCCGTTTATTCTGAGGCTCTGCCTTCGGATTCTAGACTCTCCGACTGATAGAAACATCAACTTCACGTCCACACTATCCAAGACTTTCAGTATCCCATAGAGTTCCTCCCTAAACCTCTCCACCTCTCTCTGTCCTCCATTAAAGCGTTATTTAAAGCCACAGTGTTAAACTTACGGTTGGCAGTGATCCACAGGATGACGCTGGGGTATTCCAAGACCTTTGATTATGACGGGGAGATAGTTATTGTCCATGCCTCACACATGTGATGCAAATGTTACTTGGTAGTGACTACTTCATCAAGAACTGAATGGTCCAATCAGCAGATAATGTCCTTCATTCGGACTTGGTGAAAGGAAAAAGATCAGTGGAGCAGCTGAAGATGATTGGGTCTCATCCTGCTCTATCTTGGGACTGAGTTGTCTTTTTCTACAACTGCAATCAATCTTTCTTTTGGTTCTGTATAGTGAGGTTTTGCTCTCCTTTGTACTCACTGACATCAGACTTACTCAAGCACAAGAGATTCTGCAGATGCCGGAAATCCAGAGGAAAGCACAAAATGCCGGAGGAATTCAGCAGGTCAGGCAGCATCTATGGAGAGGAATAAACAGTCGACTTTTCAGGCTGAGACCCTTCATTAGGACTGGAAATAAAGGGGGAAGAAGCCAGAATAAGAAGGTGGTAGTGGGGAGAAGCTGGAGGAGAATAAGAATCTTATTCAAAGTCAGTGTAAATTTATTATCAACTTATATGTCAGCTTGATATTCATTTTCTTGCAGGTGTTAATATATGAAAATTAAGAAATACATCAGAATTTATGAACATCTATTCATAAGCAAAGACTGACGATCAAGGTGCAAAAGCTTCATGCCACTCTCAGACAGCTGGGTTACTCTTACATAGAACTAGTGTGAACTCAATGGGTCAGATAGCTTCCTTCCATCCCATAACCTTTTTGTGATTCTCTGAGCAAGCTTTTGATCTTAATATCTCCTTCTGTCGTTCAGTGTTAAATTTTGTTTGATAATCTTCCTGTGGGAGTCTAAAGACTTTATCAGCTGCTGGTACTGTTGAATAGCACAGAATTACCCTCTGGGTTAAACCCACATCCTGTCAATGTGTTGGATCAGAGTATTAAAATTCGCATGTTAAGAGGGAGCAGAGCAAAGGCATTCCTGTAGCTGGAAGGCACCAGTCACGCTCCTAAACTGGGCTTCTTTAATTCAGTGCCTGAAGTAAACATTCTGGTATTTAGCAGTGCACATCTTCATTGTCTTAATGTCTGGATGAAATGAAGGAACCATCGATTTATGTAGTGATGACTGCAGGGGATGTTTCAACCATCATATCCTCTTATTTCCATTTTCTAGCCTTAATCACTGCTGTTTGTCTGATTTATTTTAACTCCCTTCTCCAATCCCAAGGTTTTTGCTGGATTTCACAATCTGAAGAAGTGGAAAAACTGAATCCAACTCTGCTTTTTGATCCGTTCCCACCTTGGCCACAGATCTTCTGAAGCGAACACTGCTGTCATCTCTGCTCCATTATTGTCTCTATTGTCCCTTCCATCACTTGAAGCTCTACAGATTTCTTCCCTCCTGACACTTCGAGCCTTGCTCATGTTCTTTGGCTGATTCCTGCTGCACAGTCTTCATCTCTGTTCGGTGTTATCCTGGTGAGAAAGGCCAGGGCCCATTCAAAGTTCAAAGTAAGTTTATTATCGAAGTACATGTACCATATACAACCCTGAGATTCATCTTCAAGTCAGAGAATGATGACCTTCACATTCATTGAATACTTGAGAAACATCGGTGAGGTTTTCAGGCTGTGGCACAAGGTCAGAAAGGATTTTGATCTTTATTAGAAACACCTCTTTGTTGACAGATGCTGGCTGACCTGTTGAGCTTCTCCACCATATTGTTTCTTGTTCCAGGTTTCAGCGTCTGCAGTCTCTTGCATCACCTGCTTATACTGATGTTAGTCTTGGAAAAGAAACTTGATTGGGCATTGGGGAGAATCCTTCTTTGAAGCAGTGCCATGGGACTTTTTAATGTCTGCCTGAAAAGAAAGACAGAGCCTCAGTTTTATGTCTCATTCTCCAATGCTTCAGCACTTCAAGTATCAAGAAATAACTTACTGTCCGACCATACCCGAGAATGCTCTGGGTTTGACCCACAGCCTTCAATAATTGGTTTATTAACTGGTAATTAGTTTATTATTGATGGAGACGGACGTGAGAGTACGGAGGGACATCTGGAAAACTTCTGAAATGCCCGCTTTGCTGCCGCTGCTACTGTGTGGTAACCGGAATCTCCGGAGCTGAAGGCCCCGAACTCTCGGCTTTGCTTGTTTCAGCAGCCGGGGAGAGGTCGAAGGCGCTCGGCAGAGGATGGTGCTCGGGAGGCTGTATCGGAGGGGCTGCTCGGAAGCTCGAAGTTTTCGGACAGATGGACTCGGGGTCGGCTGTGGTCTGCTGCTTCCAAGGTATCGGCAAGTTGACGGTGCCTGGAGGTTTGTGGCAGGGAGTTTCTCCCTTTTGCCCCCTGCTATCGGGGACTCGGGAGTCGATTGACTGGGGAACTTTGAGACTTTTTTTTACCATGCCCATGGTCTGTTCTTCATCAAATTATGGTATTGCTTTGCACTGCTGTAACTATATGTTATAATTATGTGGTTCTGTTAGTGTTAGTCTTTGGTCTGTCCTGTTTTCTGTGATATCACTCCGGAGAAACATTGTATCATTTCTTAATGCATGTATGCATTTCTAAATGACAATAAAAGAGGACTGAGTGTTCTCATAATCTAAATATTGTCACATGTACTGAGGTACAGTGAAAAAACTTGGTTTTGCATCCCATCCATACAGGTCATGTCATCATATCAGTACAAGGGAAAACAGTAACAGAATCTCAGGGTTGTATACGGTGACATATATGTACTTTGATACTACATTTTACTTTGAACTTTGAGATTGCAGAATGAGGTGTTGCAAAAACTTAGAAAGAAAGTGCAGTGCAGACACAGGGTAAGGTTCAAGGGCTATAATGAGGTAGATTGTGACGTCAAGCGTCCATCCTGTTGTACTGGGGTCCATACAACAGTCTGGTAACGGTGGGATAGAAGCTGTCCTTGAGCCTGGCTATACGTGATTTCAGACTTTTGTATCTTCTGCTTGATGGGATGGGGGAGAAGAGAGAATGTCTGGATAAGTGTGGTCTTTGTATTTGGTGGCTGCTTTACTTAGGCAGTGAGAAGTGTAGACGGAGTCCATAGAGGGGAGGCTAGTTTCTGTGAAGTCCACAACAGTTTCTTGTGATCATGAGCAAAGCAATTGCCATAATAAACCATGGTGATGCATCCAGATAGGACGCTTTCTATGGTGCATTGGTAAAAATTGGTGAGGGTAAGCGGCGACATGCTAAATTTCCGTAGATTCCTGAGAAAGTAACATAAAAGACTCCTGGGTCACTGAGGACTTCAGACTCAGAGAGTGGGCCAATGCTTACTCAAACTATTCCGCAGGCTCCCCACCTCATAAGTTGCACACATTACCAATTGGAGCCTGTCAGCTCTCATGGATTGCTCCTTGAGGAAGTTTCCCCATGTGGCATTTAAGCACACCTAGATCACTGAAGGTAGCTGATACCAGACCGTCAGGTGATCAGCTCGCTTGTCCCTCTCTGGCTAACACAGCTCAGCACTACCCAAAGCAACACTTACCCCACATCTGCCAGCAGGCCGCAGGAACAGCTTTGAAATGTTTTTGAAATATAATTTTTCATTCACACAGTAAACACAGAGATGTTGTCTCGGTGTTTTGCTTGGAGAGCTTGTTATGCTCCTTATCTGCTCTGTGTACTGCAAGGCTTCAAATGATCAAATGTTCAGCAGCCTGCATCTGGGTGCAGCAGCAGTCTGTCTGATTCAATGCACTTGTAAATTCATTCCAATACAGGCAAAGAGCTGGTAGGCAAAAAAAGGGTTTAAAGCAATAAATGGAAGTTTGAAATAAAAAACAGAAATGCTGGCAGCATCTGCTGAGAGAAACAGGGCTATTGTTTAGGGTCTGAAACCCTTTGTCAGAACTGAAGGATTTCAGACCTGTGGAGTTGACCATTTCTCCTTCCACAGGTGCTGCCTGTCTTGTTGCGTTTCCAGCATTTTCTGTTTTTATTTAAGTTTATTGAGCGAGCCTTTTGAGCAAGGCCAGGGGACGTAGTGCCATTGCCTCACAACTCCAGAGATCTAGGTTTGAATCTAGGTTTGATTCTAGGTTTGATCCAGTCCGGGTTCTGTCTGTTTGGAGTTTACACGTACTCCCTGTGAGTAGGTGGCTTCCCCCCCCAGCTCCCGCCGGTGCTCCATTTTCCTCCCACATCCTGATGTGTGAGCTAGAGGATTAATTGGCTTCCATAGATTACTCCTCATGTAGGTAAGTGGCAAAAGAATCTAAAGGGAAGCTGGTGGGCATGTGACAGAGAATCACTTGCAGGGTACAGGGAATGAAAATGGGACGGGGTGATGAGACTGATGGGATCGTTGCACTTGAAGCCAGCGTGAAGCTGCCAGGCCAAGTTGAATAGCCTCCTTCTCTACAAAATAAAACATGTGATTGCTTCTGCTACTGGTCTCATTTTAAACCAGGCAGTTCAGCTTTTGGAAGAGCTGGATATCCAGCCCAGATGAAGGGTCTCGATCTGAAACATCAATTTTCCATTTTCTGCCTGACCCATTTAATTCCACCAACATCTCGTTTGTTGCCTCGGTACAAAAAGGTTCTCCAAATGTTACCCATTTTGTTGTGGGATCTTGCCATGCAAATATTGCCCTCTGTGCTTCTCCTGTTACAGTGTCAGTTTCTGTGTGCAGAAGGAATAACTGCTGTATTAGCTGTCAAGTGCTGTGTGCCCTCAACTCTTCGTTTCAGAGTGTCCTCCAGGCAAAGTAACAGTTGGCATCCCAAGAGCCCTTACAGCCACCGCAGGATGTTTTAAAAAGCAGTCATGCACCCCAACTGTAAAACAGAGCAAGTTTGTGCACAGAGAGATCCAACAAACAGTGACATGATGAAAGCTGGAAGTGTTTTTTCTCAGGATGTTGGGGGGGGGGGAGGGTGCAGTGACTGGTCCTAACCTTGTTGTCCCGACAGTTACTGCAGCTCCTCTCCTACTACCACCCTGAAGAAAAGCTGTGAGGTACTCATCTTCCCTCCACTTCACTCTGTCCAACCCCACCACCCCGAACTTCAGGTCACGTTCATTCCTGAGGAATGCCAGTTGGAGGGAGAGGGGCTGTGCAATTCTCCCTACCCCCACAAATGTCAGAGGCTACAACAGGAGAGGAACCAATGGCCACTTATGTTCATCGATCCACCCCTCCAAAACCTGCAAACACCCTATTGGCCACTGCTGTAATGTAGTGAAGTCTGCAACCCATCTGTACATAGCAAGATCACACAAATAGCAACGAGGGACAAAGAATCCTGAAAATACCTAGTGAGTCAGGCAGGCAGATGGATAGAGATAGAGAATAAAAGAGAGAGAGAGACAGAAAGAAAGATGGATGGCAGGAAGTAAGCACTCCTGATGAAGAGTCTTGGTCCACATCATCGACTGTTCTTTTCCCTTCCCTGATCCATTGAGTTCCTCCAGCGTCTTGTGCGTATTACTCAAGATTTCCAGCATCTGCAGAATCTCCTGTGTCTATGATTTGTTGAGGGGTACGTTTTGGCCCCCTGACCCGTTGCTCTTCTGAACTAGTACCTCAGAATCTTTGGCGTCTGCTCACGATGGCAGGAGGCGCCTTGCCTTTTACAGCCCTGGCAATGCGGCACCTGCTGAGCACTGCACTGGAGCACCAAGCAACGTTAGGAGGCTGTGTCTCTGGAGTACTCTGACTCATAGCTACAAGTATCACTGTATAGTCTCTCAGCACAGCTTGTCAGATCTCCTATTTCTGCAAAACATAAAGACAAGTAACAGCTGTTGCAGAAAGTTTGCAGTTTAGCAGCTGATATGTAAACTGTTCCTGAAGCTGGCTGTCTTTACCCAAGATGCCATTGTCAGTGTATAATTTCCTTTTTGTGTTCTCCTGACCTGGTAGTTACTGTTGTGTATTTACTATTTCAGTAATATTTGAGTAATATTGTAAATATATTGTTTGATTAAGCATTCTTTGCTGTTGACATAATTCATTGGGGGTTACATGTAAAAATACGTAAATGGCATCAGCCTTTATGCCACCACATCACAAGTGAGTGCCTCACTAAAGTAATAACAAACTAGACACGCATCTGCCAGTTACTGTGTTTTCCTTTTGATTAATTTCTGAAGTTACAAGACATAACAGTAGCGACAAGGAAGTTTTAAAATGAACCCGATATGGCTACCTACCTGTTGAAGTACAGCACATTTTCTTCTTCAGAAGGTGAGAGAGAGAGAGACATTCAAATTTTTAAAAAGAGCAGCACATTTTTTTCTTCGTGGGGGAGAAAGACAGTCACGTTTTTAAAAAGGCAGAAAAAGGGCAAAATTCATGGGTTCATAAACACTGCGTACCAGATGATAATAATAATAAATAAAAAATAAACAGAAATGGCTGGTTACATCGGAAATATAGATGTGTTTATTTGCACAACAGATAACTGGGTTTTTTATACTGAACGAATTGAGCAATATTTTGAAGCAAATAAAATAGCCCATGAAAAGGGAGTGCCAGTTTTGCTGAGTGTAATAGGTGGAAAGGCATACAGTTTCCTTAGAAGTGTAGCTGCTCCAATCAAACCAACCAAAGTAAATTTTGCTGATATTGTGAAAGTAACGCAGGAACACTTAGAATCAAAACCATTGTTGATTGCAGCACACTCTAGGTTTCATAAGTGGAATCAAAAGGAAGGGGAATCCATTTCAACTGATGTGGCTAATTTGAAAAAGACTGTCCAAGCATTGTCAATTCAGTGATGGGCTTAATAATGCACTGAGAGGCCGTTTAATTTATGGACTCCAACAAAAAAAACATTCAATAACAGCTCCTAGCTGAAGCAAACTCACATTTAAGAGAGCAATTGAAATTGCTGTATTAATGGAAATAATGCGCAATTGAGTTGCAGTCAGAAATGAAAGTGAACATAAACAAAATTGCAATGTCTAAACAGAAACCAGCCTGGTCGAACAAATAGTGTTACCGTTGTGGCAGGAGTGCACATACACCAGACCAATGCACGTTTAAAGGTGAAACTTACAGAAAATGCAACAAAGTAGGTTTCATACAAAGAGCCTGTCAGACAGACAAAAGCAAAAGGACTGTACAGAGAAGAGAAAAAGATAAGAAGTCAAGTTGCAGTACAAAAAGAGCACTAATCTGCAAGCTGTTGATGCAAAAGGTAACACTCACAACACGCTGGAGGGACTCAGCAGGTCGGGCAGCATCCGTGGAAACGATCAGTCAACGTTTCGAGCTGGAACCCTTGTCAGGACTGTAGAGGGAAGGGGCAGAGGCCCTATAAGGAAGGTGGGGGAGGGTGGGAAGGAGAAGGCTGGTAGATGCCAGGTGAAAAACCAGTAAGGGGAAAGATAAAGGGGTGGGCGAGGGGAAGCAGGGACGTGATAGGCAGGAAAGGTGAAGAAGGAATAGGGGAAAGCACAATGGGTAGTAGAAGGAGGCGGAACCATGAGGGAGGTGATAGGCAGCTGGAGGAGGGGGCAGAGTGAAACTGGGATAGGGGAAGGAAGGGGGAGGGAATTACTGGAAGTTGGAGAATTCAATGTTCATCCAAGGGGCTGGAGACTACCTAGACGGTATATGAGGTGTTGCTCCTCCAACCTGAGTTTAGCCTCATCATGGCAGTAGAGGAGGCCATGTATGGACATATCCGAATGGGAATGTGAAGCAGAGTTGAAGTGGGTGGTGACTGGAAGATCCTGTCTGTTTTGGCAGACGGAGTGGAGGTGCTCGATGAAGCGGTCCCCTAATCTGCGTCGGGTTTCCCCGATGTAGAGGAGGCCGCACCGGGAGTACCAGATGCAGTAGATGACCCCAACAGACTCACAAGTGAAGTGTTGTCTCACCTGGAAGGACTGTTTGGGGCCCTGAATGGTGGCAAGAGAGGTGTAGGGATAGGTGTAGCACTTACACTTACAGGGATAAGTGCCGGGTGGGAGATCCATGGGGAGGAATGTGTAGACAAGGAAGTCGCAGAGGGAATGATCCCTGTAGAAAGCGGAGAGGGGTGGAGAGAGAAAGATGTGCTTAGTGGTGGGGTCCTGTTGAAGGTGGCGGAAGTTGCAGAGGATAATGTGCTGGATCCGGAGGCTGGTGGGGTGGTAGGTGAGGACAAGGGAAACTCTGTCCCTGTTGTGGTGACGGGAGGATGGGGTGAGGGCCGAAGTGCGGGAAATGGAGGAGATACGGGTGAGGGCATCATCAATGACGGCAGAAGGGAAACTGTGATCCTTAAAGAAAGAGGACGCTTGAGATGTCCTGGATGAAAAAGGTGATTATGATGAGAGAGACACAGGACTGAATAGCTTTGAGATTTACAGTGTGAAAACTAACAATAGACAAGCAATATGGCTTACATCAGCGGTGAACAGCAAATTAACTAAAATGGAATTAGACACTGGCTCGGCTGTTTCAGTCATTCCACAAAAAGTTTGGATGGCATTTCAAAGATACTGAAGCCTGCAGATATCCAAGTGAGAACTTATACTGGAGAAAAGATAACTTCTATGGGAAATGACGTTCATTAACAGTGAAATACAACAACCAACAAGCCACATTGGGCTTGTACGTGGTAAAAACGGGAGGGCCAGCATTGTGGGATGTGACTGGCTGAGACAACTACAACTTGATTGGAGATCCATCCACCATTGGCATGCCACATTCCCTGTAATAGAGTCAACTGAAAGTGAATTAAGAAAGGTACTGGATAATGCCACAGTGTTCAAGGATGGTAATAGAAGAATCAAACGTATCAAGGGTAAAAGAGTGTTAAATGAAAATGCCACACCCAAGTTTTACAAAGCACATATGGTTCCTTTTACCATCCATGATAAAGTAGCCAGTGAACTGGATCACATGGAGGCTGAAGGAATTTTTTCCTCGGTTGTGTGGAGCCCATGGGCAATGCCAGTGGTCCCAGTAGCCAAGAAGAATTGGTCTGTCAGGATCTGTGGTGATTTTACGATCACCATTAACCCAATACTGAAAGTAGATCAGTACCCTCTGCCCAGAATAGAGTGTATCTTTGCAAACCTTTCTGAAGGAAAACACTTCAGCAAAGTGGACTTAGATGAGGCCTATTTACAGATGGCGATGGAACAAGAGTCCAAAGTGCTTCTCAACATAAACAGTTGCAAAGGGCTTTATAATTACAATAGGCTTATTTCGGAGTAGTTTCTGCAAGTGCATTCTGACAAAACTATGGACGAGGTGCTGCAAGGCTGTCCAGGCACTCGGTATTACATTGTTACCGGTAAGGATAACGAGGAACATTTCCAAAATCTCAAGTCAGTATCAAAAAGATTAGAAAGTAATGGTCTCTGAGCACGATGCAACAAGTGCAATTTTTTTAAACCAAGCATCTCTTATTGTGGTCACACCATTGATGCAAAAGCATTACACAAGTGTGCTGAGGAAATTCAAGCAGTAGTGTTTGCCCCAGGGCCAAAGGACATGTCACAATTGTGCTCCTTTTTAGGATTTGTCAATTACTATAACAGGCTCCTGCCAAACCTGGCTACTGTGCTCTACCCCTTGAACTCATTACTGCAGATTAGGAAGAAATAGCAATTGACGAAGCAGTGAGAGGAGGCTTTCCTAGAGACAAAGAAAATGGTGACATCAGACACTGTACTCACACGTTATGATCCACATTGGCCAGTGAAGCTTGCCTGTGACGCCTTGCCTTATGGTATTGGTGCAGTCAGGTCACATTCTGAATTATGGACGTGAACACCCCGTAGCTTTTGCAATGATGTTCTCTTACCACTATAGAGAAAAATTATGCACAGATTGACAGAGGGGCATTGAGTCTGGTTTGAGGTGTAAAATGTTTCAACCACTCTCCTACATGGTGGGGATTGTGTCTGATGTCACCTGGAGATGACAGTTGAGGAGAGCAGAGTCAATTGTTGGAGAAGAAAGGTGTTCGGAGCTGTTAGAACCACTTCCTGCAGTCCCAGAGTCAACTTCTACAGGAGGTCCCAAACTTCAGACTGTTTTACAGCCACAAGTCTCACCTGCCAAGCAAAGTGACCTCCCTTATCAGGAAAGGCATTATCCCCCAGGGGGAAGAAATCCCCCTCAATGATTAAATCTTTAGTTCTAAATGGAACAATTAAAAATTTACTGTGCTGTGGATGTCTATATAGTAGTTGTATTATGTAGTATTGTGTGTGTGTGTGTGTGTGTGTGTGTGTGTGTGTGTGTGCGTGCGAGTATGGAGGAGTGTTGGGTATTTAATATTTCAGTAATATTTGAGTAGTATTGTAAATATGTTTGATTGAGCACTCTTTGTTCACATGTGTTATGGATTATATGTAAAAGTACGTAAATGGCATACGTCTTTATGCCACCACAGCATAAGTAAACGCCTCACGAAAGTAAAAACAAAGTAGACACGCATCTCCTGGCTCCCATATTTTTCTTTCGATTCGTTTTGGAGTTACAAAACGTAATAGTTACAGCTTTCATTGCTGCAGGCTGCCTGGGTCCAGATGTCCTTGAAAGCGGGATTTGGGGTGAGGGGTGCGACTTTTCACGGCACTGGGGTGCAAACTCACAAGGGGCTTCAACGAGCCTCTTGCTCTGGTTCAGTGAGGGTGAGGGGCATGGACTGGTACAGGAGGTCAGATTGTTTCATGGGGCTCTGAATCACAACTGTACATTTTCTGATGATACAATACAGTGCCATGTGGTATGTGCATCAGTTCTGCAAGGAGGCGGTATTTGAACAAGAGCGGCTGAGTACCAGTCCTTTGGTGTTGTTGCAAAACAGCAACCACTGCCAACCACACAGTGGGCATTGCCAGCCAACCTTCCTACCGCCAAGTAACTGTACCTATGCTCTGACTTGCATGCCAGCCTGCAGGGGTGAGGGGACAGGGGGGCATGGAGCACGTGACATTGAAGTAGCATTCACTACATTTTATTGGAACACTGAATAGTACAACACAGGAATAGGCCCTTTATCTCGCAATGTCTGTGCCAAACATGTCAAATTAACCTAAATCTCCTCTGCCTGCACATGATCCACATGCCCCATCACCATTCCTTCTATATCCATCTGTTCATCAAACAGCCTCTTAAATGCTACTCGTCATATCTGCTTCCAGTGCATTCCAGGCACCCACCACCCTGTCAAAAAACTTGCCCCGCACGTTTCCACTAAAGGAGATGTGCAGGCGTGGGGGGGGCGGGGGCAAGTTTATTTACGCAGAAAGCACTGAGTGCATGGAGCAGGCTGCCAGAGGTGGTGGCAGAAGCAGATACAACAGCAATCTAAGAGGCTGTTCGATGTACGCATCAGTAGGCAGGGAATGGAAGGATATGGACAATGTGCCGTTGAAATCGGCAAATTGGTCAGCATTGAAACTATGGGCCAAAGGGCCTGTTTTGTGCTGTACTGTTCTGTGCTCTATGTCCTAATAAGGTCACTGCTCATCCTTCTAAATGCCAAAAGTTATCAGCCCTGTTGTCAGAATGCACTAACGGATTGAGTTTTACGGTGGTGGCTGGGCAGCCTCAAAAGATGATGGCTCTTCCATGACCATGTCAGTGCTATGTGCCAAGCATCTAATACAGGGTGAGAGCCGAGTCTTTGTGTCTGGGTTCATAGCAATTTATCTGAAGCCAATTTTGAGGCTTGCCATTATTTAAGCTCACAACCCCTTGGGGTCGGTAGTTCAGCCACTGAACTTCTGGACATTGTTCACCATTATCTACACACCAAAGCCAAGAGTGGTTTCAGTGTCAAAGGCTTACCTTACTGTGATCCAGCCATTGGCAAGGTTGAAACCCTTGGGAAATTCTCAGTGCTGGGTGACCTGAAACCAGGTTCTTAGGCTGCAGCAATGCAAATTGCGCCATTCCTGCAGCACAAACTCCTGTGCTGCTCTGCAAAGCGCCCCATCAGTGGTCAGCACTCTCTGAGAGAAGGTTCCTTGTGAGGAAAGGTTGAGTGAGCTAGGGCTTTTCTCTTTGGAGCAAAGAATGATGAGAGGTGACTTTAATGTCATTTCCAATACACAAGTGTATAAAGAGAATGATATAATTGTTACTCCGGATCTGATGCAGCACAAAAAACACAGAACACAATAAATATAAATACATTAGTTGGGTTATATACATAGATTGATTGTATGCCCATAAAGTGACACTCGGCTGTACATAAAGTGACTGACAGGAAATAATAAACTATTGGTGGAGATAGTGGGTGGGGGTTTTGATCAGCCTCACTGCCTGGTGAAAGTAACAGTTTTTGAGTCTGGTGGTCGTCATGTGGATGCTACGTAGCCTCCTCCCTGATGAGAGTGGGACAAAAAGTCCATGAGCAGGGTGTATGGGATGCTTCTCAATACTGGCTCTTTTCCGGCACTTGTCCTCGGTGGGTAGGCTGTTGCCAGTGATGCATTGGGCGGTTTTCACTACCTGTCGTAGAGCCTTCCTGTCTGCCACAGTCCAATTTCCGTATCAAGCAATGATGCAACTCATTCTACAGGATGCTCTCTACTGTGTATCTGCAGAATGATGTGAGTATGGAAGTGCAAAGTCCAACTCCCTTTGGCCTCCTCAGAAAGTAGAGGTGTTAGTGGATGTTTTTGACTGTGGAGGATATGTCCTAGGAATATGAGAGGTTGTGTGTGATGTGCACTCCCAGGAGTTTGAAACTGATTGCAGTTTCCACTGCTGTGCCGCTGATGTAAGGGGATGGGGTGTGAGTGGTGTGAGTTCTCCCGAAACCGATAACCTTCTCCTTTGTCTTGTTGACATTGAGGAAGAGGTGATCTGCCTGGCATCAGGCCTCGAGGTACTCCACCTCCTCTCTGTAGGCTGCATCATCGTTGTTGGTGATGAGCCCCACCACTGTTGTGTCTTTGGCAATCTTGACAATGTGATCACTCACCTGTTTGGCCATGCTGTCATGTGTGAGCAGAGTGTATAGCAAGCTATGGAATGTATAGAGGTGTAGAAGGTGATAAGAGGCATAGATCAAGTGGACAGCCGAACATTTTCATCGGGCAGAAATGGCTACTACGAGAGGGCATCATGTTAAGGTGATTGGAGGAAAATATAGGAGGGGGGGGATGTTGGAGGTAGGCTTTTTTACACAGAGAGTGGTGGATGCATGGAATGTGCTGCTGGGGGCGGGGGGCGGTTGTTGGTAGAAGCAGATGCAATAGGGACATTTTAGGGGTCTCTTAGATAGGCACATGGATGATAGAAAAACAGAGGTTGTGTAGGAGGGAAAGGTTAGGTTGATCTTGAGTAGGTGAAAAAGTCAACACAACATCATGGACTGAAGGGCCTGTTCCTGCTGTACTGTTCTGTGTTGTCAATACTGGTTACATCAGCTGACCCGTGTCTCCACCCGAGAACCAGTCTCCTTGCATCAATACCGAGACTGTCAGCGACAGCTGAAGTCTTCAGCAGGCAGTTCCTCTTAACAGCCGACAAGCACTGCTGGCGTCAGAGGGCAGGGAAGCCAGCCCTGTTGAAATTGTTCTTGTTAGTTCCATTTACACCTGACTTACTGGCTGCCGTTTCAGGCATTTTGTCTGGCAGAGAACCAGCTCGGGAGTCGCAAAGTCAAGTATTGATCCGATGGCGCAAAGCTGAAGCGCTCCGATTCAGTGTTTGGGGCCTGAGCAAATGTTTAGTCTGGACAGATGCCATAGTGACTTCCTTTGTCTGCATTCATCTTATCATTTCAGCACGTGGGTGGAGGGTGTAGAAGACACTGTCCTCAATACACACTGCACCCTCAGAATCCAGTTTCTCCTCCCCTTACCTCAATCGAATACCTTCCTGTTTATAAGTTTGGATAGGTACGTGAATGGGAGGGGTATGTATAGGGGGCTATGGTCCAGGTGCAGGTCAATGGGACTAGTCAGAACAATAGTTCAGCACAGACTAGATGGTCTGAATGGCCTGTTTCTGTGTTGTACTTCTCTATGACTCTATTCTGACATGACTAATTCACTGAAGGAAGTAACTAAATGACTTTCCCCCTTATCAAAGAACGAGGCAGCAGCCCTGGTAGCCAGCGCCAGTAGCCTCCTGCCCCGTGCCAGGCCGTCTGTTCCTGTGCAGTATCCTGTGACAACGCCACCTCCCAGTACTTTGGTCCAAGGGCCATCGCTGTGTAGGCAACTGGCTGCTCTCACACAACGGCTCTGACAGGTGGCAAGGCTTTACCCTTTGAAACGTGGGCTGTCAAAGTGATCAGTATGAGCAGAGCCATTGACTCACTGTGAGCATCTTTGATATCACAGTGATGTTTGAGAACCACAGAAATTTAAAAAATTTTAAAAACATAGTTGCGCACAAAACAGCTGAAACTAACTTAAATACGTGATAATAATTACCACATGTTTCTCCCAGCAGCCCCTCAAAATCTGACTCACAGGAGAAACATTGGGTCATTCACAACAAGGGTGAGTCGTCCCACTCCCCAAGGGGACTGTACAGGCAGGATTTCCTGGACCAGTGAGAGGCTTCTCCTGGCGTGACAGTTGCCACCCGGGTACGCATGAGTGAATTTGCTCTCACGTGTGCCTGACTGCCACAGGGCATGCCATCGCTAATTGGCATCAAGCCACTGCAATGGGAGGACCAATTAGCATTGTTACTGCACAGTAACCTGATCCACTCTGCCAAGCAAAGCAAAAGACAGAAGGTTTTGCAGCGATGTTTGGAAACATTGTGCACAGTCCCATCCCGCAGATCGTTCATCTGCTTCTTCCTCTGGAGTCGACTTGGACATCAGGAGATTGGTACACTCTCTTCAGCCATGGAAACAGGCAACTTGTGCCCAGAGGCAGGCAGAGTTCAGCTAGCACCTCTGACAGTATGGCAGTCCCCTCAGCACCGCACTGGAGGGTTGGTCTGGCTCAAAGAATGTCTGTGGAATGAGAGGTGTGTCAAGGACACCCACTAATCCTGTTCTCCCCCATCCCCTCCTTTACATGATTACCAAAACTTCAAATGACCTCCAGATATTTTCTCTGAACCGGTGTGACTTTGTTTTAAATAATTATTCAAATAAGATTAGGCCCTAATTGAGTGCTAATTGCATTTGACCTTTCAGGCTGGATTAACACCAATCTGCAATCAATTTAGACATGGAAAATTAGTGTCAAGTGTTAAGGAGCTCCTTGTTGTTGGAATGAAAGCTATTTTCACTCCAAACAAAAATTATACAACATAGAACATAGAAATCTACAGCACATTACAGGCCCTTCGGCCCACAATGTTGTGCTGACCATGTAACCTACTCTAGAGACTGCCTCGAATTTCCCTAGCGCATAGCCCTCTAATTTTCTAAGCTCCATGCATTTTCTAACACCGTCACCGGCAGTGCATTCCACACATCCACCACTCTCTGTGTGAAAAACTTACCCCTGACATCCTTATTAAAGATTTTCATAAACAAGCTGGGTGCTATCATGCAGAAGTGGAACATTGCAAAGGCTTGTTTGAAGCATAAACTGACTGCACTCGTGGTGATAATTACTTTGCGTTCGACAGATTCCTGGGAAGAATGGCAACTGGGAAAGTGAGAAGTCCTGTGGTTTCTGTGTTTGGAAGAAAAAACAGAGAGCTCATTGACCTGGACCTCCTCCCGATTATCTGTGCAACAGGCTGGGAGTTTGCAATTCTGGAGTGGAAGTAGAAAATTTACTGCTCAGCCCAGTGCTGCTCCTGTGACAGTTGTGCTGTTCCATTGGGGAGTTCAGACAAACTTCCACAGAATTCCCAGAATTCAGCTGGAGAATCAGTCTGGTGGAGAGACGCAAACACAAGGAATTCTGCAGATGCTGGAAATTTAAGCAACACACATCAAAGTTGCTGGTGAACGCAGCAGGCCAGAGCAGAGATCTCTTACTAGCTCTTCTTTCAGTTAGTCCTGACAAAGGGTCTGAGCCCGAAACGTCGACACTACCTCTTCCTAGAGATGCTGCCTGGCCTGCTGCGTTCACCAGCAACTTTGATGTGTGTTGGTGGAGAGACATCAGATTGAACTGCCACACATCCAGAGGGAAAACAGAGAGAACTGGGACACAAACACATAAGAAAATCAGAGCAGCCGTAGGCTACTCAGTCGCTCAGGCCCTGTCGTTCAATATCATCTTGGCTGCTCGATGCTGATCTGAGCTCCTCTTCTATGCCAGTTCCCCACAAACTTCAGTTCCTTCATTTTTCAAACAATTATCTATCTCCACCTTGAAGCCAAATGATGTCTAATGCCTAATGATCCAGCCTCCGCCACACTCAGCGGCAGAGACTCACTACCTTCTGAGAGAAGACATTCCTGCACACCTTAGTTTTGAATGACCAGCCTGTTACTTGGTAAACATAAGAGATTCTGCAGATGCTGGAGATCCAGAGCAACATACAAAATACTGGAGGAATTCAGCAAGTCAGGCAGCATCTATGGAGGGGAATAACCAGTCAACGTTTCAGGAAGGTCTCAGTCCGAAACTTCGACTGTTTCTTCCCCTCCATAGATGCTGCCTGACCGGCTGAGGTCCTCCAGCATTTTGTATGTTGTTCTTATTTTGTAGCTATGTCCCTTGTTTGTGATGCTTCCACTAGTGAAAACATCCCAACATGTCCAATGTCAAGCCACCTAGGTTTGAATAAGATTATCCATCTCTCATTCTTCTAAACTCCAAGAAATACAGACCCAAAGTGTCATCATTGGGCAATCCTCTCATCCCAGGGATCACCCTGATGAATCTGCTTTGGACTGCCTCCAATGGCACTACATCCTCTTCTAGGTAAGGGGAGCAGAACCATCCATAGTCTTGAAAATGTGGTCTCACTAACACCCTGTACAACCAGGTTTCAACATTCCTTGGTGAAGGAAGGGTTGAGGACTCGCACCCCTGTGAGAGAGAAACAAGACCACCTTATCTCGGTCTTAAATAGGTGATTCCCCATCCTAGGTTCTCACACAAGATGGAACATCCTCTCCATATACACCTCGTCAAAACCCCTTGGGATTTTAGGCTGTTTTGAAATGCATTAACTTTTTTAAATAATTCATAAAAACAGTAAAGTTCTTAACTTTTGATGATAATAATAACTTATTTATTGAGCACTTTTCATACAGACGATGTAGTTCAAAGTGCTTTATGATGGGATAAAGTGCAAACATAAAAATAAAAGAGAAAAAGATGGTAGTTAAAAGCAAGGTTAAATAAATAGGTTTTGAGCTGGCGTTTAAGTGTCAACTGAGTCTGGATCCCTTTCAGTTCTAGGTACTGTATTGAATTCCATGGTTTAGGAGTATAGATCAAAAAAACTGACTTGCCAATTATCTTTTGAGGGAGATTGTTTAAATTTAAGAGATCGGTGGAAAAAGACCTGAGAGCTCGAGCAAATTATAAAACAAAAGTGATTCTGTGATGTACTCTGTTGAGAGCTTTAGGAACAAGTAAGAGAACTTTAACATCAATTCTAAAACATAGGGGGTTTGAGTGTTCTTTGATCTTTGTAAAAAGACATTTTGAATCATAGAGCTGTGAAGTAAACAATGCAGGAAGCAGATTATTTCTGTGAGAAACTGTTCCAGTGAGACTTCACCTTCATAGCTCAGAGAGCTGGTAAACCTTGGGAGGGAGGTGTTGAGGGGGAAGGGGCTTTACTGGCTCTTGCAGCATTTCTGAGAGAGGAGACCAGCAGTTTCATTGGGAAGACTGCACCTGGGGAATCACTCCAAAAGTGAGGTCTTCAAGGCCATCTGAACCAGGGAGCTTAAGCCATTATACGACATCATACTCTGACGGGGGTTGACTGTGTAGATGCTGTGAGGAGGTTTCCTCTGGCTGGAATGTTCAGAGCCAGGCTAAACATTCAGGACACGGGTGAGGAGACATTTCTCCACACAGCGGGTTGTTAACGTTTGGAGTTCTCCATCCAAGGAGACTGCAAAGGCTCAGTTACTGAGTGTATTCAACGTTGATCTTGGTATGTTTTTTAGGTTTTTAGTGGAGTCGTAGGATCAGGTGGGAAAGAGAATTTAAAGATTAGCCATGGTCTTATCGAATAGCTGAGCAGGCTTGAAGAGCTGATTGGGCAACTCCTGTCCTATTTCATATGTTTCAATATTCTGTCCGTGGCCTGCTCTACGGTCATGATGAGGAACAACACTTCTTATTCTGTCTGGATAGCCTCCAACCTGATAGCATTAAATATTGATTTTTCTAACCTCTGGTAATTTCTCCACCCTCCCTTCCTCCTTCTCATAGTTTTCCATTCTGCATTCTGGTTATTCTCTCACCCCTCTCTTCTCCTTGCCTGCCCATCACTTTCCTCTGGCTCCTGTCCACCTTCCCTTTCTTCCATGGTCCACTGTCCTCTCCTATTAGATTCCGTCTTCAACTCTTTACCTCTTCAACCTGTCACCTCTTAGCTTCATCATCTCCCCTCCCTCGCTCACCTATCAACTGGCAGTTGTACCCCTCCCCTCACCCCACCTTCTTATTCTAGTTTCTCCTCCCTCCCTTTTCAGTCCCGGTGAAGGGTCTAGGCCCAAAACATCAAATGTTTATTCCTCTCCATTGATGCTGCCTGACTTGCTGAGTTTCTCCAGCATTTTGTGCGTGTTGCTCAAGATTTCCAGCATCTGCAGAATCTCTAGTGTTTATTATTTCAATGTATGTGCTTATTCTTTTCTGCTATGCAGTTCATTGACACCAGAAGCAAAATATAGGTGGATTGTTCTGAACTGAAGTCATATTGGAACTGGAGACACGAGACTGCAGACGCCGGAGTCTGGAGCAACAAACATTCTGCTGGGGGAACTCAATAGGTGGAGTGGAATCAGTGGGAGGAAAGGAATTGTTGATGTTTCAGATTGAAACTCTGCATCAGGTTCTGGTGCAGGGTTTTGACCTGAAGCATCAATGATTCCTTTCCCCCCTCCCACCCACAGATGCCCACTTGAACCTCTGAGTTTCTCCAGAAGACTGTTCCTTCCTGTCGGAACTGACCTGTTTCCTAATGTAAGACTTAACTGCATTTATTTGCATCAAAATATTATTAGCTAGAAATGTAATCATGCAGCGCTGTTTACTCCACCACAATGTGATTGAAGATGCACTTCTATTGCTAGATTCCACAGGAAAATTCCAGCGTGAATCTCCCCAGTTCCCTGGTCCTGATCGCCACATTTTCACCATGGATGTTCAGTCCCTATATCTATTCCCCATCAAGAGGGCCTTAAAGCTCTCCGTTTCTTTCTCGACAACAGATCTGAACAGTTTCCTTCCACCACAGCTCTCCTCCGTCTGACAGAACTGCTCCTCACCCTCGGTAATTTCCCTTTCGGCTCCTCCCACTGTCTCCAAACTCAAAGGGTAGTTATGGACAACCGCATGGGTCCCAGCTATGTTTGCCTTTTTGTTGTCTACGTGAAACAGTCCATGTTCTAAGCCTTCCTTGGTAATTCTCCCCAACTCTGCTTCTGCTACACTACTATGACGGAGATGTAACATAAAAATTTCTACTCCTCATGTATGTGAAGGATGTAAGAAATAATGTCAATTCAATTCAAATTCATTGACAACTGCATTGCTGCTGCTTCATGCACCCAAGCTGAGCTCATCAATTTCATCAACTTTGCCTCCAACTTTCACCCTGCCTTAAATTCACTTGGTCCATATCTGACATCTCTCTCCACTTTCTTGATCTGTCTGTCTCCATCCCTGGAGATAAACTGTCTACTGATATCTTTTATAAACCTACGGTCTCTTACGGCTATTTTGACTATACCTCTTCCCACCCTTTCTCCTGTAAAAATGCTATTTCCCTATTCTCAGTTCCTTCGTCTCTGCTTCATCTGTTCCCAGGTTGAGGCTTTCCTCTCTGGGATATCAGAGATGTCCTCCTTCTTCAAAGAATAGGGTTTTCCTTCCTCCATCATTGATGCTGCTCTCACCTGCATCTATCCATTTCCCGGACATCCTCCCCCACCATGTCTTCCCACCGCCTTAACAGGGATAGAGTTCCTCTTGTCCTCCCCTACCACCCCATGAGCCTCCACATCCAACACATCATCCTCTGTAACTTTGCCATCTTCAATGAGACCCTACCACCAAGTACATCTTTATCGCCACCCGCAGGGATTGTTCCCTCCATGATTCCCTTGTCCCTCCCCACTAATGTCCCTCCTGGCACATATCCCTGCAAGGAGAAGTGCTACACCTGCCCATTCACCTTCTCACCACCATTCAGGGCCCTAAGCAGTCCTTCCAGATGAGGCAACATTTCATCTGCGAATCTGTTGAGGTCATATACTGTATATGGTGCTCCCAATACAGCCTTCACTACGTTGGTGAGACCTAATGTGGATTGGGGGACCGCTTTGTTCTATACCTTCACTCCATCTGCAAAAAGCAGCATTTCCCATTGGCTGACCATTTCCATTCCAATCTCCATTCTCATTCCAAGATGCCTTCCTCTACTGCCATGATGAGGCCCCCCTCAGGTTGGAGGAGCAACACCTCATATTCCGTCTGGGTAGCATCCAACCTGATGGCATGAACATTGATTTCTTCAGCTTCCAGTAACTTTTCCCCTCCCTCTTCCCTCTTCTTCAATTCCCCATTCTGGCCCCTCTCTTACCTCTTCTCGTCCTATCACCTCCCTTTTGTGCCCTTTCTCCCATGGTCCACTCTCCTCTCCCAATTATACCCATGTGACCAATTAGCCTTTTAACCTTGTACATCCTTGGAATGTGGGAGGAAGCTGGAGCACCCGGAGGAAACCCACGCGGTCACAGGGAGAACACACAAACTCCTTACAGACAGCAGTGGGATTTTATCCCTGGTCGCTGGAACTACGCAACTGCGCTGCCCTAATATCAACTCAAAACTTTCGATATCAACTCAAAAGGCCCGCCAGTATGTTGCTTGCACCAATGTTCTTTCATCAATGCCATGTGTTTCTTCTGAGCTGCTTTCCTGTAGATCTTCTGCAGCTGGTACTGAGGTGGAAGGTTGTCTGGTGAGATGAGGTCATCTGAAAGTCAGGGGCCGTTGCAGGAACAGTGGTGGGGGTGTGGGCAGGGAGGGGTTAATGTCAGGTGTCCCAGTTACAGTTTTGGACAGACTCCCTGGAGGGAATTTCCACCTCAATGTCATCCTGCTTGTTTGAGCTGCATCACACAAGGGAAATGAGGAAAAAAGACTTTTTAATTAGAAGATGTATAAAAATGACAGTTTTCTGGTAATGATGAGCATGTAGACATCCAAATTAGGAGCAAGGTTCGGCCACACAGGCCTGTTCTGCTGGTTAATAAGATCTGATCTGAAGTTGCTCTGTCTTGCTGCTGCCCTACATTGCAGTGTCCTTTTGGCGAAAGTGGTGACAGCCAGTCAGTGAATGATAGGTGTCCATACTGAGCCTGTGGGTGACTCAGTAGTGTAGCTGGAAGAGCCTCTCCTTCACAGCTCCAGAGACCCACATTTGACCCTTGACCTTGGGCACTGACAGCGTGGAAAGCAGGGGGAAAGTTCATTGTGAAGGGAACACAAGGAAGCTAAAAGGGCTACAGATCAGTGGACAATCCAGGCTAGGACTTACTCAGTGAACGGTAGGGCATTGAGGAGTGTGGTAGAACAGAGGGATCTGGGAATACAGATCCATAATTCCTTGAAAGTGGCATCACAGGTAGATAGGGTCATAAAGAAAGCTTTTGGCACATTGACCTTCATAGATTGAAGTACTGAGTACAGGAATTGGAATGTTATGTTCAAATTGTATAAGACGTTGGTGAGGACTAATTTGGAGTATCGTGTGCAGTTCTGGTCACCTACCTACAGGAAAGATGTCAATAAGATTGAAAGAGTGCAGAGAAAATTTGCAAGGATGTTGCCAGTCCTTGAGGGCCTGAGTTATAGGGAAAAGTTGAACAGGTTAGGACTGGATTCCCTGGAGCATGGAAGAATGATGGGAGATTTGATAGAAGTATACAAAATTATGAGTGGTATAGATAGGGTAAATGCAAACATGCTTTTTCCACTGAGGATGGTTGAGGCTAGAATTAGAGGTCATGGGTTAAGGGTGAAAGGTGAAATATTTAAGGAGAGAATGAGGGAGAACTTCACTCAGAGGGTGGTGAGAATGTGGAATGAGTTGCCAATGGAAGTGGTGAATGTGGGCACCAGGAATTCTGCAGGTGCTGGAAATTCAAGCAACACCCATCAAAGTTGCTGGTGAACACAGCAGGCCAGGCAGCATCTCTAGGAAGAGGTACAGTCGATGTTTCAGTCTGAGACCAATGTGGGTTTGATTTTAACATTTAAGATAAGTTTGGATAGGTACGTGGATGGGAGGGATATGGAGGGCTATGGTCTGGGTGCAAGTCAATGGGACTAGAGAGATTAATAGTTCAGAATGACAAGATGGGCCGGAGGGCTTGTTTCCATGCTGCAGTATTTTATGTCTGTGTAACTCCATTCCTCCACATAGAAATATTCCTTCTGGCTGCTGACTCTGCATGAATGGGTAGATGACTTCCACAGAACTTGTTTTTCAGTCAAGAAACCTCCAGATTGTTTCACAATCATAAATTCCATTCCAGAGTCTTTCTCGATATGCACACACACACACACACACACACACACACACACACACACACACACACACACAGAAATACAGACATACATTTTAAACAAACACACAGAATATAGACACACAAATAAATACATGCACAAATAAAGAGACACACCTTACAAGCATACATGTGCGTACACAATGATGAAGGCCAATGTTACTGACCTTGCACATTCATGTGGAGTTTTTCAAGACCTGATTGATGTCACTGAAATATCATACCTTATTTCACCCTGCTAATGATCTTTATGATGATCCAAATCCAGAATTTACACAGTGACTTTAAATGTACAAAGAAAGATCTATGTCTCCTTGGCTCTAAGCAATTCAAGTGCCTTAACTTCATCTTCGATCCAGATTTCAGGTGGCCGCCAACTGCCTTCTTACTGTATAGATTGCCTCCTTGGCTTCAAGGATGGACCACTTGTTTGAGACTTGTGGTATATGCCTGTGTTGACTAACCCCCAGCAGGAATACTGTTGCCTGTTCCAAGCTATGCTCCCCAAGAGTAAGGACAGCTGAAGACCCTCCAGCAGCTTTGCAAAGCACCCCCTGTAATTCATTAGTGCAAAAGATTGCAAAAGAGAGGTTGTGAGGAAGTGTTCATGGGTTCATGGACAATTCAGAACTCTGATGGCGGTAGGGAAGAAACTGCTCCTAAAACATTGGGTGGGGGTCTTCAGTCCCCTGTACCTCTTCCTTAATGGTAGTAACAAGAAGAGGGCATGTCATGGATGGTGAGGCTCGTGATGGATGTTGCCTTCTTGAGGGACTGCCTCTTGATGTCCTCGATGGCGGGGAGGGTTGTGCCCGTGATGGAGATGGCTGCGTCTACAACCCTCTACAGCCTCTTTTGATCCAGCACATTCATCGTCATCATCACCACGTGCCATGTCCCTGCACACTGGAGCCTCTGTATTCGGCAACCAGTTAGAATGCTCTCCACTGGACATCTGTAGAGAATTGCTAGTGTCTTTTGTGACACAACAAAAGATGGGGTCTGACATGGAGGGGAGCCCTACAATTGCTCTACCATGTTTTCCTATTCACTTGACCTCATACTCCCTGTCGAGAACCTCTTCCATAAAGTCATCTTCAAATACACTTTCTTCATAATTAACATCCTTCAGTGCAGAACATTCTATCCAACCGTATACAGTCCTTTTAAAATCCACTTTCTGAGAACCCCACTGTATAAAATCTGGCCATCAGATTGTTATCATGGATTCCAATTGCCTTCGACCTCTGACCCTCTGTCCTTGCTGTTGGCCATTCCAGTTCTTTCCACGTCCTTGAGTTTGATGACACAGCTCTCACAAGTCCATGCCCAGAGTGTTGTAATGGGGTGGATTTTCTTTGACTGTACTTGAATTCCCTGAGCATTATGTACAGACAAACTTAGGCTGGGTGGATCTCACTCTGGTCATCAGGTTTTCTGTTGGTTAATTTAATTATGCAGGTTCCATTACAGGCTGCAGTCTTCTCCAACTGATTTCTTCACTGTGCTCCGCAGAGGTGATTATGTATCTCAAAGCAAAAGAGGGATATCTGTCACTTACTTTGCAAGCAGTTTCTCGTAACTCCCACCACTCTGGTAATGCTTGATCCTTGGCCTTTATCCCCACACTCAGCCTTGACACCATTATCCACAAGCCTGCTTTTTACTTTCCATTTTGAAGCCCTTAATTTTTTTGTTTGTCTTTTCTCTCTCTAATTGCCTGCATTTTGCAGACTTGAACTTTCTTTGTTCATGTAATTTACTGTGTTGATCAATCAAATAAATAATTTCATCTACAGTTTATCCCCACGGCAATTCTAATCTCACCCTGTCACATGTATTTCCTTTGTCCTATCTATCTCTCCCCGATTTCACTGCAACTTAAGAGTAACTTGTTTCTTTTTTCTTTCTTATCATTTTTTCACAAGAAGTCTTTGACCTAAATCATTATCTCTGTTTCTGTCTCCAGCTGCCTGGCTTGCTGAGTATTTCTAGCATCTTCTGTTTTTATTTCAGGCTACTGGCATCTGCAGTTTTTAAAAATTTCTGTTTAATGGCTCTGAGACAAGTCCAGATAGTTGCTATTTCTGCCCTTTTTTTTATATCTGTAGTTGTGATTTCTGCCCTCCCTCATTATAAATCTTGTTGTACATCTGAGAGGTAACGGACTAGAAATATATCCTCGCTTAGCACTTGTGAAGATACCTGCCCCCACTTGTTCTCACCTCCAACGTTCGTCCCATTGAGATCAATGTATTTCCATGCTGGTTATTCTTATGTATTCCCAGAAATATCAGACAAAATAATTATTATATTTTATGTAAAATTATAGCTTAGTTATCTATTTATAACCAAGGCATCAGGGAAATGCACAAACTATTAAACGAAGACACCTAAGTACAACAAATTTGAAATTCCTTTTCATTGTGCTAAAATGGCACTCAGCTGGTGGTGTTGGTACACTCATAACGTTCGAACCCAATCCCGGGGAGTAGATTCTGACTGACTACCCTATCTCTGCTTCTCATAATTTTATAAATTCCCATCAGGTCTCCCTTCAGCCTCTGACACTCCAGAAAGAGAGAGAGAGAAAAACAAGTTTGTCCATCCTCTTCTTCCAGCTCGTGGCCTCTACTCCAAGCAGCATCCATGTAAGCCTCTTCTGCGCCCTCTTCAAAACCCCCACGTCCTTCCTGCGATGGGGTGATCTTAACTTCATTTACTACTCGAAGTATGGCCAAGTTTTATACAATCGCATCATAACTTTCTGACTCTTATATCCTGTGCCCCAAGCAATGAAAGCAAAGCATGCTGCACACTTTCTTTCCCACCCTGTCCACTTAAGTTATTCCTTTCAGGGGAGCTGTGGCCTTGGGCCCCAAGGATCCTGCTGTCAACTGTATCCTTTCCCCTTACATTTGACCTCCCAAAGTGCAACACCTCACACTTGATTGGATTTGACTCCATTGTCATTTCTCTGTTCATAACTGATCTACATCCTGCTGTATCTGGTACCCAAAGAAACCCAATAAACCTTTGTTGTATTTACTTGTATTCTGTCGTGTTTCCTGGCTCAGCATGTACAAGTGAATTAGCTATTACTATAAACAACACACATCAAAGTTGTTAGTGAACACAGCAGGCCAGGCAGCATCTATAGGAAGAGGTACGGTCGACGTTTTGGGCCCGAAACGTCGACTGAAGGGTCTCGGCCCGAAACGTCGACTGTACCTCTTCCTATAGATGCTGCCTGGCCTGCTGCGTTCACCAGCAACTTTGATGTGTGTTGCTTGAATTTCCAGCATCTGCAGAATTCCTCGTGTTTGCGTATCTATTACTATATGCATTTCTAGTCACCCCATTACAGGAAGGATGTGGAGGCTTCGGCAAAGGTAAAGAGGAGTTTTACCGGGAGGCTGCACAGATTAATGTGTATCAGCTGTAAGGAGGGACTGGAAAAGCTAGGATTGTTTTCACTGGAGTGGCAGAGACTGATAGATACTTTAAAATTATGGGAGGCATGGATGGGGGAAGCAACCAGAACTATTATCCCAGGGTAGAAATGAGAAGCGTGCATTTAAGGTGAGAAGGGGGACACTTTAAGGGGGATGTGTGGGGCAAGTTTTTGTTTACACAGAGTGGTAGCTGCTTGGAACAGGCTGCCAGAAGTATTGGTGGAAGCAGATACGATAGTGATTGCTAAGAGGCTTTTGTATAGGCACATAACTATGTAGAGAGAATGAAAGGATGCAAATCATGTGCAGGCAGAAGGGATTAGTTTAATTTGTCATTGCATTTAACACAGACATGGTGGGCCATGGGGTCTGTTCTGATGGCACTTAGCCAAAGTCGCTGTGATGTCAGGAGCCAGCCCTCGAAGGAGCATGCGCAATACTTAAGTACCCCTGTTGCAACTGGTACAGAGTGTGTGTGTGGGTCGAATGGTTGCAGAAGTGCAAGGAGAGAGGAAGGAGTGGGCTTGAAGGTTCACACAGAGAGAGGCTGATGGAAAAGCTGAGGAAGGAGAGCTCCATTGTGTGCAAGAGGGCAATCGAGACTCCAGGTGTATTCCTGACAAGAAATATCTGCCAGGAGATAAAATTTTTACATCCGCATAGCTGTTAGTGTTGTGCTGTGGGGGAGCCTGGAGTGGTAGGATTTCCTCAGGCTCAGGTCTCCTATTTCTGCCTCTGGCCTGGTCTAACGGATTGAGGATAGAGGCTGCGTGGCCCTTCTCAGGGGACATTGAGCTGCGAACTGTGAGATGTGCCAGAGATGTGTGATTTCATAGCTGGGCAGTTGAGACAGTGACCATGGCTTTGACCTTGAGAATTGTCCAACCATGCATAAACCTCTGAGATCACAAGAGGTCACAGATCTTAGTGAAAATTGTCGTGGTGCTTGGAAGTTATTCCCCAGAAAAGTCTAGTTATGAGCATGAGTCTCTGTAAACTCTTGGTGAATTAAGGGGTTGGATAATAACTACTTCTCTGCAGTTTAAATGCATCTGAGGCTCCATACCAACCATCAATAGCCAGTTGAAGTACACTCAATGACCGCTTTATTAGATACACCTGTGCACCTGCTTGTTAATTCAAATATCTAATCAGCCAATCATGTGGCAACAACTCAATGCATAAAAGCATGCAGACGTGGTCAAGAGGTTCATTTGTTGCTCAGACCAAACATCAGAATGTGGAAGAAATGTGATCTAAGTGATTTTAACTGAGGAATTATTGTTGGTGCCAGACGGGGTGGTTTGAGTATCTCAGAAACTGCTGATATCCTGGGATTTTCACACACAACAGGCTTTAGAGTTTACAGAGAACAGTGTGAGAAACAAAAAAAAATCCAGTGAGCAGCAGATCTGTGGGTGAAAACGCCTTGTTAATGAGAGAGGTCAGAGGAGAATGGCCAGATTGGTTCAAGCTGACAGGAAGGTGACAGTAACTCAAATAACCATGTGTTACAACAGTGGTGTGCAGCAGAGCATCTCTGAACGCACAACATGTTGAACCTTGAGTTGGATGGGCTACGGCAGCAGAAAGCCATGAACATACACTTAGTGGCCACTTTATTAGATACAGGAGATACCTAATATAATGGCCACTGTGTAGAACGTAGAACACTACAGCACAGTACAGGCTGTTCAGCCCATTATGTTGTGCCAAGCCTTTAACCTACTCCAAAATCACTCTAGCTGTTCCCTCCCTCTTGGCCCTCCATTTTTCTTTCATCCATGTGCCCCTCTTTAATGGCCCTAATGTATCTGCCTCCACCACCGCCCAGGGCAGCACTTTCCATACACCTACCACCCTCTGTGTAAAATGTCTGATATTCCCCCCCCCCCAACTTTCTGCCAAACACATCTCATATTAGCCGCTTACACCCTGGGAAAAAGTCCCTGGCTGTCCACTCCATCTCTGTCTCTTATCATCTTATACGCCTCTATCAAATGGCCACTCATCCTCCTTCACTCGAAAGAAAAGAGCCCGAGCTTGCTCAACCTTTCTTGTGTGAGTGAGCAGTGACTGTGCTATATAACAGACTGGCAAAGACTGTGGTTTGAATGTGACTGTTTCTTGAGAGAGAATGGTTTCAGGAGCTCCAGTGTTAGTGAAAGCTGGCTGCTATGTGAGTAAACAAAGTCTGTCAGTATTTTGGGCCAATGAAAATGAAAGTATGACTAGTAGGCAAAAAGTTGGCACTGCACCATTGTCGACATCATTGAGGCAAATTTTACACTGGATCTGTCTTTCCAGCACAAGTGAAAATCCTGATGGAAGATGGGCCAAATATCCTGTGTTGGTGCTATAACAGGGCCGGAAATGGTTGCAATTTTCAATGGCCCAGCAGATCGTCTCCACCTCAAGATGATCAGCGTCTTCGGTGAGGAGTGACAGCATCCTGCCCACCAGGCACTGCAGCGGCCACCACTTAAAGTCTTGAGGGCCCTTTCTGCCTGCACTAAAAGAGAGACAAGCGGGACCCCAGTCCCAGAATCCCTTGGGTCAAGTCCAGAATATTCCCAGGTACATCCATCAATATTACCTCTGCTGTCTGTATTTCTTTACCGGCATGGGAATAAAAAGGTGTAATATAGCTTCTGATTGTCCTCTGGTCTTTGCCTCAAGTAAAGTAGTGACAGGAACTTTCCAGAAGGATATGATTGTAAATGAATGAGGTCAAGGCAGCACTAATGAAATGAGTCATGTGGCTAGATTCTAACAAACTCCTGGATATAATGAGATGAAGGATCATCTCCATAAAACACTTGAGTCTCATCTATCATCCTGTCAAGCCCGAATGTCTGAGCAGTAACCTTAAGCAGTTTCACTTACTGCCATCATTATTTAATAAGTTGAGGAACTTTTCAATGAACTAAGTAGCAATGGTGTGTGACCATTGTAGATATAGCTGAGGTAAGGTTATCCAGAGTATTCCTTATTTCCAGATTTTTCATGGGGTTATATTGAGGAAAACAGAGACTTTGTAAATTCAAGGAGTTGCTTTCAAGATCTGATTCAAGAATCTGACATTACAGACAGCACCGACATTCATTTCCAATCCCACATTTTCCCGAGGAAGGTGATGATTTTCTTCGACCAATTTAAATACATAAATTCTGGAATCACTCAGTTGGTCAGTCAGCATCTATCGAGATGGAGACAGAGTTATAATTTCAGGGTGCTGATCTTCAGAGGACATTTTGTTTTTGGAGATTAATAATTCAAAGATCAAAGTAAATTTACTATCAGAGTACATATACATCACCATATACTTTGAGATTCAGTTTCTTGCAGGCGTTTACAGTAAAAAAGAAATGCAATAGAATTTATGAAAAAACTAGACATAAATTGGCAAAGACTAACAACCATTGAATGAGCAAAAGTAGACAAACTGTGCAAATAAAAAAATTATACTGATAACTTGAGTTGTAAAGAGTCCTTGAAAGTGTGTCTGTAGCTTGTATAATTGGTTCAGATAGGTGGTGAGTGAAGTTATCCACTCTGGTTCAGGAGCCTGATGGTTGTAGGGTAATAACCGTTCCTGAACCTGGTGGTGTGGGACCTAAGGCTCCTGTACCTCCTGCCCGATGGTACTAGCGAGACGAGGGCATGGCATGGATGGTGAAGGTTGAGACGAGGGCATGTCATGGATGGTGAAGGTTGAGACGAGGGCATGGCATGGATGGTGAAGGTTGAGACGAGGGCATAGCATGGATGGTGAAGGTTGAGACGAGGGCATGGCATGGATGGTGAAGGTTGAGACGAGGGCATAGCATGGATGGTGAGGGTTGAGACGAGGGCACAGCATGGATGGTGAGGGTCTCTGATGATGGATGCTGCTTTCTTGTGGCAGTGCTTCTTGTAAATCTACTCAATGTTGGGGAGGGCTTTGCCTATGACGCACTGGGCTATATCTACCACTTTCTGTGGCCTATTCCATTTCTGGGCTTTGTTGTTTCCATACAAGGTCATTTGGGATACCCTTCACTGTGCATCTATAGAAGCTTGACAAAGTTTTTGATGGCATGCTAAACTTATGCAAACTTCTCAGAAAGTGAAGGTGTTGTCACGCCTTCTTTGTGACAATGCTTACATGCTGGTCCCAAGACAGATCCTATGATATAGTAACCCCAAGGAATTTAAAGCTACTGACCCTCTCCACGTCCATTCCCCTATTGAGGACAGGCTCATGGACCTCTGGCTTCTTCCTTCAGGTCAATACTTTACTCATTGGCTCAGCTCTGGAACATCTGCACAATTGTTGACCAGTTGAGATGGTCAGCAAATTGAAGTGGATCCAGGTCGCTCCTCAGACAGGAGTTGATATGTTTCATGATCAAATTCTTGAAGCACATTATCATGGTGGATGTAAGTCCCACTGGATGATAGTCTTGAGGCAGGTTATCACGTTCTTCGTGGGCACCAGTATGACTGATGCCTGCTTGAAGCAGTTGGCTACTTCAGACAGCTGAAGTGAGAGGTTGAAAAGCTCCATAACCAGTCCAACCAGTTGATTAGCACAGGCCTTCAGTACTCAGCAGATACGCTGGATGCTTTCTGTGGGTTCACTCTCGCGAAGGATGCTCTCGCGTTGGCCTCACACGCTAAGAGCACAGGGTTGTCAGGGACTGTTGGAACTTGTGAAGGTGCTTCCGTGTTCTCTCAGTCAAAGCGAGCATCAAAGGCATTGAGCTCATCTGTGAGCGAAACTTTGTTGCCATTTACATTGCTTGGTTTTGCTTTGTGGGAGGAGATGACATTTAAGTCCTGTCACGGGTGTTGAACATTCCTCTGTGATCCACTTTACAGGTGAGATGGCTTTCTGGAGGTCATACCTGGACCTCTTGTACTTTCCTGGGTCACTAGTCTTAAATACCACCAATCTAGCCCACAGCAGATTTCAAATCTCATGGTTCATCCAGGGCTTCTTTATTATAGTCACATGTGCTGAGTTACAGTGAAAAACTTTGTGTTGCATATCATCCACTTGGATCATTTCATCACACCAGTACTTTCTACAGGGGCATAACTGAGAGCATCCCGACTGGCTGCATCACTGCCTGGTATAGGAACTGTACCTCCCTTAATCGCAGGGAGTGGTGTGGACAGCCCAGCGCGTCTGTAGATGTGAACTTCCCATGATTCAGGATATTTACAAGGACAGGTGTGTAAAAAGGGCCCGTAGGATCATTGGGGACCCGAGTCACCCCAACCACAATCTATTCCAGCTGCTACCATCCAGGAAACAGTACCGCAGCATAAAAGCCAGGACCAACAGGCTCCGGGACAGCTTCTTCCACCAGGCCACCAGACTGATTAACCCACGCTGATTTGAGTGTACTCTATATTACATTGACTGTTCTATTTATTATAAATTATTATAAATTACTATGATTGCACATTTAGATGGAGACGTAACCTAAAGATTTTTATTCCTCATGTATGTGTGAAGGATGTAAGAAATAAAGTCAATTCAATTCAATTCAATGTACTGAGGGATGGTGTAAAAACAGTTTTGCATGTTGTCCATGCAGATCAATTCATTACATCGGTGCATTGAGGTCGTACAAGGGAAAAGAATAACAGAATACGGAATAAAGTGTACAGAGCAAGTGCAGTGCAGGGAGACAATAAGGTGAAGTGCCACAATGAGGTAGATTGTGAGGTTATCATAAGTGTGGTGCACTGAAGTTGGGGCAGTTGGCTCATTATTGCGCTGTCTGTTGGACTTGATCTGAGAGGGCTTCTCATTTAAATGACAGGCTTTCCCCCCAGTATTTCCTCTTCGATTGTTGCTGGACTGGAGGTCTGATTGATTTTGCTCTGGGATTGTAGCCTTCCTTGGTGCTCTGTGTGACCATGTTATTTAAAGAACAAAAATGGGTAGTGGTGATGCATTGTAAATAGAATCTATTGATTTCATGGCAAAATGAACACAAATAGAGATGTGTACTGATTGCATTCCCTGTGCTTATTTTTATGAATGAAGTATATTTTTTGAAATATTTGAAATAAAAGGACAGGCTGTTCCTATGGTCACACACCACGATAGACATGAAGTATTACTTGAAGATCATAAATTCAGCAGAAGATGGCCTTTGGTCTGCCTGAAGCTCGTTGATCCTCCAGCACAACAGGATGTCCGTAAGGGGGATGCTGCTGAAATTCGGTGCAACCAATACAAAGGCTCTGTGAGGAAGGACCACAGTCTAAAGTATTCTGCTATCAGCCTTTGAGAGACTAAGCTCTGTATAAAAGCCTCTCAAACATGTAAGGATTGTATCATCCCAGGAGCCAACATGAGTGGCAACAATGCTCTGTACACAGAATGTGCTAACGCTACCAATTTATTAAAATGTCAGTAATGGGTTATCATTCTCCTTTGTCAACTAATTGAATTTTAACTGATGCAACACGTAAAAGGAACTGAGCAGGCGAGGCAGCATCTATAGAGGGAGATGGACAGTCGACGTTCCAAGTGGAGACACTTCATCTGGACTGGACTGAGCAGCCTTGACCCAAAATGTCAGCTGAGAATTTCCCTCCACAGATCTTAAACACAAGAGATTCTGCAGATGCTGGAAATCCAGAGCAACACACACAAAATGCTGGTCAGCAGGTCAGGCAGCATCTATGGAGAGGAATAAACGGTCGATGTTTCGGGCTGAAACCCTTCATCAGGGCCGAGGTTCCACAGATGCTGCTCGACCTGTTGAATTCCTCCAGAAGTTTGTGTGTTGCTCCAGATTCTAGCATCCACGGTCTCTCATTTCTCTGAATATTAACTGACAATGGATTGACAAGCAGACTCATAGCCTTGAGATGTTCTAAAGTACTTTGTGGGCAAGATGTCCACTGTGTTCTCTGTTATTGAGGAAGATGAAAAAAATACCAGTGAACCTGCCATCAGTGCCAACTGTGGTGATGTGAGATTGTTCATTCTTGAAAGGACTTCAGTAGAACCCAGCAGTATGGAATTGCCTATCACATATCTTCATAAATGCACCAATAGTATAACTACACACAGTGAAGCTTAGGCTTGGTGTTAGCCCATAGCTGTGCTGCAGTGTTGTACATTGGTGAGTTCTACACCCAGCCATGTGGAGAGCTTTGGCAGACGACTTCACAGACAGGTCTCATCAAATTACTCAGTACACTTCTTCATTAATTGCATTGGTGGTGTAACTAAACGCAGCCTAATTTTACAAACAGTTGTAGGCACGCAGAGTTGAAGCGTTAATTCTCCCTTTGATATCAGGGCTCCCAAACTGAGAGCCTACGTCTTAGGTAATTAGAAATCCTTATCGATGTGTAGCAAATCAAAACATCAAACGCGTCCCATCAGATGATCTGTCTGCATCAGTAATCACTAATAGGTGACGATTGCTGGCAGCTATTTTAACTCCGAGTCTCTACACTAGATTAGCCACATTTTACGCTGATGTGAATCCCCAACTCTCGGTAAAAAGGAACACACTGAAGCAGTGGTGATACTTACCACTTCAATTGAAATAGCATAGTAGCTCTGAATTACAACTCTGCCTTTGTCAAAAAAAAATCTGCACAATGAGATGAGAACAAATGCCTTAGATGCCAACTCTGTCAGTGAGAAACAATGCGAGACAATAAAGCCTGGTCTGGAAAAGTAGCTACTTTGAATATCCTTTCTTTTTCAACCTTTTGTTTGCCAGTGATATAAGTTGCAGCCTCTGTTCTTAACATCCCAGTGATGTTAACCAGCCAAGAGATCTCACATAGTCAGGATGTACCATCATCCTCAACACGGGTGCCCCCCCAGGGCCGTGTGCTGAGCCCACTGCTGTACACTCTGCTCACACATGACTGCCCGGGCAAACACCCAACCAGTCACATTGTCAAGTTTCCCGATGACACGACAGTGGTGGGGCTCATCACCAACAATAATGAGATTACCTACAGAGAGGAGGTGGAAGAGCTTAAGGCCTGGTGCCAGGCAGATAGCCTCTTCCTCATTGTCAACAAGACAAAGGAGATGGTTATTGATTTCAGGAGAACTCACACCACTCACATCCCTATTTACATTGGTGGCTCAGCAGTGAAAGCTGTGAGTAGTTTCAAACTCCTGGAACGCACATCACAAACAACCTCTCATGGTCCCAGAACACATTCCACACAATCAGGAAAGCTCACCAGTGCATCTAATTTCTGAGGAGGCGGAAGAGAGCTGGGCTATGCATATCAGTTCTCACAACCTTCTACAGATGTGTAGTAGAGAGCATCCGAACAAGCTGTATCACTGCATGGTACGGAAACTGCACTGTGGCAGACAGGAAGACTCTACAACGGGTAGTGAAAACTGCCCAACGTATCACTGGCATCAGCCTACCCACCATCAAGGACATGTATAAAGATATGTGCCAAAGAAGGGCCAGTAATGTCATAAAAGGATCCCACCCACCTTGCTCATGGACTGCTTGTCCCACTCCCATCAGGAAAAGGCTGCATAGCATCCACGGCAGGACCACCAGAATCAAAAGCAGTTCCCTCCCCAAGCAGTAGGACTGATTGACAGCTCCACCCACTAACCCACACTCTACACCCTCAACCACCACTATTTTATCATTTCCTGTCAGTTATCTTATGTACACACACTCCTGTGCCTTGCATCACTTCACGTACATGCAATCATTCTATGTATATAAGCTATCTTCTTTCTCTATATTTATTGTGTTTTTAATTACGATTGTGTTCTTTACCTTATAGTGTTTTTTTTGTGTGCTGAATCTGATCCAGAGTAACAATTATTTCATTTTCCTTTATGCTTGTATACTGGAAATGACATTAAACAGTCTTGAATCTTGAATGGTATCTAGCAATGGACAAGAGAGCCACAAAGTGAGCAGAACTGAAGATCTACCCCTACCCCTTAACTTCATTGATCTGGGGATGCATCGAACCATCCCAGGGCTTCACCTTTCACTGTGGTCCTGTCTTTCTAACATGATAAGACATTGGAGCAGGATTTGGCCATTCAGCACCTCAAGTCTGCTCCACCATTCAATAGGATCACGGCTGATTCAACACTCCCATCTCTAAATCCTGATTATCCAAGAGTCTATCGATCTCTGCCCCATTGCCAGAGCCTCCACGGTTTCCAAAAATTCACCACCATCCAGATGTGAACTTTTCTCCTCATCTCATTCATGAAGGGCCAACCCCTAATTTTGTAATTGTGACCCTTAGTTCTAGACACCCCACGCAAAGGAGACATCAACGTCACATTTGCCCTTTGACGAATCTGCATGTTTCAGTGAGATTGCCTCTCATTCTTTTATACTCTGAAGAGTGTAGTCCTGGTTGATTGCCTTTTGGATACACTAAAAATCAAAGGATTTGGAGATTGGATGTGAAAGTGGACAGGGTATAGGATGTAAACACGAGGAATTCTGCAGATGCTGGAAATTCAAGCAACACACATCAAAATTGCTGGTGAACGCAGCAGGCCAGGCAGCATCTCTAGGAAGAGGTACAGTCGACGTTTCGGGCCGAGACCCTTCGTCAGGACTAACTGAAAAAAGAGCTAGTAAGAGATTTAAAAGTGGGAGGGGGAGAGGGAGATCCAAAATGATAGGAGAAGACAGGAGGGGGAGGGATGGAGCCAAGAGCTGGACAGGTGATTGGCAAAAGGGATATGAGAGGATCATGGGACAGGAGGTCCGGGGAGAAGGAAAAGGAAGGGGGGGGGAACCCAGAGGATGGACAAGGGGTATAGTCAGAGGGACAGAGGGAGAAAAAGGAGAGAGAGATCCTCTGGGTTTTCCCCCCCCCCTTTCCTTCTCCCTGGACCTCCTGTCCCATGATCCTCTCGTATCCCTTTTGCCAATCAACTGTCCAGCTCTTGGCTCCATCCCTCCCCCTCCTGTCTTCTCCTATCATTTTGGATATCCCCCTCCCCCTCCCACTTTCAAATCTCTTACTAGCTCTTCCTTCAGTTAGTCCTGATGAAGGGTCTCAGCCTGAAACATCGACTGTACTTCTTCCTAGAGATGCTGCCTGGCCTGCTACATTCACCAGCAACTTTGATGTGTGTTGAGGGTATAGGATGTGCATGGCAGATTAGCTTGAGGAGCCACAATGGTCTGTGTCTGCTTCTATTTAACTAGGATCAACTTTATTCACCATATACTGTACCTTTAATGTATTTCTTGCATTCTTAAGATTTAGTGCTTAATAAATCCTGTCACAACTGAGGGCAAATTTCCACTCTGATATTATGAGTGTGTAGACAGCTGCTATCTTTCTCCCAGGGTTGAAATGTGGTGGTGGTGATGAAGGCAAGTTCAATAAAGGTGTTTAAGAGGCTATTAGTTAGGCAGACAAACGCGCAGAGACTGGAGCAGGGGCTCCCAACTTGGGGTTCACGGACCCCTTGGTAAATGGTAGGGATCCATGGCATATAACAGATTGGGAACCCCTGGCCTGAAGGTATATGCACTATGTGCAGGCAGATGGGATTAATTGTCATTATCTTAATCAGTTTGGTACAACATTGTGGGCCAAATGGTCTGTTTCTGTTCTCTAATGTACTGTGTTCTATATGTTTTAGTGATGTTGAAGGTTTCCTGCATCACGTTTGAAAAAGAAGGGACAGTCTTATCAGCACTATTTTTGCCATGAAAAGTTGTTTGTGCTTCTGGGTACTTCTTGCAATACTCAGCAACCCTTCCTGTAACGTAATTCTCCGCACAGTCTCATAAACTCCCCGCTGATTCTACCACTCGCCCACACACTAGGGACAAGCTCCAGCAGCCTGTTAACCTACCAACCCACTCGATTTTGGCATATGGGAGAAAAACAGTCACAGGGAGAACGTGCGGAGTCCACACAGACAGTATCCGAGGTCAGGATTGAACCTGGGAGCCTGGTGCTATGAGGCAGTGACACTGCCCACTGAGTATCTGCAGGCTCTCAGCTTTTGCATCATGTCAGATCTTCTGCATTTACCTCAGAGCCACACTAATGAGCTTCAGACTATGGCATCAGCTTGTATTAATCAATGGGTTTCTGGACCCATTTTCATGAGCTTTGGCTGTCGCCTTCTCAGAATGAATCAAAGGTCCGTCATGACTGTAGAAAGACCCCTCAAATTCTTTGTAGACAAGACTTCTAGATTAACTATAAGATTATAAAATAAAGGAGAAGAATTAGGTCATTTGGCCCATCAAGTCTGCTCTGCCATTTCATAATGGTTGATCCATTTCCCTCTCAGCCCCAATCTCCTGCCTTCTCCCTTGTGTTCCTTCATGCCTTGACCAATCAAGAATCTACCAACCACTGCCTTAAATAAACATAAAGACTTTGCCTCCACAGGGGCAAAGAATTCCACAATTCACCACTCTCTGGCTAAAGAAATACCTCATTTCCATTATAAAAGGATGCCCCTCTATTCTGAGGCTGTGTCCTCTGGTCTTAGACTCTCCCATCATAGGAAACATCCTCTCCACATCCATTCTAACAAGGCCTTTCACCATTCGATAGGTTTTAATGAGGTCTCTCCTCATTTTTCTGAAGTCCAGTGAATACAGGCCCAGAGTCATCAAATGCTCTTCATATGACAAGCTGTTCAATCCTGGAATCCTTTTTGTGAACCTCCTTTGAACCCTCTCCAGTTTTAGCACATCCTTTCTAAGATAAGAGGCCCAAACCTGCTCACAATACTCCAAGTGAGGCCTCACCATGCTTTATAAAGTCTCAACATTACATCCTTGTTGTTATATAATAGTCCTCTTGAAATGAATGTTAACATTGCATTTGTCTTCCTCGCCACAGTCAACCTGCAAACTAACCTTCAGGGAATCCTGCACAAGGACTCCCAAGTCCCTTTATGCCTCAGTTTTTTTGTATTTTCTTTCCATTTAGAAAATAGTCTACCCTTTCATTTCTTCTACCAAAGTGCATGACCATACACTTCCTGACTTTGTATTCCATCTGCCATTTCTTTGCCCATTCTCCTTATCTGTCTAAGTCCTCTGTAGCCACTCTATTTCCTTAAAACTACCTGTCCCTTCACCTATCTTCATATCATCTGCAAACTTTGCAACAAAGCCATCAATTCCATCATCCAAATGATTGACATATAACGTAAAAAGAATCAGTCCCAACACAGACCCCTGTGGAACACCACTAGTCACTGGCAGCCAAACAGAAAAGGCTCCCTTTATTCCCACTCTTTGCCTCCTGCCAGTCAGCCACTGCTTTGCTTA